>NW_022103900.1:32124262-32146010 GCF_000313985.2 Echinops telfairi
ACTAAACCTATAAATATATGCACATAGAGATATTTCCCCATCCTCATATATAAATATATTTGCATATATACATGCCTTTATTTAGACCTATATAGATGCCCTTTGCTTCCTAGCTCTTTCCTCTATTTCCTTTGACTTTCCTCCTGTTTCACTATCATGCTCGGTCTTCATTTGGGTTTCAGTAATTCCTCTTGGTTACATTACCCTTGATCACACCTTACCAGGCCTCTTATATCCTCCTCACTACTGATTTGGATCACTTGTTGTTCCCTTGTCCCTGGGTTTGTTAACACCACTACCTTTCCCCCAACCTCCCCCTTTCCCCCCAGAACTGTGGGTCCCGTTGTTTTCTTCTTCAGATTGTTCTTCCAGCCTATCCTACCTAGACAGACCTGCAGAGATAATAACATGCACAAAAACAAGACAGAGCAAAACTGAGCAACAATATACAACAAAACAACAACAAACCAATGACAAAAAAAGACAAAATACAACAAGAGAGAAAAGCTTGTAGTTAGCTCAAGGGCTGTTTGTTGGCCTTTAGGAGTGTTTTCCAATCCAGTCTGTTGAGGCACCATGCCCTTGCTCCAAAGTCTACCTTCACAACATTCCCTGGGGACCTTGCCACTCCGTTCCCTTGCAGTTCTGTTGCACCTCCTTAGTGTTTTGCCTCGGTGTGGCCGGATCAGATCGGGCGCAATTCCCACACTGTGTCTCTGGTGTTGTCCCCTGTGGGGCCAAAGGCTTTTTAAAAAATATATATTTTTAAACCAGTGTCTCTATAGTCTTCAGTGGAGTCAAGCCTTCTGTGATTTCCTAATTGTTCTTTTGCTTCACTTTCTCTATTCAAATATAAAGACATGATGATGATTTCAAGGTTCCTTCATTGACATCGACTACCTAAAGCAATGCAACTTTGTTTTTTTTAAATGAACTGCAGAGGTTCCTCTGTTTTTGGAAATGAAAACAGAAAATATTTTTTGAACATTGTAAATGCTGAAAAAGATGTGTCCAAATGCAAAATGTGCTACCCATTTGTCAATTTATGTATTTCTTCTTTCTGATTATCATTTACTTATAGTGTACCTTGTGTTAATATTTATGCTACCTACTAGGTGAACATATACTATCTTTTTCTTGGAGTTGACAAATATTAACATATGATTTGAATATAAATATTATGATATATGAATAGAAGCAGTGATGACTTTTTCTAAGGTAGTAATTGGAATTGATAATGGCTTGAATGAGGATAAGGCATGTGATTTAACTTGAGGAAGGACCAGAAGTACACCAGGAAAAAAAGAGAAAAATATATATATTCTGGTAGAGGAAAAAACATAAAATCGTGGAGGCATACAAACTTTGGGAGGGAACTTTGGGAGGGAAATGTCATAGTTCCGTGTGACTGGTGCAAAGGGTCCAGGCATGTGACATGCAGTCCAGGTAGAGAGGACTGGATTGTAAAGATGCCATGCCAAGGAGTTTACTCTAAAGCCAATTGGGAGAAATAGAGGCATTAAGCAAATTTGATGCACTTGGTTATAAATAACTAAATAAAACTCGGTGATTTTTTTGAAGGGCACAAAATACTGCTTAAGTTTTAGTGAGATTAAACATCCTCCGTTGTAGAGTGTTCTATATGGTCTAAAATCAGGAAAAGTGTGTGTCAGGGTTGTGTCTTTAAACTATACATAGTATGACGAGAAATTTTTCAGAGAAACCAGACTATATAAAGAAAGCAGCATCAGGATCAGAAGACAGCTTATGAACAGCCTGCAAGCAGGAGCTAGTACAACCTGGCTTTCTGAAAGGGAGGAGGCCTTGAAGCACTTGGGAGTGAAACTCAAAGACTGCAGCTTTCAGTGTGAATTGCTACTCAGTGTAAAAAAAACCCCAATCCTCACAACTGGACCAATATACACTATCAGGAAAGATGGAGAAAAGATTGAAGGTGTCAAGAATTACTTGGATTCATCATCCACCCTCATGGAAGCATCAAGAAATCAAACAATGGGTTGCACTGGGCCAATTTGTAACATGTTAAAGAACAATGATTCTATTTTGAGGACAATGATGTGCCTGACCCTAATCATGGTGCTTTTCATCACACCAGCTCTGTGTGAATGCTGGGCAATGCATAGGGAAGCTCACAGAAGAACGGATGCACTTGAACTGTGGTGCTGGCAAAGAGCACTGAGAGGACTGTGAACTGCCACAAGAACACACAAATCTCTCTTCGAAGAAATGCAACCAGAATGCTTTTCGGGAAGCAAGAATGGTGAAACTTCATCTCACCTAATTTCAACATGCTACCCGGAGACACCAATCCCTGGAAAAGGATATCAACAATGTCCTAAGGATAAATATGATGTAATTATATAGTGCAACAATGGTCCTACGGATAAATATAACCATGGGGAGGAAGCAGGGTCTGTAGGGTTCCCACCAGTTGTGCATAGGACATGATGTTAGTGAATAACGGAGATTTGTAGAGTGAACTGGAAGATCTATCTTGGCAGATGAAGAAAGGCGAATTGTCCATGGGGACTAAGAAGAGCATGTCTTGTTAATCAGTCCCCACCACCTACACCCACTCCTTCACCAGCCCAGGATTCATCAAGGTAGATTCCCTTCTTCTACACCAAAGGAAAAAGAACTGTAACATTGCCCCACTACCCTGCAAAAATTAGGAAAGCCTTGAATGAGACTAAAGTTTTAAATTATGTAGGTAAGAGCTATGTCCATGAGAAATGTGCAGTATTGACCTAGGTTTGGGCACAGTTCATTCAATCCTCCTTTGCAACCATAATCAAGGACCTTTGGTGGCACTATTGCTTTGAACAGTTGGTTTGAATTGCTAATCACAAGGTCAGGGTTTCAAACCCACTAGATGATGCTCTTTGCTTCTGCATAGATTTATAGTGTCAAAAATTCTGAAGTCAACTTGTTGGCAGTGGGTTTAGTTCAATTTGGTTACCCATCTTCACTCCCCCAAATTTCATTTTACTTTTAGTTTCAATAAAAGGAACACCTCTCCACTAGTTCACTCCTTTACTTTTTATAAGGAAAGACTTATAAAAACTTATAAAAAACACCAGCCAGAACAAATTTTCTACCACTTTGCAAGACCATTGCTGCTTTTTAAAAAATGTGTATTGGAAAGAACAAAGATTCTTCCAGGATGAAATACTAGTACTATGACCTACGCAGACCACCTGGAATTCTTTAAACCATATACTGAGTTACAATTCCTCTCATGCAATGTAGCTTGTACTTCCTAATTTCTCAAGAGATATGTACTTGGACACTAGCTCTTTGTTTTCAGCCATTGTCCTGCTCTTGTAAATTAAGCCCCACCTGTAGTCAAATGCTTCTATTTATGAAATCGCAGCAGTTATTTAAGTCATTCTATTAAGAATAATGGAAAAGTTCATGTGATTTTTAGAGGTAGAAAAATGGAATAAAACAAATTAGAGGGATAGTATCATCATCTCATTTAGCTTTATTTTAGAGGTAAAGTAATAAAGAATAATGAGTACATATGCCTCAAACTGGAAGAGTAAATGCTGTGTTATTTTTTAAATGCAAAATGATAATGATTAATATAGAACTTCATTAAATTTTATATTACTCAGAAGCATTGGTAACATTTATTTATTCTTTACATGGTCTGTTCTAGAACCCCCATAAAAGATCAAACTGACTAAACTTATTACCAGAGTCGGTTCTTCTAAGCTCCTGTGTGATGGTTGGAATCACATTAATTTATCCAGCAACACAGAGAACTGAGTGACATGGAAATATATTATTTAATTCAACCTAGAATTACTTTTTAAACTAAACTATTCTGGATCTGAGGTCATTTTAATAGAAATTACGCATTTGACCTATAGTTAGTCAACCAGGTAACTACAAGCTCCCTACTTCTCTATGTTTTTAAAATCCCCATAGATTGGGGTGGAAGAAGACTGTTTTTTGTTTTTCTTTAACCTTTCTCCTATATATGTGTAAGCAAACTCTTTGGACTGAGGAGAGAGGGAGGAGGAGGATGCTACTTAAGATGCCCAGGTATCTAGAATCTCTAGAGCAGAAGGAGAGGACCAGAGAGGAGAGAGTTCCCAGAGAGAAAATTCCAGAGACTTTTAGATGTTTACCCTCTAATAATGAACCAAATATTGACAGTTTCCCAACATCAGGAGAAGAATTAGCCAAAATGATTCGAGGTAGCAGGGTCCCATTTTCACTTACAGCTGGAAATAGTACCAATTTCCAACAGCCCCACTTGAAATCTTCAGGCTTAGTGGGGAATTGTGGACTTTGAAGGTCTTGTGGCGGGGTAGAATGACTAGTCCTAGACAGATTGTTGTTCTAGCTCCACCGGAAAAACCCTAAAAGCAAGAATCAAAAAGGTCAGTCTATAGTATGTGCAATTCAGTTGTGCTTCAGAATATAGCTGTACAATATTTTTTATCCCATTGCTGCATGTCTATTCTGACTCACAGTGACCCTATACCAAGGCTGAGAAAATTCCCAATTTCTGCCATTGAATAAGTGTATGCACAGAGACAGCAAGTTATAACCCATAATTAGGAAAAAATCAGAACGAAACAAATCAATTGAGAACTGTTATAGATGATAGAGTTAGCAGACAAGGATATTAAAGTAGCCCTTTTTGTACTTAAATAAATGCATTGCAAAACAAGTTAAAGGTAATAATAAATTTAAGTGTCAAAATGAAATTTTAAAATACCAAAACTACAATGACTAGCATGAGATCGAACTCTATGGGACTTACAGGAAAAACATAGCAGATGATTACAGAACCTGATAGCATAGCAATAATAAATTCTTAAATAAAGCACAGAGTAGTAGCGAAGATTAAGAATACTGACCAGCAGGATCTGAAGATTCATATGAAACTGCAAATGACCAAAATAGTCCAAACAAGATAGTGAAGGAAGAAAAGAGTTAAAAGACCAAAAATACTAGATTTTAGAACTTACTATAAAGCTGCAAAAATCAAGATAGGATGGGATTAGCATATAGAGAAATAGACCAATGGAACAAAATAATAAGACCAGAAATAGATATATGAACATATAAAATACTTACTTTTGAAAAAGCTGTATTGAACATGCAGTGGAGAAAAGTTCATCTAGGCAGCAAATGGAGCTGTGTAAACTGAATATTAATATGCAAAAAAATGAGCATCAGTATGTATCTTGCACCACATATGAAAGTCAATCAAATATATGTGAAAGTGCTGTAAACTATACAATTATAAAACTTCTAGAAGGTATTATTTGTAAAATTTTGTTTAGGAATACTTTTAGATATATTATCAATAGCATGATTCCAAAATAGAGTGGTGGGTCTAATCAATTGGATGTTTATAAAAAATGGAACTATATATACCCCAATAGATAATTTTAATAAGAAGACACCCAAAGTCTGAGAAACACATTTGCCAGACATTTACCTGATTAAAAACTTTTATTTAGAACATGTAGATATAAATATGCATGTTAATATGGTTATTTTATTCCATGTTCTTTGAAGGTGAGGGAGATTCCCCTATGCAGTAAAGAGGGCCAAAATTTGAGCTGGATCCAATAGTAGTGCATGATCTAATTACTGGGCAAGTATTTCATGAGCTTAGTCTTTCCTATCCGGTTATTATTAGATAATCCAACTTGATGCCCTAAAAAGTAGCAGTCCATTTTAGGGCCAACTTTGCCCCACAATTTCCTGAAGTCTTTCATGCTGAGTCGATCCAAAGGAAGAGGTGGGGCCCAAGAAATGAGGCAACAAAGTAGGAGACATTTCTGCAGACGGATTTCTATTTCTATTTGGTTTTTAAGTGCATTTTGCCTTGACTAACTTCAAATATTGATTGTTAAAAAGTGGACTAGAAATGTAATGATTGACTGATCCAATGTATTACATACAATGAATTTTGAATACCACAGAACTAATTGAATAAACGAACGGAAATATTAATATTGAATTAATAGGAATGATCAGAGTGAGTTAAATACAGCGGGCCAAATTCTGCCCCTGGATATGCATGCGCAATTTCCATTGACTTCAATGGGGGTTTTGTTGTGTGTATCCAAGGGCAGAATCCAACTTAATGAATTTTTTAATTGTTTTTAAATGGTGAATGAATTGGTTAAAGTGCAAAGCACCAGAGATGATTTCATACACAGCGCATATATTTCCACATTTTCATATGCCTGAAATATATGCATATAATCTTATCATATCCATGACCCACTACAAAAGTAAAAGTTTAAAATTGGCAGAAATAATGTAAGAAATAAAATCATTGCTAACATTATTTTGTAAATGGGTAACACATACACAGTGCTGAAAACTTCTGTCTATGCATTCTAAGGTGGTATTTCTTGGACTTATTAAAACTAATTGTTTTCGTTTTTAAAATAAACTAAACCTTTGATGACCAGGAATCCATTCATGACCCCCAAAATGCCCACCTGGGGAATCTGAGAAGTTCAAGGTGCTCCTCCACTGTAACACTCGTCGCTGCTAATGTTTTGGTCAGAAAATGCTTTTGCACCGATTGTGACAATACTCATGCTTCCTTTTGATCTGAAAAACTGTCATTAAAAAAATTAACACATGAGAAATAGTACTGTAAAGGCTTTAGAGTCCAAGGCAGCCCCTAAGACATTGTGATTCCCTAAGAGAAGTCGTCACAAAGCCCAAGTCTAACTTCATACCATCACATCCACTGGTCTGAGGCGTGGAAAGGCAACACTTTCAGCCTGAAATGTTTAGCAATTCTTCAGCAAGCATGGTTCCATATGTCATCTCCCGTGTAATCAAAGATATATAGGTTGGTGTAAAGTAGGCTTCATGTTGCATTAGAAAGTTGTGTGTGTGTGTGCATACATGTGTGCATGCATCAGCATGTGTTTTGAGAGTGAGAGCTATAAGAATGCTGCTCTTGTGTAAGAATAGTAAAATAAAAGCAAGCAAACAAACAAAAGGACACCCAGAATTTTATGGATTTCTTAATGGAATGCATATTGTAGTATTAAATGGAACACTTTCGTAGAGAGGACAGTTTTGACCACTGTTTTCTTTCTTTATTTTTCTAAAATATAAATTTATAACAAACAAAATGCTACCATCCTCCTTTAAAAAAATTCTTTGTAAGTAAGGTAAAAATTAGAAGGAGCGAGAATGATTACAACTTGATCTGCTCTGCAGGATCATTCTTAGTATTTAATATAACAAAACATGTGCTATTGATAAATATGAATTATTTATGCCAGCAAATATAACATTGCTTGAAATTGCACGTATATGCAATAAAACAAAATGCACAGAAGATTATATTTAAATAATAATTCACATAAGATACTAAAGTTGCAATTATTTTAAAGCTTAATGTTCTGAGGCGCTTAGTTTTTACAGGAGTGAAACGAAAAACTACCTATCTCAGTCTAAATATTGACTTCCATGACCAACGAAGTGTTCCTGGAGGGTTAAATAAGGGGGAAAAAAGGATGTTGGTGAAATTACTTGAAAATATGAAGTTTTAGAGGCAGAAATATAAATCCTTTCAACATTCAATTTCGGTATCATGAAAACAATCTCATTATAACCATATTGATGATAGCATTTGAATTATAAAACTTAAATTTAGAATCCTTTTCTATTTTGCATTTTTAGTTTATTTTATAAGAAACATGAAAAAGTCTCATTAAATTGTTAAATTTCCACATAGAGAAGATGTTTTTGTATGCTACCAGTTGAGCAATAAAAAATATTGCTAGTGGATGACGTAATCGTGAATCTGATAGAAGTAAATTATGGACTGCTGAGAAATACTATGTTATCAACCCCACAATATGATCCTGCTTAATAGTAAAAGCATTTCATTAACACAAAAAATTGCGTCTACAATAATCCATTGCAACAAAATAGTACACTCCAGGAGAAAATCAACTTGACATCAATTTCACAAACATAATCTGACATCTCTTAAACAATAAGGGATGCACCAAAATATGTTGTTACAAATAATAAGGTTGCAAGTAATGTGTAACAAAAAGGTACATCAATAACTCAAGAAATTCAGTAATGAAGTCACTCGGTATCTTTCTCACATACTTATGACCTTTAGGATCCAAACCGCCTATAGAGCAGCAGTGTTGCCATACCAACCTGGGCATTTGCTAGAATTATGCCACCTCTGGCCTACCTATAGCTACTTACTTTAGAGTATGCCTTAAAACAGACAAAAAGTAACAAGTGGATCTTGTGCAGACTTAAGTTTGAAAAAGATTGCTGTAGTATCGTACTAATGTCTCTGAAACTAAATGGATTTAATCTTAAAAGCAGCTCTACATCTAATTATGTAAATTCAAATAGGTTACTTAATCTCAATGTCCTCATCTGTATGTGTGTACAATACTATCAGTTTGACAGAGTTGTGTGGATAGAATGAAGTAGGGTTTGTGAAATGCACCATCCAGTCATCCATCATGCCAGGGTTCATGAACAGCTTCAATCAAGCAGTATGTCTTAGAGCATCTGATTGCATTATTTATTTCTTTCTCCTCTTTGTGCAGTAATGAATTGTCTTACTTGAAATTTGTTGGCTTTTTGTCCTTAGATTTTGAGAAACGACACTTGGAATTTCCTCAGTAATTGACATGACTTCATTACCTAAAACCCCATAATTCAAATGCATCAAATTTTTGTCGGTCTTCCTTATTCACGGTCCAACTTTTGCACGGCATGGGTCAGGTGTACTTTAGTCATCAAAGAAACATCCTTGCTTTTCAACACTTTAAAGTTATCTTGACTATCAGATTTACCCAAAGAAGTGTGTCATATGATTTCTTGGCTGCTTTTTCCGTGAGCAGCATTGATTGTGGATCCAAGCA
Source organism: Echinops telfairi (assembly GCF_000313985.2). Classification (NCBI taxonomy): domain Eukaryota; kingdom Metazoa; phylum Chordata; class Mammalia; order Afrosoricida; family Tenrecidae; genus Echinops; species Echinops telfairi. The sequence continues at coordinate 32,133,187 of NW_022103900.1, forward strand.
AGACAAAATCCTTGACAACTTCACCGTTTCTCCGTATCATGCTGTTACCTATGGTCCAAGTGTGAGGATTGTTGTTTTCCTGACATTGAGTTGCAGCCCATGATGGAAGGCCGTATTCCTTGATCTTCATAAACAAGTACTTCCAATCCTCCTCACTTTCAACAAGCAACGATGTGTTCTCTGCATATCTCACATTGTTATTAAACCATCTTCCAAACTTAACGCTAAATTCTTCTTAATATAATCCAGCATCTCTGATGATTTAATCAACATACACATTAAATAAGTATGTTGAGAGAATGCAACCCTGTCTCACACCTATCCTGATTTTTAACTATGCAGTACTGCCTCTTGGTCCATGTGAAAATTCTACATGAGCACAATGAAGTGTTCCAGAATTCCCATTCTTCTCAAAACTTTCTGTAGTTTGCCATGATCCACGCAGTTGAATACCTTTGCATGTTAATAAAGCACAAGCAAACATCTGACAGGTATTCTCTTCTTTCAGCTAAGATCCATCAGAACAGTGTTATATCTTGTTCACATCCTATTCTGAATCCGGTCTGAACCTTGGCCAGCTCTCTGTCAATGTACTGCTGCAGCTGTTATTGGATGATCATCAGCAAAATTTTACTTGAATGTGATATCAATGACATTGTTCTATAGTCTGAGCATTCTGTTGGGTCACCTTTCTTTGGAATGGGCACAAATATGGATCTCTTCCATATTTATTGGCTAAAATGTATTCTTCCAAATTTCCTGGCATAGAAGAGTGAATGCTTCCAGTGCTTCAACAACTTGCTGAAATATTAAAATTCATAATCCATCAATTCCCTGCAATACTTTCAATGCAGCTTGAACAACTTCTTTAAATTGCATTGTTTTTTGTTCATATGCTACCTCTTGATATAGTTAAATTTCAACTAGATCCTTTTGGGACATTGACTATGTGTGTTCTTACAATCTTCTCTAGATGCTTCCTGCATCATTCAATATTTTATCCATAGAGCTTTTCCCTATGTACATTGTAACTCAGGCTTTGTATTTTCTTGTGTTCTTTCATTTTAGGATATGCTGAACACATTCTTCATTTTTGGTTTTCTAACTCCAGTTCCTTGAACATTTCATTATAATATTTCACTTTGTCTTATCGAGCTGCCCTTTGAAACTTTCTAATCAGTTCTTTGACTTCATCATTTCTTCTTTGCCTTAGCTACTAATCTGAGAGCACATTTCAGAGACTTTTATGACACCCACTTTGACTTTTCTGTTGTTTTAGTGACCTTTTGTTTTCTTTATGTAGGATGTTCAGATTTCCCACTTTGTGGGAGGACGATGAAGCTGTCTATTTCCGTGAGCAATTTTAGTCTGATCTACAGGGCGGTTTTGAGTTGGAATCAACCTGATGACTCTAAGTATAATTTGGTCACTTCCTAGCAATGTCCAGAACCAATCTGGACATTCAGGTCTCTCTCAGATGTTTTTCTTGTGCTGGATGCTGACTTCTGCTTGTAAGTATTTCCAGGGTCAGTTTCTAAGACTAGATGAGTTTTCCAAAACAGTCATCCCCTAAGATATAGGAACAATGAACCCTCTCTACTTTCCATGGAGAGAGAGAAAAAGTATTGCATCATATCAGTATCTGTTTATTTTCTTTTCACCATTTATTCTTTATTTACCTAAAAACAGATCTGTATTTTAGTCCTGTTGCATAAATATATAGGTCATTAAATGTTGTGTTGCTATTATTATGTGGCAATCAGTTCTGACTCTGAGAACCCCTATGTACAACAACAAAAACAAAAAGCAGTGCTCGTCCTACTCCATCCTCACAATTATCTTGTTTGATCCCCTTGTTACAGCCACTGGGCTGATTCATTTTGTCACAGGCCCTCCTCGCTTTCTCTCTCTCTCTACCAAGCATGATGTCCTGCTCCAAGGACTGGTTTCTTGTGACAACATGTCGAATTCTGGTCGTCCTGGTACATCTCAATGTTTTATATGTGCTAGTTTTTTTACAATGCAGCATTCTATGTGATTGAATGGTATCCCTTAGAAATATATATTATGAACTCTAACACTTATACCTATGGCTATAATTCCATTTGGGAATTTTGTTGTCATTATGTTAAGAGGTCTAATTCCTTTAAGGTATGTGTTAAATGAATCAAATTTGAAATGTTAGAACAACAAATTTGGCACCGAGAAGTAAGCAGAAATAAAGAGAGACAGATTTCACATTGCATGAAGATTGTCAGGAACCAATGAACAAAAAGGCTTTGCTCTAGTGACTACTCGTGGGAAAAAGCCTCTCCGATATCTGGCACGGTGAATTCTGATTTCTAGCTTCCTACACATTGAGAAAATATACTCTGTTAAGTCACCTACTTGTGGAATTCCTGTTATAGCAGTACTAGATAACTACAATAGCTCTCAGAGTGATATTACCACTATAAATATAACTTGGGTTTTTATTATGTATAATTCAGCAAACTCTTGTTACTGTGACTATCCTGGCATGTTTACATTTCTAAATACTAATTACTGTCATATGATTACAAAAACTTCCTTTGACTAGAATTTACACTTCAGCTTGATATATTCTTTTTTAATTTGTCTTATTAATGGTTCCAGGATAGCATTGAAACATCATTAAATAAGTGTATCTGTCTAAAATAGCAAATCTGCCCATCAATGAGCATGATTTCATTCTCATTCAATTTGTCTTAAATAAGACTCTGATAGTCTGACTATTGACATGGTGGTCAAGTAGGGGCTCTTTGGATATTATAACTATGTTTTAATAACTATTAGGGAATACCAGGTGTAAGACTATCTTTCTGGAGAAGACAGGGTATGTGGTCAATATCACCACTGGTTATTCACATATGGGTTATGTATAGGTCATAGGTCAACCTTAATACAAAGATACCCCAGGAGGGGAGGCTCCTTCAGATAGGAAAGTGTGTACTGGAGCACAAGCTGCACACTGAGAGCTGTCTGGAAACGTATCTCATGGAAATCCAGCATACGAGGTGAGGGACATGAGTCCTCTCTCTCTAAAGACAGTCACCAAGCAATGCCAAGAGGGTGAAGGCCTACTAGAACAAACGGCCGGGAAGTGTGACAAGGATGCTGATCGGTGTCGTCAAGAGCAAAGAAGTGCATTTGGGGCAGTCCCTATCACTGGTGAGTGGGCACAATCAGAATGGGGGACCTCGTTTTTCAACTCTTTCATTGTGATTTGGGTGCAAGTTTACAGAGTAAATTAGTTTCCCATGCTACAGTTCATACACATCTAGATTTGTGACTTTGAATGCAATGCCCTCCCCACAATGTCACAATGTCACAGCACCCATCCCTCTTCTTCCCTATGTTTGTCATTTCCTATGCTCTTCCATTCCTGTCCCTCCCTGCCTTCTGAGCTTTATCCCTGGGTAAATGCTGTGCTGTGACGCTGCATGGGTGACCATTCCAGGGACTGTGTACCTCACTGGTGTTATTGTTCACCGTATAGGCCTGTGTATTATTTGGCTGAAAGTTGAGTGACTGGGGAGAAGGGAAGATTTTGAAAGTGTCCAGCTGTACACATTAAATTGTTGCATCTACTTTCAATGTATTTTTGATTAGCAAGAAAATCAGTGTTCTTTTCCTATGTCTAATAAAAGATTTTGTTATAGATTGTGACTAGATTGATGATAATAAAAAGTTATACTGTCAGGAAAAGTTTTAGAATATTAAGGATTTGAATATATAGTGTCTTCATACATAATACACTACATATGTATATAAATACTTTTCTGACAATGATGCCACCCATTTTATAAGGATATAAAGAGGTATTTAATAGTACACTGAAATAGCACCTTATTGCTGGTATTGAAGTCTTAAGGTAAAGTCATTCATTAATATCTTGTTCTGGATATAATTGTAGCAGTGAAAAGTAGTGATATACACCATCCTCAAAAGGGATGCTAAACCATGCTCAGTTGCTCCTGGTAGGATTCTCTATGTGCCTATGCTTTAGAAAATACTAGAACTAAGCAAATAGATAACTAGGATGGCTGACCTGGGAGCACCTTTTTTGTCTGTACTATGTTTTTTCTGGCCTGAAAAGTCCCTAGGATAGCACTTAAAGTTATGTAAAAAATCACTAGTAATTTTAAACTTTTGTAAGGAGGAAGGAGAGAGTTCATTTTACCTGCTTAAAAAGGCAAATTCCAGTGCTTTGAGCGCTGAGGGTACAAGACGGAAATGTAATTGTTCCATGAATTCAGCCCTTGGGCTTGTCACTAACCCTGAGCATTGCAACCAGTCAGAAATGTCAACAGTGTGGCATCTCTAGGACTTTTCTGTGAAATCTAAGGCTCTGTCTCATAGACATAATAGAAAACACTCTGCGAGTCTGCATTATGTAACCTCTAACCAATTAATCCCATTCTTGGCTCAAAAGCTGAAATTTTTCCTGAACAAAATATATGTAAAGAAATAATAATAGCATTAAATGTGAAGTCACTCACATTTAAATATATGAGAATTTTACCTTACAAGTGGACTACTCTTGACTCTGCTTTAAATAATAACTAATCTGAACCAGCTTAATACAGTTTCTGATAATGTTTCCTTTCATATTCAATTCTGGAAGTCTCTGGTTTTGTATTTTTTTTTAAATTTGTTCTTTTGATACTAAATAAAATTTAGAGAAGTGTATTTATACAACTTAGCAAGGCAAATATTGATTGTGTTAAAAAAGTCAATGCCATTTGTCAAGCTTTCTCATATTAAATATGCTAAAATACACACGATTTTATTAACTCACCACTGTAATCATGTTATAAAATCAAACCCCTTTCTAGCCATCAAATTATCTTAAGGATGTCGAAGAAAATGTTTCTTGTGAAGAATTAATGAAAACATCAAAAATTTTGAAATTTAATTTCACTTGAAATAGAATATTGTCAGTGTTAACTATTTATATGTGATCCTTAATTTAATTAGCTCTCTGAAGAATTTCTCAAGAAACATATTCTATTATTCCCATTTCAATGGAGCCACAGGAGAGAACATATCTTTTTCCTGAGAGTTCATGAACTTTAATCTTGGCTCCATTTTTTATTCTAAAAACAAATAGACTTAAGTATGTTATGAGGTTACTAAGCATTTTTTGCCTCAAAAGCAGTTGGCTTTTAAGAGGCTTAGTCAGATGCTGTCATTGAAAATGGCAATGTGCAAGCTATTTTGTGTAACAGTAATGTTAGTTTCAGATGAGCAGAAATAACGTGTTAGATCAGAGATCTAATGAGATCTCCAAAAGTCTCAGCTACCCACATCGATCATCTGCAAGATTAGGATTACGCTAAATTACTTGCTGCAACACTGTTTCTGGAGGGAATAAGGCTGTAGAGCCTATTACACAACCAGGCAGTGGTAGTATCAGCATTGACAACCACGAAACTACCCCTCTGAGAACGTTTCAGGAAAACCTTGCAATGTGGCTAATGTGCTTCCTTCACCTTTTCTCCTTGGTTCTGGATTCGCTTTTAAAGTCCTACATCAGTTAGTATTAAGTTATCAACAGGCATTGACATGTATATTTTGAAGCTAATAAATGCTTTAACAGAGAGTAAGTTTAGTTCTATAATTTTCTTTTCCTAACACAATTTTGCTCAGAAAGTTTTCTAACATTTGCAGGAATAAAATTTGTTTATTTATTTTTGCCCCAAAGGCCAATCAACCTCAAGAGCCATTCTATAATTATTTGAGATCAGGGCATTAGGTAGATAATGTCCTGTTGTAGGCACATTCCTTCACTGGATTTAGAGCATACGGTTTGGAGTTAGCTGGAATAGAATACCAGTTTTATAACGTCTAATCTCTGAGTCATTAGTCCAAAGGAAGATGGAGGGAAAAATGCCAAGAAGATGACTTCCGAGGAGAGGGAGTTTGTTAAGAACGGTATTGTCAATAGCAATTGAAGGGAAGAAAGTTACTATAACAATAGTGGTTTTGGCCTATGTAAATATATTTATAAGCAATACACTGAATCTGCAGGCAGGCCTTGGGCCTTGGCTCATACCGTCCCTCAATAAAAGAACACTCTGTTCTAACAAATTGGCTTTCTGTGATGTTCACCCTTCCCCCCACGTATATGATCACTGCTTATGGGTGCATAAGCAGATATGGTAAAGACAGAAGATGGTGCCTGGCTATTAAAAGACATAGTGTCTGGTGTCTTAAAAGCTTGAAATTAAACCAGCAGCCAGCCAACAGTGAAGCACCAAGCCCACATGGAGGAAGCACACCAGCTGGGGCGATTGTAAGGTGTCATCGAGACCAGGCAACGGGCATCAGAAGATTCACAACAAGCAGTAAACAAACAAACAAAAATACATTGGTGAGAATGGAGGGGGGTTGGAATGGAGACCCAAAGTCCATCTATGGACAATGGAAAATCCCCCCACAGAGGGGTCGCAGGGAGGGGTTGAGTCAATCAGGGTGCAGTAGAGCACTAATGGGTCACAGAATATACTTCTGATCCTTTGAAGCCTCCTCAGCCCCCAGCCACCCTCACCCTACTCTCATGACCCAAGTGCCGCTTCCCAATCTAGACTAGATCGGAGCATGTACATAGGTACAGGCAAGAGATAAAATTCACAACACATGGAACCCAGGAACCGGGAATGGGACTAGAGATACCAAAAGGGTAGGGGGAAGGGGGGTAGAGGCGGAGAGGGAGAGGGGCACCGATCGCAATGAGTGGCACATAACCACACACCCCCATCCAGGGGGAAGACCAACAGAAACCAGAGGGGAAGGGAGGCAGTGATCGGTATGAGATTTGAAAATAATTAACAATCTACAATCTATCAAGGGGCCATGAGGGGTGAGGGGTGTGGAGGAGGGAGGGAAAAAAAATAGGAGCTGATCCCAAGGGCTCAATGGAATGTAAATGTCTAGAAAAGAACGATGGAATATATGTACACATTTGTCAGATACAGTTGATATATGGATTGTAACAAGAGTTTTAAGAGTCCCCAATAAAATGATTATTTAAAAAAGAAAGAAAGAAAGTTACTATAGTACTCACAAGCTGTAAGTACCTGGGACAGTTACTTATTCTCTCTGAATCTTACCTCTAAAGAAGAAGCGGTCCTTGTTGGTGTAGCGGGTTAGGCATTTTGAAATGATAAACAACATTTGGAAGTATGTCTTCATGTCCTGAAATAAATATTTCTTTAGAGTCTTCATAGCCATTTTCATCATAAAATCTCAAACATACAGCTTCTGACTATATTGAGGAACACGATTGTTAATGCTAGTTTTTAGAATCCACCATCACTTGGGTTAAAGCTATAGATTTTCATGATTTGCTTCATTAGTCAACTGCTTTTAAAATAGCACATGTAAATTTCACAAGGACCCTGGGCATACTTCATGAGAGTGACTAAGAATATCTATCTAGTTTGAATACACTCTACTCTGTCTAAGAATGAACATGAGACATTCCTGTAAGTTTCAATCCTGTAAGGATCTTTCATGATAAATAACATCTCTTCAGATATGTTATCATTGTATATATTTTTTACTTTATATAAAGTTTAATTTTTGGAATAGTTTGGATTTACAATAAAGTTGCAAAGATAGTACACGCAGCCTTGGAATTACAAATATTCAGCTGAAGTAATGAACTTACATCTGTAGATCCTATTATATTAAAATTTGAGATAAATATAATGGTTTGTATTAACAAATGGATACTATTTGGAAATGGGCATCAAACCATTACCGTGACCAAAGCACATATTGATGCTTCAGATGTGAGACTTGTTTGGGGGGATATTTCACCTGCTGATCCCCAAAATGGCACCAAATTTCTCTGATCAGCTCTACTTTTTGAGATTTAGTACATATGCCATATGCTACTCCTCACTCTGCCCATGAAAAGTCAGGATCTTTTAATGTAAGGTAGCTAGCCTGAGATAGAGGAAGCGCATGATGGCTCTATTTAATGTAGTTTCTGTTGTACTAAATATTTAGGTCATGTTATACTTCACATGGTGCCCTTTGATCCAAAGATAAATTTGAACAGGGCACATTACATGAACTTGGAATTTTCCTCAAGTATCCATTGACCTTTCTAGGAGCTGAATTGCAGATAGTTTCAATTTGTGATTTTGAAAAGGGACCAGAAATAAAAGCTACTCTCTGATAAATTAGGGGCCCTGGTGTTGCGGTGGTTTATGTGTTTGGTTGTTAACTGCAAGGTCAGCAGTTCAAGGTCATCAGCTGCTCTGTAAGAGAAAGATGAGACTTTCTGCTCGCACAAAGGTTTTCCGCTTCAGAAATCCACAGAAGTTCCTCTCTGTCCTATACAGTTTCTGTGAGTCATCATTGGCTGACTGTAGTGAGTTGGGTACAATAAGTAGAGATTCAAATGTTTTGAAACCCAAAAGGAATCTGCCAGAGTTCAAACTCCTTTAGTAACATTGAAATGTTCCAGACTTGTTACAAGATGGCACAGCTGTTCTACCTGCGCACAGAAACCCTTCAAAGAAAAGTTCGAATTATCCTTATAAAGAAGCTTGGAGGCAACTTCACCTCTGAAACATTGGCAATGAGTCATCCACTGACTTGTAGATATGAAAATTTATTCTGAAATGTTTACTGCCTAATTTGAAGAAGAAAGTTCAGAACTATAAAATATTTATGAAAATAATTTGCTATGAAGTCTTACATTTTTAACACTCTAAATTGTCCTCACACCTTCCATACATATATATACCTTTTCAATTTTCTTTTTGTGTTTACTCTTCTTGAGCTGTCTTCTGGCTTTGCAGTCTCCCACTTGTGCTATCTGTATATATTGCATGGCCTCCCATACCAAACAAACAGACAACCTTCTGCCACCTAATCGACTCTCATTAATAGTAACCCTAGGACAGAGGAGAATCACCACTGTAGGTTTCCAAACCTTTAAATCTATGAAAGACTGTGGAGTACCTGATGGCTTCCAAGCTCTGTCTTTTGACCGGCAGCTCAATGCATAATCCATTACACAGCTTCCTGAAGAAGTCCCTGAATACCTAATTCTTTTTCAAATACCCCTTACCTTTTTTGTCTTATCCTGTATTTTATGGACCTAATTATTCTTATATTTAAAACTCAGATGATAAATGAACAAATTCATAGGACTCGGTACCTGAAAATATAGTGGACCACCATTCCAAAGAAACTGGAGTTGGTGTGGTTGATCCAAGGCAATTTTTAAATCAGCCACAAGCAACTCCAGGAATGAACCTGAAAACCACAACATGAAGGGGAAAACAATTGTGGGCTGTGTTTTACTATTATGACTCTATTATTGTGTTAAAGAAGTTTCCTCTTTCTGAACATTTTTCTTTTATGACTATCTTCTAAAACAACAGTTGACTGAAGTCGGATAGGAACATTCCCCAACACAGGCAAACCCCCAGTTACTAGGAAATATCTGACTTTTGTATAGCCCATAGTTCTAAACTAAACGCTGTAAAGTCTATTGTCGTAGTTACATAATCTGGTGCCAATTGGGAACTTGGTAGGATTAAGAATGAAGAGGAGTCTCCTCTGTCAATCGGATCATAGCCAATGAGGCCTCTTTTGTGGCCATGGGCTTCTCCTGAGAATTCTGGGAATTCCTGGATTTTCTTCCTTGGAGGTGGGAGAGACTCTCCCTCTCTCTTCACTCCTTTGGAGATGTTCTACTGACAAGACACAGGGCACTACACCCTGGGAGCTGGAGAAGCCACATGGATCTACCCTGATGCAACTAGACCTCTGAAGCCAGAGAAGCCACGTGGAGACCCCTGCCAGCCCTGAGATGCTTACAACACTACTGGATGCCGAAGACTTCCAACCCACTGGACCGTGATTGTCTTGCATTCGGCGCCATTGTATGTGTTTCGCCAGTCTGAAGGGGACTTTATAGATTGGTATCGGACATATGAGCTAATATCAGACTTATGGGCTTGGACTGCACTGGGTTGTGATGCTTTCTTACTGTACAATTACCCTTTTTACAAAATTCTTTCTTATACACATATGCATTTCTATGGATTTGTTTCTCTAGTCTACCTGGACTAGCACATCTATCATATTAAAAGTTTGAAGAACATATAAAAATAAATGGGCACTACTTTGTTATATGTATCAGTGATTAGAAGTATCATTGAAAACCTATATTAAAGACATATTCGTGCATCTAGAAGGAGCCCTGGCTGTGTTGTGGTTATGTATTGGGCTGAGAACCGCGTGGTTGGCAGTTCTAAACCAGCAGTAGTTCCATGGAGAAAAGACTAGGCTTTCTACTTCCATAAACAGTTACAGTCTCAGAAACCATCAGGGTGTAATTATCAGTCAGCACTGGGTCATGATAGTGAGATTGGTATTTTGAGACTTGGTGTATCCGGAAGTATGTTTTTAATGTTTTTCTATACATGGAAAGGTATGCTGTATAAGAGGTGCCTTCAAAAAAATTGTAATGCAAAGAAAAGGAAATGAATTGTTTTCCACACATTTTTGAAGTGCCCTCATATACACTGAGACACACACTCGACAAAACGATGGTAGATACAAACTGTGCCTCACTTCTCATTTACATACAAACTAGACTTAACTAGATTTAGGAATGGAACTAGCTCTTAGTCTGAGGACAGCCTTTATAGAGAGTTGTCCTATATTCTGCCCATACTGTCTACTGTTATTAACATCTTACGTTATGAACCATCCATGGTACCTATTAACTAAACTCCTCGCTTAGTTTAGAGGTCACTTGTTTGTCCCTGCCCTCTTTGTGTTTCAGGACCCCATCCAGTTGTCCTGTCTCTAGAGCCTCGTCCAGGCTGTAAGTTTCTGAGCCCTTCCCTCCTTTGGAGCACCTTGACAACATCAAGGAATACTAGTAGAATTTTTGGTACACTGCCTCTCAACGTGGATTTGTCTAATGTTTTCTTATGGTTAATCCGGGGCTATAGATTTTAGGGAGGTCTTCTGTTGACTTTTAGGTCCAGGATATATTTAGTCTAGCTGAGGTCGTCAGCATGGAAAGGTGAAAAAGAAAGAGAGAGGGAACAAAAGAAAGAGCCTTTTCTCAAGACACAGAGAAATCATCCTGCTTCTTTTAGTTCTCCTTGCTCAGTGTGACTTAGTGATTGTGATGAAAGCTACCCAGATAGGTACCAGAAGAGATGAGAGGATGCTAGCAAATACACATATAAAATGAAAAGAAATGTTAGCCTAGTTCTCTGATTATGTCAAATTCCTCCCAAGTATATTTTCCTGAATGCCCCTTCACATGAAAGACAATTAACTGTTCACCACATCTTATTGTTCAGTGTGTTTCTTTCATTCGGTATAAGAAAAGGTCAACCTGAAAATATACATCAAACTTGCACAAAAACATCCTCCTTTCCTGGGCAACATATCGGTGCTTGAAGTTTGTTCTTCCAGCATTATTTGTTTAATAGAAATATTTTCCATACCACCTGGTTCTGGCAGAAAGTCAAAATTTGCATTTATATGAGGTAGTTTATCAAATATAACATACAGAAGTCTGTTAAGTACACATTGCATTTTGTTTGTGAGAAAATCTGTTTGTATTTAATGTAGTTTTTAAATTAACCTTAATGAAAGCTTCTGAAAATTGTTGTTCTAAGCATTTGAAATATGCAACAAGAACTGGTGGAAGACATAAACATGTTTTCTATTATATGTTATCGGATAGCCCAAAATTACTACAAAAAAGAATGTGGGACTTTGTTAAATTAGAAAGATAAGCAGCATTTAGTTAAAAGACGAAAGCATCTAACACAGTTAACCCCCAACATCTTCTGACATCTTCAGTCAGAGGTATTTTTAAAAACATTTTTAACTTAGAATGTTACTGAAGATACATGAAAGCTAAGGCCATTTCCACCAAACCCTAGCATTTTTCTTGATCTTAGATTTTTTTGTTAAATATAGACTCATCACAGCCTTTCTGAAGCACCAAGAAAGGTAATTTCAAAGGCAAATCTATCTAACTTGAACTTATTAAGCTAACAATTGAATCACACCTACTGCCCTGTTTTTAATCATCTTCATGTGATAATATATATTTTTTATTTTCAAGATAATACGGCCACTTTCTCATAAATAATTCTTCAACTATGGATACTTTAATATTGGAAGATCATTTTTTATCAGATAGACAGGCCCAGCTATCTTTAGAGCTTAGAAAATTATTTCATGAATCTAAGAGGCTAGACAGATGCTTAGGTAAGTGTGTGCTATGTCTAGAGGAAAAACGACTTCTACTTGATCCCATCCATCTTCCGTACATAGCAGGAAATGCCCACTGCCATAGTGTGGAAGTTTACAATTAAAACTAGAAATCCAGATAATGATATAAAAATCACAGAGTCCTTCAAAGCTAGAAACTGATGTGTAAATGATTTAAAATAGTAAGTAAGCTAAATAAAATCGTGCTAAGGTCCCAGTTTGCAATAATGTTATCATAATAACCATCCATATTAAGCTAACCCTGGAATATGCATGAGCAAATATTATATTCCTCTGCACAGAAAGCCAATGCTCATAGATCTATTTCCCCATCCTCATATAAATATATTTGCATATGTACATGTCTTTATCTAGACCTCTAAAAATGCCCTTTTCCTCCCAACTCTTTCCTCTATTTCCCTTGATTCTACGAGCCTATATTTATAGGTTTAGTATTAAGGTAGCAGAAGGACATTGGGCCTCCACTCAAGTACTCCCTCAATGCAAGAATACTTTCTTCTATTAAATTG
>NW_022103900.1:32147015-32204645 GCF_000313985.2 Echinops telfairi
CCCTAATAAAATTATTTTAAAAAACAATAAAAAAAAAAGAAAGCCAATGCATGTTTAGGAATAAATAAAACACTGTTAGGAGCAATTGCTCTTCAATTCGTTTAGCATTCAACAAAGTCCAGGTTAAGGTCCCTAATCTTTTCACTTGTGACACATTTGCTCACAAACTTCGCTGAAGACATTTCAGTATTGTGCTGCTGTTAAAAAAGAAGAAAAAAGAAAGAAAGGGGGAAAGAGGGAAGACATCTTGAGACAATGTTTTTATGGGATAAATCCTACCTCTGATTTAACTAATTTAGTAGTTCTAGTTTTCTAAGTTCCACTTTTCCTAATTTAAATTTGTTTACCATCTTTATCCTATGAGATACTGATATCACTTATTTCTTTATTAGCACTATACCTAGAAGATTTGAATCTTCGTATATTTCTCACATGACTTCCCTATTTGTATAAGGCGCGTTTTGAACGAAATCATTGTATTTTTCCGTTGTTGCTTGGATTTCTGTCCAGGTGGCTTAGCTTGAGATGGAGAGGTGAGCGAACCTGGGAATTTCAATTCTCATAATTGTTTAAAAACGCAGTCTACAACGAATTTTCTCCTTACATTTCTAAAGGGAGGGAAAAGAAAAGACAAATTCAACTTCTCAAAAGCAAGTCCCTTTGGGAAGTTCAAAAGAAACTGGGAAGGCTGACCATGAAAGAGAACCCTCATCCTTCCTCTATGAAAACCCAGCATGGTCTTTGGAGAGGAAAGGTTTGAGTCCTGTACCACGTTTACCATTTCCTTCCAGGGAGCCCAGGGCCAATAGTTTTCACAGAGTCACATTTAGATGGTTTCTTTATAATCTGAAAAAATGTTTTAGAGCCATTATTTATATTTCTATAATGCATTCAAAGTAGGATGCAATGTGTTTGGGCCCAATGGTAACAGAAGAAAGAATGCTTAGTGGATTTACTGTGCTTTTGTTTTACACAGAGGTATTTTTTCCTTGTAATTTTTTGCACTTTAAATTCCATTTGCCAGGAATTCAATCTCAAATAGATGCCAAAGGTATAGTTGGGAAGAAATTATACTTTTGCACACCTGAAAGTGAATGGTTTGTCATTAAAATGTATGAGATCACATTGAAATATATTCATATTTTATTCCAAAGCCTAAGAGTAACAAAAATTCAAAGTTACTTTACAAAATATAGTCATTTCTTGAAATGAAATTATTAAACTTTAGATTGGGCCATATATTGGCTAAGACTTTAAGGACTGTAATCCAATTTCGTCATTAAACACACATTCAATATTCAGTAAATGCCTACAATACACAAGGAAAGCATTTCAAAAATGGAAAACTTATTTAGGTTTGCATTTTTGAAGAGGATCATGCTAATTTGGAGATGTATGCTTCCATACATTTTAATTAACTAGTTCTGCAATTATAGTAATTAACACAACTAATTAGCCACATTGTTTATAGCCATACTAATATAATGTACAATTTATTAGTCATAAAACTCTTATATCAACATATTTATTTCTATGGCTGTTTTATAAATAAATTAGTGCTACCTCAGTATAAAAGGATTGTAACCATGGGAAATGTAAAGACAGAAAAAACATGAAGCTTGTTGTTAATAATTTCCATGTTCATGGAGTGTGGTCAATTAACGATCTGCATGCATGAGCACACATACCTGCACAAACTCTTTAAAGCCATGAACCCCAGGAACCAGACGGAATCCACCTTTGTCCCATCACGAGGGGACAGTCTTGAACACAAAGAATTGAGAGCTCCTGGCCTGCATACCAAATAAAAATCATTATGACGCGCTCAGAACCTTTCAAATGAGTCTCGCAAATCTTTAACAGCAAAGCGGCTAGTAAGGTTATTGTATCATGGGAAATATGCCTCTGTAAAGACCAGACTTTCTCTGAAAACCTACTTGACACTGTTTATTTTCTGTGAGGCACTTATTTACCTCTGTTAATGAATTGTTGGGTTATTTTTGTTTGCTTGTTATTTAAATTATATTTAACTCTAATATCTCTCATATCGCATATATTTCCTTAGAGAATGCCAATTGGCTTGAGACAGTGCACATGACACAGAATTACAACGTTGGAAGTTAACTCTCCCTGAATTGTTAAAGAAAAAATATGTACCATTTAATGATTATTGTTTTTCTCCTTTTATTCTGATTTTCTTAAATAGTTTTACAAGATTAATAAAGAATGCTTCTAGCCTGCACATCTCTCTTTTTATAATAAAGATACAACCAGAAAATATCTCCTAAAGGTATTTTTAAAAGTATATTTTATCTGCATATGAAAAATATTTCATAAAATTAAGAACTTAATCTTTTCACACACTGAGAAATGCAAGGAATGTAATAGTTTTATCTGCTTATATGTCTTAAAGTGATTATAAAGGACCATTTAGGACTTATATTACTTCAGAAGGAAACATTCCCTGTTCATGTATAATAGATATTAGACCACTAACAGCATAACCTTGTAAGTTCCTAGATATTTAAAAGTGTTATGGTTTGAAGGTCAAGTTGTCTGTCTTGCTGTAAAAGAAAGGGAAAGAAATGAATGAAAATTAGAAAGAATTAATTCTTCAAAAAGTTTTTACAAATCAAAATCCTGCAGTTTCACACTGAGAACAAAAGAAGCATATTAAACACCAAAGTTTATCAAGACAAATTTGGTCCCAGTTTCAAAGTTTCTTTAATCTTTTGCATCTGAACATTTTTTTCATTTTTTTCTTCTTTTTTGCCTCATGCTGTTTTCCCTAGTTAAATGTTAAAATGAATTCTAGCCAATACCATTGACTTACTCCCTTAAAAATATTGAGACACATAATAAAAAATTAATTACTTCCCCTAATTTCCGTGTGATTCTTTAAAAAGATGTAAAATTCATTTAAAGTAAGTGGTGACTTTGTCTTTGAAGATCACGACAATTAACATGGATCAAAGCTTAGGTTCTGTAACGATGACAGCTTATTAGCATAATGAAATTAACTTAGAGACAAGAATCTTTAATAGGTACAACAAGAACGCTTTAATAATACTTGAAGAAAATTATGTATTTGCTAGAAGTACAACAGTTTCAGATTTTCTATCCAATTAATAAGTTGTTAATTAACTCCTTTTCCAAACAATGCACCCTTTAAGTTAACATCTGCCCATTGGAATATACTATTATACTTCACTTTGGCGGAAAGGATATAGTAGTTTTGCCAATATTACTCTGCGTATTTTTATTACTAGGGAAATGCAAATTTATACTTCCACCTGTAAAATAAACATTTTCATCATTCAAATTTCAGAATCCTTATCTCATACTCTGGCAAGGTAGTGAAGATGTCCCAATTATGATTACAGTGTTTTGTAGTTTATAGTTCAGGCCTTTAATATTTCAAGGACAAATACTTTTAAGATTTCTCTGGAGGGCCTATGATACTTGACTCACTACTTAAATACAATAAGAAAAAAAGTATTCATTTAAAACAATAATAATTTCAGTTTTGGTGTACATGTTGAAAAAACAAATTGATGAGGAAAAAAAAGTGCTTATATATATTACAAGCAGTATGCTTATAGTTTCAAAATCAAATCTCAAGATTTTCTTTCACCCAAACACCATGGAGAAATGTAATTGTCATTTCTATATAACTATTCCTTTATTAAAGCAATATTTATTAAGCATGATTATTTATTAAATAATCAAATTGTTAAACCATAAAAAAGAAAAGGGTTTGTGTTCCTGTATTGTTATTGATGCTTTTGTTTGAAATAGTTCTTTTTTTACTTTGTCCACATAGAAACTGGGACTCTTACCAGGTACTCATCTTCCACTACACTCAATTGCCATAGTATTTTTCTTGCTGATACAGTGGGCATAATCACAAAACAAAACAAAAAAATCTAAAACTAAACAAAAAAAAAACCCCAAACTAAGAAGGTTAACTATCAAACAATAGTGTAATTAGCTGTTCATCTTAAAATTTTAAAAGAACTTTCTCTTTATCCACCTTACCACTACTATAATTTCATTACCCCAAAATTCTTCCTCTTCCATATCCAAATAGGATGTGTATGTACTTTTTACATCACATGATTACATATTGATAACATTGCTTCTCGGTGGGTTTTTTTTGGCCCAGAAATTAATGAATAGTTCCAGTTATTATGTGGCCCTTATTCCACACCATTAGTTCTGGTCCCTCTGGTAAACATCAAGTCCCCTGGTTACCTCTCTATCACCTGGGTGCCCCAACCCACAAAGCTGCACTAATTAAGCTCCTTTTCTATGAGATATGGTCCAAAACAGGAAACAGAATAAGTCTCCTAGCTGACAGACAGAGAGAAATACCAGGAGACTGAGAATCTTAGGCAGACAGTGGTGCAGTGGGGACATAATTCTCTGATGCTTGCAAATGTAGCCCCAGAGTACAATAGAGTCTGCTTTGAGTGAATTCAAGCAAGGCAGTCCTCGAATGCTGTTTCTTTCTTTCTTTTTTGTTTTTTTCTGATCAGCTGCTAATTCTCTGTCCCTGCCTGAGCCCTAAGGCCACTCGGTGCCTTTATTTTGATACTCACAAAATCAGTCGTGTAGTATGGCTCTTTGGGGAGGTGTCTTCTAATATCCTTTACCTATAACATTTTGGGGGACTTATTTTCCTTAAATAAAGTATATTGGCTTCTAAGCTGTAATACATATAAATGCTCAGACTCATAGACTTAACTTAAGTCTTAGCAGGTGACAGGTATTTGTTTATCTCATATAAATATTTTGAAATTTTGTAAGGCTATCAAGATACCAAATATATTTTGGTTTTAGTGGTAAATACATATTTCTTCTTTTAATTCACTGGCCTTCACTTTGCCAAGAACGATATACTTTTTCCAGAGACTAGTCTCTCTGACAGTACATGAGATGAAGCCTCTACAGCTTAGCTTTGACAAGATTCAATCTCTCCTCCCCATTGAGGGGATTCTTTGCACTGCCCTTCCACTTTACCGAACCCTACTCCTAGACCCAAGAACTTGTCTCTCCTGATAACATGTCCAAAAATATGCAAGGCCATGTCTTGCCATCTACACTTGTAAGGAATTGAGCTTTTTCCAAGACAGATTTGTTTGTTCTTCTAACAGGTGATGGTACTTTCATAGTCTTCATCAATTCGGGTGCTGTCTTCCTTATTCATTGTCCAACTTTCACGTGCATAGGGGGTTATTGGAACTATCATGGCTTTGGGTCAAGTGATCTTGGTCCTCAAAGTGATCATTTTGTTCTTCAACATTTTAAAGGCCTTCTGCAGCAGATTTCCTTGCAGCAATATGTTGTTTGCTTTCTTGACTGCTCCTTTTGTGAACTTTGAGTATCCAAATAAAATGAAATCCTTGAAGGCTTCAAGCTTTTCTCCCCTTTTTGTTCTACTTTGTTTTTTTTTTATTTTTACTTTTGGTTTTCTTTACATTTGAGTTTCAATCTAAACAAAAGGGTGCACTCTTTTAGAGCATATTAAGTAGCTCCATAATTGTTTTATGTATACCATTTATGGGAATTAGAAACTTTTATTTTAACTTGAAGTCGTATAAAAGTGTAGGGGTGGAATCTAACCTTTCAATCAGATCACAGCCTGCTGAGGCCTCCTTGATGCTGTGGTCTTCTTTCATGGGGAAACTGGGACCACGCTGTCTTTCTGTACCCTTTCACCCTGTGCTTGCTGGAACTCTGCCACTGACCTTTATAGTGGCGGCAGCCTCTCATTTTACCACTGACCTTGGATTTGCACAACTCTGCACCCATCAGCCTGTGATTTTCCTGCATTTTGCATCATTACCTGTGGCTGGGTGAGTCTGAAGAAGTACTTATGAACTAGTATTGGACTTATGGACTGAAGTTGGACTGGGCTCAGATGCCTTCTTCTTATATAACTGCTTCTTGAAATAAAGCTCTTTGTTAGACATAGATGAGTTTCACTGGATTTGTTTCTGTGGACAACCTAGCCTGATACACCATTGCTATAAAAATAAGGAGCCCTGCTATTCATGTTGGGTAACCACTGGGGCAAGGTGGGCAGTACAAATCTACAAGATGCTCTACCAGAGAAAAGACAGCCTCAGAAACACGTGAAGAAGTTCTACTCTGTCATCTGAGGTCATTATGAGTCAGGGTCTAGTGGATGGCAGGGAGTTCCTAAGTTAATAACTATGAAAAGAATTACTCCTGGTGATGTAGTGAGCTATGCATTGAACTACTAACCCTCTAGGTCAACAATTTGTACCCACCAACCACACCAAGACAGAGAAATGAGGCTTTTTGCTCCTTTCTAGACTATATTCTGGAGAACTGAAATGGGACAATTGGGTTCCATATTGTCACTCTGAGTCTGAATCAGCTCCCTGATACTGGGTTTGGTTGTTATCGTTATATGTATTAACTCATTGCCAATGAGTCAGTTACAACTTACAGAAACCCTATTGGACAGAGTAGAACTGCTCTTCTGGGTTTCTGAGGCTGCAACTTGCTACAGGAAGAGAAGACCTCATTCTTCTGCACACAGTTTAAAATAGGGTTCTGGTGGTATTGTGAGTTAGTGTTGGGCTTCTATACTCAAGATACGCAGTTCAAATCTACCAGCTGAGCCATAGGAGGAAGATGATGTATTTTCCTGTAACTATTAAGAGTCTCTGAAACTCTATAAAGGAGTCAGAATCAATGGTTGGCACTGAGGTTTATAAATATAAAAACAACTCAACAAACTTCAATTTTATTGACCTTAGGGCTTGTGAAAAATTGTACCTTTGGGGTATTTTTAATCAGTAATTAAAACATTATCATACTTTCCTCTGAATTAAAATAGATTTAGCCATTTAACTTTTTTAATTGCTCATGCCCTTTGACTGTAATCTCTTTCCTTCTTGACGTGGCTGTTGCTACTTTTCACTTTCTAAGGTTTTGCACAGCTATGTCCTAAATTTGAATTTCCCTTGACGACCCTGTTCTCTGAATGTGGTTATTCTTGTTTGTCTACAGAATAATTTATGTTTCACGCTTAATTTGCATGTTTTTCCTCTACCTTCATGAGTTATTACAAGAATGCTTAAAAAAATCAAGAGGTTGCCCTGGGTAATTATTTTAAGTGCATATTAGCCATTATTCTGCAAGATAAAGATGCGTCTTTCTAGGCCTGTTAAAAGTGACAGTCTCGGAAACCCACAAGGACAGCTCTATTCTGTCCTGCAGGGCTGCTACGAGCTGTCATTGACGTGATGGTAGTGAGATAATGTTATCATTATTACGTGTACAAAATCCTTAACTTAGTATCAGAGAAGCACCTAAGTTAAAAAATTAGAAGGAAAAAGAGTGGAAATGTAAACTTCTATTCATAATAAGTTATCATTTTTGGTCTTGCCAACGTTTGCAACAATGCTATTAGAGCACCGTTTACCGTGTTACCACTGAACTTTAGAAATGAAGTAAAATCTGATATGTCAAAAGATCAATATACAATCAATTGCTTAAGCACCGATGAAGTACAGAAACAAAAGGGACATTAAATTACTAGCCATTAACTGGTTAATGCTTTTATTAAAAAATACCCAACTATTAAAACAAATACAAATGCACTAAATGTGTGTCACTGATACAATTAGAAGCAGAATATGAATGATCCAAAGATAGCTGTCTTCAGATATTTTCAAATACTTTGGGTAAAGCTGACATTCTTTTTGGCTATTTATATATTTTTTGCATAGCATAAATAATGTGTTTATTTTTCCATTTCATTTTTGTTGGAAAATGTCAAACAGATAATGGTACAAAGGATGGCATAGTCATTATTTATATACTTATCCTTCAGGTTCAGTGATTATTAACTATTGGCCAGAACTATTGGATATTGCCATTCTTCTGTGTTTGTTGTTTATGTTGATTTATTTAGATGGGCAATTTGACAGCAAATTCTAAATGTCATTCTATCCATCAATAGCTGAACATGTACTCCTATGAATAGGAAGAAATGAAAGCTACCCATTATGCTACTGAACATTTAACTGATAAACTATTATTCAATCTCATTACCCAGCCCATGCTTAAATTTCTATAACTTTTTAGATGATGTACTTAAATCAGAATCCATGAAAGATTTATATTTTAGCTGGTCAACATACTTCTCAGCTTTCATTTAACCATTAACAGTTATCCCTGTCACCATTTAAATGATGTTTTGTTACATTTTGGAAGGTATTAGACCTTTTTTCTTGTTGAGCTGATCTCCTTCTTGACTTGACTATTTCTACATAGTGTTGCATAATCTTTTCCTGTGACTTGGCGAGTGGAGTTAGAGATAGGACTCGGAAACAGACCGGCTCACTGCCATCGAACTGATTTGCACTCGGAGTGGCCCCATAGGACAGGGTAGAACTGCCCTTGTGAGCCTCTGAGACTGTGACTCTACAGAAGTACAGAGCCTCAAGAGTGAAGAGTAAATGGAGCGCCCAGAAGTAAGGGAGAATGACATTTCTATAACTTTCTCAGATCGCCGCTACACTTAAGGAATACAAGAGAATCTCAACACAGAATTTTCACGATCGTCTCTTCAAATCCTGGATAATCACCATAGATTTTTTTTTCAAATAACTAAGTGAAAAATTTAAGAGGCAATTTTTATCCCATTCCAACAATAAAATTTTAAATCTTCATTAACGAACAGAAAATATCTTTGATTTACTGATAATGTTGCCATTTGGTGCCATCGAGTCGGCGGTGACTCTTGGTGAAACTATGTGACAAGAGAGGACTTCAAAACAGGGCTTTTAGGCTGTATTCTTTGTGGGAGCAGATATACAGGCTTTACTTCTGAGATTCTAGGTGTGCTGAAACCACCAAAAATGTGTAAGTTGTAGAGAGCTTACATGTTGTAGCACCAGGGTTCTTGTTACCAATGCATTTAATGCAGCAAGCTCTTAAAACAACTTAGAATTCAGCTGAGTGTTTTCTCCAGGAAGATCCAAGTGGTGAACACAAATTCTCTATAATCAGAGAAGGGACACTACCAACTACAAAAATAAACACAATTAAAAGTATGCGTCGTTGTTGTTGTTAGGTGTTATTGAGTCAGTTCCAACAGAACGAATCACTGCCTGGTTCTGTGCCATCTCCCAATTGTTCCTCTGCCTGTGCCCACTGATGCAGACAGACACTGTGTCAATCCCTCTGGTTGAGGGCCTTCCTCTTTTTCACTGCCAGTCTACTTTAGCATGCATGATATCCTTCTCCAAGGACTGGTCTCTCCTGTCCAAAGCATGTATGAGCAAGTCTCTCCATCTGTGTCTCTAAGGAGCGTTCTGGCTGTACTTCTTCCAAGACAGATTTGTTTGTCCTTAGGAAAAGCTCATGTCACTTTCACTATTCCTGGCCAACATGGCTGTCCAAAATATGGTGGATGAGTTTAACATATAGTAAGCAGTGATGTCTGGCCACTATTCACAGTTTGATTTATTGAGAATTTCCACTTCAGTAACCTAGTTCAAGCTACACACTTCTCTTTGAAGACCTTAAAAAGTATTCTTCCAGAAGAGCCCAAGGTTTCTGTTCAAAATGTACACAATGATCTTTGTTGCAATTGTCTAACAACATTATGGGTGAATCTGAGGGGTGATTGAACAGCTGAAAATACTAGACCTGAACATTTCTCATCATCTTCAGGGCTCTACCCACCTTGAAGTGAATATTAAAGGTCAATAATATACATCCCAGAGTCTATACATATACTCAATAATATACCCAATAATATACATATAATATACACCTGACCAGGAAGTTCATTTACTTTGGTTTTGCCTGAGTGAGACCCACCAATCTGCACTACGCTGTTTCACATAGGGCTCAACCAGATGATGTAACATGATATGAAAATTCCATACAGAATCTGAAAACATAACATTTTTTCTTCTGGTGTGTCTCATATGACAGAATAAGCTAGCCTGCAAATTCTGACAGCAACTTACATTCCTTAAAAACAAATCTTGTGTTCTTACTGATATCAAATCAGACATAAAATCCTCAGAAGGCTCATTGGGATAAAAGACTTACAGCCTTCAAGTTTTGATGAGAAAAATATAGAGATCTTGGCCAGAACCCCGGCCCATGACAAGTGCACCATTGTGGTTTCTAGAACTCTTAACCCTGGTGGCTTAGTGTGTTACACATTGGGCTACAAACCACAAGGTCAACAGTACAAGCCTGCCACCGGCTCTATGGTGGAAAGGTGAGGCTTTCTGTTCTCAGAAACCCACAGGAGCAGTTCTACCCTATCCTCCAGGGTAAGGCACTACAATTTGGGATCAACTTGATGACAGTAAGTGTTGTTGTTGTCATTGTCGTTTTGGATCACTCACTGGATAGATCACGCTTGTAAAACGAATTTGAAATCTTACCTTCCTAGTTATAAAACCACCCCTTCAGCATGTACATCATGTGTCTGTCCCCACAGTTGAGCAGATAATTGTCCCTCTCTTCCCTTATTTTTGGCATTTATTGTGGTCAATAAAGTTTCACATCTTTAACAAAGAACATAAAATGCTATATATGGGTATTTTCATAAAGCAATTAAAATTGGGCCATTATATTTTTCTACTCCCTTATTTTTAAAAATTACATAGTATTAATAACTGAGAGAATTATAACAGGTAGTATTGGTAATCCCTAGTTTTGAGTACTTCTTTTATTTAATAGAAAACTGCTACTTATCAGTACCCATATTTTTAAACTTAATTTTATTAGTCAATAAAGTGCAAGCAAGAGAACCAAGCTACAAAACATATATTGTCAATCAGTTGGCCTTTTTTAAAACTCATATAAATGTATTTCAAAACAGACTGGCCAAACTGAAGATTAAAAAGTGTGTGGTAAAAGTTTCAACAACTAAAGAAAGCAAGTTTTCTTAATAATTTATAAATAGCAAAGACATTGTGCAAAAGTGTTCATAAAAATACAAATACATCTCAGGAGTGGGGTGGTGGAAGAATCGTGAGGCCCAACATGCTAGATAGCTTGAAATAGCCAGAAGATTGCCACTGTGTGCCAAATAGCTGATATTTACTGAAGATGAGCCACCTGATAGAGTCCCTGTTAGCACAGCCCAGCAATTGGAGCTCTATATTGGCATTTCCTCATAGGAGTCCCCATTGACAGCTATAGAAACAAATTAATTCTCACTTTGCTTTTCATTTTAGTTGTCACTAACAATGCCTCCACCTCCTGGCTTAGCATCTCTATATTAACTTACAAGCCTGAAACAAGAACTTAATCAGGGAATGTTTAGGGATTTACTTTCCAGCAGCTGATATTCTGAAGGTGAGTAAGAGCAAACATTAGGTGGTGTGGGACAGTAATTAGGTTCAGGCATAAGGTACAAAATTGCAGCGTTAGCTAAATCTGTTTGTAGCGGGTGCCTCATCTCAATTAATGAAAACAAAATATTACACCACACGAGTGTAAAAGGAAGGGGTGAGAGTTATTGCAGAAGAGCCCAGATTGGAGTTATCTTGTTAGCACTCTGATACCTTCAAAAGTGACAAGTGGTTTGTTCCTGAAGATGCCATTTCATTAGTGCTTTGTTCTTTTTCTTCTTTTTTTTACATGCTACCTGACTATGTGAGGAAGACAGAATCTCTCTCCTACATACCTAGAATTTGCATAGGCTGTGGAGGAGTATTGCTCACTTACAAAATAGATATAGATAAAAAATACAAATAGATAAAGGCACCGAGGGTCAGTTATCTCCCCGAATGTGGAGAAAGACACATGTACATGCTGAGGGATGATTCTATAAGTAGGAAGGTAATACTTCAGAATACTTCTTTAAAGTGATCTAGTCAAGGATTCACACCAGCAAAAACACCCACTGTCCTTAAGTTGATTCCAACTCAAAGGATCTACAATCAGAAATGAGATTAATCATAACAGTCCTGCTGTCCAAATGGATAATGCTAATATTCACTGGCTCTGTTCCCATACCTGGACAATGGTTCCTACATCCATCCTTACATATTTCACAAGGTAATTCTAGGGGTCAAGTAATCTTTTATTAATGTTTTAAAGAATCTGATTTCTAAGGTGAGATCTTTGAGATTTTGACAGAAGAAATAATAGCCTAGGTGTGCCTCATGTTTCTTTTAAAATGTGGAAGTCATTGTCTCACTGTAACTTTTGCACTCTGAGACTAATTTGATCTCTGCCGTATCAGAGTAGAAAGACTGATTTTCTTCAACGATCTGCCTTGCTGACTCGCTGGCTGAGACTCCATGAGGATGTGATCTAGGAAAGTGCATCTTCACAAAATCTAAGCATGAATTGTAGAAACATTCAGAGCTGAGAAGCATTAGTTTATACTCTCTGGTTGCAGAGAATAGAGGATCCTGCGGGAGCAAGTCAAAGTTCGTATGTTCTAAATCAGCTCTAATCTAATAACATTATCCAGAACACGATTTACTTTTATTTTGGTTCTTTGGTTTTGTAAAATGTTGCTGTTCGAGAGCAGACAAAAAGGAAACTATTTTTATTTGGTTGTTGTTTATAGCGTCCGCATAAGAAATTTGTAGAATTCCTCAAACAAAACATTCTTCCAGTCCGAACCTTCAAATATAACGTTATAGGTTGATCCATTCGTGTACATAGCTAAGAGGTCTTCCTGACCGAATTTGTATTTGATTGAAGATTGCTTTAAGGTAAGTGGGACTTATATTGTAAGCTTTTTAGAAATGAGATGTTTAAACCATTGAAATCCATGACGTTTATTGTTAATGGGTGCCACTAAGTCACTTCTGACTCACAGTGACGTTTGCACAACAGAATGACACTGCTCAGTTCTATGACCGAATCACAATCGTTGCACTGTTTAAGCTTATTGCTGCAGGCTTTCTGTAAATCCATTGCAAAGTCCTGATTTTGTCGCAGTTCACCAACTGCTCCACCAAGCACGATGTCCTTTTCCACAGATTGATCCCTGCAAATCACATCTCTAAACTGGGTGAGACAAAGTCCTCTCTTGTCAAGAGCTTTCTAGATGTTCATTCTTCTGGCAGTCTATGGAATGTTCGAGACACTTGCCAACACCATGACTCAAATGTGTCAAGGCTCTAGTCTTCCCCATGGAATGCCCGGCTTTTGCATGCATTTACATTGATTGAAAATAGCGGAGACTGGTGGGAAATGTCAGCTTTCAAAGTGACAGCCTTGCTCTTAACACTTTAAGGAGATCTTGTGCAATTGGTTTGCCTAATGCAAGACTTGATCTACTTTTCTTTTGTAAAAACTTTTCTTTGATATTTGGGGGTAAGTTTATTGAGAAAAAGGATTTTAAGAAAAAAAATTCTTGCACATTTTGTTTGGGACATGTATTGAAATCTCCACAATGTAACAGCATTCTTCCCACCCCGTTCCTGTGTTTTTCATTCCCATGAATCCTTCTTTCTTCCCATACCGTTCCTGAGCTTTGTCCCTGGAAAATGTTGTTTTGCATCCCAGGTGGTGGATGGTTCTAAGGACTGTTACTTCCCTGGTTTTGTTGTTCACCTTACAGCATGTTCTGTTGTTTGACTGAAAATAAAGTCATGGGGTTGGGTTTAGATCAAGTCTTAAAGGATGAGTAACAGTTATAGTTTGGGGGGTTCAACCAGATCCTTTAAGGCCAGTAAGGCTGGTCTTTTTTTCATATTTTGGAGTTTGTTCTACATTTGCCCGCTCCATAGGACCTCCTCGTGTGATCTCCTGCAGAGCGGTCTGTTTGGGTGGCCGGGCACCATGCAGTTCCTCCTGTCTCAGGGTCAAGGAGGCTGAGATTCGCAGGGTCAATCAGTTCTTTGGAATCATTGTTTTCTTTCATCTTTGGTTGTTGGACCTCAGTGACATTCAAAGAACATTCCTTTCTGTGTGGAAACCTTTCCTTGACTTTTTAATCTAGTGGTCTCATACAGCATTTGTCCTTTTCTGATTGACTAATTTCACTCAACACAGTGTCCTCTAGGCTTATACACGTGTGTTTCACAGATCACCTTATTCTTTTACATTACATAGTAATATAGTGTGTTTATGTGCCATAGTTTGTTATCAATCATCCATGGATGCGCACTTAGGTTGTTTCCATTAGTTTATGATTGTGAATAATGCTGCGGTGAGCATGCACATGTATGTTCAGCCCACAGGTTTATTTATGTAAGATACACACATAGGAGAGGATTTGCTAGAACATATGGTATTTCTTATTCAAATTTTTTATAGGAAGCACCATATTGTTTTCCACAGTGGTTGTACCATTTGACTTCCACCAGCCGTGTACTAGAATTCCATTATCTCCACACCCTCCTCATCATTTGTGCTCTTCTGTTACTGAACTTTGTTATGAATGTGGAAATGAGATATTATCTTATTGTTGTTTTAATTTGCATCTCTTTAATTGTGAATGATTGTGACCATTTCTCCTGCATTTG
Source organism: Echinops telfairi (assembly GCF_000313985.2). NCBI lineage: Eukaryota > Metazoa > Chordata > Mammalia > Afrosoricida > Tenrecidae > Echinops > Echinops telfairi. Next base: position 32,161,517 of record NW_022103900.1, read on the forward strand.
CTGGCTGTCTGCATGCCTTCTGTAATTGGTGTGTATTTGTGTATGCTGATGCTCATTTTAAAAGTGGATTCTTTTTCTTGTTAACATGGTGACATTCCCTATAACTTTCAGAGATTCAGAGTAGATGGAAGAGGCATATTAAATTAGGTGGTGGGAAGATAATAGGCAATAAAGGCTAGGTGAGTACAAACTGAAGCATGCAACCTGGATGTTGAGGTTTAAATATGATTTTCCCCCAGTCTGTAGGTTCAAATTTAACCCTTTCATGAAGTGTTTTGATGCACATGCAAGTCTAGTTTTTAGGAGGTTGCAGTTGCTTAGTGAGTTGTCTGCCATTGAGGTGTTTTAAGCTATATGTAATAGCATGTAAGTGCCATGTATTGTTGTTGTTGTTGTCATGTGTCATCAAGCCTTAGTGACCCTATGCACAACAGAATGAAGCGCAGTCCAGCCCTGGGCCATCCTCATTACTGTTCCCAGGCATGAGACCATTTTTGCAGTCACTGTAATTCCATCGCATGTGGGACTTCATCTCTTTCATTAGCCCTCTAGTTTACCAAACATGATGTCCTGCTCCAGAGACTGGTCTCTCCTGATAATATGTCCAAAGTATGTAAGACAAAGTCTTGTCTTCCTCACTGTTAAGGAGCATTGTGACCTTATTTCTTCCAAGACAGATTTATTTGTCCTTTTGCAGTTTGTGGTATTTTTTATGTTCTTTGCCAGCACCACAATTCAAATTCATCCATTCTACTTTGGTGTTCATTATTCAATGTCCAGCACTCACATGTGCATGAAGAAATTGAAAATACCATGGTTTGGATCAGGCGCACCTAAGTCCTCAAAGTAACATCCATGTTTTCAATGCTATAAAGGAGTCTTGTGCAGCAGATTTTGATGTCTTGACTACTGCGTCTATGTGCATTGATTGTGGATCCAATTAAGATCCAATTAAACTTGAGATCCTCCATCTTTTCTCCATTTATCGTGTTACCTGTTGTGTTAGTCTGGGTGGGCTAGAGCAAAAATTTCATAGACACACTCATATGTATATAAGAAAGAGGTTTATATACAAGAACAATTGAATATTGAGAAAACATCCCAGACCAGTCCAGATCAAGTCCATAAGTCTGCTATTAGCCCATATGTCTAATACTAATCTATAAAGCCCTCTTAAGACTCACAAATCACATGCAATGATGCTGAATGCAGAAAGGTCCCAGGCCAGTGGGTGCAAAGTCTTGTTGATCCAGGGGTGGTAGAAGCATCGCAGCACTGGCAGGGGTCTCCACATGGCTCCTCCAGTTCCCAGGGCACAGGGTCTATCAGCAGTGCCATGTGTCTTGTCAGTAGAGCGACTCTCAGAGAGTGAGCAGAGAGAGAGAGAATGTATCCCACTTCCAAGGAGGAAATACCACAATTCACAGAATCCTCAGGGGAAAGCCATGCCCACACAGAGAGGCCTCCTTGGCTATGATCTGATTGACAGGCTAGACTCCACCCCTGCAATCTTAATCCTCAAATTGACGAATGATTATATAACTACCACAGACCACCTCCGGTCAATTTGACACTTTCACATAACTCTTTAGCCATATATAACTTTGAAACAAATAATAATAAAACCATATCTATACCTAACAGGATAAAACTAAAATACGTACAATTCATTTGTGCCACTCTCATTTAAACATAACATTCTATAAATGAACAAAACAAATACATTTGCAGTTAAATAACACCTACACCTTATTCCTATAATCCTATAAATATATTCCCACCTATGAAAGTTTGTAAGCCAACCACTTCATGTGTTTATCCCCCAATTTTGGGTATCCAATTTCTTTTTTACCTACTTACATCAACGCAGTGCTCTGAAGAGACAATCATTATCTTGGATGTGAAGAATCTTCATTCCAGTTGGAAACTTGTGAAGCCTGCATCCATAAGCAAAGTCAAATTAGGACAGGCCATCCATAAAGTCTGCAGCAATATGCACCAGTTTACAGGCTCAAAAATCTACTCTTCATCTGGTCGGGTTCTGATCAACTCAATGTGGGCTGCCTCACTTAGCCTCACCAGGGTATCTATTGTTTGCCTTGCCTTTAGACCATGACCCAATCACAAATTCTCAACAAGCCTAGCCCCCTTGTGCTAGGTCATGATCTCATCTTCTCTAGATACCAATCAACCTGATCTCATCTTCTTCTCTAGATACTCCAGGTCCACGGGTGTCAGAGGCCAGGCTTAACCTGTCTCTCTAGTGCTGCATTTCTCCCACTTCCACTCATCAAGTGGATCCAGGTGGTCACCTAGCAAGCATTTCAGCCTGCCCGCAGGCTCCCTTCAAAATTCAGTCCCAGAGAGGAGTTTTCTTTATGGTTCCAGATTTTTTCCAGCTAATGGCACAAACCACTGGTTCTAAACTCCACAGTTCCTTTTTTCCTTCAGTCTGTCAATCTTGCCCTTAGGCAGACCTCTTGGAATGCAAATATCCTGAGTACTACAAAGCATTTCAATGCCTTCTTTGTAGGCCATCCTAAACTCATCTAAAGATCAAATTAATGGCTGGAGGCAAATGGACTTACAAGCTCTCTATTTTCATACTTTCCAAAATCATTTCCAGAAATCCTTATATCCACATTAATGAACAGAAAAAATCAGTATAAACAATGTAGAATCAGATACTAAACTCAATTCCTAAACCAGTCAAGTTCAATCCTTATCTAGCTTATCTAAATCCTTATCTAAACTATTCTGTTGATACAGAATATGGGATTTGGCCTCTGAGAGCATCAAAACAGATCCAGGCTTGCTGGCAGCCATTTTGACTTCTGGCAGCCATTTTCCTTAAGCAGCATGGTTTCTGAGAAATTCAAACAGCAATTTCTAACCCTGAGCTCAAAATATACATTAATCACATTCATTTTGCCTTTTGACACAGGAATAGCCAAAGACTACAACCAAACAAAATAATAAAAGCTTTAACTTCCCATATTCTTTCCAGAAAACAACCCACGAAACTGCATGGACATATCGGACTTCTGGCTAGCCAAATAAGAAGCACTACCATGAGGCAGAGGACAAAGAAACATCTACTACATATCTTTATGATTTGTCTTTCCAGTACCCCACTCCTGGTACCATAATGTGTTAGTCTGGGTAGGCAAGAGAAACAAATTTATAGACACTCATATGTATATAAGAAAGAGGTTTATATATAAAAGCAATTGAATATTGAGAGCATATACCAGGCCAGTCCAGATCAAGTCCAGAAGTCCAATATTAGCCAACATGTCCAATACCAATCTATAAAGTCCTCTTCAGACTCACAAATCACATGCAATGACACTGAATGCAGGGAGATCACAGGCCAGTGGGTGCAAAATCTTGAGGGTCCAAGGGTGGTAGAAGCAAAGCAGCACTGGCAGGGGTCTCCACGCACTGGCAGGGCACAGGGTCTATCAGAAAAGTGCCATTTGTCTTGTCAGTAGAGCGACACTCAGGGAGTGAGCAGAGAGAGAGAGTGTATCCCACCTCCAAGGAGGAAATACCGCAATTCCCAGAATTCTCAGGGGAAGGCCATGCCCACGGAAAGGCCTCATTGGCTATGATCTGATTGACAGGCAAGACTCCTCCCCGACACTCTTAATCTTCAAACTGACAAAAAATCATATAACTACCACACCTGTTGACTCTGTTGTGAGGATTTTGGTGTTTTCAACACTGAGTTGTAATCCATACTGAAGGCTACAATCTTTGGCCATCATCAGCATGTGCTTCAAGTCCTCCTCACTTTCAGCAAGTAAAGTTGCATTATCTGCTTATTTCAGGTTGTTAATAAGCCTTCTTCTGATCCTGATGCTGCATGCATCTTTACATAGCCCAGTTTCCCTCATTATTTGCTTAGTACACAGATGGCGTAAATATGGTAAGAGAACACAACCCTGGCACACACTTTTTCTGATTTTAAACTATGCATTAGTCCCTCAGGTTCACACACAGCTTCTTGATCCATGTACAAATTCCACATAAGCACAATTAAGTGTTCTAGAATTTCCATTCTTCTCAACGTTATCCATAGTTTGTTATGGTCCACACAGGAAGATGCTTTTGTATAGTCGATAAAACACAAATAAACATCTTTCTGCTATTCTCTGTTCTTAGCCAAGATCCATCTTTCATAAAAAAGTGATATCCCTTGCCCCGCGTCCTCTTCTGAATCTGTCGTGAACCTATGGTAGCTTCCTGTCAATGTATTGCTGCAACTTTTGTTGGATTATCATCAGAAAACTTTCAGTTGTATGTGACTTCAGTCATATTGTTCTATAATTTGAGCATTCTGTTGGGTCATCTTTCTTTTGAATGGGTACAAAATACTCTGTATGAGGTCTCTTAAATTTGTCCTTATTCTTTGTTTTGTGGTCTTTATAGTTTTGAGTTTTACATATAGGTATTTGATTCATCTTGAGTGTTTTATTTAATATAATGAGAGGTATGGGTCTTGTTTCATTTTCTGAAATCAAATATCCATTTTACCAGCACTATTTGTTAAATAGACTAGCTCTTCACCAGTTCATTGGCCCCCTTTTGTTAATGTCGAGAATGTAGCTCTTTTTAAAAGAAAAATGTTCAAATTAGATTTTTATTTATGAACAAGCTTGTTTGTACTTAAGCAAGTGTGTTGGGATAACTAAAATTATATTTTCTTTCTCTTTTTCTGTCTCTCAAGTTTGATATGTAATCAGATAGGGAAATATGTAAGAATTCTCTTCCCATTAAGACATGTGTTTATTCCTTGTTCTTCTGAAAACATATCAATCCTCAGAATAACTAGTTTTAGTAATGGCTTTAGATTTTAACTAAACTATTCTTCTTGACTTCAAAATAGTCAGATGAGACTTTAGGAGCTGAAACTCTTTGACAACCTCCTTAGGCTACCAACAATCTTGTCTTTTAAACCTGTATATGGAGGATGGCTAAAGCACTTAGCTGCCAATTGACAGGTTAACAGTTTGAACCTACCAGCTTCTCCCAGATGTGATAGATGAGAAAGATGTGATAGTTTGCTTCATTAAAGATTACAGCCTTAGGAACACAATAGGACAGGTCTACTCTGTACCATAGGATCACAGGAGTTGGAACTGATGTGGAAGTAACTTAACCTGGCTTTGTTTTCAATGTGCAGTATAACAGAGGCCTAGTAATGAAATAGCTAAGTGTTCAACTGCTGCCCAACAGTTTACATTTCAAAACCCCCAGAGGCCTTGTGGAAGAAAGAATTCGAGATCTGTGCCTGAAAAGATCACACCCTAGAAACCCCATTCATTGGGCAGTTCTAGTTTGTCACGTGAGGTTGATATGAGTCAGAAGGAACCCCATAGTTTCATGGGTCCCTACTATGCTGCTGACTGCAAGGTCAGCACTCCAAAACCATCAGCTGCTCCGCGGGAGAAAGCGGAGCCCTTCCCCTGTTACAAAGATTTGTAGACTGAAACCCTGCTCCACTCCATACTCTAGAGGTGCTGTGAGTCAAAGTCAACTCTGTGCCAGTGGCTTTGGTTTTGTTGACCACACAGAGAGAATGCATGCTACTGTTTCTGATATATACCGTATTATCTCAGAAGTTTAGAAGCACTGGATTTAGGGGAGAGATACTGGCTTTATTCAATACATCAAAAGAGTAGATAAGGGTCTTTTGTCCAGTAAAAAAATATTAAGAAGTTTTAAATCCTGTAATTTTCCAACTTTTCGCACTAACTATTCTAAATTCCAGTTTTGTCTTTCTTACCATTCTTTCATAATAAAATTAGATCATTTGAAGAGAGAATTTGCCTAAGATAAATAGCATGTGTCATTTAGTACTGGCTTCTTAAATTAAAAGAAAAAAAGTGGGAGGGGGGTAGGGAGCCATTGTCCTTCTCCAGATGTTTATAGACCGTTGACTACCCAGGGCCTGCACATCATGGTGTAACTTAACCTTCTGTGGCAAGTAGCAGGAAAAACAATAGCAACAAGGACTCAAGATGGAGAGGCATACAGGTTCCTAGACCCACTGGTCTCCAGAGTTTCCAGGCCTGTATGTTCCTTTCCACTCTGCCCTCGAGGTCAGTCCCCATTTCCATTTATTCTGCCTTGACTTGACTTCAACATAGGTTCTTCTCTCATAATATCAAGAAATTTTTCGTGACCTACCTCATGATATCTCAAAAACCATTAGTGACTATTTCTTTGCAGGCTTGTCCAGGCCAAATTAGCTAGTTTTATCACTCAACCCTTCACTGCTGCATCAGTTCCCTGAAAATGGAGGATACAAGCTTTACTTGAGTGGATTAAGAATAGTCCAACATCAGTTTTCCTACACAAATCAAGTTAACCTTTGCATGGCAAAAATGAGAATAAATAAAACAAATGTCCACTAAATTTGATCATTCAGCACAATGACTCAAAATCCAGGCCATTCCTTATCTTGCATTTCCTTAAATATAAAAAATAAAATGAAAAGCACAGAGTCACATTTAATTATCCAAAGTGTTCCTAAGTGAATAAACTCCCACTAGTACAAACTGCACCTGTCACAGCTTTAAGCCAAAATAATTTGGAAATGATTCTGAGCGACATTAGAGAGCCTTTTTGTCTTCCTTGCTAGTGCCTCTGCTGGAGAACTCCTAGTGATGGTGATTACTATTATGATGATGATGATTATTATTATTGGACAAACATAGTGGAACTTTTCTATCTTAATCTGAGCCTGTATCAGGCTTGTCATAATGTATCCATTCTCTCTGATTGTTCTCACTAGAGTCATCCAGATAATGTGTTCTAAACAGCAGATATATGTCTAAAGGTAGATTATTACAACTGCTGTACATGTAGCATGATTTTCAGAAATTTGCCTCCAAGTCATTTCTTTATATAAACCCATTTCATCTCTACCTCTTGTGCTACCTTCTTCTTCTAGACTACATTTTTTCTTGACCCTCATGCAGGATTATTTTTAAATGTGGGTATTGCTTTCATTTTTGCTATTGTTTGTTTTTTTAATCTGTTTTACTTATGTAATCTCAGAAGGAAAGCTGGAATAGATGAAATTTCTACAAATATATAGTAAGGCATCACTACCTCTTTACATCATTATTCACAAACTACTGCTTTCATGCATTAGAAAGTAAGAAAACTATTCATATTTAGTCTGTGAATCAAAAAAGTGTGAATTCCTATATAGGTTTCTCTCTTGTTCCATGTATCGAGTTGTTTTACTCCAAATCAAACAAACAATCAAATCAAGTCTTATGGAAAGCATAAACTTTATAATCTTGTAGTCTATAACCAACTACCAAAAAATATTGCTGCAATTGGTTGGACTCCTATTTGTATTCCATGGGAACTGAATTTATGCTCTCATGTTTGATACATCTTCAGTATACCTGCCTCCATAGGAGTAGTGTGTATCCACAATTGTTTTATTTGGAAAATCCCATTGAGATGTAGCATTGTGTTTCCAAGGGTGTCTTGGGACAAGAAAGAATGGAGCAGTCCTATGCGACTACTTGGTTACATCATCCCTACCAGAGCAATTATCATCCTACTGCTGATGGGGAACACTTGAACTTCTCTACCATCAAAGATTGTCCAGGGCAGCTCAGCCTCCTCTACTCATCACATCCCAGCTATTCTCACACAAGAAATGACACAGATTGTTTTAGTCTCCAAAAGTACATTGAAAAAGACAGTGCTGTCATTTGGGGGTCCTTTGAAAGGGATTTTCCTCCATTTGGACTGCACGTGGAGCAAGCTCACTGCATTATAACCAAAGCATAGAAATCAGTGGCGACAGGCAAGGCAAAGGCTAAAGAATTTGTTCAAAGGAAGGACTAATGTTCAGCCATAAACAACAAGAGACATCAGAATGGAAGCATGAAACAGGTAAAGGAGGCCGTGAGGAGGAAAGCACGCTGACTCAGGACTGTGTCCCTGTATCATCCTTGGGGAACACTTGCTTCCAGGTGCCAGAAGAAGACTGTGTCCAACTTCAAAGAGGCCTAAACTTCATTTTTGGTTTGTTTGTTTTGATTTTGCTTAGTTTAGGTTTATTACCTTTGAAATGTGCACAAATTGATTTTTTTATACCCAGCTATGGAAGCTTTAAGTCAAGTATCTCATACTCGTTCCATGTTATCATGAAGCAGATGCCTGGCCATCTCCTTGGGAGTTTTTCATTTCTTCATATGCTGGTCCTGTCTTATCATGTGTTCTTTCCTGTAAACATTTTCAATATCCATCAGTTGTCCCTTTGATATTCTCCCTTCTCTGAAAACTTTCTAGTTTTATTTTTCTTAATTATTATTATCCAGGAAAGTTCAACCAATCCATGACTGCGTCCATCTTGCCACACTCACATTGGAAGTTGCAAACTTACTATGGAAATCACATTTGGAGAGCCATATATGCTATTTAAAGAACTTTCAATATGTATTGCAAGAAGTTGCCACTAATGGAGCCAAATACAAAAGGGGGTCAAATATGTTTTGTACCCAGGATTAGGAATTTGAAAACTTCATCAATCTAGTGGGTTTCTAAAATATTTCTCTGATGTGCATATTGTATAGAAAACATCTCTCTAGTTGGAAAAAATTTGATAATAAAAGCAATTTGAATTTAACATCATTGTAAAAGGCAATAGAGCCCTAGTGGTGTTGTGATTATGCATTGGGCTGCTAACTTCAAGTCAGCAGTTCAAAGACACAATCTGCTTCTCAAGAGAAAAAACAGGTTGTCTACTTCTGTGAAGAGTTGCAGCCTGAGAAACTCACAGAGGGGCAGTTCTATCCTGTCCTATAGGGCCACCATGAGTGGAAGTCAGCTCAGTGGCAGTGAGTTTTTTATTTTTAAAATTTTGATTATTAGAAGGCAATTTGACTCTTCAATTACTTTCCAAATCCATATGGATTCAGTTCTTAAAGATTCCCATGAACTTTTCAGAATAGTTATTCACAGGAAACTTATTTAAGGCATATAATGTTACTGCAAGCTTTAAAAAAAAAATCTCTCTACTTTCCTTTTTATCTCCCTGCTCACATTCCATCATCAGCACCAGCAGTAATGTTAAGGGAGGGATTAAAACATTATTAGAGGCTGTTACTTACTTGGTGGAAAGTACTCTTTTGGGTGGCCTGTTCGCGGATCTACTTCCCAAAAGCGGTCATTGAAAGCCTTTTGGAGCACAGCTCTACACTGACACACACAAGCTCTATACTTGCCATGAGTCAGCAGGGAATGACTCCAGTGAAACTGCTGAAGTCTACTGAAGCACCTCTTTTATCTCTCCGATCCCCGAACACTGGCAGGGCCTGTACCCTTCTTCCTTCTCCAGACAAAAAGACTATCTGAAGGACATGCATGGCCAGTCCAGTACTAGCATATGCATGGATTTTATTTCCATTGCCGTTCTTCATAAGGGTAAATTTGTGTACCTTATGCACATATATATGCATATATATGCATATATTCCATTTACATATATGAGTGTGTGTGTATATATATTCCTCAAATTATTCTGAGGAAATAAATGGCTGAATTCAAGGTTTTAGAAATACTGATCTTGGCTACATACCCCAAACCCATTGCTATAGAATTGGTTCCAACTCACGGTCACCTTGTAGGATAGAGCAGAACTGCCCTATCGGGTTCTTCAGATTATAAATCATTAACAAACGTTGATTGCCTAATCTTTTTACAGAGGAGGGGCCGGTGGGTTTGAACCATTGATCTTGTGGTTAGCAGGACAATATTCAACCCACACCCCAGGGTCTCTTTTGGCCACACATGCACAACAAATATGGTATCTGGCACATCAAAATGAGTCGAACATGTGGAAGATAGATCTTATAGCGTAGTCAATTGATTATTGGAAGAGAGAATTCAGGCTGAAAATAGATACCTTGGAGAGTGCCAGGTTTGCGTGCTGTTCTCTGAATTAGATCTCAAGCCCAAAGAACCTAAGTGTCTAGCTTCTGGGTCCTTCTTCAAATAGTTAACAAGTCTTTATCCTTTCTCCTTCAATTCAATGGCCTCCCTAATATCTCTGGACCATAGCAAACATAAATAAATGGAAATATCATTTCAAAACAAGAGAGAAAACTAAAAACCTATTACCCACGTTTCCTTTAATAATTTCCCATGCATTCCTGCTCACTGAATTGATCTTTGAAGCTGTACTTTTAAATGACCTGGAGTCTTTAAAGTCCTTTCTCCTCAACCTTTGTCAACCCTCTCAAAGCACCCACAGATCCATTGCCTGTTTTGTTTTGTTTACAAGATGTGTGATTCATGGAGATAGGGTCATTACCTATAGGCAAAGTGTTTTCATTGTTCATCATACTCTTTGTTACTGAGTGCCATGTGGACCATAGAAGAAGCATTGTTAGTGAGATGGGCTTTGTGATAATAGAGGAAACTTGAATCTTATGCTATCAGATGATAGAGGATCCAGCAAAGTAAAACACTGGTAAAGCATCAAAACCTTCAGTTTTTATATGTTTGTCTGAATCCCTGAATAGGTCCACTTTTGCTTACTCAGTGCAGCTACCTTAGTCTAAACCAGTCACATCTACATAGAGATGAGCAAGATTGAATTATGAGGAGGAAAAATGTTAGGGATTTTGCTTCCACATAGTTTTCCTCTCCTTTCAATGTTATTGTCTCTGTTTTATGAATTGTACATTTACAAAAGTTATAAAATAAATTGATAGATAAATATAGTTTGTGAGAGTATAAGCCAAATCATTTCATGGCTTAAAAAGAGTTTGGAGTGTATTTTCCGGAATAATTTTCTGCTAACGTAAATTTGGGAATGGGTTCAAGATAGTGACAGCTTCTCCTCCTGATTTCACCTCTATCCAGTTCCAGTGCTATAAATCTCCAAGGATTTTCCCTTCATTTCTTCTTGCCAGTCATGCCAAGGTTTCTCATCATTGTCGTTTTCTGTGGTCTCTTTCTTCCACCATCCTTCCTCTAAATCAACTTTGTGCAAAGTGGTGAATATAACAAAAATATTTCCCTCCTTTCAGAAAGAGATCATGTGACTGAACAAATCTCGCTCTCGCTCTTGCTCTCTCTTACACACACACACACACACACACACACACACACACACACACACACAGAGCCACTTCCACCCTACCCCCAGCCACTCTTTCTGATTCTCAATTAAGGGACATTGAGTGCTTTTGAGGTGTGTCCCTAATCAGTGACACTAATACAAAAAACAAAGCATCCTGTAAAGACCCTGCTCTTGGTGTGAGATATGGTCCATGGGTTAACTAATATGGCAACCTTTGTATACTAAATTTATTTGCATTCCTAGCTTAGACAAGGTGAATTTTCAACTTAACATTTGTGTTATTTGACCTCATCCCTTCCCTACCTATCTTGTAAAGGAGTAATAATATCTGTTGCCTAATTTCATTTTTGTTTTCTGTGGCTCAGTGACTTACATTTAGCAGCCACTCCATGAATACTTGTGGGCTTGGCAAAAATTGCTTTAAGATAATGCTTTTCACTAATTGTAGACATTAGTTCTGCAACTTTTGTGTGACTCAGAGTCACCTGGAGGATAGTGTAGACTGCAGATGGTTGCATCACCTCCCTAGAGTTTCTGATTCATTAGGGCTATGACGGGACCTAGAATCTGCATTTCTGTCATTTCCAGGTGCTGCTGAGACTGATAATCAGGGAGCCATCTTGTTACGGAGTGTGTTAAATACGCTCCCCAGGCACAGGAAAGAGCAATAGGAAAAGAGAGACAAGATTCATTGCAGAACTTTTCTTTCCTTATGAGATGTGGTCATATCTGAAATTTTTAAAATCATTTTACTGGGGGCTCATACAACTCTTATCATAACCCATACATGCATCAATTGTGTAAAGCACATTTGTACATTCATTGCCCTCATCATTTTCAAAACATTGGCTCTCGACTTAAGCCCCCGACATCAGCTCCTCATTTTCCCCCCTCCCTCCCTGCTCCCCCACCTCATGAACCCTTGATAATTTGTAAATTATTATTTTGTCATACACTGTCTGACGTCTCCCTTCACCCACTTTTCTGTTGTCCATCCCCCAGGGAGGAGGTTACATGTAGATCGCTGTATTTTGAAGGGGAAAAAAACTATTAGAATAAAAAGTAACTGATAAAATGGAAAATATAGCAAAATGTCAAACTCACTGCCATCTAGTCAGTGCTGACACATAGCGACCTCCTGTCAGTTTCTGAGACTGTAACCATTTATGAGAGTAGAAAGTTTAGGATTTCTCCCTCAGAGCTGCTAGTAGTTTCAAACAGTCAACCATGTGGATTGCAGCCCAATGTCTTACCACTACACCACCAAGACTATTTCTATACTATATAGATGTACATTTATATATCTAGCTAGCTAGCTATTACCTATTTACATATACATGCATATGCATACATGGAGGTTTTACAACTTTTATGGGAAATTGGAATAAAAAAATAGCAAAATTAATTTTTCCACAAACTGTGAATCCCCTTTGTATTTCTTTTCTTTTTTTTTAAGTCTATTTTTTTTAATACTTTTATTAGGGGCTCTGACATCTCTTATCACAATCCATACATTCATCCAGTGTGTCAAGCACATTTGCACATATGCCGCCATCATCATTTTCAAAGCATTCTCTTCCCACTTGAGCCCCTGATATCAGCTCCCTATTTCTTCCCCCTCCCTTCCCTGCCTACCCTCCCTCATGAACCCTTGATAAGTTATAGATTATTATTTCCATATTTCACATCGTCCTCCATCACCCTTCACCCCCTTTTCCATTATTCATTCCCCTGGGAGTGGGTTATAGATTGATCCTTGTGATCGAGTCCCCCTTTCTCCCCCCACCTTCCCCTAATCCTCCTGCTATCTCTACTCTTATCGTTGGTCCTGAGGGGTTTATCTATCCTTGATTCCCTGTGTTGTGGGCTCTTATCTGTAGCAGTGTGTGTGCTCTGGTCTAATCCAATGTGTAAGGTAGAATTGAGGTCCTGATAGTGGGGTAGAACTAAAGGAAAATTGTGTTTCATTGATGCTATACTACACCCTGACTGGTCCATCTCTTCCCTGTGACCACCTCTGTGAGGGGATGTCCAATTGTCTACAGATAGGCATTGGGTCTCCACTTCATGCCTGTGGCCCCCTTTCACCTTGGGTCTGATTTTGTTCTGAGCCTCAGATGCCTGATCCCTGATCCCTCATGATCACACAGGCTGCTATGCTTCTTCCATATGGGCTTTGTTGCTTCTAAGCTAGATGGCCACTTGTTTATCTTCAAGCTTTTAAGACCCCAGATGCTATATCTTTTGATAGCCAAGCACCATCAGCTTTCTTCACAACATTTGCTTATGCACACATTTTGTCTTTAGCTATCATGTAGAGAAGGTGAGCAGAACACAATGCGGGATTGTTAGAACAAAGTGTTCTTGCATTGAGGGAGTACTTGAGTCAAGGCCCAATGTCCATCTGCAACCTTAATTCTTAACATATAGATATGAGTATATAGTTCTGTTCTCCTCTCATTATATGTATTTACATATGTACATGCCTGTATTTAGGCCTCTATAAATGTCCTTTGCCTCCTGGTTCTTTCCTCTATTTCCTTTTACTTCCCTCTTGTCCCACCATCACGTTCAGCCTTCATACAGGTTTAGTAATTCCTCACTGCTCAATTGCCTTTGATTAAGCCCCACTAGACATCCTATGACCTTCCTTCCACTGATTTTAATTCACTTGTTGTTCCCTTGTCCCTTGGTTGGTTTCCCCGCCCCTTCCCCTTCCTTTCTCCCACCTCTCCTTCTCCCGTATTCCCCCGGAAACATTGGTCCCATTCTTTTCATCTCCGAATTATTTATCCTGCCTATCCTATCTAGGTAGACATGTAGATACATTAATAACAGCAAAAAAACAGAACAGCAAAGGAAGCCAAAACCAACAAAACAATAATAATAAAAACAAAATAACAATACAAAAAAGAAAGTCACTGGCATAAATGGAAAAGCCTATAAATAGTTCAAGATCTGTTTGTTGGCCCTTATGAGTGTTTTCCAGTAGAGTCTGATGGGGTAACACATTCTGTCTCCAAAGTCTATTTTTGGTATTCCCCGCAGATTTCATCACTCTGCTCCCCCTGCTGCTCTGCTGCATGCCCTCGGTGTCTCACCCCAGCGTGATGGGGCCAGACCATGCACTATTCCTGCAATGTGTCTCCAGTGCTCTCCCCCACAGCATCATGGTTCAGTGAGGGATGCTCATATCCCATGGTGGTGCTCGCCCTACGGTCGTTTCATGCATTGTTTGCTCCGAGCAGGAACATCATCCTCGGGGATTGGTGGGCCAGGATGTGTTCCCCTCACTCTCCACCCCTTTTCGTTTCTCCCATGTGCTCTAATCCAATGCAACCCTCTCTCCAAGCTGTAGCCCCAGTGCTGTTCTCTGAAGTTCATTCTTCTGAGATGGGGGCGGGGGAGGTCCACATAATTGGGATTAGGGTTGGCCCCACAGACCTCTTTATTGGTTCCCTAGTATATACCAGTATGTTCTGTTCATGTCTTGGTGCATCAAGTTGAAGCTTGGTCTTTTTCTGCCTCTCCTGTGGAGATAAAAACAAAATCTTTCCCTTAGGTGGGTTTGTACCCTACTCCCCACCTACACACATCTTTTTTCTCTCTCTTTCTTTACCCCTCTTATTTAATTGGCTGCTGTATATATCCCTGGATTGGGTTTGGCCCCTGCCTTAGTTGCTGGACCTTAGCCACGGATGTATGTGTATAGTAGCTTTTCCCCTATGCCCCATTTTTAAAAATCATTTTATTGAAGGCTCATATAACTCTTATCACTACCCATACATACATCCATTGTGTCAAGCACATTTGTATATTTGTTGCCTTATCATTCTCAACATTTGCTTTCTACTTGAGCCCTTGATATCAGTATCTCATTTCCCCCCCTCCCTCCCTGTTAGTTTACCTCAATGGACTTACTTCACTTAGAATGATTTCCTCCAGTTCTTCCCATGCAGCAATGTGCTTCATGTGTTCATCACTGCATTTTAGGGACACGTTGCACTCTACAGTATGTTATGTACCACAGTTTTTTGATCCATTTGTCTGTTGATGGAAATTTGGGTTGTTTCCAACTCCTTGCAATTGTGAATTGTGCTATGATGAACATTGGAATACAGATGTCTGGCCGTGGTTTGTTTCTTGCCTCTTCTGGGTATATGCCCAGTAGAGGGATTGCTGGGTTGTAGCTCAATCTCCATCTGTTTTAGAAATCACTAAATCGATTTCAATAATGGCTGTACATCCAGCAGTGGATAAGAGTTCCTATCTACCCACAGCCCCTCCAACACTTGTTACTTTCTGACTTTTTGAATTGGGCTACCTTTGAGTTGGGCTACATTTGAGTATATTAGGTGGTATCTCATAGTTGTTTTAATTTGAATTTATTTTATGACTATTGATAGGGAACTTTTTCTCATATGTTTATTAGCCGTTCAGATTTCTGTGCCTGTGAAACTCCTGTTCAGGTCCTTTGCACACGTCCTCAGTGGGCAGTTAGTTTTTCTGTTATTGTAAGCTTTCGAATTATTGTAGATTTTAGTAATAAGGCTTTGTCTGATGTGGCATTGCCGAAGATGTTCTCCTAGTCAGTGGGCTCTCTTACTACTCTCTTGGTGAATTCTTTCGATGTACACAGGTGACTTATCTTCAGTATATCCCATTTTTCCATTTGTGACTCCTCTGTATTTGTATCCTTCCCTATTACTGATAGTCTTTGTATTCCCTGTGCCAAGGTTCTCAGGTTTGTCCCAATTCCCTCATTTATGGCCTTAATAATTTGGGGTTTTATCTCAAGGTCTGTGATCCACCTTGAGTTTATTCTTGTGCATGGAGTGAGGTAAGGATCTGGCTTCATTTCTCTGCAGGTAAATATCCATTTTTACCAGCAGCACATTGAAGAGGGCATCTGTTTCCCATTTGATATTTTGGGGGCCTTTATTAAAGATCAGTTGTCTATATGCTAATGTATTTATATCTGGGTTTTCAGTTCTTTTCCCCTGGTCTGAATATCTGTTGTTATACCAGTACTGCACTGTTTTGACCACTGTGGCCATATAATATGTGCTAAAATCAGGTAGATCAAACCTTCCCATTTTGTCCTTCTTGAGGAGTTCTCTGCCAATTCTTGGCTTCTACCTTCTCCATATGAAGTTGGTAATCAATTTTTCCAATCCTTTGAAGAAAAATGATGGTATTCGTATCAGGATGGCATTACATTTATATAGTGCTTTAGGCAGAACTGACATATTTATTATATTGAGTCCTCTAATCCATGAGCATGAGATATTCTTCCATTTGTTGATGTCACTCTTGCTTTCTTGTCATAGTGTTCTGTAGTTTTCCTCATACAAATCGTTTGTTTTTTTAGTCAGGTATATCCCTAGATATTTCAATTTGTACTTGGCTATTGTAAAGGGTATTACCTTTTGAATTGCCTCTTCTGTGATCTTGTCTGATGTGTATAGCAGGCCGATAGACTTCTGTTCGTTGATCTTGTATCCTGCCACTCTGCCATATTCCTCTATCGCTTTTAAAACTCTGCTTGTGGAGTTGGGGAATTTTTGATATATAAAATCATATCATCTGCGAATAATGATAGTTCCACCTCTTCCTTCCCCAGACGAATACCTTTGATGTCTTCTCTTTGTCTTATGTTGTTAGCTAGGAGCTCCGGGACGATGTAAAAATAGTAGTGGTGACAAGGGGCATCCTTGTCTACTCCCCTTTTTAGTGGGATTGTTTTCCTCTTTTCTTCATTGATTACCACGTTGACTGTTGGCTTTTCATATATAGCTTGTATAATATTGAGGAATTTTCCTTCCATTCCAATTTTCTTGCATGTCTTAAAGAGGAATGGGTGTAGGATGCTGTCGAATGCTTTTTCCGAATCTATTTATATTATCATGTGGTTCTTATAATACTTCATGTCAATGTGGCGAATAATACTAATGGTCTTTCATATGTTGAACGATCCCTGCATCCCTGGTATGAATCCCACTTGGTCATGGTGAATAATTTTTTTATATGCTTTTGCATTCTATTGGCCAGCATTTTCTTAAGGATTTTTGCATTGATGTTCATTAGGGATATTGGTCTGTAGTTCTCAATTCTTGTGTGATCCTTGCCTAATTTAGGAATCAGAGTTATAGTAGCTTCGTATAAAGAGTTTGGGAGTTTTCCATCTTTTTCTATGTTCTGGAAGAATTTGTGTAGGATTGATGTCAGTTCTTCCCTGAATACTTGGTAGAATTCTCTTGTAAAGTCACCTGGCCTGGGGGGATTTTTTTTGGTGGTAATCGCTTGAAAACTTTGTCTGTTTCTTCCATTGCACTGGTCTGTTGAGGTTCTTGACGTCCATCTGGGATAGTGTATGGAGGGATTGTTTTTCCAAGTATTTGTCCATGTCTTCCAAGTTGTTCAATTCGTTAGAATACAGGCCTTCATAATACTGTGTAATTATCCTTTTGATTTCATTAGGGTCTGCTGTAATGTCCCCTGTTTCATCCCTCAGTCTCGCTATTGAAATTTGTTCCTTCCATTCATTAGCTAGTTTTTCCAGTGATCTATCAATTCTGTTAATCATTTCCAAGAACCAACTTTTAGGTACATTATTTTTCTCCATATTTTTCTTGTTTTCCCTCGCCTGTATCTCAGCTCTGATTTTTATTATTTTTTCCTTTTGCTATTAGGATTGTTCTGTTGACTCTGCTCTAATAGGTGTAAGTTTTGTGCCGGCGTATCATCCATAAGTCTCTCTTCCTTTTTCATGTGTGCATGTATTGCTATCAGCCTTCCTCTTGAATGCCTTTGCTGTGTCCCAAAGGTTTTGGTATGTCGCATTTTCAATCTCATTGGTTTCTAGAAACTTCCTTATTTCATCTCTGATCTTGCCTAATACCCACTCCTTTTGCAATAAAGAGTTAGTTATTCATTCTCAAGTTGTTTGCCCTTGTTTTCTTCATCATCCTTTGATTGATTTCCAGCCTTATGGCACAGTGGTTGGAGACAAATGTCAGTATAATCTCTATGTGCTTGAATTTTCCCAGGTTAAACTTTTGTCCCAGCATGTGGTCTATCTTCAAGAATGTGCCCTGTGGACTTGAAAAGAAGGTGACATTTTTTGCATTTGGGTGGAAAGCTCTGAAAATGTCTATCAGGTCAAGTCATCCAATTGTGCTATTTAGATCTGTAGCCTCCCTGTTTTCTTTCCCTGTGATCTGTCTTTTTAAAAGAGCGGTGTGTTAAATTGTGTATTAACATTGTTGAGCCTGTGATTTCTTTTTTCATCTTTTGGAGTGTTTGATTTAAGAATTTCGTGGGTCTCTCACCGGGTGCATATATATTTATTATCCTCATTGGTTCTTGTTCTACGGTACCCTTGAGCATTATATTGTGCCACTACCCCTGCTTTTTCTTTTTTTTTTTTTTGCATTGTCATTTGCTTGGTATATTTTTCTCTATCCTTTAATTCACAACCTGTTTTTGTCTGCAAGCTTGAGATGTGTTTCCTGTAGGCAGCAGATTGGTGGGTTATGTTTTCTGAGTCAGTCTGTTAGCCTCTGCCTTTTAATGACTGAGTTCAGTCCATTGATATTCAGTGTTATTACATCCATCTGTGGGCTCTATGATGTCATCTTGTCTTGGGTGTTTTCCTACCTACCTATCTTATCAGTTTGTGTTGTGTGTGTATATGTAGTTCATTCTTGCCTTCTTTCCACTATTGAACTAATGCTATCTTGGGGCTGTTTTCTCTTTGTCGTCCTCTGGGTGGAGTCATTCTATGTGACAATCTCTCATTTGCATTTAGTGAGTGTTGATCTTCTGCCCATACTGGGTTGGCAAGGCTCTTTTTTAGGGCTGGGTTTCTTTTTAAGTATTCTTTGAGATTATTATTGTCTGGGAAGACTCTTACTTCTCCATCTACCTTAATAGATAATTTGGCCTGGTTTAGTATTCTTAGGTTTGCGTTATTTTCCTTGAATTTTTGGAATGTGTTACTCCACTCCCTCTTCTTCGTGTCCGCTGATAGATCTGAACATATTCTTATTTGGGTATCTTTATAAATGACTATTTGTATTTCCCTAGCTACTCTTATGTTTTTCTCCTCTTCCTCATAGTTGGATAACTTATTAAGTGTTGTGTTGACTTCTTCTTGGGATTTAGTCTGGCTGGTATTCTTTCAGCCTCCAGAATGGTTGCCTGATGTTCATTTATTAAGCTGGGGGAGTTTCCTTTAATAATTCCCTCGCTATTTTCACAGTGACTTCTGTGTTGTGTCTTATTCCTGAAGTCCAATTATTCTAATATTGTCCCTCTTCATTGCATCAGACCTAGCTCTCAGGTTTTCTGTAGCTTCTCGGATTGTCTTATTTGACTGTTTTACCAGTTTGTTGAGGTCTGTATGGTTATCCTCTAGGTCACTGGTGTGATTCACTGCCTCCTCAAGTCTGTTGGAAAAGTCTGTTAATTTTCTACTGGATTTTGTTTTTTCATCCCTTGAGTCTTGTATTTCTCTTTGGTGCATTGCCTTTATCTCCTTTATTATTTCTTCCTTTTTCTATATTGCTTCTCTCATATCCCATATGACTCCAGGCAGCATTCTGAAATTTTTTTCTGTGGAAGGTCAATGTCTGCTTCTTCTATGCACATCATTAGGTTCATGACTTCTTCTGGCATTGTCTTCTGTTTCTCCTGCTTTTTGATTGGAGCTCTTGAAGCTGTTTGCTGTTTTCATGCTGTTTTAGAAGAGCCCAGTGCCATCTTCCTGAGTTGAAGAGCACTCGGCACTCTCTTGGGGAACTTGTATGAGTGCTTCTACGAACTACCGGCAGGTACCTGCACTTGGGGGTAAGGCTACCACTTTATCTTCCTATGGTTTCACTCTTACCCTAGCCAACCAGTATTCCGTTGTTAGAAATGTGAGTTGGATAGTTCTCCCACAAGACACTGTTCGGTTGGTTGTGGGCCCATGAGGATGCCGTTTCACTGGCTGATCTCCCAGTAAGCCATGGTGGTGTGTCTTACTGGGCTTAGAGCACCTCAAATAGCATGTGGTGTTTCCCTCTGCAACTGAAGTGCCGTGGAGGGCATGTTGGTGTACCCTCCTTGGTTTAGAGCACAGTAGATGCCAGGCCGAATTACCCTAGTCAGAGAGATCGCTGTGGAGATTGGGTGGATATTCCTGCAGCAGTGTGGAGCACCACAGACAGTGGGCAGGATTTCCCCCAGTCACTTGTAGCACCTTGAGGTATAGACAAGAGTTCTCCCAGCCATTTGAAGGTGAGATCCCCCAGTCACTTAAGGTATGGTGTAAGTTGGACATAATTTCCCCACCTGCATGTAAGCCAACAAGTGAGCATGGGCGCTCCCACAACTGAGTGTCAGAGTTGCCCTAGGTGGAGGGGAGTGGCCTGGAGGCCAGTAGTGGCTTGTGCAAAGAAAGACTGGGAGAAGAGAAGGAAAAGAGAGAAAGGAGAAAACAAAGACAAGGGCAAAGATGAAAACCAAACTAACACTCACAAAAAATGCAAAGACAAAAGAAAAGTCAAAAAAAAAGAAACAACAAAAGAGAAAAAACTGAATATGCTGAGACTGGCGGGAAAGAGAGAAGAGGTAGACGAAGAGGAAAAAAGAAAAGTGAAAGAAGAAAAGAAAGAAAAACAAGAGAAATAATAGATAAAGTGATAGCTGAGTCCTGGGCTGTGCCGTGTATAACACTGCTTTGTGATGTGTGCAGCACTGCCACAGGGGGCAGGCTGTAGCTCTCCCCACTGGGTGGGCAGAGTTGACCTAGGCAGAGGGTAGGGGGCTGGAAACCAGTAGTGACCTGTGGAAGGAAAGAGAGGGAGAGGAGAGAAACAGAAAAGAAAAAAACGAAGAAGAAAAAAGAGAGGAAGAAAGGAAAAGAAAGAGAAAGAAGGGGTGGGAAAACACACTTTGTTTTTTGTTAAGATTGACTGGTGGGAGAGAGAGAAGAAAAATTAACAGTGAAGACATAGCTGATCCCTGATCACCTGAACATGGGCCTGGAGGGGTTTAAACCCTGCCCCAAGGTGGCAGCTTGGTGTGCCATTTTAGTGCAGGGTCCCACCGGTGCTGGGTAGAATTGCCCTAGTCGGCAAGTCACCATAGAGGCCAGATTGAAGTATCCTCAGCAGCGTAGAGCATTGTAGACGGCTGTCACAGCTGCCATGTGTGGTGTGCAGCACTCCTTCTGAGGGCAGACTAGAGTGCCTCATGCTGTTTGAGTGGAGTTGCCCTAGATGGAGAGTAGTGGCTCAGAAGCCAGCTGTGGTGTATGAAAGGAAAGAGAGGAAGAGAAGAGGAAACAGAAAAAGGAAGATAAAAGAAAGAAAAAGAGAAAGAAACAAAACAGGGCCTGTTGAGACCAACTGCCAGAAGTTAGCTACAGAGCCCAGAGGCTTTCGACTTAACAAAGATCCCCTGGAGCAAGCTTCAGATTCACAATAACTTAATTCAATTCCAGGTGGCCAGGGGAGAATACAAAACCCTGAGCTATTAGGGCATCAGTGGGTTGGGTGGGTGGGTGGGGGACTTCCCTCAGCCACGTGTAGGGCCCCAGGACAGGCAGGGTATCTCCCAGTCACACGGAGGACAGGCAGGACATCCCCAGCTGTGTGTAGGATCACTGAGGGCAGACAGTAGCTCCCCTGTTGGTCTTGTGGAGTTGCCCTAGCTTGTGCCAAGACGCTGATGCCCTCATAGCTCAGGGTTTTGTATTCTCCCCTGGCCAGCTGGAATTGAATTAAGTTATTGTGAATCTGAGGCTTGCTCCAGGGGATCTTTGTTAAGTTGAAAGCCTCTGGGCTCTGTAGCTAACTTCTGGCGTTCCTTAGCAGGGGCTCCCTTATTATACTAATGTATGTTAAAGCACTCGTTCTACCACTTGTCTTGGAGTTAAACAATGAGCCTGGGATTTGCAGTTTTTATCGAGAAAATATGTTTTCTCTTTTTTATATTGGGCTTATGGGGGGCCCTGATTTCGAGCTGTCATACTGACCTCCAGAGGAGGATATCCAGCTTATCAGAGAGGTTGTTTTCTTCTTGGCCAACTGGAACTGAATCTGCCTCCTGGACTTTGGCTTCCCACTTATTTTCTGCCACAGAGCAATCTGACACTGGTAAATTTCCTTATGTCTTTTGAATTGCTCCAAATCTATGGCTTCCCACACTGACCTGACCCCCAGGCTATGAGCTCAAAGCAGCTCTGGTGTGGGGTCCTGTGACTAACTTTCAGAGGTGTCCTCAAGTCTGGGATTATGACCCCTTTGGGGTACCAGCCTGGAGAAATCGCTACTCACTGCAGAACTAGGGCACTGGTAGCCACTTGGCCAGAGCCCACATGCCCAGCACTCTGAACCTAGAATGGTTCAGTGCATTTTTGATTCACTTTGTGACTTAAAATCAAAAGAAGCAGGGTTCAGTACAGACCCTAGTACCCTGATACTAATTTTAGGGTTCTGCTCCTCTGTCTCCTTTAACTTACCTCCCAATTTTCTGGTCTGGAAGCAGGAGCTCTGGGTGGGTAAATCTAACTGGATGCCATCTTCTTCCATCCCTAAATGTCTATACCCATTTGCATTTCTAATTGAAGAGTGTGTGCTAGTTTCATAGCAATATGGGTAATATTTAAATGACATGTAATTTTAAATCATTTTCTGAAATATTTTCTCATTCCATTTAGATAACAGTCTTTCAAGTTAGGGGTTGTTGCTGACTGTCACTGAGGCAGCCCCCAACAAGCCTAGGCACAATGCCTCCTGGTCCTGGATGAAAGCTCCACTGAAACACATTCAGCATTACAGCAATGCACAAGTTTCCACTGACGTTCAGGTGAACCTGAACCTGTGTCCACTGCACATAGGTTCCGTGCAGGGCAACCCTTCATAAGACAGAACAGACTACAGGCTGGCCCTGTACCATCCTCACAAGCATGCCTATGAATCAAGCCATATGATGCACCCATGGTGCTGAAACATCTCACCAATCATTTTGCTTATTTTCACTAACTGTGTTTCACATACTTTGGGCCTTTTAACAAGAGGGAGAAGTCCCTGGAGAAGGGTGTCATGCTAGGTGAAGTAGAATGGGAGGGTCAGAGATGAGGAAATACTGCCTTCCAAAGTGTATTGACCTAGATAGGTACTCTTTAGAGAAACTATTGATTGATAGTTTGATAATTTTTAAACAAAGGTTTCCACAATTTTATAAAAAATAACTTAAAGATTTGTAAAGTGTATTAAAGGGTTGAGGTCTGATATTAAGCAGTATCTGATCATAACTTGTAATAATTTATTCTAGAAGTATCTCAGTTGACTATATAGACTAATTGCTAACATGTAAGCTATGCATAGCAATTTGTAAGATAAAATAAAAACATGGAACCATCTAGTTAGGGAATGATCTACCCTTTGGAACTAGTGAAAAATATGTTACAAGTGGTTACATATTTTGAAATAAGTCCACAATTCTGTTATGAGGAAAGAAACATCAATAGTGCAGCTGTTTCCCCAAAGGGGGAGGGGGGATTTGATTCAACCTTTCCCTACCAGCTTCCCTCCTTTCTTCCCTTCTAATACTTTCCAAAAAGTTTTGCAATATCTGTTTTCTGAATTTCACATTTGTTCAATATTCTCATATCATTTTTTGTTTTGTTCTCTAATAGCATGGTATTCTAAATGCCATGTATATTTAAAGCATTTCTCTTGGTGACCTTAATAACTCTAACTTGCTTGGGAATATATTTATGTAGTATTTCTAGAATCCCAGTCCTCCTATAGTTACTTCTACTTGTATTTAGTTCAACTGAACCACAGAATATTAGAGACACAAAAACCTACCTTAAGACAACATTAAGTCCCAAGCCCCTCATTTAACAGATGAGGCAGAAAGGACCGTGGACTAATGGTCAAAAGCACACAGCTAGTTAGTGACAGTGCTTCTGCTGGATCTAAGTTATCCTTAAACCTCCAGGACAGCTTTCTCTTCACCATACTTTGCTACTCCCTTTGGAATTTCCACCTTTACCTAGAAAACTAAGGGATATATTACAGCCAAATCAAAGGTCCTTACTGAGAGGCTGACAATAGTGGGGGGTGGGGGGGTGGGGGGAAGTACAGAATATAAGAGTAAAGAGAAAAAAATCATCTGAAATCAGATGACTTACACTGGAATCCTAGATCTGTATTTACTCCTTTGTGAAATATGGACCAAAGATAGATTGTTAGAGGGTTATTGGAGTGATAAACATATGGCCACCTCTGCCCAAACTATAATAAATAGTTAATAAATATATCCTCTCTCAAGTCCTCTCATTTCATTTCCTTCTGCCTCACCATTCTTTCTGTCCTTTGTGTAATTCTGAGCCTCCTGTATAATTATTCAATCCTGGCAACTTTCTCTCACCCCGTGATAGTTTCTTTAATATTTCCTATGCTAGCTTTCCATTTCCACCTAGCCCTTGCCATTTTATTATGGGTAATTTCAAAACTATCTTTTTGTTTCCTTGACATCTTTTCCACTAATTTCTTCCAGAGCACCCACCCATAATGAGGGGAGGTTTCTTACATGAGAAGAGAGGATCCTAGGGAGATCCTGCGGTAGTTTTCCCCTTCCTGTTGCTCTGTGGCTTAAGGGCTTTTTCAACCGGGCATTGCATATGTCCTTGGTTCCTATTACAGGCTGAACTATGTCCTCTCAATATTTATGTTGAAGCCCTAATTCCTGTATCTATAACTGTGACCCAATTTGGAAATAGGAGTTCTATTCTATTATGTTAATGAGACCATAACAGGGTAGGATAAACTCTAAACCTAACAGGTTCCTAGTGGTGTACTATAAAAGTAGCAGAATAGACAATGACATACGCTCAAAAGGAAGATCTAACAGGAAGACTCATTTATGAGCAATGGAGTGCCATGGTTTTCAGGCCAATATCAGAAACTGGGAGAGAAGCCTACAGAAGGAATAGACCTCCATCTTGACTTGTAACCTCCCAAAATGTGAGAAAATAAGTTTCTGTTCTTCAAAGTCACCCGCTATGGTATTTTTTTGGTTACAGAAGCCCTAGATAAACTAAGACAGTTACTAACAGGCAGTTCCTAACAGGCCATAGAAAAATAGAAGAACTGGTCATTTATTTCCAGCCTGTCCTACAAATGCTCCAACATCATTAATATTAACTTTCAAGTTAAGGAAAACTATTTTCAGCTGGTAGAGTTTCCCTTTTAGGATATCTTCCTTTTATACCCGCTGCCTTGGAAAGATATTGACACTTGTCCAAATTCTACTTTGACCTCCTACCGATATTGAATTATTACATTTGAAAGACTAAGTGGAAATAAGGGATTTTCTTGACATAGCCATAGAGTCATTCATTTGAAATTTTCTCCATGATTTTGCAACCCTGAGACGCTGCCAGCATCATTGTTAGATTTGGCCTGTGTACACCTGGAAAATATGAGACTTGAATATTTCATGTTAACATGTTGGCTTCACTTCCCCTGGGGGTGGAGGAAGGAGGCTAAACTGCATGTGTTAAACCTGTCTCTAAACTGTACTTCAGCATCTGCTCAAGGGGGCTTCCTGTTGGCATCTCAGTCTTTCAATATTCGCTCCCCACCTTTTCACCCAAAATGAGTTTATTTAGCTGTTCATGGATTGGAACAAAATGCCGTTCTGGGCCAGCTGTAGCCCCAGGTAGAAGAGAAAGATGTTTATGGGTCATAATTGAAAGGAAGTCCAAAAGCCTCCTACAGAAAATATTTTTCCTAGTAGCCTTACTGGTATTCCCATATTAGTCACTTCCTTGGAATGAAGCAGTGAGGACAAAAAAAAGAAGAAGAAAACACTGATAAAATATACAAGCAATCTAAACATTGCAGCACACGTAGAAAACCCCTTTCATTTCCTGATCAAGCTAGATAATCAGTAACTTAAAAGAAATAAAAAGAGTAAAATTGTGATAGAAAGGCAGAGAAAAAGCAAGGTTTGAAGCATGGCCAAACTTTGAAAGGTTGCACAATTTTAATAGCTGAAATAATTAATAGAAAGGGAGATATCATTAAAGAAGCCCATCATGATCTCAAAATAATCACTTAGGACAAACTGATGGGGTTGGTCATCGGTGCATCTGTTTATCTTCTACCCACCCACTCATTTGTTCACCCAACAATCATCTATCTATCTATCTATCTATCTATCTATCTATCTATCTATCTATCTACCATCTGTCCATCTATTTAGCTATACATTCTTTCACCTATTCAGTTAAACCAAAGCAAAGCAAGACATCAACAGCCATTGAGTTAATTCTGCATGAGAGTGACTTTATATGCAAAAGTAGAACTACTGCATAGGGTTCTGAGAGCAAATATTTATGGGAGAAAATATCCTCATCTGTCTCCTGTGGAGAGTGTCTTGCAAAGGCTTGTACCCAGCAATGAGCTGGTATACTAGTGTGGTGGTTAGGTTCTGATGTGCCTGGGTGAAAGTAGGCTTGGAGTCAGACCTATGATCAACCTAAAGCTTGATGATGCCTTCAGGGTATGGGGTGGGGTGTCTTTTAATATAGAAATATTAAAGGACTGACTCATCTCTTCACTTTTTGCCTTCCCACTTGCCTGGCTTGTGCATGTGGCTTTGGGGTTGTTGGCCCACGGGAGCAGTGGCTGCTCTTGGATCCACATGACTCTGCATCCACCTGCCTGTAATTTCCCAGCTTCCTGCTTCACCTTCCTGCTGCAGCTGCATAAGTCTGAAAGTCTCCAACTAGTATCTGAGCCATGAACTTGAGCTGGGCTGCTCTCTTGATATAAAATTCTTTCTTAATATACCATTCTATCTTATACATACATGAGTGTCACTACTTTTCTGTTGTTGTTTTTTTCTCTAGAAACTCAGCCTAACACAGTCAGGGACTCAGAGATGAAGAGGATTTAAGTCTCGATTCTTAAAGAGTTTACAAAAGAATAAAGGCAGGCAATGAAAATTTAGTCTTCAGTGTTACAATAGAAATCAACTCGGGGTGCTACAATAACAAGAGTTAACACTTATTACTTTATGACAAACACTTTTTTACATATTAATAATTAATTCTTCGATAATACCAAGGTGGAGATTATTATCAGGTCCATTTTAAAAATGAGTAAAAAACTGGTCACAGACCTTAGGGAGCTTGCCCCAAGTTCTACAGCTAAAAAGGTGAGATTAAGATTGAACCTCAGATTTAATCTTTCACCAAACTCTATTTTTCTTAACTCTTTGTTATAGAATTCTCAAGAGTACACAAGAGATATCACTTATTTTCAACAGTTACTCCGTGGTAAAAGACAACTTCTCTTTCTCAAAATTTGAACACAAATCCCCCTCATCATTTCTCTCTTTCCTGGGTCAACAGTTCATCCTTGGGCCTCTTTCACTCACTGCCATTTCATGGATGCCACCTCATAGCAACCCTGTAGGCCAGGGTAGAACCGCCCCTGTGATATCCCAAGACTGTAACTGTTTATGGGAATAGGAGACCCATCTTTCTCACAGGGAGTGGCTCGTGGTTTCTAACTGTTGACCTTTTGGTTCACAGACCAATGCATAACCAATACACCACCAGGGCTCCCTTCCCAAAAGATGGAGCTAATCAAGATGAATTCTTGCATGGATGAACATGAGAAATATCACAGAGATTCTTTGTGGTTGTCTCTACTTGTGTTTTCAACTATTAAAAACAGGGTTTAAATTCAGATTTAAACATCAAGACTATTCACTGGTGAATTGCATCCTCAAGTTTTTATCTTTGTTTCTTTCTTTTTTTAAGTTTAGGAAGGCCCCCTTGAATTATTATGATTTGGTCATTTCATTGTGAGTAGATGTAGGCATTGGGATTTTCACATATTCATACAGCAAATAGGTGATAAGAGTATTGGGAGGCCAGTGAAGATTTGTGACCAAGAAAAATTGTGTCAGCGACTAGGGAGGGGACCTGGGAGACTGTAGCATCTAATTTGATACACTTATAAGCCACAAACTTGTCTAAATGACCAAGAGCCAGCCACCACCACAAAATAACCAGGATAGGTCCAGAGTCAGCAGGGAAGAGCTGGGAATAAGGCCAGACCGATAATGAAAGGGGGCATTAAGGTATACATTAAAGTCTCCAAAGGGGAAAAATAAGCAAAATTTCCAAGCCATCCCTAACAAAAACTTGAAGTATTAACATTTTTGCTAAAGTAGCAAAAATGGTAAATTTGCTAGTTTCTCTAAATCTGTTATATTGCTTCTCCTTCCCTTGTAGTGGGGAGGTGGTAACGCTTTACTTAACAGTAGTAAGTGAGGCTGTAAGAGACTTTTAAAAAGTGGTACATCAACCAATTACTTGGAGTTCAGAGGGAGCAGTTTATTTCCCTGGCATGGGGAAATCAACATATTCGGAGCTGGCATTCAATGATCTTAGCCTGGCCCCTGGAGCAACCTGGGTTTCCAGAAGAGGGGGCAGGAGCCATCTCATTTTGTAGAGCAAGGCTGCTGCTGGCACCCTGGGTGCTTGATTGAAATTTCAGACATCTGATTTTGTCAGAGTTCGGATCCCTTTCCTTTGAAAGGCCCTGCTTTCATAACCATTTTAACCCATTGCCAATCTTTCCTGCAAACATGTCTCCCTCTGATTGGGAAAATTAATGAACAGGCACTAGCTAATATAATTAAACCCAAACACTCCTGATTTCGGTAGACGAAAAATCCACTGCCCTGATTTTCTCTTGACAACACAAAGCCCTGGCATCCCTGAACGGTTTAATGATTGAAATGACCTGTAAGAGTACCCCGGATAGGGGCAGAGGTCGCGGAGCAGGACTGGAAGTCAGAAAGCGGGCAGCGGAGGACAGGGGGACTTGCCAATACCTCGGGCCCAGCGACAAACCCACACATGCGTTTGCAGGCATCCAGCCCGTGAGAGGTAGCCCGAGAGCGGGCTTAATTTGCCAGAGCTCCGAGGGCCCAAAGGTACTTGCTCGTTTTAAAACAAGTCAAAAGATGCTGCAGTGACCCCCAGGACACTGCGATTCCCATGCCCTACCGCATTCCTCTTTTCAGATCCCAGACATTTTTTGTTGTTGTTTTCTTTTTTTCCCCCTTTCTTTTTTTTGACCTCCCTACGTGCAGTCCAGGATGTAGACAAAATGAATTCTGAGTGACCTATGTGAGAGTGGATATTTTTAAAGAACCAAACAGCAAGTCAAGGAGAAGAAAGGGGGGAAAAAAAATTTCACTTCTCTTTGTTTATTTTTTTCAGAGACACTGTGTGTCTAGAACTCAATTATATTCAAGTGCTTTTTCTCCTTCCCAAATTGCCAAATATTAAGCGTGAGCCCTCTGTTTTAACTTTCTTCCCTGCCTCCCAGACAACATGAAGTCTATCACGATTTCTTTCTTTATAAATGAACATCCCCAACTTTCTATGGTTTGAGAATACCACTTTCTGCTGCAAATGAAGAGTTGTGTTTTTCCCAATAGGGTTGTGGTAATATGAGGGTTAAGTCAAAGTATTGCTATTAGTACCCCAGTTCATATGAGTGGAACAGTTAAACCAACAATTAATAACAATTAATTAAGGCTCTGAGATCAGGGGCCTAAGCCACAATGATTACAGACTAACTGCTTTGTACATAGCTAAGCATTACTATAGAAAATTATGAAAAGCAAAAACCTGGGAAAGGTTGCTAAATACGTTTGTTCTGGGTAGATCAGAATAAAAGCTTGATTTGCAAATATTATTTAATTTCCCTTTTATTTAATACTCAAGAAAGTATACAAATAAGTACATTAAATGTATTAAAATAAACTCCTTAAGGGGATATACATATATAAATAAGCTCATAATATGGGATAGACAGGGTTAAAATAAGTCAGAGTCATCTAATTGACAGTGAGATTTTATCTATACATGTATGCATGTTTATACAAACATCTTAGGTGTTCGGAATGGCAACTTTATTAGGGAGAAAAGGTTTCAGAAGTAAGGAGACCATTTATAGTGCCATGATGGCCTGAAGCCCATCTGGGCAGAGACATGCCCTGCCTTCCTCGCCATCACCATTCTCTACACCATCCTCCTTCATGCCACCCTGCCCCTACTCCACATCCAGGACCAATGGGACCTGGTATTTCCCTTACATGGTCTCAACGCTTCCCCATCTCAAATCACTCTTAAAACTTCCTTTAAGGTTGTTGTTATTTTTTGATCCTTCTAAGTGATCCCCAGTGCTAATCCTTATGTGTGACAGGAGAGAGCCCTTGTGATCCATGAGGTGGGCAGATTTTCATAAGGAGACCACCAGGCCTTTCTTCCTAACCTTTCTTCATCTGGATTCTCTGCTGCACCATATCCAGCGTCATAACAATGCACCACCAGCCAGGGCCAGGGTGTAGGTATGCTTGAGGCACTAATTTGGCCAGGATGGAAGTCAGACTCCTACATGGAAAGAGAACTGTGCCCCTGAGTGAAAGGCTCAACGGGGACTGACCAGTAAACTTCTACTAATAGATCATGCATATGAATTCCCTTCCAAAGACTAAGGTCATAGGAGGACTAGGCATTACTAACGACACATGAATGTCTTTCTTTTTAAATCCAAACTGAAGCAATCTGGAGAATGAAAGGGGTGTTGCTCATAATGACACCAGGGTTAGGGGCCTGCATCACAAGGAGTACAGCCTAAGTGGGAGAGTTGATGCACTTGTCAGTGTGCTGTTGTACAAGAGAACGCTGCCCAGTCCAGAAGATACACAGTAAACAAACTCAGGTTTGGACATGCATAAGAAAGCTGTATCTTGCTTTTTTCCAAACCAGACCTCCGTTCACCTCTACCTAGCTACCCACCTCGTTGCAGCTTGATTTCTGGACTCAGTCCACACTCACAGCTCTCTATGGGCTCATTTTAATTTTGCCATCACCATGCATTTATCATATGCTCTCGATAGATTTCCTGGGACGCAAATGACATGTGGGTAGCTCCAGCTCTGCTTCTGAGAGCAAGGATTCTTGCCCATTTTCAGTCCCAATCAACCTCCCACCTGAGGCAAACCATCAATTCCATGAGTGAAACAATAGGCTTCTGAAATCACAAAGAGACTCTACTCTAAGTAGACTTATTAGTAAAATAATAGATCATCCTTGGATTAAAAAAAATCCATCCTTTCCAACAGGCAAAAGTTTGGTATCACTAATTCTCAATGCCTTCAGGCACAAACAAGATAACAGAAAAGGTCCCTAGCAATCCATTTTGCTGTTTTGGGAAAATGTAATGAATATCTAGCAGTGGGTTTCAAACTTTGGTTTGTGTAAGAATCATTTTGACCTTGTTTTACATAATTCCAGGGGGCCAAAGCTCTGTGTATTTAAGAAGTCTATATGGATGTAATGGATTTGTGCATTTTATATTTCTTTGTTCTGGTCACGACAATGGAATGCCATGGGAGTTAGTTATAGCCTTTTCTGAATGCTTAGTTGTTGTTGTTGTTATTGGTACTAGATGCTAACAAGGCATCTGTGATTTATGATTACCTTATGCGCAACAAATTTTATCATTGCCTGATCCTTTGCCGTCTTCATGATTTTGAGTATGCTCAAGCCCATTATTTTGCCCATCTGGTTGCAGTTCAGTGATTCCTTGATATGACACATTCAACCATAGTCTTTGTACTCTCATCAAATGACAGCACAGCATCATACAGCTTAGGTGTATGTCCTTGCTTCTTGGTGGGTCTGGGGAAGAAAGTGTGGGAAGATGCTGATAGAATTCTATGATTCAGGTATGATTGACTATTAACAGGGTTAATTGTGATAGTGAAAACTTGAAACTTGGTCCATTTTCCAACCCACTGGGCATAAAATGAGCCATCGTGTAGCAGGCTCACTTCCATAAGTCAGGGATGGAAAAAATTCTTTGAACCCAAGGACCCTACACACTGAATATCCCTGGTCTAGTAAGCAGGGCTATGGCAAAGGAAACAGCAGAGACCTGGCAGCAGCACAGGGAGCAGCACCAAAAGCATGAGACGGAGTAGGGCTCTAAGATGAGCTCCTTTGGGAAGGTGGTTCCCTTCTGGAGTGGGGGTGCCTCCAGGCACTTAATCAGGGGCAGTTATGTTTCTTTACCCTGGGAGCTGAGTGTCCTTAGGCTGAGGCTTATGGTGGAGTGGAGTGCCCTTTGTGCATTTATTGGCAGTGTAAGGCATCTTTGTAACATTGCCTGAGAAGGACAGAGAAGTCAAGGACTGAGAGAGCCCTGCCTGTGGGAATGACTGAGAAAAACATTCCTGACCAGATCCGTGTCCTGGATTATAACCTCTTAAGTTCCCTAATAAACCATAATTGTAACCTGGTAACTTCCCCAATTATTGTGAATGTGGTCTGTGAATTCCTGTGGCCATTGCAAGGAATTCTGGAACCTAGCAGAGAAAGTATGCTGCCAATGAGTTGATTACTACTCACAGGACTCCTATGTAGGTTTTCCAAGGCTGTAAATATTTATTGGAGCAGAAAACCTCATGTTTCTGCAACCTTGGAGTCAGCAGTTCAATGCTTACCTAACAGTGCCACCAAGGCACAGTTCATTTGAGGGACAGCTGGCTATTGGTTACGAAGTTTGGAGGTTGGAAGTTGGAGCCATTCCTGACCTCCGCCTTGGACTGATGTTGAGTCTGACTCTTCCCCTGCCTTGTGAGATT
The DNA here is from genome assembly GCF_000313985.2 of Echinops telfairi. Classification (NCBI taxonomy): domain Eukaryota; kingdom Metazoa; phylum Chordata; class Mammalia; order Afrosoricida; family Tenrecidae; genus Echinops; species Echinops telfairi. The sequence continues at coordinate 32,194,383 of NW_022103900.1, forward strand.
GAGGTTAGACATTAGCCCCATGCCACTCTCCCAGTTGTCAATCCATCTTACTGAGGATTTCCTTCATTTTCATTGCCCCTGTTTTAGTTGCTAGCTGCCTGGAGTCACCCTTGGCTCACAACATCCCATATATGACAGCATAGAACTACCCCCAAAAGGTTTCTTAGCTACAGTCTTTATGAAAGCAGTCTGCCAAGCCTATGTCCTGCAGGACCACTGTATAAGTTGGAACTGCCAGCCTTAGTGTTGAACCTGATGGCAAATTTCTCGGACCATCCAGGTATTTATTTTGCTGACCCCAGGAGTGCTTATTTTCTAAGAAGTTTGCCAGGCTAATTTAAATCTAGACAGGAGACTTCCTCCTTCCTAAGAAAGATACATAAATGCTGAAAATTAGACCAATTTGGGAATATATGTAAGATCAGAGACTAAGATCAGTCTCCAGTCTCCAGAGAAATAATGTGAAGTAGAGTCTAAACCCCCCTCAAGGAAGGACTTAGAGTCCCTTTATGATTCCGGGTTGACAAAGAGAAGTTAAAATGTGACTCAACCATATCAGCGATGTGCAGGAACCAATTATAGGGAATAGGAATGAAATTACTGTTGGGAAAACATCTGAAGTTTTCAAAACCAGGTGAGTTTTTCTCCTCAGTTGTCTAATTTAAGATTCCTATGTGCAAAGAAATCCGGTATCTGTAAACTGCAGTTAATCCATTCTTTAAATAGCACTGCAGCCTTTTCATCTCTCTTCACACTGCATTTGGCTGTTTTTGTCTCAGAGGCTTTAGCGTGGGGCCGGGACTTGCACTGGGAGGCCTGCGGATTACAGGAAATAATGACCTGTGTATATTTAGTTGTTCAAAGGAAATTAGAGTAGCCTGATTTTTATTATTCCCCATTGCCCTGCGTTCTCTGGTGCAATAACTTGCCCTGTTCTCTAATTTACTCTTACATCATCGGAAATGTATACCATTTAGTCTAGATTCTCCCATGACCAATCAGGACCTGCTGCTGCTAGGTTCACAAAACCTTCCTTGAATGGCAAGTCTCCCTAATGCAGGCCAGGCAAAGGCACCACTGAGCTGATCTTTCTGGAAAACATGTGAACTGGAGAAAGTAATTCACCAACTTCTTGCCTTAGGTAGCTGGTGATCACTGTATGCCCCTGCTATTAAATGTGACAGTTAACCTTTCCAGGTCTGGTGTCATTTTAGATTAACCTTGTCTCATAAAAATGTGTAAGCAATTTCCTTCTGGTTAATTTTTAAAATTATTCGTATATCAGTTTATTTCCCATGACACCACCTCCCTGCCCTGTGTTTTTGTTTCTCTTTTTCCACCTTTTACCACTGAATTCTATTTTCTTTTTAATGTCTATATACAGAAAACAAAATTCATCTGCTTATTTTTTCTTTAAGCAGAGTGAAGAAAACTTTCTTTGCTGTTATTGTTAAGAATAATGATTAAATATTTGGATTGGGATTTGTGTGACTGTTACCCTATATGCACATCATCTGTATTTGGTAGACTATGGTAGGGAGGGAGGAGAGTCAGGAGAACTACAGCCATTTGTGAATATATAGCATAAAGTTACTAGAATCTTCACTACTTCTTAACTTTTCTTCTAATTAAAATTCTATTTACAGTGTTCATGGATTCTTTGAAATGAGAACAACATTAAATAATCATGCTAAACAGACTGAAAATTTTTTGTTAAATTTGCTGTGTTTTTCAGGATATGTAATGAAGTCTCATGGATTTTCAAAATTCCAGTATAATAGTTTAAGTTATACACTCTTTCACTAACAGGCTTTGGCAGAATTAGAATGAAAAGCAATAGTAAGGAGTCTTAATAATCACAACTTCTGAAAATCACTCCAATATGATTATATTTTAAGAACTCAATAAATTTGGCCTTTCTAAACGCTTTTTTCATCCTTTACCAAACACTTCTTTTCAGTCTGGGCAGTTGTCTCAACATGAAATAGGTTCTCTAATCCAAAACAAACTCAAGTCATTCTTATTCATTGTACTTTCATTTTGCTTAGTCTCGTATATATATTTAATATTAATTCTTGCTTTTGTGTTCCCTCCCCACCCATTCTGAACATGTTCCACCTCATTATCCTATCTATACTTTCTTTGAAAGACCATTTTTTCCTTGTTGATCTATCAAACTTGATGTTTCTGAATATATCTCAATTTTTCCTCAATTTTAACTAAATTTTCCCAACTCCACCAAGTACTAAGCTCTGGTTCTGTTTCAAGAGGTAATTTTTAAACAGTATTATTTTATATTAACTTTAATAAATGAACCAAGATTTTTGAAAATAATGCTTAGGCACATTCTCTCACTAAGTTATTCACTTTGCTCTAAATTCTAATCCATTTCAATGTCATCTGTCTGCACAGGTACCAGAAATTTCTCTTCTATGTTCTAATTCACTAACCTTCCAGAAGCCCTTGAGCTTCAGGAAATATTGGGAATTTGGACACTTTATACCTCAGTGGGTTTTTAAGTCTTAGATAACGTAGAGTTGACCAGGTGCTTGATCCTGGGCTGAGGAAAGGGGTGGTGATGCAATGAATTGTATCAAGTAGAGAACAGAAATACTGATTATTTTCTCTTCACTGACAATAATAGTCAATTAATTTTGTCTTCCAAAATGACTCTCTTCATTCCAGAATGATTCCTTAGAGAATCAAGAAAAAGAAAGTATGCAAGTTAGGCAAATGGATGACATCTTGATTTTTCTTTTTTTTTCTTCCTCTTTCCTACCCATTTTCCCTTTACCCTCCCTGTTTCGCCACTCACACCACTGGTCCTGTAGGGCTCATCCGCCCTGGATTCCCTGGATTTGATTTTTCTTAAGATAACGATTTTGATGTTTTGTTACTGCATGTTTTACTGCCACCCACACCGCCAATCCTATGATACTAGCATTATTGTTGCTTTAATAATTTTAATATATCTTTATTTTGTATTTCCCATACTATTCAATTAACTCGTATAAAGTGTAAAACTCAGTGGGTCTTAGTATATTCACTGAGTTGTGAAACATCACTATAATTACTTTTAGAACATTTTCTTCACTCTCCGAAAGTTGCCATGAATTCAACCCACATACCCTGACATATTTCATTGCATTCCAAAGCTAAATCAAACTCATTGCCATCCACTTGATTCTGACCATAGCAACTGTGTTACAGTTCTCTAGAGAAATAAAACCGGGACACGTATGATTTTATATATACATAGATAGATAATTGATCATTACAGCAGGAATGAATATAACAGCTAAGTAGTCCACACAGCAATGCAGAGGTCTCAGTACAACTCATTTCCATGGAACAGTTAATATACTTTAAATCCTTCAACTCATGAGGTCTGCTGGGTCCAAGGTCAAGGAAGCAGACAGCTGATTCTTCCCGAGGGCAAGGGAGGCAGTCCAGTCACAGGCAGCAAATAGCAGGGCAGGTCACCAACAGACAACAACTCAGGAGCTTACTGAAGCAGGCCCGGATGTGATGATGAACTCAAGCAATCAAGACAGCAGGATCCAACAGCCTCAAGCTCAAGTAACGGGTATACTAACAGTGTGGCAAAGCAGGTCTTGAAGAAACTTCTAGCTCTAGCCACACGGTCCACGGGTTGGCTGTCCCACAGGTAGTGCAGCTCACAAGTAGCATGCTGGTCCTATCACCAAAGAGCAAGAGAAAGAGGGGCGGGCCTTGCTGAGTCATTTATCTCTTTGCCCTCCAATTAAACTGTGACTTTATTAATCCCACGTGTTCCTATTGGCCAGGTTGGCACAATAAACCTACTTATCACAGCAACCCTATAGTACAGAGTAGAACTGCTCACTGTCTGTGACCAGAACTGTCCATTTTTGTAGGAATGGAATATATCATAGTTCCCACAAGAAGCAGTTGCTGGTTTCAGCAGGTCAACAACCCCATGCATACTCAACTTTCATTATTAAAATAATAATCCATTGTATAGATATGTTGTCTTTGTTGTTGCTGTTAGGTGCCATCTAGTAATTTCTGGCCCATACTGACCTTATGCACAAAGAACAAAACACTGAGCCATTGTCACCATCATTCTGTGCTTGAGCCTATTTTTGCAACCACTGTATCGATCACCTTGTTGATGCCCTTCCTCTTTGTCACTGCCCCTCTCTGGTACCAAGCATGATATCTTTCTCTGGGGACTGGTCTCTCCTGACAACATGTCCATCATATAGACATGAGGGAGTTTCAAAAATAATCATGGGAAAATGAAATAAAAATACAATGGAATTTTGCCACAAACTTTGGAAACCCTCTTAAAAGCTAAAAACTTGTTGTCATTGCATTGATTCCAACTCAGCAGCCCTATAGGCCCTGGTAGAACTGCCTTTGCAGCTTTCTGAGACTGTACATCTCTACTGGAATGGAACGCCTCATCTTTTCCCCAGAGAACTGATGGTAACTTTGAAGTACTGACCTTGCAGTTAGCAGCCCAGCATGTAACCAATTATGCCACCAGGACTCAATCAAGAGGCCTCCTTATGTACCATACTTTGTCAGTTCATCAATTGACAGACACCAGGTTGTTTCCACATTTTAAACTACCTTTAATGATACTGTTTTTGCATGGCATATGTTTTAATGGCTTTGTGTTACACAGCTAGAAGTGAAATATCTGAGTTATATAACCTTGATTAATCTTCAGAGGAACTCCTGGTGGTTCTCCAAGTGGTTTTGCCAGTGCTACTCCCATAAATTTAGTACAAGGGTTTCAACCACTATTTTAAAACAGTTTTTAAATTATGAATTAACTGGGAGTTTTATGTTTCAGATCTTTAATGTTAGATTCAATAATTTAAACTACCTATCAAGCCCCTGAACAGCTTATCCTATCCCCTTCCTTAGATTTTCTTCTCCCACTTGTGAATTACTGTCTTCTCCTTCACCCAAGTTAGTATTTGTCACTTCTATCCGATTGCTTCATCTTCCCTCATTAGTGCCCCCTTCACCCCCTGTAACCTCCAAAGGCACATCTCTTATTTTTTCCCTTTTTTTTACAGTTATCTCTAACAATATTTGCCTTATTGTGACTGGCAAATTGTAATCAGCATAGTGTCCTTTAGCGTCATCCTTGTCATGAGGTGCTTAGTGGCTTCAACATTGTTTTTTTTAGTGACATATAATATTCCATTGTGTGTATGTACCACTGTTTCTTTACCTATTCTGCTGGTGGGCTCAATAACATCTTCCTGCTGTTGATAATAGTGTTATGAATAAACATGGGAGTTCATATGCTTATTTGTGCTATGACTCTTTCTTCTTTAGGGTATATACCCAGAAGAGGGACTACAAGATCCTATGGGATTGCTATTCCTAGTTATTTGAAGTAGCATCATATCGCTTTCCTCAGTGGTTGCACATATTTACAGTCTCAACAATTTCTCAGTAGCCTCTCCAGCATTTGTTGTTTTCTTTATTTTATTTTTAAAAAATTTACATTGGAGCTCTTACAGGTATTATAACAATCCACAATTCAATTAGAACAAGCATAATTGTACAGTTGCTGCCACCTTTTTCAAAACATTTTATTTCTTTTTTGAACACTTTGATATCAACTCCCCATTATGCCCTCCCTCCCCTACTATAGCCCCCAGGAACTCTTATTATTATATCATATATTATATTATTATTATTTTGCCATATCTTACACCATCCAATGTATCCATTCTCCTACAATTCTGTTATTCATTTCCTCAAGTGGGGTTACACAGTTATCATTACTATTGATTACCTCCCACCCACCCTTCCTCTTTTCCCATACCCTCAGGGAGTCATTACTCCCATTACTATTTCTGAAGGGTTATCTATCTTGGAGTTCATGCATCAAAGAACCTTAATTTGACAAATCAACATACACAGGCTTTACAAGATTAAGGAGGTGAAACTAAGACCATAATAGTAAGGGGAGGAAATATTAAAGAATTAAAGGATATTTACGTGTTTCATCAGTGTTAAACTACAGCCTGGATATATCTCATTCCTTCTGTGTGGCTCTTCTCTAAAGGACTGTCCAATTATCTTATAGGTGAGTTTGGGGTCTCCACATTGTCTACACTCCTTTACATCAATCTGATTGCTTTTTGAATTTCTGATACCTATTCCCATAGACACCTCTTGAACACAAAGGCATGTATGCTCTTTCCATGTGGGCTTTGTTGCTTCCCTGTTATATGACCCTTTGTTTAACTACAAGCCTTAATACCCTAGAATATATATATATTAAAAGATCATTATTTTATAATGATACATTTGGGTCTCTTACAGCTCTTATAACAATCCATACATCAATTGTATCAAACATATTTGTACATATGTTGCCATCATCATTTTCTAAATGTTTACGTTCTATTTGAGCTCTTGCTATCATTCCTCCTTTTTCCCTCCCTCCTCCTTTCCCACCCTTGTGACCCCTTCCTACATTATTATTATGCTCATATCTTACACTGGCCATTGTCTCCATTCACTCGCATTTTTGTTGTTTGTCCCCCTGGGTGGGGGTTTTATGTGTCAATCACTTCCCTCTTCCTCCCCTTCTCTCCCCACCTTCCCCCTACCCTCCTGGTATGCTACTCCCATTTCTGTTCCTGAGGGATTTATCTGACCTGAAAACCATGTGTCATAACCTCTTATCTGTACCAGTGTACATTCTCCAATCCATCCAGGATTGAAAGTCAGGACTGGGGTCATGGTAAGGGGGAGGGGGTGAGGAAGCCTCAAAGAAGCAGAGTAATATTGGGTGTTTCAGCATTGCTATACTGCGCCCTCATTGACGCATCTTCCTTAGGACCTTTCTGGAAGGGGATGTCCTATTGTTTCCAGATGGGTTTTGAGTCTCTGCTCTGACCCCTGGTTCTCAACAACATGTCTTTTTTTGTTTTGTTTTGGGTCTTCTATGCCTGTTACCTGAACCCATTGACACCTCATGATCACACACGATGGTGTGCTCCTTCCATGTGTGTATGTTGCTTCTCTGCTAGATGGCTGCTTGTTTAATTTCCAGCCTTTAAGACCCTAGATACTATCTCTTTTCATAGCCGGGCATCATCAGCTTTCTTCACCACATTTGCTCATGAACCCATTTTGTCTTCAGGGATCATGTTGGGAAGGTGAGTATCATCTAATGCCACTTATTCAAACAAACTTTTCTTGTACTGAGGTAAGGTTAAAGTCGATGCCCAAAGTCCATCTGTTTCCTTGATTATATATGCATATAAATTTTACTTTCTTGTTCTTTGCTCTTTTCCTTTGTTTTCTTTATTTTGAATTTGACTGTCATTGTCAATGTCAGGTAGCATCTCAACATAGTTTTGATTTGCATTTTCCAGATGGCTAGAGATTGTGAGCATTTCTTCATATGTTTATTAGCCACTTGGATGTCAACTTTGGTCAACTCTCTATTCATGTCCTCTGCCAATTTTTTGACTTTTTGTCATTTAGGTATTAGAGTTTTTTTAATAGCTTTTATAGATATTTCCATTTTTTCATTGACAAAAAAAAATGTTCCAGTCGATAGGTTTTCTTTCTACTCTTTTGACAAAGTTTTTTGATGCACATAAGTATAAATTTTTGGTAGGTCCCAGACATCTATTTTGTTTTTTATGGTGTGTATTTCCTCTTTTATATTTGATAATGTGTTTATACCATAAATACAGCCTTTAAATGTATCCTTATTTTCTTATAGATGATCTTTAAGCTCTGGGATTCACTTTTAGGCCTTTGATCCACTTTGAGCTTGTTTTTGTCTATAAGGTGAGATATGGGTCCTGTTTCATTCTTCTGCAGAAGGTGATCCAGTTTTACCACCACTATTTGTTGAAGACACGTTCTCTTTTTCCATTTAATGTTTTATTTGAAGGGCTTTGTGTTCTCCAAATCCATTCCCCCATGCTCAATATCTTCTCTTTTTATTATAGCCATCCCCGTGAAAGAGATACCTATTTGTTCCCACTCTAAAGAAGGAAGATCAAATGAAACTAGCAAATTATAACATAAAATCATTAATATTTGCAAGTAAAATTTGCAAATGATGATTCAGAGATGACTGGAGCAGTATATTGACAGAGAATTAATGGACATCCAAGCCATATTCCAAAAATAACAAGGAAGGAGACACACCATTGCTGATGTCAGACAGAGTATGGCTGAGAGCAAAGAAAATAAAGAATACAAGAATACAAGAGAGTCAAGAAGAACCTGTGACTGTGCAAAGGCATTCAACTGTGTAGATCATGCCAACTTATGGAATGGGAATTCCAGCACATTTCACTGTACTCATGCAAACCTATACATAGACCAAGAGAAAGTCATTTGAACAGAACAGGGTTTAAAGTTAGGTGTGGGTCAGGGTTGAATACTTTCCACATATTTATTGCATCTGTCAGCTGAGCAAATCATCTGAAAAACTGGATTATATGAAGGAGAAGGTGGTGCCAGGACTGGAGCAAAAATCATGATCAACCTCCAATATGCAGATGACACAACCTTGTTTGGTGCAAGTGAGAGGACTTGAAGCAATTGCTGATGAAGATCAAAGACTGAAGTACAGATTGTACTATAATATAAAGAAAACAACCCTCTCTAAATGCCCTCTGCTTCCTAGTTCTTTCCTCTATTTATTTTTACTTTCCTCTTGTCCCACTATCATGTTCAGCCTTCATTCACATTTCAGTAATTCTTCGCAGTTACATTGCCCTTGATCAAGTCCTACCAAGCATCCTACGCCCTCCTCCCGTCAATTTTAGGTCACTTGTTGTTCCCTTTGTCCCTGGGTTTGTTAACACCCACTTCCTTTCCCTGACTCCCTCTCTCTCATGTTCCCCCCAGAACCATCTGTCTCATTGTTTTATCCTCTGGATTGTTTATCCCACCTATCTAATCTAGATATACATACAGACACAATAATGAGCATAAAAACAAGACAGAGCAAAGCAAAACAGCAAAAGAGAACTGAAAAACAAAAGGACAAAAACAACAACCAAAAAAACCAATGAAAAAAAAAAGAGAGAGAACAGAAAAGCCTATAAATACTTCCAGGTCTGTTTGTTGATCTTCAGGAGTGTTTTCCAGTAGAGTATGATGAGGTTCCATGCCCTGGCCCCAAAGTCTATTTTTGGTATATCCCAGGGACTTCATTGCTTTACTCTCCTTGATTCTCTGCTACACGCCCTTAATCTTTCGCCCAGGTGTGGTGGAGTCATATTGGGCACAATTCCCACGCTGCGCCTCCAATGTTGTCCCTAATAGTGATATGAGTCAGTGAGAGATGTCTTGTCTCATGGTGGGGCCGGCCCTATGGTCCTTTCTGTGCATTGACTGCTCTGAGCAGAAATATCGTCCTTGGGACTTGGTGGGCTTGGATGTGTTCCTCTCTCTCTCCTTCCCTCTTCATTTGCTCCAGTGTGCTCTGATCAGATGTGCCCTTCTCCCTGAGATGTAGCTTCAGTGCTGCCCTTTGTAGTACACTCTTCTGGGAGGGAAGGGGGGCTGTACACTTAGTTGGGATTGGGAGACGAAGGGCATTTATAGAGGTTTAAATACAGGCATGTATATATATAAATATATTTATATATAAAGATAGGGAAATAGATCTATGTACATATATTTATATATTAAGTATCAAGGTAGCAGATGGACATTGGGCCTCTACTCAAGTACTCTCTCAAAGCAAGAACATTTTGTTCTAATAAGCTGGCATTCCATGATGCTCACCTTCTTGACATGATCGATTGCTGAAGACAAAATGGGTGCATAGCAAATGTGGTGAAGAAAACTGATGGTACCTGGCTATCAAAAGATATAGCATCTGGGGTCGTAAAGTCTTGAAGACAAACAAGCGGCCATCTAGCTGAGATTCAACAAAGTCCACTTGGAAAAAGCACACTAGCCTGTGTGATCAAGATGTGTTGATGGGATCAGGTATCAGGCATCAAAGACTCAGAACAAAAAAGCGTCTCAATGTGAATGAGAGGGGAGTGCAGAGTGGAGACCCAAAGCCCATCTGTAGACAATTGGACAAACCCTTACAGAAGGGTCACAAGGAAGAGATGAGTCAGTCAGGGTGCAGTATAGCAAAGAAGAAACACACAACTTTCCTCTAGTTTTTTAATGCTCCCCCAACCCGCCCCCCCTCCCCAATATCATGATCCCAATTCTACCTCACAAATCCAGCTAGACCAGAGCATGTACATGGGT
>NW_022103900.1:32205781-32223848 GCF_000313985.2 Echinops telfairi
TATGAGCCCCAATAAATTGATAAAAAAAAACAATTAAAAACAAACATATTTTACTTGTGCTCAAAAAAAAGAAAATATGAACTAATAAATGTGTTATATGGAAAAAAAAGAGACATGAACAAATAATAATTTATATTATCAAGGTTTCGTAAGGAAGGGAAGGCTGGGGAGGGAGGGGAAAAAATGAGGAGATGATACCAAAGGCTCAAGTAGAAAGAAAATGTTTTAAAAATGATGATGGCAACAAATGTACAAAAGTGCTTGACACAATGGATGCATGTATGTATTGCGATAAAAGCTGTATGAGCCCCCAATAAAATGATTTTTAAAAAAGAAAAAGAAAACAAATGTCCTCAAAAAGGGACTGATACCTTATGCCTGACAGTGCTATTGTTATTTAGCGCTCTTTTGGTATGAGCTGGTGATGCTATGCTGTGGTTTTGAGTAAATTTATCTTCTTCAGTTTGTTACCTCCTACTTCTCTTCAACTCACCCCAGTCTGTCTTGTTTTCCTGTCCCTGTACCTCTGATCTTCATGCTACTAAATCTAATGGACACCTTTCAGTTCCTATCCTACTTGATTTCTCTCCTTTATGAATTGATTATGGTAATGATTGTACAACTCTTCTGGATATGATTGAATTATCTCATTGTATGATATATGAATTATATTTTCCAATAAAACTGTTTTTGTTAAAGGGACTAATAAGCAACATCATGATAAACGGAGAACAGTTTGAAGTTACCAAGGAATTCATTTTACTTGGATTCTGATCTATGCCCAGGAAAACAGCAGTCAAAAAATTAAAGAGCAAATTGCATTGGGAAAAGCTGCTACAAAAGATCTCTTAAACTTGTTTAAAAAGCAAAGATGCCACTTTAAGGACTAAAATGCACTTGACCAAATCCATAATATCGTAGATTATTTTATATGACTGTGGCAGCTGGATAATGATTAAGGAAAACAAGTCTTTAGACACGTTGATGCATTTGAATTAAGATGTTAGCTAAGAATATGAGAGGATACCCCAGAAAAATGGAATTTCTTTCAAATCTCTAAATTTAAATTTTTTAACAAAACAACCTTATTGCCTTCAAAGTACTCTCCATTACACTTAATAAATTTGTCAAAACTGAGATTCCATTCTTAGAAACATTTTTCAAACTCATCTGTTTGGATAGCTGACAGTACCTGTCTCATGTTTTTCCTCACCTCTTCTATGCCATCTTTTCTTGCCCCTCTTCATTTGTGGAAATGAAAAGAAGTCACACAGAGTGAGGTCAGGTGAATAATGTGCGTGGGGCAAGAGAAACATGCTGTTGCTTGCAAAAAACTTACACATTGAGATGGCTGTGTGAGCAGGTGCTTTGTTGTGGTGGCAAAACCAGTCCCCCATCTGCCACAAACCAGGCCTTTTTTGGGTCACACATTGTTATGCAATCTTTTCAGTAGCTCTCAATAGAAAGCTTGATTAACAGTTTGACCTGGTGGAATGAAATCCAAATGCACTACAGCTGACATTTTCATCTTTCTGAATGAGCTTTGTCATCAATTGACATTTCACCTTTTTGAAATGAGAAAATCACTGTATACTTGAGGTTTTCCCATAAAGCTGTCCTTGTAAGCTGTGTTCAACATCACAGCAGCTTCTGTGGCATTTTTCCCAAGCAAGAAACAAAATGTCATAGCCACACACTGTTCTCTTAAATCGGCCATCACTAAAAAAAAAAAAAAAATTAGGTTTGAGCAAAACTGCATTTACAAAAAAATCCAATGACCAGATAGAACCTACCCAGGTGACATCACAGGGTACACTCAATCAGAGTGAGTTGCTGGATGCTTGCCTACCAGGGAAAATGCTACTATGAAAGCTCTGCTCTGCCTGGAACAATTCCAGTTTTGGGGACTACCCCTTTGTATCGATCATACCATGGATTGCTAGAACAATGAAAAAAATCTGTGCTGAGAGAGCAGGCAGAATACTCTTCAGAAACTAGAACGGAGGCACTTTGTCTCACACGCTTTGGACATATTATCAGGAAAGACCAGTCACTGGAGAAGGACATCATGCTTAGTGAACTAGAAGACCAGCAACAAAGTGGGAGATACTCAGTGAGATAGAGTGACACAATGGCTGCCACCATAGTGCAGGACTGGAAACTGCTTCGTTCTAGTAGCCGCTACTAATGGAACCATGGAGAAGGCACCAAGCAACAGCAATGTATGAAGTGACATATCATTGAATGTTGATTTGCATCTTATGGTGTCTAATAATGTTAATCATCTTTTCATGTGTTTATTTTCCATTTGAATGTTTTCTTTAAAGAATCTTGGTATTTTTTTTTTAATCTATATAAATCTTTGATTCTCCTTCTAAGCAGTTAGTGGTTTGACACTGTTTTCCTTAAGGCTCTTGAGGCTAGCAGTCCAAAACATAACCACTACACCACCAGGCTTACACAGTTTCAGAAGTAGGTATATCCAGTCTGGTTCAAGTCAGGCCTTTTGACTGGTGGAAGCTGATGAACAAGAAGCAGGATGAAGAAGCAAAGGCAGTGGGGGTGTGAGGGTGGGGGAAAGAGAGGTAAATTAATACAAAGTCAACTGAATGAATCAGCTGTTAGGCAGGAGATGCAGTAGGAGATCAAGAAGCCCAATACAGATCCAGCTCCAACAGAAGGTGAAAGGCCAAAAAGGCTTTCACTCTGCTCGGTTTCTCTCTTATACAAAAGTCTGCATACCCAACGAGGTGTCATTAGGCTGCAACCCTACTGATGGGTTGAGCTCTACTTCCACCCTTACCTATGAGTGTCTAGTTGGCAGAATCCCTAAACAACAGTTAGGTTTCAGCTTCTTTTTCTTTGGGATGTTGTCTCAGCATCATTTTGTAAAAAGGTTATTTTTTCCCATTGAATGGTCTTGAACTCTCATTGAAAATCAAATAACTAAAAATTTAATCCTGGTATATCCAGTCTATTTATTTGATCTGTATACTTATGTTTATGCTAATGCAAAACAGATTACTATAGTTTATTATTATTTGTTTACATTTTTGGTATGCTTTGAAATTGGAAAATGTGAGTCCTTTCAACATTGTTCTTTTTTCAAGATATGCTTTGTTATTCTGGGTCTCTAGGGTTTCCATTTGAATTTTAGGATAAGTGTATCAAGTTTGGGGGGAAAATACTAGAAATCTTACCTAGGGTATTGATAAAGATTTTTATTTGTAGATTCTGCACATCAGTTTGGAGGCTATTTCTTTCTTAACAATTTAAATTATTCCAATTCATGAGTAGGAGATGCTGTCCTATTTATCTAGGTCACCCTTCTTTAACTTCGTGCAATAATGCTTAAAAGTTTTAAGAGTATAAATGTTGTACTACTTTTATTAAACTTATTCTTAAGCATTTTACCATTTTACTAGGAAAACTCTAAATAGAATTTTTAAATTACATTTTTGATAGTCTATTGTTGATGGTTTGAAATAAAATTTTTCCTTTAGTTCTAAATCCCCAATCCCAGTCATTCCCTAGAGATATTTGGTGACTGCTAAAGACTTTTCATCATTTTGCACCCACATCCGTTTCTATTTTCACAGATACACTTGCAGCATATTTAAATACATATACATATGTAGAAATGACAACTGTTGTGTATGTGTGTGTGTGTGTGTGTGTATTGTCCCATTCATCCATTCACCTGCCTATACCTGTTCAGCTTAAGTGTCAATCTATATATGCACTCATAGATTGTTTCTATTTTGGCTGTTGCAGGATTGTTTGTCAAATGATTCTAACCACGTTAATCTCCTATGCACCTTTCTATGATTTCCTTTCTCTTGGCCATTTTCCTTTCACTTCACCCAAATTATTAGGCATCTACTATCAAGTTAATAATTTACTTGAGGTTGGAGGGGTGCCAGCCCCCCACCACTAATCATGGGTTCCATAGGCACAATTGTACAGTTGAGATATATAAATATTATATCAAAGTCATCTGGAGCATGAGAGATAAAAGAGATGAAACAACGGTGTCAGAGACATTTCATAGTAGCATGCTCACCTCAGCCCCGATTGGTGGTTCACTTGGAGAGAGGGGGAAGGGAAGGAGGACAAGGGGAAAGGGAACAGGGGAGTGAGGACGGGAGAGGAGAGGGGGAGCTGATGAGAGGTCAAGGGAGGAGCCAAGAGAGATCTCTATTGCTAACCCAGGTCTATATACCTTTGGGGGCATGCAAGTCCACTAATTACAGGTAAAGACATACATCACAGGAAGGGGTGGCACTGTAGGTCATACAGCAATGGGAGGGGGACAATCTAGGGACATACACACAATAGGAAGAGGAGGGATTGGGAGTATACATGTGACAAGATGGGCAGATCCTAGATTCAGGATGGCAGCTTAACCTTGGATGTCACAGAGCAGGTTTGATCTATTCTCTGGATCTCCATAGGAACCATTATCAGTAGAGTGTAAACCCCACCTACAAGAACCAAGCTAATAGTCACAAGCCTCAGGGAGAAGTAGCCCATTGTCCCCCACAGCAAGGAGCAGGCCCACCCAGTGGTGGGGCCAGACAGCAGTCTGGCAGCTGATTGCCTCAAGGGAAATAACTTTTACCATTAGCTGCAAGCAGTGTCCTAAGTCTAATATATTTGGGGGAGATGACTTGGGAGAAATCTTTCTGTTTCCCACATTTACTCTCATTCCCTCTCCCAGCCTTCTCAAAAATTCACTGTTATTGCTTTGATTGATTCACTGTAACCATATAAGACAAGGTAGAACTATGCCTGTGAGTTTCCAAGATTGTAAATACTCATGGGAGCAAAGAGTCTCCTTTTTGTCCCACAAGAAGCTATTGGATTTGAACTGCTGACCTTGTTGAGGTAGTTAGTTTATTGTGCCAACCTGGCTGATAAACACATAAAGGGCAGAGTGATAAATGGCTGATAATTGAGGGGCAGAGGGATAACTGGCTTATTGAACCTCGCTTTTCTAGTTCTCCCGCCTCTTGCTTTCTGATGGTCAGACCAGGGTGCAGCTGCCTTAGCTAGGTCCCTGCTTCAGGCGGCAAGGCTCAGTTGCTGCAAGTCATCCTCAAGGAGAAGCCACACTGACTTACCCCATGCAGCCCGGAGATCTGGAGCAGCTGTCTGGAGATCCCTGCCAGCGCTAAGATGCTTACACCACTGATTCAGCTTTCCTCCTGCAGTCGACATCATTGAGTCTGTTTTGTGAGATGGAGGAGGACTTTGTGGACTTGTGTTGGACATATGGGTTAAGGGGTTAATGTTGGACTTGTGGGCTTGGGCAACACTGAGTAGGGATGTTTTCTTGATGCACTCTTAACCTTTATATAAAGCTCTCTCTTATACATGAGTTTCTGTGGATTTGTTTCTCTAAAATACCCAGACTAACACACTTGTAGTTAGCAGCCCAATGAGTAACGTACTACTCTACCAGGACTCCTCGTATCTCTGGTGCCCAAAAGATTGTTGTTTTATATAAAATAAAGCCTAAACAATCAGCTTTCATATTCCATACTTTCTATAATTCAGTACAAATCTACACTTCCACCTTCACCGCTCACTTACTCCACCTTCATGCTCAATACACTTTAATCAAAACATATAACTTCTCTCAGAAGAAAGATGTGGTGACCTCTTCCAAAGGAACAGCCAATGAAAATTCAATGGAGCCAATTTTATTCAAGCACACAAGGGGTTTCTATGTATCAGAATCCACGATACAGCAACTGGTTGGGTTTCTGTTTAGTTTTTTATCCTACTTCAAATGATGATGCTGGGTAAACATTTGTCTGCAATGCAAGGTTGAAGTTCAAACCCATCATGTGCTCCATAGGCAAAAGATAAGGCTATTTGCTCCCATAAAAATTATAGCCTCAGAAACCTTTTATGGAATTGCTATGAGTCAGAATCAAATTGATAGTAATAGATTCTATAAGTTAGCTCATATCCTTGTCTCCCATAGAATGAGTTTTTAAGTACTTTTTGCCTTACCTTGTTTATTACTAGTATCCATCTAACACAAAATTGATTTCCATTTGCATTATAATGTAAGCTCCATGAGGGCAGAATCTAAATGTGACTGGCTCGTTGTATCATACTTAAAGTCTAGCTGAGCTTGGTGCTTAAATCACTGTAAGTTTAGGATAAATTTTGTTGAATAGACTATGCTTAACTATTTACATTCCAATAGTAAAGGTGTATTTACTTCCTGTTCTTCAAGATTATTTTTAGACCTTCTAATAGTAAGAAGCATATTTCTTTTAATTTAAACATAATATTTAATTTCTAAGCTAATCGTGTACTCCCCTACAAAGATATTTTTGTCCATAACCTTCTTTTTACTAGAGTGCTCTTCTATGCAGTGATATCTTCAGGATAAGATATTTTACATTGTAGACACATAAGATTTCCTCTCTAGTCCCTTAGCAGTTTGTGTATAGCCATCTTGTTATTTCCACCATTCTGCTTCATATATGTATATACACATGTACAAATAAAAAATACTAGAAAGGGGTGAGATTGAAAGAATAACAGGGGAAGAGATTTGAAGGAAAAACTGAAGCCTCATTGATAGATAAACATCTTTTATTTTAGCTAAAGTAGATAGGTGGAGAAACATATAAACACGAAGAGAAAAAAATGTCAGTAAAGAATAAAAATAACATCATACTAAGAAAGGAACAAATTCTTTATTTTTCCCATTATCAGGATTCGTTCCTGTGTGATTGTAGTTTATTTTCAGCATACAGGAATCAGAACACAGCACTACATCTACCCACTAGTGGTTAGATTGGCAGGTGGAGGAGTTTTGGATATCTCTTCAAGAATCCGAGAAACTGAGAGTAAAGTATGTCTTGAGCCCAATTTAAGTGTGGCATCTTATGCCTATAATGCATTGTGTTTATAGATTAAGACAGAAGGTCTTGGTTTGAGCTGTTAATAATAATTATTACATATCTATATATATCTATATATAGATATGATTATATCTAAGAAATGGTTCACAATTGTAGAGGTAGTCAAGTTCTCAATCCATGAGTCACCTATTAGGCTGGAAGATTCTCCTGACTCCCATAGTTTCCGGGCTGGTGAACCCAAGAACAGCAGGTCAGAAAACATGCTCCTACTACAAATGAATCCAAGGTTGTCAGGTAAGATGGCAGACTTCTAGAATTGGCAAACAGTATAGCAAGTCATTGGTTCAAGTCCAAAGAACCAGAAGTTTATGAACCAGATGCAAGTTTGAGACCCAGTAAAAAGTAAGCAAGCTTTTCAACAACATCCACTTACATTGGAAGCAGGCTGCACTTCCAAAATTGAATCATCATGGGGAAGTATCAGTTCTTAACTGCCAAATCACCAAGAATCCTGGCCCAGTCAAGTTCATGCAAAACCTTAACGATCACACAAGGTTTATTAATCTCAGAACTATTTCCATTATCTGCCATCTTATTTTTTGTCACAGAGGTCAGTTCTGTACCTTCTAGGATGTTTAATAGTATCCCTGGACTCTACTCATCATTCCCCATATGTGCCATCAAGGTGATTTCCACTCATAGAATATACAACACAATGGAACATTAGCTATTCCTGCACCATCTTTTACACACTAAATGCCAGTGGAATCCCCCAACTTCTGATAACTAAAAATAATTCCTGACATTACCAAATGTCCCCTCTGGCACAATATAGGCAATGGACCAAAGGAAGCTTCTTGAGAGATGCTTACCCCAAAAGTCATTCCAAGCCCAATGTGGAATACCCCTCTGAAGGGGCTCCCAAAGAGGTAAAATTCAAGTATCCAAGTGGGTAGTTGACACTCAAATGTTAAAGAATATGCTAGGAAGTGAAGCCAAGAGCAATTCCTTCAACAAACTAGCTTCCAGTTACTGCAGTCAAAGTCTATCTCAGCAGAATTTAAGAGCTGATACTGGCAGAAGATGTGGGTGAGGTTAAATAGCTAAAAAAGAAAAGAACCCTAGAGGAGAACCCCACATTGATGGTAGAGTTTCAGCCCTAGGGTACAGATAGAGTGGAGCTTCATAAAAAATGATCAGAATGCATCATCACGGAGGTAGGGAGGAATGGTAGGTGGCATCTAAGTAAGTAGTCTCATAGCAATAGCATTTCTATGTTCCAGAAGGCCAGCTTTATGAGGAAGAGGAAACAAGTAACGAGGGAAGCATCATAGCTGAAAAAGCAAAGCTTGACCTTGTTTCTAATTCTGCTGGAAGGAATCTGAGTAGACTTTTAAACAATGGCTGAAGAATTAGGCACATTCTTGGACTTGTGGCATCAGGGAAGCATATGTCTTGAAACTTTATGTGATTAGAGGCATTGCAAAATGGATTTTGAGTTCAACCCAGAAACACTGAGGTAAGCAGAAATCATCCTTGGGTGAAATAAGTGGCAACATTGACTCAGTATGAACAGGCTCACCCTGTGTTACCGCAGCAGACCCCAAGACACTTCTATTAATCCAGGGGATGTGAGTCAAGAGATACTAACACACTCCCTGTCTGTCCTGATTTTGCAACAGTCTGGTCAAAACATTCAAGATAGGACGAGGTATAGAGAAAAATAATAGATAACTGCATATTCAGTTACACGCACACTATACAATGACATATGACCTACGGAATCCTTGTGTGGTTCAAATGGTTCAAACTCTCCGTTGCTAACCAAAAGATGAAAGACTCATGTCCACCTAGAGTGACTTCTGAAAACAATCTACTTCTAAGAAATCCGCCCTTGAAAGCTCTATGGAATGTGCACATCCTATAACCTAATACGCATCAGGTTGCCGTGCGTCAGATTCCAATTTCTGAGCATTAAAGGAGAAAAAGTTATAAATATAGCTTAATGTTATAAATCTAGCTTAATATTGATATGAATATCAATATTTAGAATGCACAGAAGAAGGATAGAGCAGAAATACTATTTAAGATGTAGGAGAAGAGGGAATTGTGGGTGATTTTTATTTCTTTATGCTCTTCTGTATCTCTCTGTTTTGGACAGTGAGCATAAAATACAATGATAAACATTCTAATGAATTCTAAAATATGCACTTCCTGGCTCAATCCACGGTTGATATTGGAATTAGGAACAGCTGACTCTCTAAGTAGGCTGAAAATATTGTACCTTGTTATGAAAAGGTCTGATGAAGATACTGCCCGAGGAAAGTATGGGAACTGTGGAAAATGTGGTTTGCTCAATGGAAATGAGTATACTCCTACAGACACAGCAATAATTCAGCGTGTGTCACCAGAACACTTTCTTCTTAACAGACAACTACCGAGTAGTTTCGTAAGAGGAGGCAAGATGTTTCCCCCTGTCCTATCTCTGCCAATTGCTTTCTGGTGGGTAAAAAAAGAAAAAAGAACACTAAACCCTTTGGCCACATGTAACTGCATACTCGGACTATGGAGTACATAGAGGGTTTGTTTGGAATGATGGATGGTTTGACAATATAGCAAAATCAGACAAGAGCAGCCATCAATCACTTTAAATCAATGATAGACCCTGGGTATGTTCTGTGCCACTTTCATTCATTTTAGTGCCCTGAGAGTTGCAAGGAGCAAACTCATGACCTCATATGAGCAAAGAAAATGGCTTTTAAAGTTGTTTCCAGGCTCTATTCATCACTCATTCCTGGGTGAGATGCCAGGAAATAATTTTCATGGCTTTCCCCCCCTTAACTCATCTTTCCCACCTCAAACACAGTAACGATGAGGGACATGCCTACATACAAAAGACACGAAAAAGAGGCCACCTGATTGGGCAAAGGTTTTGTCATGGAAATGAATTTTAGTTACTAATTTCTAAAAAGGTATGTGAAGTCACCAAACAATGTTCTCAGCACTTCCTTCTGTGTTGCTTGTAGTAAGTTTTACTTTGGTCATGATTTCTTCTGCTTGGGTCATCCTAGAATATACAGAACATAATACTCTCGTCACTAGGGCAAATAGGACATTGCTATTATATTCATCTGAGACAAGTCCAGCCATGAGCCTTTTCGGCTTAGGTACTATGTGTCCCATTCAAGAATTGTGTAATTAATAATGACATCTCTCAGGAACAAGATTATCTAGAACTAGGGGTGGGAGGGTGAGTAAAGAACTGTCATCTCTTTTACACCCTCCCCCTCTGTTACACTCTCCCTACCCCGCCCCAAGCACACACACCCCGCCCCCCCAAACAAAAAATCCATTGCTGCCGAGTTGATCCCAACTCATGGCACCTCCACAGGACAGAATAGAACTGCTCAGGAGAGTTTCTGTCCATCTTTCCAGAAGCAGACAGCCTTATCTTTGATCTTTGTTCTCAATGGAGTGGCTGGTAGGTTCGAACCACTACATCCTTGTCAACTCAAACTACTAGCTTGACTCCGATACCTGACTGCATCCTCTTCAATGGCCCTGAAACACAGACAGACTGCGCTGCTGGCCATGAGCCAAAATGAACTTGATGGCAGTGAGTTCTTTGGTCTTAGGTTTGGTGCCCACTCCTCCACTGCCCCACCTTCTGTCTATCCTCAGGGATGAATGGAGAAGTTACAGCCACCGAGTGCTTCAAAAACAGGCCAAGTCCACCAATCTTGAGTGACACTAGGGAAAGGGTGTGTATGTGTGCTGGGGCGTGGGTGGGTGGGCATGGGCATTTATCTGATCGTGTTGTACATGTTCTAAATTAGTTGTACATGCTTGAATTAGTAACATTTTACTTCTTCCCATAACACATGAACCTACCAAAAGTTCCTTTATTTCCCATCTAGGAAAGAAAACAGTTTATTATACATTTTGTGATACTATCTTACTACTCTTTAAACTGTATCGTCATGTGGATACAATTTCATTTAATGATGAAAACAATTCTGAACATTTTTTAAAGTGTCAAGGTTTATTTTCACATACACACTACTGAATACAGGTCAATGAGATTGCATTTAAATAAGGAATTAGTCAGACCTGGGATGTCAACACCTCTGGTGACAAGGCAACCTGGAAAAAGGAAATTCACTGGGCTAAGAATCAAATTCCTGGTTTGACTACAGATAGCATGCTAGATGTAGGATTATTAGCATGATGCCAAGCCTCTCCTCCAACCTTCAGATTCCCAGTATTTTTCAAGAATGATTTGTGTTCTGGGAATTCTGTGTAGATTAAAAACTCTTTCTCTCACAGCTGGGTCAAATTCTTCATTTCCCATTTATCTATGATAAAACCTTGTTTTCAATGACAATTATATAATAATAAAACCATGGTCTTTTATTTTTTCCTCCCTATTAATATAGCATCAAAGAAAATGTGAATATTTCTAGTTAAATTATATATGCTTATAAATGTGCATAGATCCTCATCTATGTAAATGTATGTATATCTATCTATCTATTGATCCAATAGTAAAATGTATGGATCTAAATATAATATTATTTTTCTCAAGGAAGTCAATATACATCAGTGGTACTGACCCAAAAGGGCCATAATTAATTTCATGATATTATTATTAAAGAAGTGTCAGGAAGAGCTGTCTTCTTTGTCATCAGCAAATTGAAGTCAAATTCAGATTACAGAACTCTACTTACTCCAATAGAGAGAAAATTGTATTTTTGTTTTGAGAAAAAAAATCACCATCTAAAATAATTCAACCCTGAAAGGTTTTTATGAAAAGAGGGGTGTGTCCATCAAGGGCTGTCTTATAGATAACAGTGCACATGCAAACCATATACTACTTAATCTCAGTCCTTGGTGCAAAAGCAAAATTCCCCTGATGCATGAGCTTCTTAGTTGGAATCTAGTGTCAGGTACGAACATAGTTCCGGAAGTGGAAAAGTCAAGTCTTTTTACTGCTTCCAGGACAGATCCTCCAAGAATACCAAAGTAGATCTATATTTTTAATTTTCCTGTTACAGCAAAGATCTCTTGTTTGGCTACCAAAATTACTGGTTGTGTCTAGTTCTCACCAACTTCTGTTTTTCATGCACTGAACAGGAAAAGTAATAACAGGCTGCCCCTTTTACTTGTGGAATTTAGGTATTCTTCATTACAGAACGGGTCATTTTTCTAAGAAGACCTGGCAGTTTGAAGACTGGAGGTGTATGCTATTCATCTGGGGGTGGAAAAGCCTTAAAGAGGGAGGTTTTTGGTCAGAAAGAGTGGGTTTGAGTTACTTGTTCCCAGATTTAAATGACATGTTTCTGAGTCACGCCCTCGCTATTATCTAATCCTCACAGCAGCTCCTACAGATCACTATCATTTAAATGACTGCTTCAGAGAGAGACGCCTGGGAACTTTGACCAAGAAGAAAATTATACACATCCGTTTGGGTTTGAAGCAGCACTCTGCATATATCTTTTCACTCATTTCTTTAAATGCTGTATTGATAATCTATAAAAGACAATTAGACAAAGTCTAGCAAACACTTACTAAATGCATGATGTCTGGTATCCTAGACAAGAAGACTAGATTAGTAGAATATAGCAGATATTGAAGAAAGCCACCACACACAGATATCACCAATTAGTATATGAATCGATCGACATTCATAAAAAGGTCGTTGGCTTCTTCTTCTGTCCGCTTATGACTCTGTTAAGGCCCCAGCAGCACTGAGTGATTTGTTGGAATGTTTGTCTCTGTGAGAAGTCTTGGCTTCAGTGATCCCGATGGATAACCAGGAGAATTTCAAGGACATTCTGGTCAGAATTGCCTTTTTCGTTTGACCTAACACAAAACAATATTAAGGAGCTACACAAATCAACACGGGAAAGAACCCTGGGATTTTGACTCATCAGAGAATTTCTGAAGAACTCCTTTGGCAGGCAGGATCTCTTTGGAAGACATCTGGATTTCTTCAGATTCAATTCATTCATTTTTGTATCTTAAAAGATATTTATATTTTAAAAAGGCATTTCCTTACCTCCCAGCCATTTATCTTTTTCATAGATTAAAAACAGTAACAAGGCATTATCAGCTATCTTACACTTCATATTTATAGAATAAGAAGCTATTTTTCATACTACTAAAAGAGGAAATGGAAGAACATGGAGTCCAAATGGTTTCTTCTGAGTGAAGAAGAGAAATTCATCAGCACCGAGTATCATTCTACGGATTCATAAATATACCACAAGCAGTGGTCGAGAGCACCATAGATAAATCTGCTTCAAATCTGAGGAGATTGCTGGTTTTAGAATCCTCACTTCCAAATCTTCTCTATGAAGGTATGCTTCCTGCCCTGGCCTAGAAGATCAAGTTCCTCCTTGAATCTCTCGCTGCCACTGCCACAATATTCATGGGCTGCTGATTCGAACAATGTAGTGTCAATTTACCCCCACCCAGAAAAAGCAATCCATAGTGCTTGCCTTTGTACATTATGCAGTTTATAAGAAATTATCATCGTGATTTTGTACAAGAAGAGCCAATGAGGATAAAAGTGGGTGAGAGGTTAATACAATTCCTTGTTACCAAAATATTCATTAAAAACAAAGGAAACCGTATCATAATCCGGATATGATGATTTGGGTAGCCATAACTAAAAAGCTCACTAAGTTGATGCCCAAGATGGGAGAGAATTTTGTCCACTAAGATGAAACATTAACAGAGGACATTATTGATCTTTTTATCTTTAAGATGAACATTCAAACCCTGCATATTTCACGAATTAGAAAGTCGCATTCCACACAGTATTTGGGCAGCAAGCAGGAGACATTTGCCCAAACTAAAGCCTTTCTAATTCATATTTAGACCGTTTTCTTTGGGTTATTCTTATACAGAATTTTACCTCAAAATTTTCACCGTTTTCTTTAGCTATTTTCAAACTTCACAAAGCCATTTTCGTTCCCTCTCTTTTTAATGTAGTATGCACAAGATCTTGCTTAAGGTAAAAGCTCCGATTTCTTGGCTTATTGGGAAAACAAGTAAGTGGTATTTTTATATCATAACCTTTCCAAGTCTCTCCTTAACTGAACTTAGATTTTTTTTCTGAGTATTTATTTTCATAAATAGCTGACCGTGATTGCTTCATATTCACTTTAAAGCAAGCAACTCATGTGAAACACCAGGTGGGGTTGAGTGACCTCGTCCAGGACAATGCCATCCCCTGATGCTCTATGCTTCTCGATGAGGTGATTAAATGATCTTGTTGACCCAGAGTTCCTTTATTTAATCAACAAGAGAGGATTTGGAAGCTGAAATTTCTCTTAAGCAGCTGACGTCAAACTGCAG
Organism: Echinops telfairi; assembly: GCF_000313985.2. Classification (NCBI taxonomy): domain Eukaryota; kingdom Metazoa; phylum Chordata; class Mammalia; order Afrosoricida; family Tenrecidae; genus Echinops; species Echinops telfairi. Next base: position 32,220,031 of record NW_022103900.1, read on the forward strand.
CAGAAGCAGCACACAGCAGCAAGCGCTGCAGGTGTGGCCTCTAAATCAATGTGTCTTTACTTTCTCGGCACAACCTCCAGAGAGTAGGCTGGCTCACCACACATCTGGTTCATATTAATTGGTTTCAGAAAAAGAACATATGAAGATTCTGCATGTATAATTGCATATTTACCAAAATGTCACAAGGTTTGATGGGGGATGGTACGGGGAGGGGGTATCTCTCTGGCCACTTACGTAACAGAGGAAAATGTAAAAATGGAGCCGCATGCAGTGTTTCAAGTAACTTCTCCATGCTTACCCTATTTCTATGTGTAGTAGCATACATGCTTCACCCGTGATCATGGGAGGAACATTAAGAACAACCAAGTCAATTCCCTCATTTTGCTTGAATGGTCACAATAGCTTCATCAGTGAGCTCCCAGCACCATCTTTGTCCTCCTCCATTGATCCACTACCCAGAGAGCCTTCTTGTTGAACTCCAAGTGCAATTTTGGCATTCCGCTGCTCAGCGCCAGCCTTCTCATTTCCTGCAGAGTAAAATTCACATTTTTCACGAGGGTCTATAAGATCCACCCCACCTTATTGTTCAAAACTAACCTTCCTATATTCCTACCTTGACTCCTGTGAGGGAACTGGCATACTTCTGTGAGTCTCCATCAACTTGATGGCAAAGGGTTCTAGCCCACCTCTATTTTATCTTCCCCCATTTCTCTTTTCCCCCAACCATTTATTGCTATTGTTCAGTGTGGTACAAGTGGTTCTGGCACATACTGACCCTCTGGACAACCGAATGGGACACTGCCCAGTCTGGTGGCGCCCTCACCATTGCTCTGAACCCATTACTGCTGCCACTGTGTCAATCCATCTCCTTGAAGGCCTTCCTCTTTTTAGCCCCTTTACTTTGCCAAACAGCCCTGGTAGTGTCGTGGGAGGCACTGGGCTGCGATCTGCGTGGTTTGCAGTTAGAAACCCCCAGAGGCCCGTGGAAGAAAGACTGGGTTTTCTACTTCCATAAGCAGTTACAGTCTCAGAAACCCACAGGGAGTCACTATGAGTAGGTATGGACTCAATAGCAGTGAATTTGGAGTTTGGAGTTGCTTTACCAAGCATGATAGCCTTCTTCAGGGATTGGTCTTTCCTGACAACATGCTCCCAATACATGAGACAAAGTCTCGCCATCCTTGTCTCTAAGGAGTACTCTGGCTGTACTTCTTCCAAAACAAATCTGTTTGTTCTTTTGGTAGTCCACGGTACTTTCAGTATTCTTCCTCAGCACCATCATTCACACCTATCGATTCCTTTTTGGTCTTTCTTATTCAATGTCCAACTTCCACATGCGTATGGGGCAATTGAACACACCATGGCTTGGGTCTGGTGCACTTAAGTCCTCAAAGTAACAACCTCACATTTCAACACTTCAAATAAATCTTATACAAAAGATTTACCCAATGCAATGCGTTGCTTGATCTCTTGACTGCTGCTTCCATTACCATTGGTTATGGATCCTACCAAGATGAAAGATTGAAGGTGGACATAGTCAATCTCTCCTCCTTTTATGGCGATGCTGCTTATTGGTCCAAGCTTTTGTGGCTGTCTAATTTCCACTTAGTTTAATCAGTGTTTATTTATAATCTCTCTTCTCTATCTATAACATAAATCCAATATGGATAGAGCTACCCAAAACGTTTGTGGATCAAACCTACCTGTAGCCCCGGGGGAGAAAGATCTACTTCAACAACTTCCATTTAAATTATAGCTAATAAAACCCTAATAAGGGATTTTACTTTGCTACATTGGGTCACAATGAGTCAACGATCCAGAGAAAATAATAACAGAAAGGACAGGGAGTTATTCTGTTTCTTTCACTGTTGTGAATAGTGCACAGCACATAGTTGGTATACAGAAAATGGACACACTGTTCCATATTCAAAGAGAACAGGCAAATCTTATCCCTCCCTCTAAACACTGTGTACTGCAAGTCACAAAGGTAAGAAGATACAGATTACATTGTGTGATTCAGGACATGGGCTGGAGGGGAGAACATCATTATAGCAAGTATCCTACTAAAAAAAAAATATCACTAGAAACCTTCTCTTTTTTTTAATTAAATCATTTTATTGGGGGGTCATACAACTCTTATCACCATCCACTCATACATCCATTGTGTCAAGCAATCCTGTACATTTGTTTCCCTCATCATTCTCAAATGAGCCCCTGGTATCTGCTCTCATTTTTTCCCTCCCTCCCCGCTCCCTGCTCCCCTCTCCCCCATGAACCCTTGATAATTTATAAATTATTATTATTTTGTCATATCTTACGCTGTCCAACATCCCCCTTAACCCACTTCTCTGCTGTATGTCCCCCAGGGAGGAGGTTATATGTAGATCCCTGTAATCTGTTCCCCCTTTCCATCCCTCCTTCTCTTCTCTTCACCCTCCCGGTATTGCCATTTTCACCACTGGTCCTGAAGGGATCATCTGTCCTGGATTCCCTGTGTTTCCAGTTCCTCTCTGTACCAGTGTACATCCCCTAGTCCAGCTGGATTTGTAAGGTAGAATCAGGATCACGATAGTGCGGGGGTGGGGTGGGGGTAGGGGGGTAGGGGAGGAGCATTTAAAAACTAGAGGAAAGTTGTATGTTTCATCATTGCTACTTATAAGGTATTTATTTACTGGGCTGCTGCAAAATACAATGACTTTCTTGGGCTTCTGTGATGCATTTGTCCAGAAAGTTATGATAGTTTAAGAAAGATCTATGTAAGTGATAATAGTTATAAGAGATGTAAAGTGTCTTTTAAAGCCAAATAAAACCACAAATATTTGTTTATGTTTGGTTAAATATGCCAGCAGTGGTCCTCTTACCAAAATCAAAACATTTAATTTTACTAATATTTGGTTTGGAAAAATATGTACTTTCTTGTAAAAAAGAATCCAGAAGAAATAGTATGTCTGCACAATTGGGACAGTTTGGGAATTTTCATTAAAAATATATAACCAGAGTAACCTTGTCATTAGAAATCACATAATCTTGACTAAATAAATAAATAAAAACGCAATTAGCCTTTAACAAAAGCACAATGCTAATTAAAAATGACAATGTGGTCATGTAAGCAAGCAAAAGCTCTGAATCAGTAAGGCAGCAGTAGCACTTTCTGCTGTGAAGTGACAATGCAATAAACTGTGGTCTGAAATAACATCTTATAAAAATTTTTTTTTTAAAAACTCTTCACAGCTGCAAAGTCCTTGCATGCTCTTTCCTGCCAGGCTCAGCTGACTTATCCTCGGAAGTTGGTTAATTTTTTATATATGTAAGACTACATCCACACAAACCTTTATTTAGAAACTCATTAGTGCATAAGTTAATGACTCTTCAGTTAACCATGCTAGGAAATCCTGGAGATGCAAAAATCTCAAAAACAAACAAACACAGGTATTTATTGAAGGATGTTCAGATCAGGCTATCAGAGATTATTATGTCTTATGATGTATCAGTTTGTCAACCAGGGAGATGTACGATCCACGGTGAACTAACGTAAGGACAGGGGAAAGAATACGCTTTACAAATTCATCTCATTTAAACCCTCAAGTAAAATGAAAAATACGTTTTAGAAGACAGAGAAGAATGGGAAATGTATGACATTTTCTCTGAATCCTCTATTTCATCATTCTTTTTTTTCCCTTTTCAGGTGCTATTTGTTTTTGCTTTGTTTTGTTTTTTAATCGTTTTATTAGGGGCTCATACAACTCTTATCACAACCCATACATCAATTGTGTAAAGCACATTTGCACATTCATTGCCCTCATCATTCTCAAAACATT
>NW_022103900.1:32224439-32234462 GCF_000313985.2 Echinops telfairi
GCCGCTTGTTTACCTTCAAGCTTTTAATACGCCAGATGCTATACCTTTTGATAGTCAGGCACCATCAACTTTCTTCACCACATTTGCTTATGCACCCATTTGTCTCCAGCGATCGTAACATGGAGGTGAGCACACAATATGATTAAGCCTCATTCTTATAGCTTCCAGGAGCCCTGGTGGCATAGTGGTTGCACATTTGGGTTGCTAACTGCAAGTTCAGAAGTTTAAAACCACCAGCTACTCCACCAGAGAAAGGTGAGGCTTTCCTAAGGCAATAGTCTCAGACATCACAGGGGCAGTTCTACCCTGTCCTATAAGGTCACTATGAGTTTGGTTTTTGGGTTGTAGTCTCATCGTTTGCCCCGCTACACCTTTTCTGCTCTGTGATCCTTTGTGTTTCATAACAAACTCTGTGTGCTAGATTTGTCTTCAATATTTACTCGTCACTTCATAGACATGAGCATGTACAAGGGGTACCCCTCAAAACTAGCAGAATTGGGCTGAATTGGGTGGAGTGGAGCTTTTATAGTACACATTTTTCCCTCTAGGTGAGCATTGAGCAACTTTGAGGTAGTGCACCCAGTGGAGTTGCCTGAGAAGGTTTTCTGTGGTCACAGTGAATTTTTTCATAAAAGCAGTTTTGCTCAAACCTCTTTTGTGTGTGTGTGTGTGTGTGATGGCTGATTTAAGAGAACAGCTTGTGGTTGTGAAATTTTGTTTCCTGTTTGGGAAAAATGACACAGAAACTGTTGTGATGACGAGCACAACTTACAAGGACAGCACCCTGGGAAAAATTCAAGTGTATCAGTGGTTTTCTTGTTTTGAAACAGGTGAAATGTTGATTGATGACAAACCTCTTTCTGGATATCCGACAACTTCTCACACAGATGAAAATGTTAACTTGTAGTGTACTTAAATACACCAGGTCAGACTGTTAATCAAGCTTTCTATTTAGAGGTTCTGAATATGGATAGTGTAACAGTGTGTGACATTTCTGATTTCTATGCAGATGGGAGACTGTTTTGCCACCACGACTATGCACCTGCTCACACAACCATTTCAATGTGACAGTTTTTTGGCAAAAAGAAGCATGCCTTCTTGCCCCATGCACTTTACTCACCTGATGCCGCTCTGTGTAATTTCTTTTTGGTTTTGCAAATGAACAGGGACCTGAAAGGACAGCAATTTGAAAGGGCAGAAGATATGAAGGAAAAAATGAGGGAGAAAAAAACTCATCCAAACAGATGAGTTTGAAAAATGTTTCCAAGAATGGAATCAAGGACTCGACAAATTATTAAGGGTAATGGAGAGTACTTTGAAAGTGATAAGGTTGTTTTGTGAAAACATTTAATTACATAGCTTTGAAAATAATCCATGTTTTGGGAGGTACCTCCATGTGTGTGTGTGTGTGTGTGTGTGTGTGTGTGTGTGTGTGTGTGAAAGAGAAGTTCTGAGTGCTATTGAAGTGGCAAAGCACCGTGTATTCTCACACCCTGCTTGCTTTCACTCAGATAAGGCTGTTCATTCAGTGTTTCCCAACAAAACCAGATTTCTGGGGAAAGACAAGTGTGAGAGGAAGGAAATGGAGATTGTATAACATTTCTTCTTAGACCCAAAGCCCATAAGCTCTGACCCCATCTCATTTCTGTATTATACGGAAGCACCGGCTACTTGTGGGTTAATTGCCTGAAAAAGAACTACTGATATGGCAGGCAGTTCTGGATGACTGTGTTTTGCTGAATGATGAAGTAGCAACTGCTGGAAATGATAATAGGCCTTAAAATAGCAAAAATTCTTGAATGACTATATCAGAGAGCGACCAATTTCTGTCATGTGTTGATGTCAATTTTGACCATGGATATTCCCTAGAGGAAAAAGAAATGATATCTTAGACCTGCTCTTTTTGCAAGTGAGTTAAATTACATACAAAAGCCCATCGACTCAACTACAGGGAATACTGGAAATGTTAGGAGGCCAAATAACAGAAAATGCGTTAAGTATCATTGTACTACTCTCCATGGCCAAGAACCAAATATGAAAACCCTCAATAGTGTGGCATCCCCAAATGGCCTGGCAACTACACACTGACACGGACACAAAGCGCAGGGTTAAAGGAAAACGTGCGGAGATGACAACTCAAGTTGATCTTAGAGAATTCTTTTGAACAGGAAAATCCATCTAATGTCAGTAATTCTAAGGTGTACTTAAAATAATATTTTATAGAAACCTATGATTTTGAGTACCTGAATCTTGTCAGGTAGACAGCGGTGGAGATAACGTGGTCAAATGGATATTTGTTCTTCCTTCTTCTAATGCAGTTGGTCAGAAGACCTGAGCTGATCCAGGAAAAGACTCTATTTGTCTATCCTGAAACTAGACTAGATCTACTGCCTAAGTGAGCAGAGCAGCCACATGGGACCTTCTCCCTGTTGACCACAATTTAAAAACTCAGTCCTAGTACCAGGAAAAGGCTTAAACAGTGAATTCCAGAAATTATTGAGTACATTTCAAATATCGAAAAATCAGAATATTTCACATTTTAAATACCAGATTACTGTTTTTCTTGGGGGGGAAAATTCTGGAAACCTTGGCATCTTGTCCCTATTTGGAAACATTTTGTCCCAAGTCAAAGCGTGGCTTTGCTGTCCATCCATGGGGCAGACACATCCAGCCTCTTTCACCCGTGTGTGTTTTCTTTACATCAGATGTGTCTCACTCACTTTTATTAATTATTTAACTTTGAATTGGAGATATTTTACCTAAACTATATACCTGGGTCTTGGACTTCTATATCTTTCAACAACAATCACAAAAAATAATGAGACTAAAAGAAATCTCCCTTCAAGAGCGAGGGGGGAAAGTAAGTGATTCTTATTCCATAAGAATGATGTAATTGTTTCAGCTCAGATCTTCTCAAGACATGCCCTAACCTTAAACACCTGGAGAGAAGAAGGGGCGTTGACATTTTTCAAAATGATCAAACACCGAGCTTAAGAGAAAGAATGAGTGATAAAGGTGAGAGAAAGAATGAGAGAGAGAGGGAAAGAGATGCTAACACATTCGCATCATAAAATATTATTTTATTGCCAATTATAATTTATTAGCAATTATTTTATTACTAGTCTTATTACTTCTCCTTTGGAAAAGATCCATGGTGGTGTAGTACTTACATGTTGGCCTGCTAATTGCAAGATCAGCAGTTCAAATCCACTGGCTACTCCTCGGGAAAAAGACGAGGCTTTCTACTCCAGTAGAGAGTTCAATGTCTCAGAAACACACAGCTGCAGTTCTACCCTGTCCTGTCGGCTTGCTATGAGTGGGCTTTGACTCGATGGCAATGAGTTTGGGTGTTTTTGGAATTTTTAGGAATGAAGCCTCATGCAGAAGCCACACATTTTATTCACAACTCACTGGAATCTTTCTGAGAAGCTAAGGGAGCTTAAGTATCAGCAATAGTCCCCTCCTAGGTCTAGTTCCGACTTTTGTTTTTGTGATGCTGTCCACCAATTTGAATATGTTTCAGGCCTCAAAAATTTGTCACTGTCCATTTCCAGAATTCTGCTTGTTTTGGCCAAATTTATTAGTCCAGGGAATAAAATGAAAAATGTTCATACGTATTGATAGCATGCCAAGTATGTGAATTTGTGATGAAGCCAAGCTGTCGCAAACAAAATGATAATCCAAAGGTAACTAAATTATATCCTGTGGGTAAGTGAACCCACAAACTTAGGCACATGGCATGACTAAAACGACCGCCCAAAGTCTAAATTAGACTCCATTTCGAGAAAACAAAACAAGCACACACACATACACAAACCCCACTTCTGGGCCTATCTGTTTCTTTTGCTCTGTAAGGACGATTCAGCTTCTTGGAAACGTTGGAATGCTTATAAGTCAAAAGAAACAAAGGTCAAATTTTTGAGTTGTGTGAGAAATTATTTGCTAAATGATGTTTGTGGAGCATGTTGTGAGACTTCATCCAAGAAGAATGCATTGATGACCATGTTATGGAAGGCTAGAAAATAAAAATATCAACGCTCAAAGGATCGGGGTTTAGCCATAGCTTATAACGTTTTGTCATATATGCCCATCAGGACTGTGAGCTCCTGGTCCATCGCTGACTTCACCTCCTCAAAACCTTACTCTATCATTTCGGTTTGGTTCTCCATAGTCCTCGAATGAGTGCTAATGTGCTTCCTGATTCCTGGATATCTCTACTTTTCATTAAAACACTTTCTTTACTGGTGTTTCCAACAGGGTACATGGTTTGTGATGTTGCTTATTTCATAGAACACTTTTGCAGTCATTGTATCAAAGAGTAAGCAATTTTGAATATTTACAAATAAACTGTAATTCTATAAAAGACTTTTTTTCAGAAATAAAATGAGAAACACTGATCTGTTCTTTCTGTGATTTAATAAACTGTATTCTATATCATCTTAGACTGGAGAGTAGTGATCTGCTCACTGTGTAAATATGTTTATACTTTAGGAAAGTTTCAGAAGATTGTCCCTAAGAAGTATCATTAAGAAATGAAGCCTCCAAGTGTCCTCTAGAACAGTAGTTCTCACTTTTCCTAATGCCGCGACCCTTTCACACAGTTCCTCAGGTGGTAGTGGCCCCCACCATAAAATTATTTTTGTTGCTACTTCATAACTGTCATTTTGCTACTGTTATGAATTGGGTGACCCCTGTGGAAAGGATTGTTGACCCCTAAGGGGGTCGCGACCCACAGGTTGAGAACCGCTGCTCTAGAATGACATATATCAATGTTAGGACTGCCTGACACTCACTAGTCCAATTATAGATTCTTTTCATATGTATCTTCTTATTGCATGAGGCTGTAAAATTCATATGTGATAAGATATTGAAAGGTCTTACTCTTAGGTAATAACATCTAAAACTATGATCTTTGTTTCCGTTGAAATTGGGGTCTCATGACTGAAATAGAACTGATGTGAAAGCAACTAGCATGCAGATTCGATCCAACGGTTCTACAGAATTATATGTTAGCTTCCTCAGAGGTTCAATGCTATCCATGCTGAAATCATTCTGGATTCAAATAGAGAAATTCACTTTATTTGACACTGAAATGTAAAATTGGGCATGCAACAATAGAGGGCCTGAAAGAGATTCCATATGCATTCTTGTTCAGTTAAGGACATCAGTTCTGACTCATAGCAACACTACATACAACACAGCAAAACGCTGTCAGGTCCTGTGACTCCCTCACGATTGACGGAGTCCATATCTACAATTAGGAACGAGTGAAGATGCTTAAACTAGAGCCCAAAGAAACATTATTAAGGCAAACACTACACCACCAGAGGGAATGGTTTAATAAGATCCCTTTTGTAAAATATTTAGTCCTTTCATTTCCTTTTTTTTTTAAAGTGATGTTCCGGTCAGTTTGTCAATAGAGGCACAACAGAACAAACTCAGTAACCGACTGGCATGGAATTTTTTCTGACTCCTAATGACCTTAAAGAGCAGACAGAGTAAACTCCCTTTGTGTGTTTCCAAGACTGTGCATTTTTACAGGAGTAAAAGGACTCATCTCTTGCCCTCAGAGGGACTAGTGGTTTCTTGTTAGCATCCCAACATGGAATTCATTACGCTACCAAGACTCCTTCAATATATAACATGTTGAGTGATATAAATATGAACCTAGAAATGCATTTTTTTTAGAAATGCATTTTATAGAGATGATTTTAATGTGTCCTTCTATATAAGTTAGACAACATATTTTCAATAGTTGAGTTAGCTCTACCTAGAAACTGAGCTGCTAACTGATAGGTTGGTAGTTCAAATTCACCAGCAGCTCTATGGGAAAAAGTGGCAGTTAGCTTCTGTGAAAGAAGCCCTTTGGGGCAGTTCTGCTTTGTCCTATATGGTCACGATGAGTCAGAGAGATTGACAGGAGGCAGCTCAACGTTTCCAGGCTCTCCACTCTCCAGAAAGATTTCAGATGAGAGACAAAAGCAGACCAGAGTCACAGAAAAGGGTTGAACAGAAAAAGTGAGTTTATTGAAGGGGATGGTTTCGGAAAGAACTCAGAAGGACCAGAGCCAGTCTAAAAACTTGATGGAATATAGAACCCAACCTTTTAGTGAGCTAATGGCAGACCTCCCACCACTGGCCAGCTGTCTGTCTGGTCTTCTGCTGTTGGCCAGTTCCCTGTAGTGTGTCTGCTCTTTCCAGCTATGTGAGTCTCTGCACCTCTAAAGCCCAGACTTCATGCTGTGCCCTTGTCTCTGTACACAAAACCAAGAGTCTATTCATTCATTGTGAAGGTAGCGTGAATTTCTTGTCTTTCTCCATCCAGCCTTTTCACTACCTCTGGTTTCGTCCCTGGACGAGGAAATGTCTTATCTTCCCTTTACCTTCCTCTGTGCTGGAAAGGTATGTGGGGAAACAGGTCTCCGTCTCTCATGTATATGATTCCTGTCATCTTCACCTCTTTTCCCTTTGCCCATTTCTACCCAGCTAACAGAAGTAGGAATGACGAGACTTGTCCTTTGCCCATGCTACAGGAGAAACCAGTCTCTGGAGAAGGGCATTGTGCTTGGTCAAGTGAGAAGACTAGTGTAAAAGAGGATGGCCTTCAACCATGTAGATGGACATCGGGGCATCAGTGGTGAGCTCAAACAGCAACAGTTAGGCAGGTGGTGCAGGACAGGGCAGGGTTTCATCACAGTGTTGTACACAGAGGGACAGAGTCCGAACAGGCTGAGTGGCCCTTAACAACAGAAGCTGACCTTGAATGTATGATAGCTACAGCTTTGTTTTCTTTTGAGTCAAACCTACCTAGAATCCTTGCCATTTTGAAGACCAGAATCTTCAGGTTCATAGCTCTCCATTGAAAACAGTTTTATTTTATAGCAATTAAGCAAAAAACAAAATTAGTATATTCAAAGGAATTCATTTTTACACACTTCTGGATTTGTGTGCAGTCTTTGCTTACACAGATGTGCATGCATAATCAAGGGAATACACCAAACTCTTCCCTCAAGATTTTTTAATAAGCAATACTCATTCAACATGAAACTGGCAGGAGTCAATGAAGATCAATGAAAAGATTTTCTGTGTATATGTGTGGATGTGTACTTGTGTTTTCTTCCTCCTAATAGTGTATCTACTTTGATACTTCACTGCTATATTTTTGAGCTGCTGTTGGTATTATGTTTTGGTGTGGGTTTTGTGTGAAAAGTCATTTTTTATATTACACATCTCCTAATTATAACTATTACTTTAATTATTACCATTTAAATTGCTTTTACACAACAATGAATACCTCATGAATTGGAAAAAAAAAAAAGGTGGGGAATTTCTTTTCTTTAAAAAAAAAAGAGTGTTGTTCTAAAGAAAGGACCAGAACTCAGTCTTTGGATAGATCAGGAATTTATCTTTGTCCAATTGTCTCAGCTAAACTAGGCTTTTCCCCCATCTTTTATGTCTTCCTTTTATTTTGTGAGGTCATAAAATATTTAAATAACTGATACTTGGCAGAAACTCTTATTCCCACAGTATTTCTTGCCAAACTGAAAGAAGAAAGATCCAAATATCAAACAAGGGATGCTGTATTTGTGAGATTATAAGCCTGATTTTCTACATGACCTCTCCCTTAAATTAAAACACAGTAAAATAACATAATATGAAGTAATTGGAGAATTGGGAATCCAGAGGACCTTTGTGAAATGATATAGCATTCTTCAAGCAATGACAAAAGTTGAAAAGTTAAAAAGGTATAATAAGGAATAATCTTGCTCTGACAGTAAGTGGATCATATAAACAAATCATTTTTCCAGTTTTAATATTTGTTCAATTTTTAAAAGGAACAGAAAAGTTAGGACAACTTGACCCATAACTTGTTATTATCTAAATAAAATTAAATGCCTTTTACAAGTTTTCCACTGGGTAGGGGGAGCAGAGCAAATCAGAAATAGTGTATGATCACTAAGCTTGTTTTATAGAACAAAATTATCTACTAAGTAGAAATGTCAGTAATCACATTTTATGCAGTTTTCATTTTTGTAAACATCAGATTGGCAAATATGAAGTGACTTTCTTCAAGATGTGCCTTACAAAATTTTAGGAAGAACTCACTTCAGTAAGGTCTCTCCATTTAGTTATCGCATCCAAATTTTATTTTAAAAAGAAAACAAAAACATTTGTGAGGCATGGGGCCTGGTGGTAATTCAGGTACCAGGAAACCAGGGAGATCTGCTGGTTCCAGATGGAGTGGACCGAGCCCCCTGGCACCTATTACTTGCCAAATGTCTTGTAAAGCAAACACGTGACCTAAAAGATTTTGCAAGTGTGGGGTCTTCAAAAAAAAGAAAGAAAGAAAAAGAAGAAAAGAAAGAAAAAAGTACACACTTGCAAAAAAAATATGTTCTTATTTAAAAGTCACTTCTTAATTCCTAACCATAAGTTGTTTTTCAAAAAACACACACTTTTAATATTTTTCAGCTGTTGTGCCCACTTTTAGTGAGTCTCCATGTGTGGGTACTGCATACAGTCTCCGTGGTGGTGGCAGATGTCCCCTTTGAAATATTTCATCTGCTGCATGGGGTGGGGGAGTGTCACTTTGGTGCCATGAACACCATTCTTTCAGAAGGGCTGACTTGGGGCAGCCCCCTCCGGAGCAAATGCAGCATGGCTTGATGTCACTCAATCCGGGGCTACAAAAAGCATACACACATATGACTATAGTGAGATGAAAACAGGAATTTTAAATACTAACATATTTAGGAGGCCCCTTAACAACAGTGCAAGGAGTACTATAAAAAGAATTAATAATTGTTATAATTAAGGCTCTGGGAGATTAAAAAATGTATACCTGCTGTTTGAAGTGACCAAACTCTATAGATGTGTGCAAACCCCTCCATGAAGACTTGTCCGGTTAATGGAACCCGCCCATTCTCTCTCCCTTTGCTGCCTTCCGCTAGACGTTCCAATCTGTATGGCACATTTTAGCTCTTAATTGCCTATTCCCTTTCTTTTGCCTCTAATTATTTGGGGCTTAGGAATTTTGGGCATTTTGAATTAATTTGTATTTTTCTCTTTCAAAATCCTTACTGTGCTGGATAGAAGATACTCAATAAATTTTTAATTGACTCATTTATTCATGCAGTACATTTTATTAAGCACCTACTATGAGAGACCCTGGGTGGCACAAACAGTGAAGGTTTCAGGATTGGATGACAGGATCGAAGTTCAAACCAGACAGAGGCCTGGTGATCTGCTTACAAAAGGTCACAACCTTGACAACTCTCCAGCGAAGAGTTCTTTCCACTCAGCAGTACACAGAATTGTCTGGAATCGGGGTGGGCTGGATAGAACGAGCAATAACACGGGTCGGGTTAAAAAAGTTGGTGGTATCTTGTCCTCTCATGTATACAAGGCGTTCCCAAAAGTACATGGAAAAAGTCCATTTTTGTTTCATTCCATCTTGCCACAAACTTATTGAAGCCCCTTTCCGGTAGAGAAATAGACATTAAACTGGTGATTCCAAAGTGGGTGATACTGCCCCTTGGGGTGTATGCTGGAATGATCTAAGGGGTGGGTAGGTGCAAAAGCAGACAAGAAACCAAACTCACTGCCATTGAGTCAATGCCAGCACATAGTGACCCTAGACCAAGGTAGAAATTCGCCTGTGACTTTCTGAGAGTGTGTTTGTTTGTTTGTTTTTTAACAATTTTAGGGAGGCTCTTACAGTGCTTATAACAATCCATACATCAATTATATTAAGCACACTTGTACATATGTTGCCATCATTATTTTCAAAACATTTTCTTTCTACTTGAGCCCTTGGTATCAGCTATTCTTTTTTTCCCCTCCCTCCCATAACCTCCTACCCCTGTGAATCCTTGATGAATTATATATTATTATTGTTATTTTCTTATTGTACACTGTCCACTGTCTACATTCATCCACATTTCTGTTATCTGTCCCCCTGTTTGGGGAGGGCAGAGGGGGTTTATACATTGATCACTGCGATTGGTTCCCCCTTTCTCCCCC
>NW_022103900.1:32234562-32257946 GCF_000313985.2 Echinops telfairi
CCCCACCCATCTTCCCCTTTCCCTCTACCTTCATGGTATCACTACTCCTATTATTGTTCCTGAGGGGTTTAGCTGTCCTGGATTCCCTGTGTTGAGAACTTATAGATATACCGGTGTACATGCTCTGGTCTAGCTGGATTTGTAAGGTAGAACTGGGGTCATGGTAGTGGGGGGAGGAGGCATTGAAGAACTAGAGGAATATTGTGTTTTGTTGGTGCTATAACACACCCTGGATGACTTGTCCCTTCCTTGTGACCCTTCTGTGAGGAGGTGTCCAATAGTCTACAGAATGGCTTTGGGTTTTCACTCTGGCCCCCCTTGTTTATATCAATATGATTGTTTGTTTTGGATCTTCTGATACCTGATACCTGATCCTGCTGACACCTCATGATCACACAGGCTTTGGTGCTTCTTCCATGTGGGCTTTGTTGCTGCCCTGCTAGAGGGCCACTTATTTAAGTTCAAGCATGTTAAGACCCCAAAGAATACATCTTTCAATAGCAGGACACTATAAGCTTTCTTCACACATTTGTTTATGCACCTATTTTTTCTTCAGTGATCCTGTCAGGAAGGTGAGCATCACAGAATGCCAAGTTGTTAGAACAAAGTGTTTTTGAATTGAGGGAGTACTTAAGTAGAGGCCCAATGTTTATTTGAAACCTTAATATTTAACATATAAACATATACATAGACCTGTATCCCTATCATCATATATTAATATATTTACATATATACATGCCTATATTTATACCTCTATCAATGGCTTTTGCCTCCTATTTCTTTCCTCTATTTCCTTTTATTTTTTCTCCTGTTCCATTATAAGCCTTTATGGGAGTAGAAAGCCCCATCTTTCTCCCACTACAAAAGAAGATACCTACACTTTATCATGGATTACGGGCAGTTACATAATAAGGTAATCATCTCAGGGTAAGATTTTATATGATCAGATAATTTATTGAAAAGGGTTTAAGGTGGGATGTAATAATCTTACTCAGGTCAAAGCCCTAGCATGATATGTTCAGAAATCCCCTTGTAAACCCATTCACCTTTTATCTCCCAATAAATAAATGGAGAGACAATCAAACAGAGAAAGAAGTGCCCCTTTGCCACCAAGAAAAAAGAGCCAGGAACAGAGTGCAGCATTTTGTACCTGGACTCCCTGTGCTGAGAACCTCATACACCCAAGAAAAGACTGATGTCAAAATAAACGGAGATATCCAGGAAACAGAGAGGCGAAAGATGCTGAAAGGAGGCAGAGACCTGACTCCAGAATGGATACAGAAAGAGACTTCCCTTAAAGCAGCTTGCTGAATTAGACTTCTAGTCAACTAAACCACAAAGGAATTAATTTCTATTTGTTAAAGCCATCCACTAGTGGTACTTGTGTTAGAGCAGCACTTGATGTCTAAGACACTGTGGAAAGGGAAAGGGGGTGAAGTGAAACTGTGGGGTTGGGTCATATAGAGGGTGAGAATATTCACACAGAGCAGGTAGTAGGAGGTGGTGGATGCGAAGTACCACCAGTCAATCACCACCACTCACAACAACAGTGATAGGGAAGGCGTGGTGGGAGAGCTTCGCCATACTCATCCCAATATGCACCATGGGTATCCAAGACCAGAAAACACAAACAGCAAGGAATAGATGCAACTTTTACGCATTACTTAGTGTTAATTTTTCATAATGACCTGACCTGTGGAACTTAACCATGTTAATAAATGAGAAATGGTTATAACTACAGAACAAATAGCCTACACTAAGTACAATGTCATCTTCCCTGGGACCAGAAGAAATATATGATGCCTGTCTATCACTGCCAATTTTTCTGATCAGGCACTGATTGATCAGAAAGATTGGTAATAGATGAACTCTATAAAATAGTGGTAAATATGGCAAATAAACTCTGTCTTTTTTTTAAGTTTTAAACAAAGAAACACTAAAAAGTAACAAATAATAAATAGATATATCCGACGATTGGAGGATTCCCTGAAACTAGCGCCTAGATATTTCTTAAGTGGTGACCGAAAATTAGGTCCTGTGGTCAAATTTTAGCTAAATAAATATTTTGACTCACAAAATAAAACTATCAGTGTGGAGTATTGTTCTTCTTAATTACTTTTTAAAGGATTTCTTTACACTAGTAAAGAGCATCCAGAAAAATAAATCTGAAAAATGCGTCCTACACAGTTGCCAGCCAAAATATGAAATGTTTAGGAATAAATCTAACCAGAGAGGGAAAGGATCTATGTAAAGAAAACTACAAAAGAAATAAACAAAGAAACAAAACACAACAACCCAAGATATGTAGAATATGCCATGCTCATGGATAGGAAGAATTAACATTGTACAAATGTTGTTACTATGCAAAACTATCTAAATTAACTAAATCCTGATCCAGATTCAAACATCATTCTTCAAAGAGATGGAAAACCCAATAACCAAATCTATATGGAAAGGAAGAGCAGAGTAGCCCTAACACGTCCTGATCTCAGAAAACACGGCCCTACTAAAGTAATGCAAGCAGCTTGGTACTGGTACACAAGAGACCCACGGACTGTTGGAACAGAATTCAGAATACAGGAATAAAACCGTGTACCTCTGAGCAGCCGAACTGTGACAACGTGCCTAAGCTCATTAAATAGGGAAGAGATGATCTCTTTAACAAATGGTGTTGGCAAAATTGGATCTCCAATTGCAGAAAAATTAAATGGAACTCATATCTCACACCACAGACAAAACATGAACTGAAGATGTATTGGAGACATCCATGTAAATCCATCAAAGACATAAATGTAAAACGATTAATGAAAGCTGAAGTATAAAGGTAGAGGTTCTCACAGATACCTACCAAGCATGTCCAAAACGTTCAAATAGCGGAAGACAAACTACATGACTGGGACTTGCTAAAAATTAGGCATATATGTGTATCAAAGGCTTCATCAGGACAGTGAAGAAAGACAGACTGGGAAGACATTTTTGCTTGATTTCAAAATGTATGGAACAACAACCTGATTTCAAAAATGTATGGAAAACTTCAACATCACCACCACAACAAAACAAATAATCCAATTAAAAATAGGACAAAGTTGTTGAATACAAAGCTGATGATCTGAATTGTAAATTCCCATCAAAAACCACATTTAAACAATGCACAGGGGACATAACAGACATTCACCGAAGAAGAGATAAAGGAGGCCAACAAATATTATCACTAACCGTTAGAAAAGCCAAACTCACTGCCATTGAGTTGACCATGATTGCTAGAGGCCCTAGGACAGGGGAGCACTGTCCCTGTGGGTTTTCAAAACTGTCACTCTTAATGGGAGTAGAACAAGCCCCTTCGATTTTCCATGGTTTTGAACTGCTGACCTTGCGGTTAGCAGTGAAACTCTTAACCATTATGCTACAGGGCTCATCAGTAGCGATTAGTGAGATACAAATCAAAACAGCATTGAGACATCAACTTACTCCCGTATTAATACCAAAGTTTAAAAAAGAAAGAAAGAAAGAAAGAAAGAAAGAAAGAAAGAAAGAAAGAAAGAAAGAAAGAAAGAAAGAAACAGAAATCAAGAAATGCTGGTGAGATGGAAGAGCTGGCTACCACTGCTGGTGGAACTATAAAACGTTGGAACTTTTGTGGAAAAGGAATAGTGCTTTCTGAAAAAGTCAGAAATAGATAAGAACATGATCCAACAGTCCACTACAGGAATAGATGTGTGCACATCCTTTTTATTGCAGCACTATTAACAATAGCCAAAACGTGGAAACAAACTCAATGACTATCAAGAGAAGAATGGATTAGCCAAGCATGCTACAACACACAATGTAATGTTCAAAAAAAATTAATCTGTGAAACACCTCACGACACACATGAACCTGCAGGGCATTCTGCTAAGGGCCATAAATTAATCATAGAAATAAAAATATTGCATGAGCAATGAGATTGCTATGGTGCTAAGTTAAGAAAAATGTTTTACACTGAAAGACACATTCATTGATAGTTACCAGTAATGGGAGGGGAAAAAGAGTAAATGTTTAGTAGAGAGTGGAAATATATTTATTTAGATGAGGAGGAAAACAATACACAATAAGATGCAGGTAAGTGAAAACCTGTGGAGGCAGGGAAGGTATTGGGAGGAACGTAAGCTTTAACACAACAGAAGTAAGGTGAGTGCCTTTATAAGACGATGCTTCCAAAAGCTTGAGAACAAATTCCATTATCTTTCTATTTCACTTATCCTTGATATTTTTTAAAACATTCTGTTGTGGGTTAGGTGGTGATTTACATTTCAGAGGATCATTTTGTATTCAACAACTTCAACTACTGATCAAGCCTCCCAATAGCTTTCCCTGCCCTCCTTTATATTTTTCTCTTCTCCCTCTTATAGAATCATCTGCACCCAAGTTAATACCTGTCTGCCCACTACTCTACTATGTCCTCTCTCACCTCTGGCAACCATTAAAGCCTATTTCCTTTGGTACAAAAACTCTTTTTCTGATTTTTATTTTATAACAGTGGTCTCATATAACATTCGTCCTTTTGTGACTGACTAGTTTACTCATAATGTTCTGAAAATTCATCCATGATACATTCAATAATTTTGATTTACTAGTGGATTCATAGATATTCTGGCCAACAGGTGTGAGTGGGAGAGAGGAACAACACCCATGAATATATATAGGTTTGAGAGAAGGTATTTCTACATGTGTTTACTATGCTGTAACTACTATTAGGCTTCAAAAAGTTTGTGTAAACAAGGAATGAAAATGTAATGGAAATTTTTCCCAGAAATTTCTGAAATACTCTTGTATATTATCCATAAATGTAGTGGTTCAGACAACTGGCAAAGTTATGAAAACTTTATAGATACAGTCACGCACTTCTTAGACAAATCAACAAAAGACTGAATCACAGGGCCTGGATGCTAAGAACCAGTCTTGACGAACATCAAAGTCAACTGAAGTAACATTATCCCCAACAACGTTCTACATACTAGTTTGGTGAGCGGCAAAAGGGGTTTTCATAGCCTTTGAGTGCCGTCCTAGGGGAAACTATTCATCTTTGTCCAGAGGAAAGAAGAGTGAAGACTAAGGGATTGCACTAACATCAGCCTCCACAACTCAGAGACCAGACGAATTAGATGGTGCTCACCTACCACTGCCAATTCCTCTGAATGGGATCCCATTATAAGATCTTGGATAGAGTGGGAGGAAAATAGGGGATAAACTCAAAACTATAAAAATGACAAAGTTTATGGATCAGATAGAGACTTGAACTCCCAAGACTATATAGACCTTTAGGCTTTCTTCAGATCTGGGCATAACACACCTGTGTGGCTTAGTTTTCCGCTGAAACATCAAGAGCTCTACCGGAAAAGCAACACCTCCATGGAGGTATGTACTTCTTAGGATCAACCATCTGTGATCAAACAAAGATGCCAAGGACATGTTTCAAAGGAGAATGAGGAATGAAACCAGGAAACACAGGAGGAAGTGGAATAAATGGTGTTATATTGTAAAGATTTCAATCAATGACATGAAACAAAACAAAATGTGTGCATATTTATAAATTGTTGAATGGATAACGTATTTGCTCTGTAAATTTCCAACAAACACAATGAAATCTTTGAAAAGTCTATGAGTATTTGAGACCAAATGGTCAACAAGTACTTGAAAACACATCTGAGAATATAAGGGAGGAGAGAATCTTGGTTAATGGAAGCAGCACAGCTGGAATGAAAATCCTAAGAACGTCCACACGTTGTAAAGAATGTAGCCAACTATACAGAAACTGGTAAATGAGAACCCCAGCTATTGCATTAACATTTATCAAAAACACAATCAAAATCTAATTTAAATAATAATAATAAACAGATCTCTCACTTGAACAACTAACTAAGAAGACCATGGTACCCATCACCTAACAAGAGGAGAAAACAAAATGGAGAGCGGGACTAGCATGGGGGAGACTGGAGAATCAATGAAACTCAAACAGAACTTATTGACATCGAGTCTGTTCAGTCTCCTGGCATCTCTACAGGATAGAGTAGAGCTGTCGCTGTGGGTCTTCAGGATGCTAACTCTTTAGGGGAGTAGAAAAACTCTTAGTCCAGTGGTTTCCAGCTGCTGACCTGTCTCATCGCAGCCCAATGTGCACCCTTATACCGCCAGTGCTCCCTGAGAATCAACTGTTGTTTCCAATCTTACCCCTGAGTTATCAAAGTGGAAGTAACCAATAAGCAACTGGATAGATTGTTATGAGACCACAAGAGATATTTTTGTGGGGAGATGGCAGTCAGGAAGTCATCAGCTACAAAGAATTTGGGAAAAGAGACTAGAAAAGCTCACAAGGTAGAGTCCTCAGGGAGAAGAAAAGAGGACCCAGAGGAAGTCTATAAGTATTTCACACCAGACAAGAAGGAGGCACGGAAAATCAGTTTGAGGATGAGGGGCCAAAGAAGTCAAGTGGAGCGTAAAGAAATTTATAAAGGAAGCCCTAAATGTTCACTATTTTCACAAAAAACTTAGTCACTAATAAATGCCTGCAATCCAACAGTATCTTCATTAGACTGTTCATTTGGCACTTTCTTTTTAATCAATTTATTGGGGCTCATACAATTCATCACAATACATAGATCAATTGTGTAAAGCACATCTATACATTTGTTGCCCTCATTATTCCCAAAATTCGCTTTCCTCTTGGGTTCCCGGAATCAGCTCATTTTCCTTTTTCCCCCTCCCCTTCCCTTCCTCCTCCCCTCTCCCCCATGCACCCTTGATATTTTATAAATTTTTATTGTATCTTATATTACACTGTCCGGCGTCTCCCTTCACCCACCCCTCTGCTGCCCGTCCCCCAGAAAGGAGGTTATATATAGCTCCCTGTGATCCATTCCACCTTTCTACACCCGCTTTCCCTCCTGGTATTGCCACTGTCACCCCTGGTCCTGAGAGGTTCATCTGTCCTAGATTCCCTGTGTTTCCAATTCCCATCTGTACCGCTGTGCATCATCTGGTCTAACCAGGTCTGCAAGGCAAAATTGGGGTCCTGGTAGTTGGGGGGAGGAAGCGTTTAAGAACTAGAGGAAGGTTGTGGGTTTCATTATTGCTATACTGTACCCTAAGTGACTCATGAGTCATTTGGTACTTAAAATCAGTGTTAAGAATTCAATTTGGCCCAGCAGACCTGGAGGGCAATATCCCAGATCCATACAGCCAATGCACAGAGTGGACCATATGGCTGATCCCACTATGAGACACGACGTCCCTTGCTGACCCATGGCCCTACGGGGGACAACACTGGCCTGCTCTGACCCTGCGACACCAAGGCAAAACACTAAAGGCATGTGGCAGAGCAATGGGGGAGCAGAGCAGGGAGCCCCCGAGGGAGTGCAAAGCATAGACTTTGGGGCCAGAGCATGACACTCCATTGGACTTGACTGGAGCACACGCCTAAGAGGTCAAAAAGCAGACCTTGATCTATTAATAGGTTTTTCTTTCTTTTTAAGTTTTTTTTCATTTTCTTTTTTTAAAATTAATTTATTCTTCTCTGGGTCATTGGTTTTCTTTTTTGTTGTCATTGTTCTACCTGAAAATAGATATCAAATTGGTTAGGCTATGATTTTCAGTATTATGTAATTATTTTGTCACTTTGTCTTGCTATGCCTTGTTTTTTGGTGCATATTATTATATATGCAGATCTATCTAGATAAAATAGGTTGGATGAACAGTCTGGAGGAGAAAATAATGGGACTGATGGTTCCGGGGGGACATGGGAGAGGGGGAAGCGGGGGCATGGAGGTGGTGTTGACCAACCCAGGGACAAAGGAACAACAGGTGTCCCAAAATTAGTGGCAAGGAGGGGGTGAGAGGCCTGGTAAGGATTCAGCAAGGGCAATGTAACCAAGAGAAATTACTGAAACCCAAATGAAGACTGAGCATGATAGTGGGACAAGAGGAAAGTAAAAAATCGAGGAAAGAACTAGGAGGCAAAGGGTATTTGTAGAGGTTGAAATACAGGCATGTACGTATATAAATATATTTATATAGGATGGTGGGGAAATAGATCTATGTACATATATTTATAGTTTTAGTATTAAGGCAGCAGATAGACATTGGACCTTCACTCAAGTATTTACTCAATGCAAGAACACTATGTTCTATTAAATTGGCATTCCATGATGCACACCTTCCCGACACAATCGCTGAAGACAAATGTGTGCATAAGCAAATGCGGTGAAGAAAGTTGATGGTGCCCGGCTATCAAAAGATATAGTATCTGGGGTCTTAAAGGCTTGAAGGAAAACAAGTGACCATCTAGCTCAGAAGCAAGAAAGCCCACATGGAAGAAGCACACCAGCCTATGTGACCATGAGGTGTAAAAGGGACCAGGTATCAGGAATTAAAGAACAAAAATTCATATCATTGAAAATGAGGATGAGTGCAGAGTAGAGACCCAAAGCCCATCTGCAGGCAACTGGATACCCCCTTACAGAATGGTCATGGGGAGGAGATGAGCCAGTCAGGGTACAGAGTAGCAACGATGAAACACACAACTTTCCTCTAGTTCTTAAATACTTCCTCCCTCCACTATCATGATCCCAATTTACCTTACAAATCTGGCTAGACCAGTGGATATACATTGGTACAGATAGGAACTGGAAACACAGGGAATCCAGGACAGATGATCCCTTCAGGATCAGTGCTAAGAGTGGTGCTACCAGAAGGGTGGAGGGAGGGCAGGGTGGAAAGGGGGAACCAATTACAAGGATCTACATATAACCTCCTCCCTGGGGGATGGACAACAGAAAAGTGGGTGAAGGGAGATGTCAGACAGTGTAAGATATGACAAAATAATAATTTATAAATTATCACACGGGTTCATGAGGGGGCGAACCATGGAGGAGTGGGGAAATGTGGAGCTAAATCAAGGGCTGAAGCAGAAAGAAAACGTTTTGAGAATGATGATGGCAACAAATGTACAAATGTGCTTGACACAATGTATGGATTGTGATAAGAATTGTTCAAGCCCCAATAAAATAATTTTTTAAAAAAGAATTCAATTGTCCTACCTGAAAATAGATATCAAATTGGTTAGGCTATGATTTTCAGTATTATGTAATTATTCTCCATTTTGTGATCTGAGGCAATTGTCTTAGGTGCTGTGAATCCTAAATTCTCTGGTGATGATGAGGTATGATTACTGGCAGTTTTATTAATGAGACAGGATGCAAGCTAGAGGATTAGGTATTATCTTGAGTCAGTCTCTTCTATGTCCCAAAAAAGCCTGACCAAGGAAGCAGAGATCAGAGGGACTTCCTGCCACCAGAAAGCAGAGCTGGCAGCCAAGCGTGCCCATTGCATTCACAGTCCTTCCACGAGTAACAACCAGGAGAGTTCCCCAGAGCCAGCAGAGAAGGAGCGGCTTCCCACAGGGCCGACTCCCTTGATCCAGATGTGTAGCTTCCTAAATTTTGAGAGAAAAAATAGTTTTTTTTGTTTATTAAAGTCATCCAGTTGAGTTCTTTCAGATGACTAAGGCACACAGTGAGATATTTTGTTTTATCATTAATGTCTGCATGTATTGGCCAGTCTCCTCTATGAGAAGAATATTGAAAGCACGACGGACTGCTCAGAGGACAACCCTATCTGTCCTTTAGCCAGAGTTCTCTTGGGACAAGGGTGACAAGACTTCTTCTTACATATTTTGGACATGTTATCAGAGAGACCCGTCCCTGGATGAGACATCATGATTGGTAAAAGTAGAGGGCTTTTGAAAGGAAGGGTGACCTGGGACAAAAGAGTGGACACAGCGGCTGTAACAATGGGCTCAGCATAGAATAATTGTGGGCATGATACAGGATGGGGCAGTCCTTTGTTCTGTTGTGCTGTGAATTGCAATTGACCCGATGACACTACCACCACCAACAAAACAACAACAACAAAACAACAATAGGTCAGCAGTTCACATCGTTTCCTTCTCTGTCCATGGACATAGGTCACTTTTGTTAGATTCATTTCTTAGGTTTAGCAGTGGGCACATGAATATTTCTGATCTTTAATTAATTTAAAAGATTATAATTCATGAAGAAATGTTTTAATATGTTATGAGTCAATGATTAATGATGGGCTATTGATCCTGGAAAGAATCATCATCTTGGAAATCCTAATTCTAATTTATCATAAAGAGTCACTATGGGGCAGAACCACCACTTATCAGTTTGTCATACTGTGGTGGCTTGTGTGTTGCTGTGATCCTGGAAGCCATGTCACTGGTATTTCAAACGCCAACAGCATCACCCAAAAAGAACAGGTTTCACCAGAGTTTCTGAGTACACAATAGAAACGGTAGCAACATCATGCTGCCTGAGGAAAAATGAAGCCTTCTTATGAAGTTTAAAAGTTAGACACTTAGTTTAGTCATATGAATGTGTGACAATCAAATAAATACAAAGCTATGATTAACATAAAATTCAAAAAAATATTTTGAAGGGAGGCACAAGAAGAAACATGTACACATGTAAATGAAGTTTGGGGTAATTTATCATGCAGACCATGACAATTTTGAGAGAGAGATAGCACTATTAATAATTAAATCCAGGCAATAGTAGTGAACGAGGTCTGTCCAGGGGCGGTTTTTCAGTTCAACGATGGGTCGGTCCATCCATGGGAGTTCCTTATATTTTAATTCACTAATTAACTTAAAATATGATAATTTATGAGGAAATGTTAACTATGTTATGAACTAATGATTAATGATCTAATTCTGGATAAATTTGAGATCCAACTATACATAGAGCTTTGCGAAATTAAAAATATTAACTATTTAGTGCTACAGACCTTAATATTAGTCCTTGGAGTAATGATGAAGAGGGATGGAAGAGAATAACAATACAGAAAATATTTTATAACTCAGGTAATTAAATTAAAAAGATTATCCCTACTTCATCTTTCTCGCCTCAATAATCACAAACCCAAGGATTATATAGTACCAATCATAAAGAGTCAAATCAGTATTTGATTTCATACAGACTGAAGTTGTCCTTATTCTTTTAGAAACTCTAGTCAATTAAATGGGTTGAAGGCTTACCCATGTATTAAGTCAGGATCTCCAGGACCCGAGAAAATTGTTCAAATGGCTTTGGACTGCCCTGTGACCACTATGGTAGTATTGAAAGTCTGTGGAATCTTGAAGTTTACAGGAAGTCATATTCAAAGTGTCCAAGCACCTCTAAAGCACAAGAAACAGAGCAATATCCTGTAGTCTCCTTGTTGCACTGGTATAACATCTCAGTTGTTGTATCAAAACGAGGTCTAAACTACCAACCATAGGTCTAGGCAGCTAGCATTGTAGGAGCGGTGCCAGTGGACTTGCATGTGACTTGTAACGAACCAGTTATGTGAGCAGGCCAGTATGTGAACAATTGGCACAACAGATGCAGACACAGAACGTGTAAGGAAAAAATTGTATGGCAGCAGCCCTTGTGGAGAGGACTGGCCCCGGAGTTAAGTTGCTAACTGCAAGGTCATCAGTTCAGCTTCCCAAGAGCTGCTTCCCAAGAGAAGGATGAGGCTTTCTTCACCCTTAAAGATTTACAACCTCAGAAATCCAAAAGGTCACCAAGAGTCAGAAATGTCTTGATGGCAATGAGTTTTATTTTAGAGTTTAAGGTTTATGT
The DNA here is from genome assembly GCF_000313985.2 of Echinops telfairi. Lineage (NCBI taxonomy): Eukaryota > Metazoa > Chordata > Mammalia > Afrosoricida > Tenrecidae > Echinops > Echinops telfairi. The sequence continues at coordinate 32,246,241 of NW_022103900.1, forward strand.
AGAATCAAATTGACTACATGTGTAAAAGCTCAATAACATCAACTATACCAAGGCCAGGAGCTGGCTGTGGGACAAATAATTATCAGCTCATATGCAGATTCAAGTGGAAGCTGAAGAAAATGAGAACAATTCCAGATAGCCAAAGTATGACCTTGAAAATATCCCGCCTGGATTTAGAGACCATCTCAGGAATACATTTGCCACATTGACTACTAATGCCCAAAGACCAGACTCATTGTGGATGATGTGAAAAATATAATACATTAAGAAAGCAGAAGGCCCTTAAAAAGAAAGAATGAATGAAAAGGTCAAAGTGGATGGCAGAAGAGACTGACGTTGGCTCTTGAACATAAAAGGATGAAACCTATTGAAGAATTCCTTAAGTAAAAGGACGGAACAGAAATTTTCAAAGGACAGGTGAAATAAACAGTACGGTGGACCCATATCCAGCCTCTTCTGGTGTTTCCATTTGTGAAACAGGGGTCAGACACGTCTCCCTGCTCCATCCTTCTTCCCTCCTACTGACTCTAACCATTCCTGCCCTAGCACACTACTTCTCAGCGGGGTTCAATAACTCATTGCAACGGCTACCCAGAAGTCACAGGCAATACACACAATTATAGGGGAATTTGTGTTTATGGGAATATTAGGGGGGTTCTAGCTTGCTATAATTCAGGGTCAGTGAACAGTTAAGGATGCCATCATTGGTTCACAGCAATACTTTTTTTTTTTTCTCTCTCCAGACAGCAGCCAAGACTCCTTCAGTCCTCAAATTCTCAGCCACCTGGTCCTTTGGATTCTTCTGCCTCTGTGTGCTAGGAAGCCAGCGCACCTGTCACTGTCTCACAGTCCATAGTCTTGGACCAGAGGAGGAGCAGGTATCTCATAGTTCTGCTGCTGCTCCTCTTAAGTCTTTGGGCCACAGTGTCTGGTGCCTCTGGTATAGGCCTCCATTGCTTCAGACAAAGATCTAGAATGGGCTCTTCTCATGGTCTCTCTCCGCTGCTGCTTTAAAGATGCCTCATGCTCATAGCCTGGGTGTGCTGGTAACATAAACTCTCCGATCCCCTCTATTAGTGCCACACATGCCCTATTTATATAAATACTATATAAATGTATTTATATAGTCTCGCATAATCATTTGGTGGGGGATTAGAAACATGGGGAGAAGAGCCATATTAAGAAATTTCAGTCCACCACAGAAGTCAAAGTAAGATATTATAATGAAATATGAAAAGACCTAGAGTTAGAAAGCTAAAATAAAGAACATGCTGAGCATTCTCAAGCTGAAAGAACTGAAGAAGGAAAAACAAACCCAGCCTTTCATTTCAATATTAAAGAATTCTATGGGCAAAACAATGAATGGTACAGGAAGGATCAATATTCAACCATTTCAAGATATAACGTATAATCAAGAACCAGTAGTATTGAAGAAAAAACTCATAGTACACTGAAAACATTAGGAAAAACAAGACTCAAATTAAAATGTTTCAACAAGTTGATGTAGCACTGAAAACACGTACTAACCTGTGCTAAGACATTTGGAAGATGCTACCTGACCAAACAACTTAAAGAGATCCGTATGTGTGCGTATTCCAAAGTAACATGACACAGGAATGTGGAAACCATCAAACAGTGTTATTAATATCACATGCAAGTACAGTATGGTGAAGATAATTAAAAAATGGTCGCAGCATGACATTGACTGGAAGCTGCCTGACATTCATGCTCGATTCAGAAGAGGATGCGGAACAAGGTATATCATTGCTTATGTCAGATGGTTCTTGAAAGTAGAGAATACCAGAAAGATATTCACTCATATTTTCTTGACTATGTAGTTATTTGACAGTATGGATCATAGCAAACTAAGGATAACATTGTGAAGAAAGGGAATTCCAGAACCTCTCACTGTGCTCATGTGAAACTTATAGACCGACCAAGTGAAAGCCGTTCCAACAGAACTGGGAGACATTGCGTTTTATAATCAAGAAAGGTGGGTGTCAGGGTTTGAGCCCTTCAACATATTTATACCCTCTGTATACTATGCAAATAATTTGAGAAGCTGGACTATATAAGGACCCAGCATCAGGATTGCAGGAAAGCTCACTAACAACTTTTGATGCACACATGACACTCTCTTGCTTGCTGAAAGCAACAAGGACTTGAAGTACCCAGTGGAGAAGATCCAAGACTACATATAGCCTTCAGTCTGGATTGCAACTCAATGCAAAGAAAGAAAGAACATCCTTACAACTGGACAATAGATAGTATCATGATAAATGGAGGAAAAAGTTAAAGTTGTCAAGGATTTAGTTTTATTTCTATCCATATGAACACTTTTAGAAATAGCAGTTGAGAAATCTGTGTATTACATTGGGCAAATCTGCTCAAAAAGATCTCTTTAAAGTCTTAAGGAGCAAGGATACCACTTTGAGAACTAAACTATATTCTAGGGGAGAAATCGGAACCTAAATTTAAATATAATTTATAAAGGCAGATTTATTAAGTCCTAATTGGGACAAACACAAGACAAAGACAAACACAGTTCATTGGAATGAGAAAGCCAATCAACACAAAGTCATAATGGACATTGAACACAGAATAAACTGTCACAAAATCCGGGTTAATCAATACCTTGTGGTAGCTGGCAGCATTACAGAATTAGGAAAGGGATTACAAGTGGGATATGTACATTATTGCAGATTTTAAAAAAGATTTTACGATTGGTCAGGGTCCTCCGACTAAGGCAATGCTGACCATGATGACCCTTGTACCCCAAATTGCATCAAAGACACACCCAAGTGAATCCCTGATGGGCTCTCCTCCAGTACTGGCTAAGGGAGTGATAGCAAACTACTTATAAATATGCATTGTGCCTGAGGGCAAAGCTATCCACACTGCCAGTGAATTATCTGGGAGAAGTAAATGGAAGCTGAATCAACGTGGAGCCTCAAAAGCAGATTTAAGGCTTTCACTGTAAGTCACAGCCTTCTGAAAGCTGGAGATCACATTTCAGCTCTAATACAGGTGGGCTGACCCAGGAACTTGTATTTTCAATCACTTCATGTCTGTGTGGAAGGTGGGCAATAAATTAGGACAGAGTGTTGTATCATGGCTGCCTTTGAATTCCTGACTTGGGAAGAATGTTGACGGGCCAATGGACTGCCGGAAGAAAGAACACATCTGTCTCAGAGGGTGCATCATCAGAATACTCCTTCAAAGCAAAGATGCTTGGAATTGGTCTCATGTACTTTGGACCTGTTATCAGAAGACACGAACCCCTGGAAAAGGACACCATGCTTGGTCAAGTAGAGGATAAAGGAAAAAGAGGAAGCCTTTGATGAGATGGATTGACATAGCAGCGGTAACAATGGGCTCCCACAGAACAATTGAGAGGATGGCACAGGACCAGACAAGGTTTTGTTATGTTGCACACTGGGTTGCTGCTATAAATTGGAAATGACTTCAGGACACCTCACAATGGCAGCAAACATTTCAACTACCTGATGGCAGGGTAGTTTAGGACTTATTTGCTACCTGAATGGTCAGGATTTGAACACATCTATCTCTCTGAGAATGAACACTGGTGGCCTAGTGTTTACACATTGGGCTGCTAAACACAAAGTCAACAGTTCAAAACCAGCAGCCACTCCAAGGAAGAAGGATAAGGCTGTCTACTTTCTGAGAGTTACCGTCTCAGAAAGCTCCCCGGGCATTTCGACCTTAGTCCTCTAGGGTTACCGTGTGCCAGAACTGACTCTACGACAGCCAGGTTTTTGGTTCTAGTCTCGGAGGGGCATAAAGTAGTGTGTTCCCTAGAGACTACTGCTCTAGGAACAGCATGGAGTCATTTTGCTTTGTCCTAGAAGATTTCTAGGAGCCAGCATTGCCTCAACAGCACTGGCAAATTTAATTTGATACCTGCTGCTGCAAAAATAAACATGAATGTTTGAGAAAGACCACAGGTAAGGTCTCTCCCAGAACTTTAGAAGCTTCAACATTATTAGTTGGTTGGAAATCTTCTCTGGCTGTGCCCCACGTTGAAATGGTTCAGCTCTGAGTCTCGGACTGAACTAGACCTACATCAGAACTTAACCTTGATGAAAATGCCAGAACATAGGTACAATCAGTATACTTTCTGCTGCCATTTACTTTGCATGTGATTTAACTCTAACTTGAAGTTCTCTTACTACAGGAGCATGCTAATCTCTTGGGCACTGTCAAGGTTGTTGTTGTGGTTTGGTGCCTTCAAACTGGTTCCTATGTATGGGGAACCTATATACAATGCAGCAAGACACTCCAAGTCATGTGCCGTCCTCCTAAGTGTTCTGTTGAGCCCATTTTGGCAGCACGGTGTCAATCCATCTTGTTGAAGGGAATCCTGTTGCTCACTGACACGCCAGCACAGAAGGATCTCAACTATGAGTGTGTTCGGCAGCTTTGTAATAGAGGACGGAGTGTTGTTGTAATCCCCAAAATATAACACCATGCTGAAGTATCATGTTGAAAATATGACACCATGCTGAAACCTAGTGAAGGATAATAACATAAGTTTGGTGTTTGAATAAATGCAGGGCAAACCTACATTTAAATCCCCATCTCCCCATTTAGAATTATGCCTTTGTCACACATCTGTGAAATAGAGAGAGTAAGGCTGCTGTGATGATTCTTGAGAAAATAGGGATGATTTCATATGGTCTCATTCAAAAAACCCACTGCCATTGAATTAAGCAATAGAAACCTTCTAGAACTGAGTAGAAGTGCCCCTTTGGGCATAAAGATTTACATGGCTTTAAATCTTTATGGAAGTTGCTTCATCTTTCTCCTATGGAATCACTGGTAGATTCAAACTGTTGACCTTGGACCTAGTATCCCAACTCATAACCCGCCGTGCCACCAGTCCCTTCTGAATATAATTTTAAAACATGATGTTTTAAGCTCTTAAGAAAAGCAAACACCTGCTCAAACGATCTCAGAATATAAGTGGCCAGGTTTGCCGACCATTCAGGATGCTATAACTGAACTAGAGTCAATAGGATGGCTAGGGTTACAGCACTGTGACTAAAGCCCAATGTTACCAAATACGGGGAACTCCGCAGAGATACTGAGTTGAGAAGACAAAGAGTGTGTGTTATAGATCTCAGCTTTGAAGACAGGAAAGAAATAAATCACAGCAATATTTTCTAACTACTCTAGGGAAAAATGGAAGACTGTACTGCCAACACAATATCCAAATTTTTGACATATTCTAGATAACAAAATAGAAATATATTTGGCATGAATATTTTTGAAGCAAGTTATATTTAATAAATGACTAAAATTTATTAAAAAATAAAGTCCTCCCTTCTTAGCACACCCAAACAAAGATTTTAAAATTCATGAATTAAAAGAAGCCAAGAGAACTGAGAGAGCACTAAAACAAGAAAAAAATCAAATAACAAAATTATCCGCTTCATGATATTTGACTATTGCCATTACTGTACCTAATGAATATTAACTTATTAATGCCATTACTGAATGACACATCAATTCTCATGACATATATAAGGAGTTGTTAATATTTGTTAAATTTATGAACACAATAGCAGTATGTAAGAGTCTTTCTAGGAACTAATTTGTAAAAGAAGGAAATTTTGTATTTCATAGTTTCATCATTGCTATTAAATTTTAACTATCACGTTATCATAGTTAGCTCATCCAAAAAGAAGTCCTTTTATATGTCAAATCAAGGCTTTTCTATCAGATTTTATCCTGTTTCTCACTTTCATTCTCTTTTATTTATATTCCCAATTATCAACAAAAAGGATCTTGAGAAGTAACTCCATTTCTACTTCTAGCTACATTGCAAAATATGGAATATTGAGTCCACATGGAATACCCAATCTCTGAACAATTTTCTTGTGGCTCTCACAGGATATATTGAAGAGCAGTTTAGAAGAGAAGCCAATATTTTTTTATGGTCCTTAAGAGCTTTGGATGAGTAGAAGGCCACCAAGGAAAGGAATACGTTTTCAGTTCTGTGGGTCTTTGTAGAAGGGATTTGCTAAACCTACAAATTTCCTTCTCAGGTCATTAGAAGTCAAAGTCATATATATATAATCTCTATGTGCTTGTGATGTAATTCCTGTAGGTTATAAATGTAAAAATAAGTTTAAAAAACATTCTGCCTTAACGAAAACTATTCCGTGAAAACAATAACTTACAATATGAGAGATCAGTTTATTATTTTATTTCCATAGAGATTTTCAAGAGTAACATGAGGTACACTCATTGAAGAAAAAGGGTCACTTTGACCTCTATGCTTGTTTCACCTCAACAATATCCTTTTGAATTTGTATCTTGGTTCTCTTAGAAGTAAACTATCTTATGTGCACGTTATGAGTCTCAGGAGTCCTTGAAAAATAATAGAAGATAATATCATAACAATGAAATTTAATTATCAATGGTGAACAGGGTATGGAGCAAAAAAGCATATATGCACATATTAATAACAATAACCATTAACCTCTAAAAAGATATTTGTTTGTGCAAGATATTGTGGTAAGCATAAATATAATTTATCTTGTCCAATTTAATCCTCAGAACAATTTTATAAATCAAAGAACAGTCAGAAATGGGATTTAATCCAGTGATACACAGTGGAATTAGAGATTTTCAATGAAAGAATAAAAACTTCATTCTATTTTCCCTAAAATTCTGCTGCTCAAAATAGGTAAATACATAAGTGGTTCTTGAACTCTGCCCCTCAAAGTCGTTGCAGTATCAATCAGAAGACTTGAACATCACCATATCTTTTGCTCTATTGCGATAAATTTTATCCTAAGGCAATACTTTGAAATTATTATAGGATGAAATGCAAGGATGCTCATTAAAGCCTCTGAAGAAAATTTTTTTAAAGCTTAGAAATGACATAAAATATGGAATCTGACAAAAGAAATCATGGCAGATAATATGTGATAATTTACTATGCATCACTTAAAATTACAGAATGATATTGCTGAGCATGAGGTGAAAGTGTTCATAAAATATTGATAACTTCAGAAATGATCCCCCTGTAGATGGAAACAACAACAACAAAACCTGATATGTCTGTATCGTGAAAAGGTCCTGAGAGAATGTCACTGTGCTGCCATCCAGCAGCAGTGTCGAGCATATATCCACGACAGCATCAGTGGTGACAAAGAGGTGGCAGCAGCAGAAGACTTAGGAACACTCTGAGATGACCCTGGATGTTATTCTCAGTGCAGGAACCTCCTAGTCTGGTGTTCTGGCCCTCAGTTAACTCCTCTAAAGAACTCCATGTTGCTTGAAATAACCAGGGGTTGCTTTTTTAGTTAGCACCAAGGCTACAGACAGATACACATACTTCTGAAAATCTTCGTAAAGTCCTGTATGCAACACAAAAGCTTTGCTCCAAGTGAGCCTTCTGGGATCAGACTGAGCAGAGCTTCTAGTCCTGCTAGGAGTCTCTCTTTCTGTCTCTCTGTTCTCTCACTCTATTTTAACTCAGGTCGCCAGTTTGGAATAATCAGAAACAGTTACTCTCATGGTTTATGGAATTATAAAATACAAATTCTCTGCCCCAAGATAACTTTTGAGAAATAGCAGAGACACTGGGAATTTACTAAGATAAAATGTGTCCTAAGGGAATGGCTAGAAGCTCGATTCCCTAGATCCCGCCCAAACAACTGGCTGTGTACCATTTGCCTAGTAAAGATAACAATGATCCCACTGAACATAGCTTTTCAGAGGGTTTCAGTTTTAACGCCAGGATGTAGATTCAAGGAAAATGACTCCACACAAGTCTATGCAGTCAGTCAACAGAATGCAGACCAAGTGAAAGGTCAGAGAGAATATTTTATTATTGCCATTCCCAGGCTGCCAAAGAAGCATTAATGTAAAGTATTTGCTCCAACTACAGAATGTCCTAACATCACCCTAAGATTTAATGACCACGGAGAGTAGATGAACAGATAATTCCAGAAAGCAGAAGAAAATAGCAGTCATTTTAAAGAGTCAAAGGGAAATGATTTCACGCTGAAATCATGTAGCCCAGGGCATTCCTACTTCTCTCTACTCACACTCTAAGTTTATTGAGGCATTTCAATGACCATCTGACAAATGAAGAAAGGCTCAGACATGCTTATACTTGGGGTACATGATATGCTGATACTACCTATGTAAGACAGGGTTCTCTAGAGAAACAAAACCAGGACACTTATGATTCTATATATACTTATATAGATAGATATATACAACATAAGACATAAACAGCTAATTATAGAACACTACAAATGACTCAGTGCAACTCACTTCCATGAGACAGCTAATACACTGGCAGTGCTTCAAGTCTTGAGGGCCACCAAGGGCAAGTCAAGGAAGTAGACAGCTGAGTCCTCTGTAGAGCAATTCAGGATATCCGGCCACAGGTAGCAAATAGCAAGGCAGGTCACCAAGAGTCAGCCAGATGACAGGGTCCGACAGTCCCCAGCTCAAATGATGTATACTCCAGTAGCATGGAAAAACAAGCCTTGAAGGAACCTCAAACTACAGCAACACAGTCCATGGGTTAGGTGTCCCACAGGTAGTGTAGCTCACAAGTTGAGGCAAAGAACAAGTAAGGCAGCCACACACTGGTCCTATCATCACAGAGCAAGAGACAAGAAAGGCAAGGCTCCCTGAGCCATTTATCTCTGCCCTTCAATTAATCCCACATGTGTTCATTGGCCAGGTTGACACAATAAACCTACTTATCACACTACCCAAAGTGCAATGCTGCTATTCTGCAGCAGAACACAAACCTGTCTCTGAAAAAAATGTGATGAATGGATACCCTCTTTCATTGGCAAAATGTGAGCCAGCAAATATGATTACCTAGTTTTCTTTGGAAAGGAAACTCCCTGTGGCACAGACATCTAAGCAGGCAATGGTCATTTGGGTGCTTGGCTAGGAATTGGTATGAGAAGAGTATTAGAACAGTATCAGAAGATTGGTGAGCCCTATCTGGTGAAAAGTGACCTGTATGCTGTGTCCAGGATACAGAGCATGATGAGTCTCCCGCAGGTAAAATGATCACTGAAAGCCATGGATTATTCAGGAGAATTTCAACAATCCAGATAGTCTATGTCTCCAGACACTCTAACACTTATTCAGTGGGCCATGTATAAAGGTGGCATGGTGACAGGACCAGAGGTTAATAAGGATTCAATATCATGACCTTCACCTCCGCTCTACGAGTATAACATCATTTCCCTTGTACAACCTCAATGGCCAATTCTGCAGTCAAATGCTCTACCACTGATCTATACCCCCTCTATCAATAGCCAATTCTTAAACACTTGACACAGTCCATACCCCTAAAGATCATCAGCTTTATGAGCAGGTTCATCAGATGAATCTACACCATTTTGGGAAAGATCACCAATGTGTCTTCACCTAATCTGAAAAGTAATTTGCTATGCTTTTATTAGCATGAACTTATATTTAAAATCATCATAGAGTTCCACAGCACTTTGCAGTTCATTGCAGAACATAAAGTACAGTGATGAGTTCACAACAATGGTGCTCATTTGTCTTGCCATGTACTATGTTGTCTTAAAGTAAATGGCCTAATAATAAACTGACCATTTACTCCCGGGGTCATTTGAAATATTGTATCTTGGGAATGTAAGGTGCTATAAGTAAGCCACTAGTAAGAAAGCTGTGTCTACCCTGGTCAATATGAAAAGACTTGAGAACAAAGGAGTAGAAGTGGGAGCTACTATTTTCCCTGTTATGATAAATACTAATATTTATGCCATTTTTGCTTCTTGTCCTTATAATTGAAGATGACATGGCTAAGAAAGAAACAATGTGAACAATGATTACCATGGATGAAGGTGGAAGAATTTTTGTTTAGGGGGCACAAATTGAGTTAATGTTACTGGAGGTAAAAAATTTGGAAAAGGATATCAATAGTGGTTGCACAACACAAAGAGTATAATTAACGGCACAAAATAATATATGTAGACATTGTTGAATTAGAGAATGATTTGTTATGTACATTTTGCCAAAACTTAAAAAAACAAAAAAGAAAATAATGTATGGTCAAATGGTCTGTAAATGTAAGTTCAAGTTCATGTAGGCTTAGGTGGGTAGAATTTCTCCCTCTGTTTACTTAGATGCACCTCTGGTAGCAAGTAAATATTAACGCTGCTCGTTATTTCACTGATTTTTTTCTTTGTACTACGTCCACAATCATATTCTGTGTAGTTAGATACTCTCAAAACAGAATGTTCATTTTCAAAGTAAAGTAACTCGTGGAATCAGTCGAGAAGAATAGAGAACTGCCATTGATTGGGAAGGGACCCTTTAAAATATATGTAACAATTGTAATAATTCTTTTGTACTTTGTATGAGTCTCAACAATGACAGCATGAATAACTGTGCCATATCAGGGGTGGCCAAATTCACTTTAAAGATCAGCTCATATTTTCAACTTTCAAGATTAAAAAATAAAAGACTGCATGGTTCAAAATCCTATTTCCTAAGAGAGGGATAACCTCCTGAATGGCACCAGTTTCCCAGTATGTTTCAAGGTGAGACTATCTCCTGGGTGAGTGAGAAAGATGAGGTTTTCTAGTCCTGTAACGACTGGCCATCTCAGCATCCCTCAGAAGTCATTCTACTCTGCCCTGCAATGTCCCTCAGAATTAGAACTGACCACATGGAAATGAGTTTGGTGTTTGGACCTCCTGAGTGGTTTGGACTGATCAAAACCAGTAAACAGAAAGAGGAGAAAGGGATTTAGCCTGCTTATCAGCAGAAAATCAATTGGAAAGAAAGGATTCACTAGGGCTCCCTTTGGAGTAGCGTCATGTTCACGATGGGTGTTAGCGGCTGTCAAGTCAGTGTTAACCCATGGAAACCCTATGTCCAGGAGAACAACACATCATCCCCATCAGGAACTATCTCCACACATGTTGTTGGAGCCAATTGTTGGATCTACTATGCCAATCCATCTCCTGGACAGGCTTCTTCTTTTTAGCTGACCAAGCATGACATCCTTTTCCAAGGATTAGTAGCTCTCCTGCTAAAATGCCCAGGGAATGTAAGAATAAGTCTTGCCATTCTTGCTTCTAAGGAGCATTCTGGCTGTAGTTCTTCCAAAACAGGTTACTTTGTTTTACGGGCTGATTAGTCTACTCTAAATATTCTTCACCAGCACCATAATTCAAATGCAACAATTCTTCTGTGGTTCGCTTTATTCATTGTTTGGCTGTCACATGCATATGAGGCAAGTGAAAAAGATCGTGGCTTGGGTCTCAAAGGGACATCTTTGCTCCTCAACAAGTTGAAGGGTCTTGTGAAGGAGATTTGCCCAAGGCACTACGCTGTTTGAGTTTTTTCTCTGCTGCTTCCATGACCCAGGCAAAATTAAATCTTTGGCCCTAGCTCCTCCTGGACCCTTAATATCACCTTCTTCCATTGCCCACTAGGACTGAGCAAGCTGATGGCTGGGCTGCACATGATCCTTATTCAGATCTTCCTATACCACTTTGGAATCACTGAGTAGTGCAAATGGTTAATGCATCCAGCTTCTTAGCCAAAGATTAGAGGTTCCAGTCCACCCAAAGGTGGCTGGGGGAAAGAAAGAAAGAAAGAAAGAAAGAAAGAAAGAAAGAGAGAGAGAGAGAGAGAGAGAGAGAGAGAGAGAGAGAGAGAGAG
>NW_022103900.1:32258046-32284692 GCF_000313985.2 Echinops telfairi
AGAGAGAGAGAGAGAAAGAAAGAAAGAAAGAAAGAAAGAAAGAAAGAAAGAAAGAAAGAAAGAAAGAAAGAAAGAAAGAGAGAAAGAAAGGCCTGGCAATTGACTTCTGAAAAATTAGCCATTGATAATCCTATGAAACACATTTCTATTCTGATATACATGGGAGCATCATGAGCTGTTCATGTGTCATTGTCATGACCTTTGGGGTAGAATAGCTGGTCCTTCACTGCAACGATTGGACATTGATTCTGTTTGCCTCATTTGACCATGACTGATAGCAGGGCCATCTCAGGGCTTTTATTAAAATTGATGACGGCCTAAACTAGGGTGCTAGTGTACAAGCAGTTGGAACCAACAGAATTAGAGTAGAGGAATTGCGGATGTACAACGGTAAGTAAAAACAAAATGTTGCTAAAGGTTCTGCTTTATACATGCACGGGTTTACTCCAAATCAAATGTATTTAAACATGTCCCTGTGATCAATAGATGGCTGTGGAGACATTCTGTCAGTCGTATGACAGCTCAGTCTCCCCATGAAACCTTCAAAAAGAATGGCCAATCAAAACAAGGGCTTCCAAGGGATCAGCTGGGTCAGATATATGCAAGATGATCGTGACTGTTTTGGGAACTTCAAAAGGATAATCTATATATATTTCCTCAAAGGGCACAGGATGATCACAGAGGCTTATTATTAATTAGGAAGTCTTAAGAAAATGGAAAACTACACAGGTAAGACAAAGGTCAGGACATTTTCACTGGGGAGTTTTCTCCCTTCATCATGGCAATGCACCTACCTGTTCATTCCTCAAGGAATGTTCTACATGAATTTCATTGGGAAATCTCACCCTGTCCACCCTGCTGTTCTGATCTACCCTTTGGACTTCTTTTTCATTCCTCAAACAGGAAACAACATTAAAGCACAATTTCAGTCTGTTCAGGATGCCAAAACTTTCAATTTGATGTATTAATAGAAAACTGGTTATCAGACAGAGAATATTGGAGGGATGACCATGGTAGATGAAAATGATCGCTCGGACTTGAATGGTTAAATCCCTGTCACTTGATCTCCCCTTGGATATGCTTGGGTTTGATCTGGTTTTTAAAAATTTCTGGATTTTTTTTCATTTTCGCATTGGGCTTTATCTCTGTTGTATTTGTCATTGCCAGTAGCCTTCCTGGATCCTTGTATGTGTTTTGCTGCTTCTCTGTATATGAAACTCAAAATAGCTGAGCCTATAGAAACAACAACTAGAAGCAGGGTTCCTGGAGAATACAGTTTGGGAGGTGCGGGGATAAAGAAGAGCTGATATCAAGAAGTGCAAGGAGAAAGAAAATGTTTTAAAACGGATTTTGGTAGCCATTGTGCAATACGGTTTGATGTGAGTAAATGATCGAATGGTATAAAGCCTGGATTAGCTCCTAATGAAATGGCTTTGGGGAGAAAAAACATAGAAGAGAGCAAAATTATTTGGGGAAAGGTTTAGAGATATGGAAAAAAGCACTTTTAGAAGTGTATAGACATAAATAGAGAATAAATAGATCAAGAAACAATAACTTCACATTTTGATGCTTTTGTTTAGAAAACATTTTTTAAAATTTGGAACAATATATGTTGTTTTACTTACTTTTGTATAAATTGCAAGCGATGAAAGGAAGAAGGTGCCTGGTTTTCTACTTTGAGCAAATAAATTATTGAGATACGCAAGATGGGAAAGGAAATGGAGGTAAGAATAAAAAATCCCATTCGTCATGTACTCATATGGAGAGTCTTATAGGATGGCTAACTGGATTTCGCTGGTTGGTAGGTGAGATAGTTTATTGTGCCAGCCTGGCCGATAAACACAAGTGGGATTAACTGAAGGGCAGAGAGATAAATGCCTTGGTGAGTCTTGCCTTTCTTGTCTCTCGCTCTTTGATCATCGGACCAGTGTGCGGCTGCCTTGCTTGTCCTGTGCCTCAATTTAAAGGCTACACTAGCTGTGGGATCCCTAGCCTGTGGACTGTGTCGCTGTAAGTTGAGGTCCCTTTAAGACATCGCTGGAGCTGGGGACTGGCAGTTGGTGACCTGGCTGGCAGTTGGTGACCTGCCTTCTGATTGGCTGCTGTGCTGACATAGCCTAGCTTTCTCTATAAATAGAGGAAGATCTGGCAGCAGATTGGACTGGAAGGACTGCTAATCTCTCACAACTCTCTCACAGCAGTGAGTTGAATTGAGCCATTTGTAGTGCTTTATAATTTAATTGTTTCTTTCTTGTATTATATATTTAACTGTATATGATTTAACAGTTCATTCCTTGTTACATATCTACTTATCTTTATAAATAAATATATTAAATTATCAGCAGTTTGGTTTTATCTCTCTAGAGAACCCTGTCTAACACAGTAGATGACTACTACTAATGGAAAGAATCAACCTCCTTCTTCTCACTTTAGGATTTTCTTTTTACTTGCAATTAATTTTAGAATGGTGAAATGCCAACTTATTTTCTGTTTTGCCCTCCAAGGGAGAAAAAATTCCTAGGAATTACTCATTGACTGCCATTGTCGATTCTGACTGAGAGCAAAGCTGCAGCACAAGGTAGACTGTCCCTTTAGGGCTCTGAGTTTTTACATCTTTACAGAAGTACATAGCCCAATCTTTCTCCTCTCCACTTCATATTTCAATACCATAAAATATTGGACCGGCTGCTTGAGTTTTCTAAAAATGATTTTACCTGATTCTGAGACCATGAAAACAAGTGAGAGTATAAACAAGGGAGCCTTGTGGCAAAAAGCAGTTGTTTGTTTTGAAACTTGAGAGTAATGGGAAGCCAAATTACTCAACAGCCAACTGCACTTTAACAAGATCTTGGGAAACTACCCTCAGTAAACATTATCTTTCAGAACATAATCAATTGACTCCCTGAGTCTCAGTCGAATTTCATCAGATTAAAAATAGGAGAAAAGCACCCAGTGACCTTAGAAAGAGGTTCTGGAATCTAAATAAAAACTCATGAGCCCTTTGCTGCCTAAAGGATTGTGAAGAACCAAAACCAAACCAAACCCACTGCCACGGAGTGGATTCCGGTTCACCGTGACCCTGTAGACCAAACCTGAACGGCCTCTTTGGGTGTCCAAGACCTGAGCGCTTTGTGGCAGCCGATAACCTCCTCAGTCTTTCCCACAGAGCTCCTGATGGGTTTGAACTGCTGACCTTGTGGAATGCGGTCAAACACCTAGCCCACTGTGTCAACAGGATTAGTTGGAATTTAGCAATGTTCCGTGATCCTATTCCCCACAAGTTATCATCATATAAAACTGATCAAGAATTGGTAATTATTGGTCAGTAAGAGCAGAGGCCCTTTTTATAATATATTTTACACACGAAGGCAATACTACACTAAATTTAAATATGGTGTCATGCTATTTTACTAAATTTCATTCATTTAGTGTTCACTGCTATGCTTTATTGAAACCTTAATTCAGCATATCCATTCTTTTGGTGATAATGCCTTCTGGAAGATTTATGAAATGTAACATAGGTGGGAATGCACTCAAATCGCAAATCTGCTCTCTATACTTCTGCTAGATGTACTAAATCTGCAGTTAATGTGCGTGGGATTGCTGTGTGTGTGTGTGTGTGTTTGTGTAAGGAATGTATCATTCCCACGGACATTAAGAGAAAAAGAAATGATAAGAAATAGATTGGGGAATTCCCCTTCTTAAGAGGTTTTATGAAACTGAAGATTCCCATGTTTGAAAGGTCGGACACAGAACGAATGCACTTAGGAAAAAGAGACCCCCTCGTTGATCCAGATGCAAAGTCAGCAGAAGAAACAAAAATGATGTCATCCCGCAAGTATGAAATAAAGCATAAAAAGTGGGAATTTGCTGGTTGACTACAAGGACCATTCTTTGGGTTTGAGAACATTTCTGGAAATAACTTGTTCTGAGATAAGCTCTCTATGAGGAATTATAAGAAACTATTGAAGACAACGTGTGGTCACTAACCTTCTTGATGTAGTTTAATCAAGCTACAAGTGCAGCACTAAAAAAGACAGTTGCTTAGGGGAGAGGGCACTCAAAAGCCACAGCACTTTACCTTTTCTTTATGACATGAGTCAGGTATAAGCCACAAGTGTACAATAAATCTCTGCTCCATGCCTTCAGAGGCTACACTATGATAATGATAGACTGTAAATCACAGAAAAAGGTTACCTTTATTTTGGAACAGTCCGTAGCTAGAGATAGTACACACAACTAGAACAGATGTCCACGAGATATCAAAACCAGTGCTTCCCAGTTGTTTAAAGATGAGGAGTCAGGGATTGGAGCTGATGCATATGAGAAACTAACGGCAGTTCTATTGCTTTGTCAAGTTTCCAGGTTTGCATTTCATTATTATTATTATTGAATCCTAGTTTCTGTTTTATAGGGGCCCCGGTGGTATAGTGGTAGCACGTTGAGCTGTTTCCCCATGGTTGACAGTTCAAAACCACCAGCAGCTCCATGGGAGAAAGACTGGGCTTTCTACTCTGTTCAACAGTTACAGTCTCAGAAACCCAGAGGGGGTGGCGATGAATCAGCCGTGACTTGATGGCAGTGAGATTTTATTTTTTAATGTTCTGTTTTAGAAGGTAGAACTGGGCCTTTGGAAAAGTGAAAATTAAAAATCTGTAAAGCGTTTCGAAAGAAACCTTGTAAGTATCTGCCAACTGCACATGCGTACATGAGGTGTTGTGTAAATGAGTTTCTGGGAATTTAAGAATAAGGAAAAGCTGAGAATTAAGGAGCTTGTACACAAATAGGAGGTTCCAGCGAGGACCCAAGGAGATTGAAAGGAGGGCTTCAATGTACCAGCTGTTCGCTAATAGTGCGAATGATACTCACTGGCCAGCCTCACAAACGACATTTCCACATTTACCTTGGAAGAGCAGTAAAAAGAAGTTGCAATATGACGGAGTACTCTGATATCCAGTAATGAATCCATACAGATCATTTCCTGAAATAACTGTGCCATTGCTAAGGGGCACAGAATCTTCACATCCCCTTCCAGAGAAAGGTATTTTAACTATAATAAGGTTATCAGACAGCACTTAAACTATTACTTCGTTGAGTTTTGCTTAATAAAAGTCTAGAGATTCAGGAAGCTTATGCAAAACTGAATTAAACTTAAAAAAAATCTTTCTTTTTCGTTTCTCTTTTTTCTTGTTCCCCACTGTTTTTTTGGGGGGGGGGTCAGGGTTAGTAGGGAGGGGAATAATTAAGACATTAGATGGTACAGACAGTTGATTTATTAAACAATTGAAAACCTAGAGAAATCTGTCTCATAACTTCTCTGAGGTTAAAGACCAGAACTCAGTTTCTTTGCTGCAATTTCCCATTTCCTGGGCTTTTGCAGGGACATGGATTTTAAGAATTAAACTATGGTGAGAAAGACCATCCTCCTAAGAAGTTCTCACCCTAGCAGGAAAGTACCATACCAGAAATTTCACAAGAACGTTTGCTCCCATGAGACCCATGGCCAGACTTTTAACCATTTTATAAGTTCAGAAGAGCACCGATCAAATCACTTTCAAATTCCTATCCCAAATGACCCCACAGATCCCTTTGAGAGTCACCCAACACCACTTCATAGTTCCCATAAACACTTGGACCTTTCCCTGTGAAAGCTGACAAATTTTCCCAAAAGTCCTTGCATACCACAGTCAGCCCCGTCATGCCAAATATGCTATCTCAATGGAAACTGCTCGAACTTTCCAGACAGACTTTATGCTACAGGCAAACGTACCTCAGTCACAATGTGCTCACACCGTTTCCCGAGATTGACAGTACCTTGGTACCATAGATGTGATGTATAAAGTCCCATCTTTTTTCTCCTCCTTGTGTTACTAAATATTGCTTCATAACACTGTGTGAAAAAAATGCCTCATAACTGCAAGTAATTACTGATGTCAACGCCCCTGTTAATATTCTGGAACTGCAAACATTTCACATCAAATCTCCACGTGGAAAAGGGACTATTCACCTCCACTTCGTAAATTAGCTATATGATTTATCTGTGGGAGACATTTCAAACAGACGATTCAGAGAGACATCCACCACACGATAGCTTTTCCATATGCCATCTCATAATTATTTTGCTGTGTGTGAACATGATGCAAACAGTTTCATAATTCTCCACGGGTCAGAGTAAATTATTTCAATTAGATATATTTCAGAGCAAGCATTACCTTAGGGCTTATTAATAATATTACCTGAGAAGGAACAGCTGCCTTTTATGCATAAAAAAGCTGTCAGTTTCTCACTGTTCTATACTATAGAAACCCTTTTGCGGCTTCCAAAAAAAAAACGGCAGCTTTTCTCTGGCTTTACCTAAACACAGAACTTGACAGCAGGGACCTGGTTGTAATCCTCAGCATGGGAGCTAGTGGGTAGATCTTTTCCCTCAACAAACTCTTGAATAAACCACACCAGCACCCTGGTATTTATTCTGTGTAATGCTAGAAATTGTACACAGATTCAAAAGGCCACGTGAAGGAGTTTTGTAACTTCCTGAAGCCCTTTCGTGCAAAGTCCCTAGTCTGCTGTGATTTCAAAAGAACAGGACGACTTGAAAGGAGAGGTTTTTCTGTCTTTCCCCCTTTCTCTTTGGAGTCTTGGAATATAAAATTGGTCAATTGGGGCAACATTAAAAACAGCAATTAATATGACATTAATTGACCTATATTGAAAATTCAATGCCTGTTAAAGTGGCTTCAAAGCTAAATCACATAGGTAGTTCGCTATGTTCATAATAATTAAGAATTGGAATTTTTCTCTATAGATTGGTTGTCACTTTATAAGACATAGATGGAGCTACATATTACTACAACACATCAATTAAGTTTAGCATTATTAGAACCACCCATCTCTGAGCATGCATATTAAAAGATCTAAAGACATGAGGTGTGTGAAAAAGAGATTAAATATAATACTCTAAACTCTGTGTTTAAGAAATATATCATCTTATCCCAAATGTTTCTCACTTCCCACCCCAAAATAATAACAATGATAATAATGATGGGTTAATGATTTATCTTGGTAGAAAGGGCAAATTATTTAAGGTTCAGGTGTTTATTACTGGTTGGACGAAAATAGGTGTGGCGAGGGGCAGTGGTGATCAACATCAATTCTTCAAATAATATTCAACTTGGCCTTGAGGCCCCAGTATATCTTCAAACTTTGAGAAGACCCTAAAGCAGTGAACTGATCCACAACTCTCACTCTGAGTATCTCTTGAAACAAACTTAATTTAAGCACTGTGGCTGGAAGCTTAAAATACACAGATGTCAAAAATGTATATTTCAAATAACAGTGTACAACTTTCCTTTTCACACACATGCATGAAGCCAAGTGTGGCAAAGTGAAATTCCTTAATTGGGATCTTCTACTCATGTCTCTGTGACACTCGCCAATGACTGAGTGGGACCACACAAACAGGGCAGGTGTGACACCAATAGAGGGGATCGATCCGTTTTTGTTACCACCATTCTGGCTATGAGAATGAGCCATTTTTGAAGCAAAAACAAAAACGAGAAAGCGCGAGACCATCAGAAGAACGTGTTCCAGATGCTTGTATAAAATGTCTGATGCAGAGACCAGAGGCACGGGAGCCTGTGGCACCGAGACTGTTGGACAGAGCAAGAGGAGCGGGGAGAGTATGGGACTAAAAGACACGTCAACATGTGGGTGTCCTTTATTGAAAGACTGAAAAGTGGGAATTTGCTGGTGACTGATTCAATATGGCCAATAGCAGTCCATTACAGCTCACTAATGGCTAGGACATCAATCTTTACACATTCTATTTCATATTTGATGACTTCCCGTTTTCCTAGATTCATGTTTCACACATTGCAAGTTCTGATCATTAGCAGATTTGGGCAGCTGTTTCTTCTTCCCTTGAGTCCTGACCGATCGGTCAATGAAGGTCCCATGAGCTTTACTGGGATCATGTCACCATGTCCAACTCCACTCCAAGAAAGCAAAACTTCCTGAGTCACATTTCTCGTGACCACCTGAAGGGCCCACCCTCTGGCCCTGCCTCGGGCAATATTCTGCTTGCATTCGCTCGGTTGTCAGGACCTGACGATGCCGGCCAGGAGGTTTTCAGAGACCACGTTCTGCAAAGTGGACAGCAAGTCCTTCTTCATTGTCTGTCCCTCGTCTGGAAGCTCTGACGGAACCCGTCCACTTTGGGTGACCCTGCTGCCATTTGAAAGACTGGCGAAGTAGCATCCACTATCGACAACGCACAAGTCACCACAGCAGGACAAGTGACAGACAAGTTGTGGTGGATGTGTATACGCATATCTCTAGTGGCACTTTTAAGTAAACATTGAATAACCAACTGCAAAGTTGGTGATTCAAGAACACCAGCACATACTTGAATTACTTAAAAATAAATTGCAGCTGTGGACACCTTATATAGGATTGCTATGAGTTGGAATCAATCTGATGGAGGTGATTTTTTAGCATATAATATGTATATGTAGCCTGTGTGTACACATATATGAATGTATGCATGCATGTATTGAATTATTGCTACCTTCTACATCAGAAATATAAGCTCTATGATGTCAGAGACCACGTCTTTGTTTCGTTTTGGTTTTTGTCATTAGATCCCGAACAGAGTCCCTGGGTAGTACAAACAGTTATGAGCTAGCCTGCCAATGAAAAGGTTGCAGGCTCCATTAGGCGACACAGAAATGCATGGAAGGAAATATCTGATGAGCTATTTCCAAAACAGTAGCCACTGAAAATCCGGGAGCAGTTGCCTTGGAACATATCTGAAGTCACACTGGGTCCAAATGAACTTTCAGGAGCTCATTGGGAACTTTTGAGTGATGGACAAGGTTATTGTATACCATTGCTATGCTAGAGATTGTGGGTTCACCTAGAGCAGCGGTTCTCAACTTGTGGGCTGTGACCCCAGTGTGAGTCAAATGACCCTTTCACAGGGGTCGCCCGATTCATAAAAGTAGCATAATAACAGTTATGAAGTAGCAACAAAAATAATGTTATGGTTGGGCAGGGGGGGTTCCCCACAACATGAGGAACTGCATTAAAGGTTCGTGGCATCAGGAAGGTTGAGAACCACTGACCTAGAGGCGCTTCAGTAGAAAGACCTGATGACCTGCTCCTGAGAAACGCCTAATATTACAAACCCTGTGGAAAGTGGGGAGCTGGTATCAGGGGCTTAAGAGGGAAGAAAATGCTTTGAAAACGATGTGGCAAAAAAAAGAAAGAAAGAAAATGATGATGGCGGCATACGTGCACACGTACTTGACACATTGGAGGAATGTATAGATTGTGCTAACAGATGTAAAAGCCCCAATAAAAGTATTTTTAAAAATCCTGTGTAGCACAGTTCTTGTCTGACATATACAGGGGTTCTCAGGAGTTGGGATTATTTTGATTTATATCTCTAGCACTTAGAACACCACCCAAGCTATAGTCAGTGCTAAATAAATACCTATTCTCTGAACACTAAGGTTGAAAATAAGGTCTATAATAGGATACAGTATAGAATTCTGCCTACTTTTCCCCATTTAAAACAAAAAATGTATTAATTACTAGTTAGCTAGAAACTTTAGCTAATTAGCCTAAAGTTGATAGCAATTTCCATTGCTTGCATCATGCTTACCCCAAGACTACACATTTAATGACCAGTTAAAATGACTCTTACATGTTGAAATGATGTTTTTTATGTTTAACTCTAAGATCATGACTTTTCAAGTTCTATTTTATACTGATTTAAATGGTTGAATGGCATAATGTTCAATATTTCTTCCAGTTATATAATCCTACTGAAAATGTGTAAGATCTCCAGATCATAAATGTTTTGGAAAATATGTAAAATTCATTCTGACTATCAATTAAAACCCTCCTCTGGCTTATCCCATTAGTTAGCCTATACAGTCAGTTAATAGTGAAGATTTTCACTTGTCAGTGGAGCTACAGCTTTGAAAATGAAATCTTCTTAGGGGATGACCCTGATATATATGAAAATCCTAAGAATGAATAGTTTATTAGGCATATGCATGATATCTACTACTAATTTGCCATTCAACCTAAACAAATTCCCTTGGTTTTGACTTTGGTTTCCTCACCTATAAAATAACATTGCAGTTAGAACACTTAGAAGAAATCATCTTAATTTAGTCATTAAGCAGGCACTGAGAATTAATCTGGCAAGTAAGATGTTTACAAGGGCTCAACACCTGGTTTGGGGAAGGACACGAGGCAGGATTGGGCAGAGAGAAAATAGGGACCCATGAACACAGGTCTATCCAAATCCTGGCCAAACCCTAAGGGACAGACAACTTATTGTTGTTCATCAAGTAGATCCCCACTGAGAGGCTCCCCGTGCTTGTCGAGTAGAATGGCTTCAAAGGGTTTCCAAGGCTATTACCCGGATTGCCAGAGTGTATTTCTGAGGTGCTTTTGGGTAGGTTTGCGCCATCAACTAACTTTCAGTTAACAGTCCTGGATGTACTTACTTGACCATTTGTATCACCTGGGTACTTGTTCCCAGACCCACTTAATCAGTTACCAAGCCTGTCTGGGAAAAGGCAACTGACAGGAATGTAGGTGTACTCAGATGGGGTTGATAGATGGAGGCAGTCTGAGTAAGTCTTCCCTATTGGGGAATCTGGATGGCACAATTTCATTTCTTCCATGGTTAAAGAACCATATAGCAATTCCTCTTATTTGTTTTATACAAAACAAAAGGACATGTCATTTATAGCTGCCCCCTTCCTAAAGAGAAGGGGTATAACTCTGTATCTGTGTATTTCTATTTTGCATCTCATTTCAAGCTGTAGTGGACAATGGAAATACATATTTATATGACTACAATGAAGTGTACCCATTTCTGCGCATGCCCCTAGACTTCTGTGCATCAAGGGAAGAATGCAAAGTGTGCTATGAGAAGGCTAAGATCTATAACAGAGAAGAGTAATAATCAAATTAATAAATTATATTTAGCTGGACTCCATCTTCTTAGACTTTTCTAGAGCATTGGTTGTAGCTATGGCCATACTTACCTGGTGGCACTGTGGGTAAGGCACTGAACTGCTAACCTCAAGGTAAGCACTTCAAATGCACTAACTGTGCCATAGAAAGACGAGGCTGTCTGCCCTCAGAAAGATTTACAGGTTCAGAAACCCTTCATAAGGTTTCTGTACGGCAGAAACCACTCAATGGCAATGTGCATATTTAATTGACTGTGTTTGAATTTTGCAAACCTGACATCTCACATCACCACAAAGCATTCATCACCAGGTTTCTACATGTATCAATAGTAAAGTGCATGGATCTATCACAGAAGTAGACATTTATCTCAATCAAATGCAATTCTTGACTTTTCTAAAGATTCTTTGCTATATGGTTTGGTCCAAATCATTTGGTCTAGAACTGTTAATCACAGAAAATACTGTTATTCTTAGGCTCCCTCCTCACTTAAGTACTTCAGAAATCATGCGGGATTTCCCCCTTATTTTTCAAAATTATTCTCAGCCAACGCCTTAACCCTCCCCGCCTCCTAGCCCCCACCCCAACCTTTTTTCGTGCTGTGTCACCTTTTAACACAAGTTTTCATCACCTCTGCAGAAGACATATATTTTTTCTCCCCAGTGAAAAAGATGGATTGGTAAGAGGTCCCACAACCTATAAAATGTTTCCTTTTAATTCAGGCTCTAGCAGTTCGGCCTGGCTCATGTTCAGGTAGTACCATAACTTGTCTGAAGCCCTTCTAAAGGGCCCCTGCTTATGTAGTTATGCCTGAACACTTGGGTGAGCTTCGGAATAGCCTTTGTAAAGAGTGATGGGGTCTGTCCACATTTAATGAAGCATGCCCCTTGCTTTTAAAACCCTGAGGTTCTGATCTCAGCAGGTGAGTCTTTCCCTGGAAACGGCCTCCTGAAGTTATTTGCGATGGCACAGTTTATGTGTAGAACACCAATAGCTGCCTTCACTCAGGAGCTTCCCTGCTCTCAGTACTGTCAGCTGCCCTTACGTGCCAACATAGGGTCCCACCATGGAAGTATTAGGAGGTGATTGCCAAATAGCTGAAAGGCGAACCTGTTAAAGCTTTCCTTAAACTTTCACAGTAGTCAGTCTTTACGTAAATTACAACTTTTGCAATAGCAGGTTCACTTTAAGAGGGGTGATACAATATGCAAAAGAAAAAAACTACAAAGAAATCTTTTCATCAGGAATGTCATTTCCAAGAACAGAAACCGATGTGATTTCAGCTTTGATCTTTGTTTTCTTACCCTCCCCCACTGCTTAATTCAATTATGTATCCTGATTTACATAATGCAAGTACCACTCCTTCAGGACTCCTCCTTAATTACAGACTATTCAGGGAACTTAAATATTCTGAGTTTGAGCCAGTATATTTTGGCATTGCTATATTCTAAATTCCACCAGGTACTGCATGTTCAAGACAATTTCCTTTTTGAAGCCCCCAAATATCAAACTACATAGATAATAGCTCATTCAGTAATCAGTAGATTATGAAGTGGTTGAAACTTAGAGGAAAATTAACGGATAGATTGAGACAAAGAGGCTACTTAGATTCCTTTGATGAGATGGTACAGAATCTTAAATCTAACCCAACTGTCAGCTCTGCCTCTCTCCCACCTAACTATGGAATTGCAAATTTGGTTTTAAAAAAAAAATCCAGACCAAATTATATTAGGGGTTTTGATGCAGTTTAAAAAATAGATATTTTTAAAGATTTTAAAAGAAAATCACACACTCCTTTCATCTTCTAGTTCACTCCTTTACCTGACAATACTTAGACCTGCATCAATTAGTCCTCTCATTTTGCGAAACAAAAGGAGTGGAGGTTGTTGCTTGATAATGTCAATAAAAGGAAGCAGTAGACATGTTACTAGACCTTTCAGCATATTGTTGTACTAATTCTAATACCAAACAGTTGCCTTTGAGTTGTTTTCCATTTATTGTGACCTCACCTACCCGCCACAGGGTCTTCCATGGGGATCTTTCAGAAAGAGTTCATCAGAGCTCTATTTGCGAGGTGCTGCAGGGTGAATTCTAATCACCAACTTTGCCCTAATTGTTGAATACAAAACATGGCTTTGTGGAATAGGCATTGAACTGCTGAACTGAAGACCAGTGATTCAAATACCTCCGGCCCACTGTAGCAGGAAATGATCCTGTAAAGACTTGGAGTTTAGGGAGCCCCAAAGGGCAGTTCTACTTTGACTTCGAGAGTCAGTGTTAGTTGAAATTAACTCCATGACAATGGATTTCGTGCCCAAGTTTAGATAAAACTCATAGTATTCTTGTACTATAGAAGGTTACTATCTATGACTGAAAAAGAGGCTATGAACATATGGAAAAGCACTAATTAAGGATTTGTATGAGAATTTATAAAGACTTCAACAGAGAGTTGTATGCAGGAAGAGGATGGGGAAAGGGAACATGGGAATACATCGTAATCTAGCTTTTCATGTGTGGAAGAGATGTTAATTGTGATGACGAGGTATTCGTTTAATTGTTTCATGAAGTGCAGCTGACAAAGACTTTCAGCTAGGGAGCAGGGCTGAGAAGACAATCAGAGGATGTAGCTGCTTGTTCTGAGCTATGTCTTCCTTGGAGCATAGTGAGGCAGCTTCCTAGGTATTAGCAACTTTTGATAGCAATCGTTTGATTTTTCTTTCACTGGTTCGAAAGCTTTCATAAATTGTAATTACTTCTCACATCATCAAATACAGTTTCTTTGGCAAAGGTGATTATCAGGTATTAAAGTCAAATCCCAAAGGAAATTTATGAATTGGTAAGCCTATTTCTTAGCAGGTCAAGAGCAAATCCGTCCTACTCAATGTTTCATGATAACGTTGCCTGTTATCACATCTCTTGTATCTGCTTGCGTGTCCGGAGAAAATTCCTCCGACAAAGACATTCCCTCCAGAAAAACCCAAGAGCAATTAACTTGCTCTAACTATATCACAATGGACTTAGATCTTTCCAGTTCTCCTCTGATAATTTTAATTTTTACCCAGAAAAGTAGTGCGTACATTTAATTGTGTGAGTGAAAATGTTAACTTAAAACAAAAATGTATTTAAGAAAAAAGTAATCAGGCTACAAAAAGTCATTTATACAGAAAAATTACACTTTAAAATAAAGTATTAAAAAAGACACAGATCATACTATGTTCAATAAATTATATCATTGAATACAATGTGAAAATGGATGGAGTCAGAACTTTTTTTATTTTATCATTTTATTGGAAGCTCTTACAGATATTATAACATTCCATAGTTCAATCACATCAACCAGTATTGTACTATTGCTACCAGTCAGTTTCAAAACATTTTCTTTCTTCTTGAACTCTTTAATATCAGCTTCCATTTATCGCCTCCCCAGCTTCCCCCAGGAGCCCTTATTTTCAATTTTTTTTGCTGCATCTTACATCATCCAACATATCCATTCACATACAATTCTGTTGTTTGCTCCCTTGAGTGGGGTTATACAGTCATCGGTACTATTGGTTGTTCCCCTTCCTGCCCCCTCCTCAGTCCCCCTCACTTCCCATTCCCTCAGGGAAATGTTACTCCTGTTACTTTTTCTGAAGGGTTATCTATCTTGGCTTACAAGTACTGAATGATCTTAATTACACAAATGAACATATGCAAGTTTACCATGATTAATGAGGAAAAACAAATACAAACAATACTAGTAAGAACTAGAAGATAGTTATGTGGTTCATCAGTGCTCTGCTGCACCCTGGATCTATCATCCCTTCCATGTGGCCCTTCTGAAAGGGACTGTCCAATTAACTTGAGGTGGGTTTGGGGTCTCTACTACATCCATGCCCTTTCACAACCATGAGGTTGCTTCGTTTTGAATTTCTGATACCTCATCCCGTTGACACCTCATGATCACACAGGCTGGTGTACATCTTCCATGTGGGCTTTGTGGCTTCCCTGCTAGGGGGCTGCTTGTTTGACTAGAAGCCTTTAAGACCCCAGACGCAATATCTTTTAATAGCCGGGTAAGTGGGACCTGGGATATGGAACCCTGAAAGAAAAGAGGACTTGACTGATGGATTATAACATGTCCTTCTCTCTACCTAACAGAAAGATATTCATCTGCTCTGTGTCGGGATTCCAATAGACTTGTGACTACTGGTGTGTTCTCTCTCTCTCTCTCTCTCTGTCACTCTCTCTGTCTCTCTTGCTGTCTTTTTATTTGTTTGTTTATCTATACAAGATAGGCAGGATAGGCAATCTGTGGAGACAGTGACAGGACCGGTGGTTCCTGGGGGCATAGGAGGGGAAGAGGTGGGGGAAGGCTAGCAGTGAGCCAATAAAGACAGGTACAAGGGAATAGTAAGGGTTCTAAAACAGATGGTGAGGAGATCGTAGCTTTTCTGGTCATGTCTGAACAATAGAATTGTATATGAGAGGAATTACTGTGGTGAATAATGGGTAAGCATGATAGTGGTGCAGGAGGAAAGACGAAAAAAAAATATATATGCAGAGGTATACTTATATATGTAAATATATTTAAATAAAGGTATATTTGTTTACATATGTATATAAATGAAAATGTAACAAGGAAACAGATGGACTTTGGGCCTCTACTTAAATCTTACCTCAGTACAAGAACGGTTTGTTCTAATAATGCGGCCTTGTATGATGCTCACCTTCCTGACACCATCACTGAAGACTAAATGGGTGCATAAGCAAATGTGGTAAAGGAGTCAGAACTATTTTGGGAGTTTTCTTGTCTTTGATGTGAGATCAAGAAAAATGACAAACCATTAGGAAGACAAGTAAGATGGTTAGATTGATGTTGCTGTTATTGTTCTTGTTGTTAGGTGCGACCGAGTTGGCTTTGACCCCGAGCAATCCTGTGCACAACAGAACAAAGCACTGAACAGTCTTGCACCATCCTCGCAATTGTACCTATGCCAGAGCCCATTGATGCAGCCACTGTGTCAATCCGTCTCTGGAGGGCCTTCCTCCTTTGCTCTGTCCCTACACTTCACCAGACACGCCGTCCTTCTCTTGGGACTGTTCTCTCCTGACAATATGTCTAAAGTATGTAAGACTACATCTTGCCATCCTTGCCTCAAAAGAGCTCTCTGGCCTTACTTCTTCCAATACAGATCTGCTTGTCCTTTTAGCAGTCTATGGTACTTTCAATATTCTTCTTCGGCACCACAATTCAAATACATGGATTCTTCTGCAGTCTTCCTTATTCAATGTCCAATTTTCACATGCATATGATGTAATGCAGAATACCCTGGCTTGGGTCAGGCACCCCTTAGTCCTCAAAGTACTGTCCTTGCTCTTCAATATTCTAAAAAGTTCTTGCACTGTTGACTTACCTAAAGCAATAAATCTTTTGATCTCTCGGCTGCTGCTTCCAGGAACATCGATTGTGGGTTCAAATATGACAAAATCCTTGACAACTTCAACCTTTTCTCCATTTATTATGATGTTACTTATTGTTCTAGTTTTAAGGATTTTGGTCTTTCTTACATTGAGTTGTAAACTGTAACTAAGGCTATAATCCTTGATCTTCATCAGCAAGAGTAATAATAATTAGATTAATAACTATATTTTAAATATGCAGTTTACAAAGGCTATGCCTTCTTTTGTGTCTGAAAGATACAGAAAAAAATTTATTCATCTGCTGCAATTTCACCATATGTATTATTTCTATCAATAATAAAAATAAAATTGACATAAACTTGAATATATTACTCCACTAAGTAAAAATTACACCATCTCATTCTTTGACCAAAATGCAGTGATATTAGATAAACTAATTAAAAGGTAAAAGAAATAAGAAAGATATCTTTAAAAACAATCTTAAGGCCACTGCCCTTGGGTCAATTCAGACTCATAGCACACTTATATAGGATGTCTCAGGTTGTAAGTCTTCCCAGGAGCAGATAGCCTGATCTTTTCCCACCCAGCACCTAGTGGGTTTGAATGAAGATTTGCAGAGAGCAATACAACCGATACCCATCAGCACTACCAGAGCTCTCTTAGGAGTTCTACTAGGAAGTATTCACCATCTTCTAAATAATCTTTTTGACCATGAAAGGATAAAAATGAACCGCTATATATTGCTTAGAAAATAATTAGATTTCTGTATTATATTTTAGTTCTTATGAGATGTAGTCAAGTTTGTATATAGAGATAAAAATCACAGTTTTGGAATATTTTTTATAATTACATAAGCAAAAAGAGAAAGAAATCATACATTCAACTCAACACATTAGAAAAAGAAAACACACTTAAGGGAACTCAGAGAAAAATAATAGTGAGGATAATAGCAGAAATGATTTTTTTATAAAAGAGAAAGGTAATAGAAATATTAAATAATGAAGGAGTATAAGGCAACAGAAAAACTCCCAACACATAAATCTAGGGGGAATGATCATGATGATAATTATAATAATAATGCCATGTATTATGTGCTTTTCCTGTAACAGATGTTGTCCTTAATGCTTTGCATATTATTTCAGTTAATCTTTAAGACAAAATTGCATGATGTTTGTTTTTTTCCCTTTGTTAACAAATTTGGTCACTGTAATTCAGTGGGCATGGGGAGGGAGGGATACAATAGCTTAGTACTGTCACAACGTTCTTTGTGTATCAGAGTTGAAATTTCACCAAAACAGACACACTGATTCCAAGACCTTCTATACCTTCTATACTATTTCTAACAAACTGTTTGATAAAATGACCATAAAATATTAGAATGTATGAACTTTGACTTATTTTATAAGACAGTTGAATGAAATAGACAATTTTTAGTAAAATACACATTTTCGAATTGAAGCAAGTCTAAAAATGTAACCTAGATATATGAGAAATCAATGCAATTAATTGGAAGTTTTACCAAATAATTATCCAATCATGACTTTAGGACCGAGGCTTTATTATTTCTACTTTAACTAGGAAGCTTTTGTTTTAAAAATTTCCAGGAACAAAATTGTCTTCATTTTATTCCCCCCATAATCACTATTATATATTAACATTAAAGGTCCGGGGTAATTATACAGCCAAGAAAAAATAATTCATGAAAACTAAACAGAAAACATTTGGAGAAAATGACACAAAATTATGCCTCTTCGGACCACACTGAAATCAATAATTGCAACTTAAAATTTTCACATATTGGTGATACATAAGACTTTCTGTTCTCCTAAAGATTGATGTCCTTGGAAACACCTGTCTAGGACTGCTACAAGTTCTAATCCACTTGGGGGCAGGGAGTGAGCTAATTTAAATCCCATTTATATTCAAGTTAAACTAAATGTAAAAAGAATACCTGGAGATGGAAATCTCTGTGGCCCAGTGCTAACTTAAATCTCTTTGTTATCACAATAATTCATGAACAACATTTTATGGTGTGCTAACTGGGTACCAAGATTGGTCCAGATGCAGAAGAACTAACACTTTACACATTTGATATATGAAACCCAGGCTTGATGAACTAGAGACCCTAACTAGAATAATGGTTCCTGGGGGTAGAGGGAGGGGTGGGGGGCAGTACAAGGTGGCAGATTTCAAGAAGTTCAAGAATGAAAAAAAATGTTTTGAAACTGATTGTGGTTGCAGTTGTACAATACTGTTTGACGTGATTGAACTATGGAATTGTATGATATTTATATTACCTCCCAATAAAATGACTTTGTGAAAAAAGATTTACCCAAGCTTGCATACTATGAAGCTTGCAATCTGTTGCATGAAGAGGATGATGAAGAATTATCTGAATAAACATAATGCTTAGCACGCCTAAGATGGTCCTGGGTGGGTGGAGGTAGGGAGAAACAAGTGCCCTTATAGCATCGCCAACATTCCCAGAGAATCCTTTTCAGGGAACAGAAATAAACCTTGAACATGTCTGCCTTTCAATAATTCTATGAACCACTAGCCTCTCAGTGCCTCCTATTTTCTCTCTTCTTCAATGAGATTATCGCTTGCAATGATTCTGCCTCCCACCATTGCATGGTTGTAGACATACATGCTGAGTAGGGAGGGAATGCACGGGTAGCGAAGAGCTCATGTGGACCTCATAGAATGAGCAAAATCCTAGATGCCAAGGGGGTGCCCGAAGGAGATGTAACGTTGGGGAGTATTAGATAGAATTGAAACTATTTTGCTAGTTGGAAGAATGTACATACTTTATGAACCAGGGACAGAAGATGTCGATTAATGATGGTATTGTCCAATGTGGTCAAATCACTTCCAAGTCAGAGTGAGTCTATGTACAACAGAATGCAACACCGCCTGGGCCTGAGCCACCCTCATCATCAATCCTATGCAGCCGTGGTGTCAAACTGCTTCCTTCGGGGCTTTTCTATATCTGCTTACCCTCACTTTGCCTTTCGAGCACAGTGGGTTAGGCATCGGACTGCCAACCACAAGTTCAACTGTTCAAAACCACCTCTATGGGGGAAAGACGAAGCTTTCTATTCCCGGAAAGGGTCTCAAAATCCCACAGGGTAGTTCTACCCTGCTCAACAGGTCACTCTAGTTTGGAATCGACTCAATTGCAGTGTATTTGGAGTTGGGGTCTTACTTTACCAAATGCAATGTCCTTCTCCAGGGACTGCTCCCTCCTAATAACTAGTGCAAAGTACGTGAGATCAAATCTCCCTGCTTTGTTTCTACGGAGTATTGTAACTGTGCTTTCCCCAAGTAGATTTGTTCGTTCTTCCAGCAGCCCACAGATTATTCAATATCAATATTGTTTTTGTTGCTAGGTGTCATACATTTTGTTCCAATTCCTAAGAACCCCCTATGCACAAAGCATTGATTAGTCCTTCACCATCCTCACAATCCTTCCTACAGTTCCGCCCATTACCACAGCCACTGTTTCAGTCCATCTTACTGAAGAGCTTCCTTGTGGTCAATTTACCAAGGATGATATTCTTTTCCAGAAAATGCTGTCTCCTGATAATATGTCCAAAATATGTGAAATGAAATAATACTATCGCCATTCTTGCTTCTAAGTTTTCTGGCAGCATTTTCAAGACAGATGGTCTTGTTCTTCTGGCATCCCATGTGGCCTTGATTATTCTCCACTAACATCATAATTCAAAGGCATCAAATCTTCTCCAATCTTCCTTGTTCATTGTCCAGCTTTCCCACAAAATCGGGTCATTCAAAAACATCACGGCTTGGGCTAAGTATACTTTAGGCCTCAAAGTATCATCCCTGCTTCTTGACCTTACAGAGGTCTTGTGCAGCAGATTTGCCGATTGACATATGGATTTGTTTGCTTCTTTAATTTCTTGATGGCTGCTTCCATGGGCACTGATGTGGAATCAAGTAAAATGAAGTCCTGGACAACTACAATATTTTCTCCGTTTATCATGCTGTTATCTATTGATCCAGTTGTGAGAATTTTTCTTTTTTCTAAATTAATTTGCCATATATACTGAAGGCTGTAAAGTCTTTGATTTTCATCAACAGGTGCTTCAAGGTTTTATCACACTCATCTTCATATTTTCCAGCTTGTCTATTAGTTGTTCAATGTAAAGACTGAATAAGTAAGACAAAAGGGTTAAACGTTGATGCAAAACTTTCTTTCTTGCAAACCACACCGTATTCCTTTGATCTGTTAGAATAACTGCCTCTTGGTCCGTGTACATTGCGATTGGTATTCTATCAATTACTGGAGGCTTACTTTTCATTAATGCTTTCAGGGCAGCTTGTACTTCTTCCTTCAATATCACTTTCCTTAACAGCATGTTACCCCGTGAAATGGTTGAACATTGACTAATTCTCTTTGATATGATGACTGTGTATTCCTTCCAGTTATCTGATACTTTCTGGGTTGTTCAATATTTTGCCCAAAATATACTTTTTATCTTCTAACTTTAGGCTTGACTTTATTCCATTTGAGATATGCTGAGCATGCTCTTACTTTTTGTCTTTTCATCTCCACTGTTTACTTATTTCATTATAATCTTTTACTTCATCCTCTCAACACGTCCTTTACAATTTTATGTTCAGATCTTTACTACTTCATGTCTTCCATTACTTGAGCTATCCTAAGGTCATGGGTAAGTTTCAGAGTCTCCTCTGACATCCACTTGAACTTTTGAATGACTTTTGGAATTCTTCATGTATAGTGTTCTTGATATCATCCCACAACTGATCAGGCTTTCAGTTGATAGTGTTCGATGCATCGAATTTATTCCTGAATCATACTCTAAATTCAAGTGGAATATACTTAAGGATGTATTTTCACTCTTTGAGGTTAGTTTTTTCTTCAACTTCAACCTGATCGTACATATGAGCTATACATAGTCTGCTCCACAGTTGGCCCCTGGCCTTAATTTAGCTGCTGATATTGAGTCTCTCCATTATCTCTTCCCTGGATGTCTTTCATTTGGTTTCTGTGTATTCCAGCTGATGAAATCCCTGTGGACAGTTGCTGTTCATGTTGCTGAAAAAAAAAGGCATTTGCAATGAAAAAGCCATTGGTCACATGATCTCCAGCATAATTTCTATCATCAAGACCATATTTTCCAATTACTGATCAATCTTTGGTAAATGCTTTTCACATTCCGTCACCACTAACTATTAATACAGCTAGATTTTTTCACTGACAGATTTCACACTCAACAAGTGTGCAGGATTCTTCAATTTCTTCATCACTAACTTTAGTGGTTTGCCTATAAATTTGAATGATGTATTAAATAGACTTCCTTATAGCTATATAGATAATTGTCCTATTACCAACAGTGTTGTACTTCAAGATATATCTTATAATCTTCTTTTAGAGGATGAATATGACTCTATTCCTTTTAAATTCCTGGCATAGTAAATCATATGATTATATCAGTCAAAATGGCCAATATGAAGCCATTTCAGCTCATCTGTACCAAACACATCAAATTTTATGCAGTCCATTTCATTTTTTATTATTTCCAATTTTCCTAGGTTCACATTTCATACATTCCGCCTTCTGATTATTGATCGTGTTTGCATCTATTTCTTATCCTTTCGAGTCATGCCCCATGAGCAAATGAAGATTTCCCTAATGTTTTCTTCCTTCTCCACTACTGGGTTTGATCCTGCTTTAAGGAGCCAGCTCCGGTCTTATTTTATGTGTCTTCCACCCGGAGGGTTTCATCTTCCAACAGTTTATTTGACAATGCCATTCGTAGGTTTTCAGCAGCCAGTCCCTCAGAAGAGACATCCTATTCCTTTGTCCTAGTAGGTTCTTAATCTGGAAGCTCTGCTGAAACCTAGTCCCCATGGGTGACCCTGCTGGTCTTTGAAATACTGGTGGCATGGCTTTCAGCATCACAGCAGCTTGCAAACCACCACAGTCTGACAAACTGTTAGCGGAGTGGTGGAATTTTATGTTAGCACTACATTATTTTCTACACTTCTCATTAAATGGTGGAGTCTGATTTCCTTTCCCCTGAATCATGACTGAAGTTCAGTGGCCTACTTGTGCAATAGAAATACTATGCAAAGACCCCTGAGGCTGAGAGTAGGTCATAACTGTACCTAACTCAGCTTCCACCCGGTTCTCTTCCAACCTTCATTAATTAAGCCCAGAGCTCCCATCTATTCGGTTTGACCACCAAGCTGGAGACATCACCCAGATGTCTAGAAGAGAGAGAAGCAGGGAATGGGTATCAAGTAAAAACAGCCTCTTATCCATTCGTATCTAGGCATGAGGCATGGAAGTTAAATCATCTTGGAAACTTGAGACCAGTTCAGCTACAAGTTGAATATCACCAAACGATTCCAGTTGATGATATATAGAACTTCCCAGTTGAATTCTGCCCTAACTTGTGAGCTATAGGAAAATTTCATTTTATGCTGGTTTGTTAGGTAACAACAGATAACCAGACATCTGTAGAAAAATAGGAGTATATTTAGTGAAAATGAGGGCTAAGGAAACTATAACGACCTATTAATTATAGAGAAACAAATATGAACCTTATGAAATATTAAAGCCCCAGTGTTTGAATGTGTGCACACTCACACACATGTACATAAATATGTACATTCATCAAAGCATGCAATAAACAAATGTTCTGAATTTTCAAATAGCATGCATCACAATGCATAAGAAATGTGTAAAAAACTGTTCAGGGAAAACTGTAAGAGGCAAAATTAGAAAAGACTGCCTTGTTTTTAACCTCTCTAGAAAATTCTGTCTTTACAGATTGCAATGACCACTTTTCTATGACCTTCTGAGTGGGAAATAGTTTTGTTTTCCTTTTCTGACATGTTTGCTCCTTACAAAAGTCTTTCACAGGTTGTTCTGTATACGTTTGTTACTGAATAAGTTTTTGTAATAATAAAAAATTGGAGTCATTCCTGCCGGTGATAGGTAGTTTTATTGTGCCAAACTGGCCAATAAACAGACGTGGGATTAATAAGGTTGCAGTTTAATTGAAGGGCAAAGAGATAAATGGCTCAGCAAGCCTTGCCTTTCTGTCTCTTGCTCTCTGATGACCAGACCAGTGTGCTGCTGCCTTAGCTAGTTCTGTGCTTCAACTTGCGAGCTACACTACCTGTGGGACATCCAATCTGTGGACTGTGTCGCTATAGTTTGAGGTTGCGTTGAGACCCTCTTCACCACACTGCTGGTGTATATAGCTCTTGGGCTAGGGACTGTCGGACCCTGTCATCTGGCTGACTGTTGGTGACCTGCCCTACAGTTTGCTGCCTGTATTGCTCTACAGAAGACTCAGCTGTGTGCTTCCTTGACTTGCACCCAGCAGCCCTCATGAATTGAAACACTGCCAGTATATTAACTTTCTCATGGAAGTGAGTTGTACTGAGTCATTTGTACTGCTCTGTGGCCGAATGAGCTGGTTATTTCTTCATGTTCTCTCTCTTTCTCTCTATCTATGTATCTACGTATATATATAATCATAAGTGTCTTGGTTTTGTTTCTCTAGAGAACCCCATCTAGCACACTGCCCAATATAAAATTATTTCATAATGAATTGAGTCATGAGCTCCCATATGATCAGTTTCATAATTCCTGGTGCATAGTGTTATGGAACAAATACAACCACTGGAAAAATAATTTAAGAATATTTAATAACAGAAAATCTACTCAGAATATAATGCTCAGTTCAGAAAACCAAAATTGTTGTGAAATACAGACAATTTTAGTAAAAACAAACTAAAGTTTAAAGTTCAGATATAATTTGTTAAAGATGGAAACTTTAAAAAATAGATATTTTTTAAATTTTAGTAATATTCATTTGTGGAAAATTGCAGTAGACTTAATTTAATTTTTTTTCATTCATACTTTGGGTATACCAAAAATCCATACCCACTGCCATTGAGTCAATGCTGACTCATAACAACCCTATGTAGGGTGTCTGAGACAATAAATCTTTATGAAAGCAGATAGTTTCTACTTTATCACCTATATTTCAGGTATGCTCTTTTACATTTCAATGTGTTATATGAAAATTATAAAAAATGATTCCAAATCATTAAGTAAATTTTCACTCACATTAATAATCTTCCAAAAAGAGACGCTCTCTATTCTGTCCTCTACAAACGTGCTAGTAGATTTTGGAAGAGGTGGTGGTTGAGCTACCATCCTACAGAGATCTAACTGAAAGAAACTGCTTCAGACACATGTGTTGTTCTGTCGATCTCTGAAATACCTATTTTTCCTGAAAGTCCATAGATACTTGCTTAACGGACAACTGTCTAGCTACATATTATCTTACATGTCTTCCAAATTTCCAAAAAGATAAAAGCGAGGATTCTGGCTTCTGGGCTATCTACGAGCCAGGTAACAAGTACTGCTTGACACTGAACTTATAATATAAACCCCTCATAGACACGCACGCAGAGCCTTTCCATTTCTGACACAATATGAATTCATCTTTACTGAGCTAGCGACCCCGAATCAAAGCCTTAAAGACCATTGGTGGCTCAAAGTTTAAGTGATCAGTTGATCATGGAAAGGTCAGCAATTCAACTACCCCGACCACCCTCCCACCCCCATTTATTCTAAGTGGGAGAATTTGCTGGTCTGCTTTCATAAAGATTCGCGGTTTTGGAACGTCTGTATGACTGTATATGGACTCTCTTCTATGTGGTCTCTGTGGGTCAAAATCAACTTGATGGTACCTTTTAAAGGTCTAATTCTTACTGGCTTACTATACTGATCAGGAGCCTTCAACATTGCAGAAAAGAGCTAACGTTTCTCACACCTCTGTCTTGTTCTATTGTTGGCTCAGACCACTTTTTATCTGTTTGGTGTTAACAGTGCTTGAGTTATTGTAGGAGGATAGGTGACTTTTCATTTTTTCCAAATCCATTGTCTCCTAGGGCAATGAAAGAGTTAAATCCCCTCCAAAACCATCATCGAAGAGCCACAGCCTCAGCAGGAGCCTCAGACTTATTATTAGATGATGCGGGCGCTCGTCAGGGAAGAGCTCTGAGCCGGCTGGTAATAGCAGTGGAAGCATAGTTGTGGAATAGCCACCACAACTTGAACTGCCAGGACACAAAATTACCCTTTGGGCTTGGCACAGAGTCCGCGCTCCCATTTTTTTTTTTTTTTTTTCCTATTTGCTTCAAATGAAAAACATTCCAACTCATTAGCTTATGGGGCTTTCAACCAAGAGTCTAAAATTTTAAAAATATTAATTTGTAAATGCCTAGATATTTCTTCTTCCCCCTAGTTTTGTCATACCCCTCGTCCCCTCCCCCCCAAAAAAGGAAGGAGAAAGAACCCGGTATTTAAGTGGGCCTGAAATCAGAAGAGCCCAAGCACCACAAGAAAGGCTGTTCTTTTGATATTTTTGGCAAGATTCGGGAGTGGATGTTCTAGAAATCTGGCCAAATTTTCAACCCAGTTTCGCCAACTAACTTGTGAGGTTCTGAGCATTTGGAAAGGAACAGATAAGCTACGCAGCATCATTTATTTCAGTAGAAGTGAAACATTTCAAGGTCTTCAAGGTCAACAAAGGTGACATTTCAAAGGCTTGCAGTCCCATTTTCTTGACCTCATGGACCCGTCTGAGGTGAGCTTGTGAGCTGCACCCATTCCCACACTGGAGGACAGACACACCACAGAGCTAGGACAAGGTTTGGGAGGTAAGTGACTCTGGTGACTTCTAAACTCCACGGCAGATGTTTAACAACGCTGGGCTACCTTGCTTTGTTTGAGCATACAGCTGTGCATATGACTTCGCTTCTAAATGCACCATTCACTTTTTTCAAACAAGTAAATCTTTGTTAGCATAACAGTGTAAGGAACAAAGCAAGCATAGGATACAGGTGTGGGTAGAGGAATCATTTTACTGGTCATCTCTAACAAAAGAGGAAATCCGCTGTTTAAAAATAGTTCTAGAACATTTTGCAACTTATGCAGTTAGTTTGAAAGAAGGAAAGGTGTGAACTAGTTCTCTTTCACACACAGATCTACCACACACCAAAAAATCAATTTTATTTAGGAAGATGGGTAACTGTCCACTTTGGTACATTGACCATGACTTTTCATAATTCTACCCTAAACATCTGCCTCACAACTATCTTCCCATACCCACTTTCTCATAGAAAAGTTACTTAACCCCTTGGTTTTGAGTTACTACTCTGTGCTAGAATGTTTCTCTG
>NW_022103900.1:32284799-32327669 GCF_000313985.2 Echinops telfairi
AGTGGTTCACGGGACATGTACCATTCTTCCATTTTTCATTGTTTGAGATGAATTTTTTTTGTCATTAAAGACTCCAAGTCCATTTCAATTTTACTTTTCTTCCCTTTTTTTTTAAAGTTGCAAAATGTTCTAGAATTATTTTTTTAATTTGCAAAGTCTTCTTGCATCGAGAGAGGACATGAGCAGAGGCCCGAAGTCTGTCCTCTACCTCAGTGTACTGCCATATAAATATATGTACCTAGGCCATACAACTATTTTAATGAATTAATATATTTACATATGTACACACCTATGCTTATACCTCTATGCATAGCTTTACTTCCTAGATCTTTACTATTTCCATTTACCTTCCTCCTGACTACCATCACACTCACCTTTCTTCCACCTCTTAGTAATTCCTCTTAGCTAGATTGCTGTTGCTCCAACACCCCCAGGAGCTCTACATCCTCCTTGTTGTTGATTTCAGTTCCATAGCTTTCCCCCTGTCTATGCATTGTTTGCTCACTGCTCCCTTCCCCTGCCTCCTTCTCTTCCAAGTCCCGCCAGGACCATCGGCCCCATTGCTTCCTTCTCAAGCTGCTTCCCATACCTACCTTATATAAGTAGGCAAATCAGCAATAACAGAAACCAGTAAAAAGAAAACAAAAGATTGAAAAAACATACACAATTCCAGGTCTCTCCACTGACCTTTATGACTACCTCCCCATGGGTTCTAGTGGAATTCCAGGAACTGCTCCTCCTAGCCTGAAGTCTATTTTTGGGATCCTCAAGGGCCTTGTGGATTTGCTTTGCTCCCATTGCTGATCTGTTATGTTCCTTTCTTGGTTCACCCTCTTTGCTGCTCCATGCAGGGACATCAGCCTCTGGGCTTGGTGTGACTCCCTCAATGCAAGACCACTTTGTTCTAACAAACTGGCATTCTGTGATGCTCACCCTCCCAGCAAAATCAATGAAGACAAAATAGGTGCACAAGGAAATGTGGTGAGGAAAGTGGATGGTGCCCAGATATCAAAAGATATAGCATCTGTGGTCTTAAAGGCATGAAGTCAATCAAGCAGCCATTTAGCAGAGAAGCAACGAGCCCAAAGGAAGAAGCACACCAGCCTGTGTGATCATGATGTGTCAACAGGACCAGGTAACAGGCATCAGAAGACCCCAAACAAACTAACAAAAAAATATATTGATGAGAATGAAGGGGTAGGAGCAGAGACCCAAAAGCCATCTGTAGACAATGGGACATTCCTCCACAGAAGGGTCACAGGAAGGGATGAGTCACCCAGGGTGCAGTAAAGTACCCATGAAATGCACAATATTCTTCTGGTTCCTTGAGGCTTCCTTACCCCCCACTATCATGATCCCAGTCCTGCCTTTCACATCAAGTTAGACTGGAGCATGAGCATAGGTACAGATGAGCGATAAGAGTTCACGACACATGGAATCCAGGAACAGGAATGGGAGTATTGGTGCCAGAAAGGCAGGGGTAGAGTGGAGAGAGCAGGGGAAGAAGGGGGAACTTATCACAGCAATCAACACATAACCACACACCCCCTCCAGGGGTTGAACAACAGAAACCATGGGGGAAGAGAGATCGAGGTCAGTGTAAGATATGATAATAAAACTAATTTATAATTTATCAAGGGGGTCATGAGGGTGGGGGCAAGGGGAAAAAGAGGAGTTGATACCAAGGCCTCAATAGAAAGTAAATGTCTAGAAAATAATGATGGCAACATATGTACAAATATGCTTGATACAATTGATATGTGGTTTGTTGTAACAGCTGTAAGAGCCTCGAATAAAATGATCTTTTAATTTTTTAAAAAAATTTCATGCCTCTTTTCTGGACCTTTTCAGAAGAACTCAAGATCTGAAGGTCTGGTTTGGCAATTGGGGGTTTCTAAAGAAATTTTGCTTTAGCTTTAAGCTCCTGTAGTGCTATCAATTACTTAGACTCATGCTTCTAGCTCTAGTCTTTGTAAATCCTACCTAAAGACCAGGTAAGACTAGATAAGGCAAACGTAAGGCTCTTGTGACCCATCTAGGAGACTGGACGGAATAGCTTGCTAATTAAACAGAGTACATGGTACCATCATGCAAATGAAGCCATGTAAATAAGGTATATGGAACGGTAATGTGGACAGACTGATTAGTTTTGCCATCTGAGGTGGCTTCAAATGAGTCATCTCAAGGTTTAAAAATGGAATCTCCCTACCACCCAAGAAGGAGAGGCAGAAATGGAGTGCATTTCTGGACCCAGGATTCCTGTGCTGAACCTCCTAGACCCAGGAGACAGAGTTGTGACACTGGAGATGGCAAGAGATGGTGAAAAGTGGTGGCAGATAGACAGAAGAACCAATGGTCTGGCAGAGGTGACGCAATGTCTATCCAGGCCTACATTGGGAGAATTGTATGCATTCAGTCAAGAGGCTTGCTGATGGAGTGCAATGCCTCCAGGCACCCAAATCAGGAGGAGCTAGGTTTGCCCACCCACGGAGCTGTAGCTGAGTACTTTCTGGCAGAGGTTCACTGGCAAAGTGGGCTCCTTCTGGACCTGTAATTAGGAGAGTTGAAAGATCTGGTTAGCACTTGCCTGTCAACAGGGCAGGAGCCAAGATGAAGGGTTGAAGGATCAAGAGCTGAAGAAAAGTGTGCCCGGAGACACAGCTGAGAGGAGACTGTATCCTGAGTCATTCCTGAATGTGAAATGTAGCCCGTTACTCACTTAATAAACCCATAATGGTGAGTGTGAGTTGTGCGTGCCCATGGCAACCTATCATGGTACCTAGCAGAGAACTGGAAAGTGCCTTGGGAGCAGCGAGGCTTGCAGTCAGAATTGGGAGGAAGGTTGGAGTGTGTGGGTGTCAGGTGGGGGAGCTTATCTGAGTGCTCTTTCACAGGGATCAGCCTTGAGCAGCTGCTGCTGATCATTTTCTGTCCCTCGTGAAGAAAGAGGAGATCAGACACACTCTCCACACCATTATTACACCTCCTCACTGTGCAGCTCCTTGACGGAGCCTCGTGCTTATTCCAGTGCTATAAACAGGAACCAAAGAAATGGAGCTGTTTAGGGATTCTTAGTGGATTGTGTTCTTAGAGAGCAAATGTCATTCTGAATTGGTTGGATGTCAGGGCAGAGCTCACAGAAAGTCCGTGTTCATGTCTAAAACAAATCTTTATTATGTGATTGAAAATGTTCTCAGTTACTGTAACTTACTTTTAGTAAAAAGTTTAATGTGTTTTTATTTCTTCCAGGCAGTAGATAAAAGGCTGTCATACAAATATTGATTTAAAATCCTAGCAAGTTTTCCCCTTTTTCTAAATCTTCTTTTGCTGTCTCAAGAAAAATACATACTTTCATGAACTTTTTTACAAATGTGTCCACTAAGATTACTTTGTGTCAGAAAGTAATATAATTATTAATTTTTATTTTTAGGAAAAGTATTACTTTTCTACTCTAATGTGAATAAATGAATCATAACAATTCGATGTAGGGAGCATTAAAATAAATTTTTTAAATGGTATATAAAGATGATAAAATTTTCCACAAACTTTTGAAGTATATCTAATTTAGTAAAATTACTGTTTATCCTTAGAATTAATAAAAAAGCATTGCCAAACTGAACATATCCCCTGAGAATACGTGTTAAGCAGGAACCACAACATATAAAATTTTATAACTTTAAAGTTACTTGTAAATAAGATTTAAATGAGAATATACTTGATTTAAGAGGACCAAGCTAATTTTACAGGTAGGAAAAAATAGTAATAGGTAGACTAAATATAAAAACTTACTAAAATAAAAAGGAATAAACTGCCCTCCTTAAATAATGACATTTTAAGTTACTAAAATTTCAAATAGTAGCTAGCACTTTAAAGTTAAAAGTTAAACTTTAAGGTGTTAATAATAACTACAATAAATAATACACTAATGAAAAACTTCTAAGTTACCCACTGAAGTAGTAATTTCATTCAAGCCTTTTCTGATAGCTTGCTTCTCTGTCGTATATATTTCCACTAATTCTTGTAAATTACTTCTGCTAATAAATCCTCCAATATATTTTTATTTGTAATTTAAATATAGTCTTTGTACTAAGCACAGCCTACTTTCATTAAACATTGAGGTCTCTTTACAAGGTCCCTGCCTCTATTAACGTAATCACCCACCTCATCCTGATCTGGTCTGTCAGATACTTATATCACTTCTTACGTACTGGCAAAAATGAACCATCATTTAAGGTTTAATTTGCCATGTATAGGCTTAGATGTGCACCAGGGTGGCAACCTTCTTGTCATATGTAGTCAATCTGCACGCCGAGCAAATAATTGGATAATTTAGACTCTAGAAGATGAGCACAACATCAGGAGTGGAGGATGGTTTATTAACAACCTGGAACTTGCAGATGACACAGCCCTTGCTTGATGAAAGCAAGGAGGACTTGAAGCACATGCTGATGACATTCTATAACTGCAGCCTTGATTATGGATTACAACTCAATGCAAAGAAAACCAAAATCTTCACAATGGGACCAATAGCTCATATCAAGATAAACAGCAAACTTTGAGATTGTCAGGGGTTTCATCTTGCTTGGGTCCACAATCGATACTCATGGGAACAGCCATCAAAAACTCAAACAACATATTGCTTTGGATAAGTCTGCTGCACAAAGCCACTGTAAGTGTTGCAGAGCACTCTAATGAGAGATGCATGCCTGACTGATGCTCTTGTATTTTCAATTTCTCAGATGCAGGGAAAAGCTGGACAATGAGTAAGAAAGACTGAAGAAAAACGGATGTGGAGAATTTGGGGGGTGGTGAAAAAAGCTGAAAGTACCACGGAGTGCCAGAGAGCAAACAGATCTTTCTTGGAAGAAGTACAGCCAGAAAGCTCCTTAAAAGTACTTTACACAATTGATGGATGTATGGATTGTGATAAGAGTTGTATGAGCCCCCAATAAAATAATTTAAAAAGAAAAGTGAGGATGGTGAGACTTTGTCCCATATACTTTGAACATTTCAACAGGAGATACCAGTCCTTGGAAAATAATATCATACTTGGTAAAGTAGAAGGGAAGTGAGAAAGAGGAATAAAGATGGATTGACACCATGGCTCCCAACAATGGGCCAAAACATAGGAACTTTGTATGGATAGCACAGGATTGGGCAGTGCTTTGTTGTGTTGCACATAGGTCACTAAGACAACAAGCCTAGATAAAAGTAAGTAGGTAGGTAGGTAGGTAGGCAGTCATCAAATTGACTCCTACTTATACAAGCCTTATGTACCACAAGGCAAAATATTT
Source organism: Echinops telfairi (assembly GCF_000313985.2). Classification (NCBI taxonomy): domain Eukaryota; kingdom Metazoa; phylum Chordata; class Mammalia; order Afrosoricida; family Tenrecidae; genus Echinops; species Echinops telfairi. The sequence goes on from NW_022103900.1 coordinate 32,290,094, forward strand.
TCCAGACCTAAATCATCTTCATACTTGCTGGCATGTCCGAGTCTATCATTTATACCCCGGTGCAAATCCATTTACCTACGAACGCCCTCAGCCGAGCTGGGCCTTTCACTCACCAAAGTGTCCTCCTTTGGTAACTTATAACTTCAGATCTAAGGAAGTGAGTCGTATGGTGTTCTTTGGTGATCTATAAGGTTTTCATTGGCTACTTTCAGATATAGATTTAAAGCCTTTCTTCCCAGCCTGTCTTAGTCTGGAAGCTCTGATGACTCCTGGTCTCTATTGGTCACCCTGATTTACATTTGAATGGTTGGTGGCATCAAAGCAACACTGAAGCAACCACAATACAACACAATGACAGACGAATGGGGTACATTCCAGTTATATGGTTTCTTTTTCCTTTGAGTGTACTACTCTAAATTTTCCTTCTAAGAATAAATAAAGCTATAAAGTTACTACATAATTAGTGTATGTTAAATAATTTATGTAGTTTGATAATAGTAATGAATTTAATCCTAACAAGACACTTCAAGTAGATCCTATAAGAATTTCTATTTATTTGCATGAGATGGGAGGACTCAGAGCAGAGAAGGAACACCTTTTTGCTGATTCTTCTCCTCTGGGCTATCACTACACAAGGAAAATGCAACTGGAGATAAAAAGGAAGAAGAAATGACCCCAAGTTAACTTATATTCAGGGAGGCAGGAGTAAAACAGAAGAGGATACTATGAACAATAAGGGAAGGAGATACTTTAAGATAGAGGAAGATAGAATACCACCCCTCCACCTTGTTTTCTGAAAAGAAGATGAAAGTAAACTTTTTAACACAATTAAATGTAATAAATTGACCTTCATTTTGAGGCAAAATTGAATTAGCTCTGTTAATAATAGTAGATATTCAATAAGTTTTATATAATGGCATTCTGATTCGAAAAGGTCAGTATTGTGAGGGATTAGGGTCGTGGGGTTTATTCAGTGATTATTATAGTATTGTGTTAAAAATTAGTCACTTATGGTTTTTCTTCACAACACTTGGTTTATAACTTACATTTAATTCCCTTCCCCTTTCTCTCCCTTCCTTATGTGTACTCTTTTTTTCCTTCACCTCTTTCCCTCTCTCACCCTCTTTCTCTATGGCTGGTATCCTCACATACTATAAACTCCATGATCATCCCACCATGCCTGGGTTTTAGTCACTGAATCCTAATTTCCAGCACAGGGTCCACAAGTGCCCAGGTATACAATATTAACAAAAAACAAGATCATTAAATAGCAAATATGTAATAATAATACTCTGGGTTATGAAAAACCAAGAAAAAAACCTGTTCTCATCCTGGCCTGAGTGCTGTGGCATGATCACATCTTAGCAGGCTGTCTTTCCTAATATAGAAAAACATCTACCTTCATCAGAGACGTCTAAGATTACTTCCCCATCCAACGTCCTCTCAATCTATCGATTGAGCTGCATTGAAAATGGTGGAGCGGATTTCTCTGGGAAAGAAAAAAGACTTCTAAAAATGTGTTCCCATCAAAGTTTACTTGGAACAGTGGCAATAATATTTGAAGAAAATAGGCAGCTTACAGTTCCCCTATTGGCCATTGCTGTGGCACCCAGTCAAGACCAGTGAGCAAGACGGTGTCTTGTCTGCCTCGGTTGGATCACGTTTGCTTCCTTTTTTGCTCTGGCTTCCTCTGCAGCTGCAGAGTGAGAGGCAATGCATGTGGACACATGGAGGGCAGGGAATTCAGATGCCATGTGACCTTTGACCAATGAGAAGTGGGGTCCTGGAGAAATGGTCTTCTCTGCACGATTTCAGGTGGACTATCCTATGGGGGCACCCTGCATGCCTTATCAGAGTCCTCACTGTAACCGGGCCCCCATTTCCCACAGTAGGAGTCTTCCTAAATAAAGTGCCTGCATAAATCTTTGTCTCAAGTTCTGCTTTTAGGGAGAACTCAGGATAAGGAATTTTTTCAGATCAATTTAGTGCATGGCACTTACATTAATCAATGAAGGTACTTCTGAACGTTTGAGTATCATTTAAATTTGCCTAAAGCAGTGCTACATTTATCTAAATGCATTCAAATGTCAGAAGTTTTTTATCATTATTTTGTTATGAATCTATAATTTGCATAAACTTCTGTCACTCTAACTTATCTAGCATAGATAACTTTAACTTCTTTATTGCACATCCAATGATCTGTAAACCAATATATAAGTCTACTAGAGCTTATTTTTCTATTTAACATAACTATTTATGAAGGGAAAAAACCTTTTTTTAGTAAAAATAAATTATTTATTTGATAGCATGTTTTTTCCTAACTTAGTGTACAGTTTCATTTGAATCAATTTTGTGTAAACTTTACACCTTAATATGGGTTACCTTAGCTCAAAAACAATATCCTCATTTCTTTAGTAACAAAATGGTTTCTCTTTCCATTTCTTAAGTATGTTAAAGCATTCTTTTTGTTGTTGTTGTTAAAGCATTCTAAGGGGCTTCAAAAGTTACTAGAAAAGAAAGGAATTGAAAGATAATTGAATTTTCAATGAACTTTTTGGAGCCTCATATAGTATAGACACATTCATATTTTTCTTTTTAATTGGTGAAAAAACAAAGTATTTTTCTTACACTGTGCCTTAACCCATTAATCTAGATACTATGTATGCAATTAATTATTCTTAAGCGTACTTTGCTTATATAATTTGTGAACATCCAATAACTCAGGGTTTTCAAATTATTTGTCTTCCAATGTAGACATGCTGATTACTAAAACATTCCTAAAGCTAGAAGAAGAAATAATAACATGGGATTAAAACTATGAATCACCTTTTGATTAAACACTCAGCAGAGTTTGTTAGTAAATCTTCAATCAGAGAATAACTCCAAGTCTGATTGAAATTTGTAGATTTTAATTCAGTATTGATCAATGTAACCTGGTAGAAGCAATTCATATTCTTTCAATTCATTGTTTAAATTTAAGCTGGATGGAGAATAAGTGAATTTAAGGATCTTACAGTCAAAGAGGGAAACAACATATGTGAAGAAGTCTAGGAAAATCAGTAAAGTTAGTGGATAAGAGCCAGAGTTCTGGACCTCTTGTCTCTGCTCCTACCAGGGAACAGAGGGAGCGTGGGAAAGGGAACCTATCTTGGACCAATTACTATTGTGGGGAATGGGGGCTTCGCTATAGTGAGCATTCTGACTGATAAGTTATGCAGGGTGCCCCCACAGAATAGTCCACCGAGATGTTTGTTGCCACCATCAGGAAACTTTCAAACAGAAAATCCAGTGCTGTCACCTAGCAGGGTAGCCACTTTAATCCATCTCTCTCAGCTCTCTCTTCGCTGGGGGACAGCTTTCTTTTTTTGTTGGGCATAGTTAATAAAAATTGTAACCAATTGGCCACACAAAATGTAACTATACTGATAAAAATAGTTCAATGTTTTATTTTGCTTTATCTTGTTTTTGTGCATATTCTTGTCTCTGAATGTCTATCTAGATAAGATAGGCGGGATAAACAATCTGGAGGAGAAAACAACAGGGGAGGTGGTTCCAGGGTGGACACGAGAGAGGAAGAGGCATGGGAAAGGAAGGGGAGAGGGGTGCCAACAAACCCAGGGACAAGGGAACAACAAGTGATCTAAATTTAATGGTGAAGAGGGCGTAGGATGCCTGGTGGGGCTTGATCAAGGGCAATGTAACTGAGAGAAATTACTGAAACCCGAATGAAGACCAAATATGATAGTGAGACAAGAGGAAAGTAAAAGGAAATAGAGGAAAGAAGTAGTAAGCAAAGGACATTTATAGAGGTGTAAATACAGGCATTTACATATGTATATAAATATATATATAATGATAAGGAAATAGATCTATGTGCGAATACTTATATGATAAGTATTATGGCAGCAGAAGGACATTGGGTCTCTACTGAAGTACTCCCTCAACACAAGATCACTTTGTTCTAATAACCCAGCATTCTGTGATGCTCACCTTCCCTACACTATTGCTGAAGACAAAATGGGTGTATAAGCAAATGTGGTGAAGAAAGCTGATGGTGCCCGGCTATCAAAAGATACAGCATCTGGGGTCTTAATGACTCAAAGATAAGTAAGCAACCATCTAGCTGAGAAGCAATTAAGCCCATGGAAGAAGCACACCAACCTGTGTGATCACGAGGTGTCAATGGGATGAGGTATCAGGCATCAAAGACCCAGAATAAAACCATACCAATGTGAATGGGTGGGAGGGGTAGGGTGGAGTGGAGACCCAAAGTCCATCTGTAGACAATTGGACATCCCCTTACAGAGTGGTCACAAGGAAGAAACAAGCCAGTCAGGGTGTAGTATGGCATAGATGAAGTATACAACTTTCCTCTAGTTCTTTAATGCTTACTCCACCTCACACCCACTATCATGACCCTAATTTTACCTTACAAATCTGGCTAGACCAGAGCATGTACACTGGTACAGATAAGAGCTCACAACACAGGGAATTCAGGACAGATAAACACCTCAGGACTAATAATGAGAGTAGCGATACCAGAAGGGTAGAGGGAAGATGGGGACAGACAAGGGGAACTGATCACAATGATCGACATATACCCCTCATCCCAGGAAAACAAACAAAGAAAAGTGGGTGAAGGGATAGAGAGAACGATGTAAGATATAAAAATAATAATAATTTACAATTTGTCAAGGGTTCATAAGGGAGAGAGGGTAGGGAAGGAAAAAAATGAGGAGCTGATACCAAGAGCTCAAGTAGAAAGAAAATATTTAGAAAATAATGATGGTAACATATGTACAAAAGTGGTTGACACAATGGATGGATGGATGGATTGGGATAAGAGCTGTAAGTGCCCCAAATAAAATGATTTATTAAAAAAAAGACTTTAATAGACCAATCTTGATGAAGGGCAGATCATCTGGAAAGAAGCTCAATAAGGACTCAGAAGAATTAAAGAACACAATTAACCAACTCAACCTCCAACACATATACATACTCCTCCTCCCAATAACAGTGCAGTATGCATTCTTTCTGGTACACAAGAAATATTTTGTAGACTAGGCCACAGGCTAGGATATAAAACAAGCCTTAATACATTTTTAAAAATTGAGATTTTACCATCCATTTTCTCAGACCACAATATTATAATATTAGAAAGAAAAAGTAGGAAGAGCAAGGGCAAAAAAACAACAACATAGAAACTGAACAACACCCTACTTAAAAATATCAGACAATTGATTAAATAAATAAAAAAATTCAAAAATAAATGAGCAAATGTTTACAGGTACTATGTGACTTCGTCATACATAGTTTGGCCACATTTTCAGGAGAGAGCACTCCCTGAAGAAGGCCATCCTGCTGGGTAACATGGAGGAGCAGCATAAAAAGAGGAAGGCCCCAAGAAGATAGATTGACTCAGTGGCTGCAAGAAAGGACCCAAGAATAGGAGCCATTGTGAGGACTGTACAGCGTTTCATTCTGTTGTACATAGGGTCACTTTGAGTCGGACCCAACCCACTGGCATCTTACAACAGCAAGCACATGTGACACTTCTGGGAGAAAGATGAGACTTTCTACTCCCCACAAGTTAGTCTTGCAAACCCTAAGGGTCACTTCTACTCTGTCCTGTTGGATCAGTATGAGTCAGAATTAGCTCGATAGCAGCAAATATTATTTACTTAATTTCTTATCTATCTATATGTCTATTTATTTATTTTATGTGACATGTTTATAAAAATGAAGACTTTATTGGTTAAATTATTGATGTGATCAATGGAATCACCGTATATGCCAGGGTGATGATTGCGTGTGTATCATAAAATGAAAACAAAACCACTAAAGTAAACCAGAGTCATCCATAATTCATGGACGAGAAGATGGATTCTAGGCTCCAACTTAATGCTAGACCCAATCCAAGATCAGTTAGTTCTTATAACATGGCCCTACTCCTTATAACATGGCCCTACTCCATACTTGCCTTGATGAAGAGATCAGTGAAGATAAGGGTGCTACACAAAAGTGTGGTGAAGAAAGTAGATGGTGCCTGGGGTCTTAAAGACTTGTATTCAAACAAGCTGCCATCTAACTGAGGCATTAACTAAAGTCCACATAGAAGAAGCACACCTGCCTGTGTGATCCAAAGATAACCAAAACAAAACCCAAATACGGTGAAAGGAAAGGTTTCAGAGCTTAAATTGTTAGCACCCAATTTGTAGAAGGCTGTTGGAGGATGAGAGAGATCCAAAATCCATCTGGGAGTACCTACTTGAATTAAGTCTCTGGAAGATGCCCTCTGGCCACAGTCAAGGGATGAGAACAATTTTGCTATCAAACAGGGATTATTGTAAATTTGATTATGATACATGGAATTATGGTATAATATGACACTTGGTCAGTTGACCTCCATCTTGAATTTACTCTAGGTTTCAGTATTTCTCCTTTGTTCTACAGCAGAAATGTTCTGTTTGACTTAGTTTAGTATTGCTGGTAGTCTTTGCTTTCTTCCTTTTTATTTTTAGTTTATTTATTATTATTTCCGATTTTGTTTTTATTTATTACTGTTTCTGTTATATTTTCAAGTTTACAAAATACAGAAGGAGTGGATGCATAGAGGCAATAACTGATGCAAAAGTTTATGGGGGCAGGGGAAGGGAGTTTGTGAGGAATTGAGGAGCTAATAATGGACGCGGGGTGGGGGGGGGCTGCACGAGAACTAATTGTGATGATGTATATATAATTCTTTTAAAAAGCAGCTTAGCTATAGAAGTGTATGATAGATGAAGTTTATATCAGTACACCAATTGGGGGAATTATTTTAATGGACAAATTAACATAGGTATACATAAAAATATGCAAACATATAAATGAATTTGAAAGTAAAATTTTCTCTGAAAACATATTTTGGATACCAAAGCCAAAAAACCAAACTCACTACCAGTGAGTGGATGCCAACTTATAGTGACCCTACAGGACAGGGTAGCACTGGCCCTGTGAGTTTCTAAAAGTTTAACTCTTTACAAGAATAGAAAGCCAGGTCTATCTCTCACAGAGCAACTGGTGTTTTTGAGCTTCAAGCCTTACATATTGCAGCCCAATGCATAACCACTAATGACCTTTTATCTAATCTTGATGCCACATTCTTATTCATATAATCCCCAGATTATTTGCTCTGAAGACCGAGTCAATAAGTGTGGGGAAAGGATACAAGTCTGACACATACCTTTCCTGATTTAAAACCACTCAGTGTCCCCTGGTTCTGTCCAAGCAACTGGCTCTTGTAAAGAGGTAAAGCAGGACTGGGGAACCTTTTCCTATCAAGGGTCATTGGGATATATAGAACATAATTCTAGGGCCATACAAAATTAGCAATTTAAAAATTAGCCTGGTGAAACATGAATTAATTCACCCCTACTGGGATGGGTGAGACTACTTCTCTTTGATGGGACGTGTGATGTTAGCTGGTGAGGAGGACTTGGCAGGCCTTCTATAGCCCTCAGCTCAGACATTCCCGCTCCCCTGATATACAGGTTGTACACGAGCACAATAAAGTGTTCTGAAACTAGCATTACTCACAATTACTCCCATAGTTTGTTATGATCCATTCTTCTGAATGCTTTTGCATAATCTGATACTATCTGCTTGCAACCAAGTTTCATCTGACACCAATAATAACATACATCGTCCATCTCTTTTTCAAAATCCATCTTGAATTTCTGGCAGTTGAAATTCCCTTTCATTCCCCTGCCGCAACCATTTTAAAAATTATCTTCAGCAATATTTTACTTACATCTGATATTAACTATTTCCAATAATTTGCACGTTCTGTTGGGTCTCTTTTCTTTTGGAATGAACACAAATTTCTTCCCAATATTGGATTGAGCAGGCTGCTATCTTGCAAATTTCTTGGCATGGTTAATTGAGTCTCCAGCCCTGATTCAGTTTGTTGAAACATTTCAGTGGGTATTCTGTAAATTCCTGGAGCTTTGTTTTTCTGATAATTCTTTCAGTGCAGCTTGAACTTGTTTCAATACCATCGGTGCTTGATCACATGCCATCTCTTGAAATGTTTGAACATTGACTCATTTGAGGGGCAGGGGACACTGTCTTTGTGTATTTATTTCATCTTTTCCTGATGTTTCCTACATCAGGCAATATTTTGCCCATGGAATCCCTCAGTATTACAGCTTTACTCCATTGACACCATTAAGTTGAATGCTACTCTGAATAGGTAGTTCCTCCCTAGACTTATTCCTGAGTGCCTTCCAACTTAAGGAGCTCATATTCTGACACGATATTAGAAAGGTTGTACTTTTATTCATCATATTTTCAGTGGTTTCTTCAAAAATAGTTGATCTCTTCTTCTTCCTAGTCTATATCTGGAAGCTCCACTGAAGCCTGTTTATCATAGGTAACAGTGCTGGTATTTGAAATACTGATGACAAGATCCCAACATGAGAGTAGCATTCTAGCCACCGTAGTCCCACAAAATGACAGAGGAGTGGTCGTGGCCACTAGTGATGAACTCAAAATACTGTAGAATTCGAATGAGTAGTGTCATTGAAGAAATAAGAAGAGGAAATGAATTTTTTAATATTTATATATAAGTGAAAATTTCACCAATATTTCCATCTGTTCATATCATTGGACTTGCAAAGTGGTTTTGATGGCAGCATCTGGCAAGATTTTATAGACTTGAATAATACCTAAAGAAGGGAGAAAATAGGAGCATCCCATGCTTATTAAGACTGATTCGTTACTTTTTCTGGGGTGAGCATGCAGAATAACACTGTCCTTCAGTTAGCCCTAAGGATTGTAGCTGTTCCCCTGAACAGAAGGACTGGTGAAAATATAATTTTTAAAAATCATTTTATTGGGGGATCGTGCAACTCTTAGCACAGTCCATACATACATCCCTTGTGTCAAGCACGTTAGTACATATGTTGCCATCATTATTTTCAAAACATTTTCTTTTTACTTGAACCCTTGGTTTCAGCTTCTCATTTTCCCTCTCCCTCTCCCACCCTCCCTCCTTCATGAACCCTTGATAATTTGTAAATATTATATCTTCATGTCTTATACCAACTGCTGTCTCCTTTCACCCCCTTTTCTGTTGTTTGTTCCCCTGGGAGGGGGTGGATTATATGTTGATCATTGTGATAGGTTCCCCCTTTCTTGCCCGACCTTCCCCCTACCCTCCTGGTATTGCTACTCTCATTATTGGTGCTGAAGGGTTATCAGTCCTGGATTCCCTGTGTGGCAAGCTCTTTATCTGTACCAATGTACCTGCTCTGGCCTAGCCGGATTTATAAGTAGAATTGGGTCATGACAGTAGAGGGGAGGAAGCATTAAAGAACTAGAGGAAAGGTGCATGTTTCGTTGGTGCTATACTGCACCCTGACTGGATGGTCTCTTCCTTGTGACCCTTCTGTGAGGGGAGGAACACAGACAGGACCATAGGCCAGCCCCACCAGGAAACACGACATCCCTCACTGACTGTTAGTACTATGAGAGTCAACACTGGAGACACAGTGAGGGAATTGTGCCCAATCTGACCCCTTCACAAAAGGGCAAAACACGAAGGGCATGCAACAGGGCAACAAGGGAATAGGCAGTTCCCAAGGAATCCCCCAAATAGACTTCAGGGGCGGGGCATAGCACCACATCAGCCTTGACTGGAAAAACACTCATAAAGGTCAACAAACACCTGGAATTATTTATAGGCTTTTTGTTGTTGTTGTTTTTTATTTGTTTTTATTTTTCTATTGCTTTGTTTTGTTTTTGTGTTTATTATTGTTTTTGCATGTCTATCTAGATAAGATAGGCGGGATAAACAATTTGGGGTGGGGAACAATAGGACCAACATTTCTGGGGGGGCACAAGAGAGGGGGAGTTTGGAGAAAGGAAAGGGGGAGCCAACAAACACAGGGACAAGGGAACAAGTGATCTAAAATAGATGGCGAGGAGGGCATGGGATGCCTGGTGGGACTTAATCAAGTACAATGTAGCCAAGAGGAACTAATAAAAGCCAAATGAAGGTCGAACATGATTGTGGGACAAGAGAAAAGTAAAAGTAAATAGAGAAAAGACCTCGGAGGCAAAATACCTTTATAGAGGTCTAAATACAGGCATGTACATATGTAAATATTTTTATATATAATGAAAGAAAATAGATCTATGTGCATATACTTATATGCTAAGTATTAAGACTACAGACGAACATTGGGCCTCTACTCAAGTGCGCCCTCAATGTAAGAACACTTTGTTCTAATAACCCGGCACCTTCTGTGATGCTCACCTTCCTGACATGATCACTGAAGACAAAATAGGCAAATAAGCAAATGTGGTGAAGAAAGCTGATGGTGCCCAGTTATCAGAAGATCTAGCATCTAGGGTTTTAAAGGCTTGAAGGTAATCAAGCAGCCATTTAGCTGAGAAGCAACAAAGCCCACATGGAAGAAGCACAGCAGCCTGTGTGATCATGAGGTGTCAATGAGATCAGGTATCAGGTGTGAAATCATATCGGTGTGAATGAAGGGGAGAGCAGAGTGGAGACCCCACATTTTTTTTGATACTAGAGTTCCAGTACATACTTGCACTGATTTCTTCCAAGCAAAATGTATTTATACCTGTCTCTGCCGTCAGTAATATACTTGCATTAATCTCAGTTGGGTGCCTTCAAAAAGAGCCAATCAAAACACAGGCTTCTGAGGGAAGTGCTGTGTCAGTTAAACTCAAGGCAGAGAGGTTAGCTCAGAAGTTTATGGCGAGTGCTTTTGTTGTTGTTTTTTTAATTCCAAAGGGTAATCGTGCTGGATTTTTTTCTAAAAAGTTAGTGTGATCATAGCGGAATTCTTCCAGAGAAGTTTTAAGAAAATTGAAACTGCACTGGTGAGGAAAAAGCCACAAAAATTTTTTTTAAATTTCCCATCAAGACAATGCATGTGGTCATTGTTGTTGTTGAATGCTGTAGAGTCTGTTCTGACCCATCCTGACCCCGTGCTTAATAGAATGAACCACCATGCTCTCAACTAACTGTCCCTAGACTTGAGCCCATTGTTGTAACCACTATGTCAATCCCTCCCACCAAGGGCCTTCTACTGTCCCGAGTCCATTGTTCTTCTCCAGGGACTGATCTCTGGTGACAACACATCTGAAGTACATGACACAGTCTCTCCATCATTGCCTCTGTATAAGAAGAACCCTGGCTTACTTCTTTGTTAAAGGAGAGCAAAGGCTGTCCTCTGAGGATTTCATTGAGAAACCGTACCCAATCCACACTACAATTCAGACATTGCCCTTTAAGACTCAAACTCAATGATCATTTAAAGCAGGGGTGTCAGACTGGTGGCCCATGGGCCGCGTGCAGACCCTAGGTAATTTTTAGTGGCCCACGATGCTCTGAAATAAAATGAACATAGAAAAAAATGTTATGAAGAAAATAGCACTTAGGGGAGATCGAGGCAATACCGTACACACAATTCCCTCGTTAACCCTTGAACTACTGAAGATGAGTCTACACGTGGCCCAGTGCCTTTCCTGGGGGCCTGTGGACGTGTAGAAATGCACTGACTCAGTTGCGGCGACATTTGGAAGTGATATGTCTGCCACTCTCAGTGTCACGTCATGTAAACAGATCCCAATAGTGAAAAGGTTCAAAAGAGCCCTCTGGGGTGTGCTGTTATGAATCATACCTAGCGGCAGTGCTAGTTAACATTTTTAGAGGAAGCCATTACAATTGTGCATCACGTTTGTCAGCTGTCCAACATTTTGTGTTTTTTATGAGTTACTTTGTTATATTTTCCAGTCACACCATAAGAGGTATGTGAAAACTAGTAGGAGGAAAGCGCTGGCAAGTTTGGGGTAAAAAAGAATAATTTTAGTTTTGTAAATACATTAAATAAAATGTTTAAATAAAAGCAATTACATAGTGTCCTAATTATCCTCTCCATATTCCTGAATCCTCACTTCAAAATATAAATCGAACAAAATTTGTAAATACGATGTGGCCTGCGTGAGTCTTGCCTGTTGCCTGTGTTTTCATTGCATGTGACCCCCCCTGATTTAAGGAGACACAATTTGCACCCTTCATGGATGGCAACACTGTCATCCGACTTGAGCAAGGGAAGGCACGGAATTCTGTGAGGCGGGCTGACGGCGACGGAAATACCACTATCAGAAGGGTATTGACCTACATGGAGGATTTTTTGAGGAACAATAGCTGTGCATTTAGATATTTTGCCTAATGAAGATTTCTATGAGTGAACAGCAATACGTTTGGACTTACCATATACACTTGAAGGCAACAAATCAAAAGAAACGAGAAAATTTGACTTATTAAAAATGAACGGAGATATAGAATGTATGCTTCATGAAAGCAAAGCTGTCGTCGTAGCTTTTCTTTTTTCAGAATTGCAAAGGCAGAACAAGTTCCTGTAATGCCAGTGAGCAACGGGGAGAGGGAGAAAGTAAACACGGGGTTAGTGATCTTTGGTAAAGTCTGCTTCTTTTTTTCTGCACTTCACATTGTCTACTTTATTAACGTCAATACTACAACAGACTCCTTTTCTCATAATTAGATCTTTTGGCAGAGACTGGAGTGGTATTCACCTTTTCATTTCCATGTCTTTTAATAAGCTTTTGCTGATTGTTTCTACAATGTAAAGACTTCCCAATATGAATGAATAGTTAATACTTGTTTTTCTTCTTCTTTTAAGATATCAATGCAAGAAATGTATGCAAAAAGTAAAAGAAACAAAATTCTCTTTGCCCAGCAGAGAAGAAGACCCTGGAATTATTCTTAACATATCAGCATCTATATCAACATTTAGGATTTGAATTTTGTAAAATACATCCTGGAACCTATAATATCACCTAAGGAAAAACTCCTTAGGGGGAAGAATGGTTATCCCCAAAAGAATATTCAGATCATATGCTTTCAGTAGCTTGGGACACAGCTGTTTGCTAGAACAAACTCTTAACGTTAGAATTACCTTTAAAAAATAAACAAAGTGTTCCTTTAAATTTTTCATAAAGTAATAGAAATATGAAGGGAAGTTACTTCTCTTTGTCTACTTAAGGTCTCTTCTCGCTGAAATGAAGATATCAGGTAATTCACTTAGAAAACTAAACCACCTTGATGCTCTTTCTCTATTGATTAAAATACTAGCGAATGGCTCAGTCTGCCACCTCAAATCCTCTTCTTGGCCACAGACTTTCAACTAAATTCAAAGAACGAAGGAAAAGAAAAAATAGAATTGGTCACGCAATATTTACTTGATACATTTTTGTCTGGTTATCATTTAGGAATCCTTGGGTGTCACAAACAGGTCAATACTCAACTACAAACAGTACATTTGGTGGCTTGAATCTACCTGAGGTTCCCTGGCAGAAAGGTCTGGCAACATCCTTGTGAAAAATCAGCCACTGGAAACTCTCTGAGGAACAGTTTTCATCTGACCCAAGGTGGATTTCCAAGAGTGAGAACTGACTCAACAGCTACTGGAAGCTATCCTTTTATCTCATTGGTGTTCAATATAGAGTGAATGTTTTTTCCAGTATTTTATATTTTACAGTGTTTAGTGAAGCTTTGCCACAATAACTACAGTCTTGGCATAACTTAATGCATTTACCCAGATGCAGCTAAACAAATTAAACCAACAGTGGAGGAGAGAAAAGGGCCATCCATTGGATGCCAAGTGATTTATAGGAAACACATCTCTCTGGGTCCCTTTTGCTACTCTATACATCATATGGCGGACTCTAAACATATCATTTGCTTACATATTGGCAGTCATGCAACAATCTCTAGGAATTGTACATATATCTTCGTAGAATCATTGACTGAATGATATTTCTTCTGTTAATATATAGGCTCTGTTACTTGGAAAATATGTATTTTTTTCTACATTTTATTTCCCAGAATTTAGTTACCTTTTCCTCAGGGAGAGAATGTGCTGTTTGGACTTCTGTGTGCGCGCGTGCACACACACACTCACTTCTATCACATACAAGAGAGATATTCTCTGGAGTCTCAAATTCTCTCTTCAGCAACACACATTTAACCTCCATTTAGGTCAATGAGAACTGCACACAGGTACAATGGCCCAGGGAGTAGGAATTTTTAGTAGGCAATTGGCACTGAAACAGAAAGAGTAGAGAACACCTCAGAGAAGGATCAAAGGTGAATTCACCTCAAATCTGTGCTTTGAGCAAAGAATAAAGTAAAAAACTTAAAACGCATTATAAAAGAGATGATAAATTACACTGAGACCGAAGGACCGTGTGAGTCTTCTCCATTTCTCCTTACAACCTTGCATAGTTATTCTCAAGACATCCTTAATCACTCCATATTAATCAGTTTCCCAGAGGGTCTCAGTTATTCTAAATAAAGATTTTTTTCCTTAAGTATTTATGTTCAAAATTCAGTCATACCCCCAGTGGCATAGCGCCTACGGTATTTAATCTCATCAGATTTTGCTTTAGAGATATATTAACTGGTAAGACTAGAGAGGAAAGAAAAGTTTTACTCAACATTGGTCAAACTGTGTAGTTATCAGTCAGTGATAGATAAAATAAATGAGCTAAGACCTTTGCTGATGGAGCATGTCAAAAATAGTAGCATGATTCTTTTATGCACTTGCATTTTATTGATTTGTTTCATTCATGAATTTATCAACAGCTAATAATCAAATCCATACTATTTTTTCAGGCAACGAATGAGATGCTAGGGATTGAGCAATAAACAACAAGATAAGGTTTCTGGCCTCCTAGAGTATATGTTTTAATGGAAAAGATAGACCCCAAATGCAAATAAGGTACTATTGTACAAATACGTATAGTGGAATGATATTTTGAAATGTTATTTCATGTCATTTCCATATGTTTCCTTGGATCCTTCAGATTCTTCTTATTTCATTAATTAATGCCTTCTCTGGTTTTGTTTGTTTGTTTGTTTTGTTTTGTTGCCTCAGGAAAGAATTCCACAGTTTAAAGAAAGAAAAAAAAAGATTAAAACTAATAAATCCATTGTTGGCTTGATCTTTGGGGGAAGCAAGGAAAGACTCTCAGGTAATGGAAAAGTCATTAGTCAACGAGTTAGAAACAATCTACTTACCTCAAGTTAAAAGGTAATGTTTTCTCCAATTTTATGAGACACACTCTGAAAGCCGACATATGAGTAGGTCCCTAAGAAAGATTTCCTGCTTATAGAGCCCGTATGGCACAGTTTAAACCCGCCAGCTGCCTCATTGCAGAAATTTGTGATAATCCACTTCCATAAAGAATTACAGACTCGGAAGCCCTATTGAGCAATTCTGCTCTGCCCTATTGGGTCCCTATGAGGTGGAATTAAGTCCACAAAGGTAGATTTTTTTTTTTTTTTCCCTTTTCTTTCTACATGGTCAGAATTCAGGAGAGAAAATAAAGACACCCCAGCCTGGCTCAGGCAGCTGTGCATGGTCTCACTGGGCCCGCTTTCCTGTATGGGCAGAGTCCAGGGTGCAGAAGCACTGCAGATTACAAGGGGTGCAAGGAGCGGTGGATCTGAGATGACTCAGAGATTTTTGGCATCCTCTGACGATAATGCAATAACTTCCATGTGCTGCAGTGTGGAACATATAAGGCAAAAGACCTCTCAGACACCCCCATGTCTTCAGTGGCCATGGGACTCACAGGATCCTGTTCAGGGACGAAGATGAGACAGTAAAGGAAAAGAAAACTACTCATATCGAATGGACTCGCAGACATTACTCAGAAATGCCCTCTGTGGAGGAAGAGAGTGGTGAGGACCAGGAGAGTGGGCATCTGTGAGCCTTTCTTCCTGCCCAATGATCCTGGCCTTTGTAAGCCTCAGCTCTGTATGAACTTCTTAGAAATAATCCCATTTGAGGTTATTATTGTCCGCATTCACTCAATTTTGTAAATTCTTTTCTTCAACTGCCAAAAGTTAGCCCAAGAGATTGAGACATTGGACCTAAAAAAAAAAAAAAAGTCCCCCTCCAGGTCCCACCCTTTTCTAAATATTCAATGTGTAGTTTGCAAAACTCTTCTGGTCTTCATTCTAAGAAAGCTTATCTAATGGGCAATAGGGCAGCTTGGCTCTTATTCGTTCGTTTTCCAAATGTGCTTGCCTATGCCCTTGGAGCGTCTGCTTCCCCGAGGAATACGATTTTGAAATTCGAAAGCCAAATCTGTATTCATTGTGACGGTGCATTTGCTGCCTTACCCCTTCCCTGTCTTTTCTGGGAAGGTCCAAAGTTATGAGGAAATACAAAGAAAAGCATCAGTTAATATTTCAAAACCCTAGTCTGTCACATAATTATTTATGTTCATTGTGTTGAATAAAATTACAGGATGGATGGCGAGTATGAAATAGGATGAAGTAGATTCGGTGTATGAATGATTTAAAAGGAAAGAGGAAACAGGAGAAGCAAAAATGAAGAAAGTGTGTACTAATATTCAAATAGGTGTGGAGAAAAGGGTTATTTTTTTTCATTGTACATTAGTACATAATAGAACTCAAAATATCTACTGTGAAGGGATGTGAGATTGACCTTAGTGTTGGAGAAAGACATGAACAAAGCCCTAGAACCATTCTACCACAGAATTTATTTTAGAGCAATTAGTATAGTTAAGATGCATATCAGTTTTTCATGTCATCCCAAAAGGACATTTTAATTGCAACTAATAAAATTGCTGAATTCCAGAGCAGACAACTTCACTTCAACTAACTTCTAAAAAGGAAAGATTCATCTCTGTTTCCGTTCCAATCCTCTCCCAGGATCTCTGCTCCAAAGCTCCTTTAGTGACTGGGTCAGAGCATCTGGGCAAAGAGTGAGGTAAAATAGAGTCATCTGCCTTTGGTAAAGGCAGCACTAGTCACAATAGAGCCACAATACTCAGCAAGGAAACACCAGCTAGCACTACGGATTTCTCTTTATTAACCACCAAAGTTGTGAATGGCTGGATAACAAATTAAAGACAGAATCTTGACTATTTTCAGCTGGCAAATTTTTTGGAGATTTCTTAAAAGGAAAAGACAGCAATGCTTTTACATTTCAATTTTAGAAAGAAAAAAACTTTCTCCCCTATCACAACATTACCAGTAAGTTTTAGAATTTGTACCACATATTTATATATACTCCACTTTGCCTAGAATCTAACAAAACTTACAATCTGAATTTACCTTTCATATCACCAGTAAAATATAATATTCATATCTTTCCTCCTTAGTTTACATTACATTTTCTTATGATAAAATGGATAGTTACAGCTTGGAAATTGAAATCGTGGACCAGCTATGAACTAGAGCAAAGGTGAAGACAACTCTGAGTATTTCAGGAGCATTTTCGGGAATTCCAGGAGCCTTCCTGACCGCGGGACATTCTGCCTTCATTGCATCCTGTGGTATAATGTTACCTACCCCCAGTCCATGATGCGACACAGCACAATGCTAAGGAATGGCGTTGCCCCCTTCTTTTTCCTTCTCTTTTAATTTTAATTAAAAGATTTTCCAAGCAAGTCCAATTAATAGAACATTGGCTCCAATGCCATGAATTCATTAGAGCAGTTACTGGTTCTCTGAAGCTTAGCTCGATGTGGCTGTTGGATCACATGTCCCCTTTCCCTGCCATGTGAGAAGAAAACATCTCTGAATATAACTATTAGTTAGCTTTGTGGTGTTGGGTTAGTGTGCCAGTCTGAGGTTAGAGCAGTGATGGGATCCCAAGCCCTGGCCTTTGTATTATATAGTATTGTATTTTTGATGTTTTACTTCAGGGTCAATTACAGTTTCCATTATAAACTCTGTTTTTTCAAGGGTTTATAGCTCACCAATTTTCATTTGGTATGCAAACTGCATGAATATACAGGTTTTAAAAATAGCTTAAATTGGGCTGTGCCATTTTTAGATATAAAGCAGTAAAGTACAATTTTTATTGGCTTCAGTTTGTTTTCAATTTTTCCAATCTAAAAGTTTATTCTATCTTAGCATGCAAAAAAATAAGAATGCTAGTTTTCTCATGCATTTCATAACAGCTTTGCATAAGAAAGATGCTAAGAGAAAGCCAGGGAGGGTATCAAATGAAACTTAAGAGGGGCTATGTATGCTTTTTCTTGTGAAGATTTTCAAAAGAATGTCATTTTAGTCAATGCTCGTAAGACTCAAAAAACAAATCAGTCAGCATTCTACCAACATGAACATTCTTTCATGTCCAATAAAGCATGTGATCTTGAGAACCCAACAAGGCCCTTCCCCCAGAGTGCTTAAGCCCCCAGTTAGAGAAAAATGCAAAACCAGAAATATTAGGAATTATATGCATTAAAGTGATAAACCATGTGGTCAAGATTTTAAGTTGAAAAACAAGCCCTCTTGACGAATTGTGCAACAGATTGCTCTCCCTGAAGGAGGACAACAGGTTCCAGTCTATGGGCAATGGCCCAGATACGGAAATGTACCCGTGTAGGGTTATGAAAGCTTTATCACTCTCATGACTGGCCATCAGATTTAGAAAATCTCTACTTAAGGGCAAAGTTGTTTTCTCTATGATGCTGAATGTTTCCAAGTCATAAAAGCAAATTCCCTCTTGTCTGTTGTCAGCAAAACTTCTTAAAATGGCTGCTGTCTACACTAGCTATTTCGGTTCTCTCATCCAATTCTCACTCTTCACTAGATTCCACTCTCATGCCCAGCAGCCCCACTCTGGCCAAATTACCAATGACCCACTTGTTGCTACTGCCAACGACGAGGGCTTTGCTTTCCTCTTCTCTCCAAACTCGTCTGTGGAGCAGATTGCCACCGTTTTCTGGCTTCTTCTCACATCATGGCTCTTTGTCATGCTGTTGTTGTTGTTGTTCTGTGCAGCATCCACTTCTTTCCCATTCCTTGGCTTTTCTCATAGGGAGCTTCAGAGATTCTGGGGCAAATGGCAGTAAAAGATAATGGCCTTTTGTCTCATGTACTTGGTGAACCCCTCCTCTTATTTCCCTTGTTAGGACATGCCCCCCAGGAGTGGGGTCTAAGTGGAAGGTAATAAGTGTAGCCCACATTGAAGCTGAAGGAACAGAATTGTGTTCTTTCTTACGTAGCGTGTGGATAGGTAGGGTTTTAAACTCCCTCCGAACCCCTGAAGTTCCCGTTGTATTACATTCCTTATATGTGCCCAGTTTTCCATAGCTCAGTCCATAACTCATTTTCAAATCTGGTTTACCATATTCTCTTCTATTCTTCCAATAGTTTTAAATGTTGGTTAAGATACATAGTCCATCTCTCTTGTTTACAAACCACTCTCTTGTTTACAAATTTTAAATACCTTATAATTTCCTGTTTTTAATCATTTTTTGTTGGAAGCTCCTACATATCATAACATTCAATCACATCAAGCAGTGCTGTGCAATTGCCACCACAATCAATTTATCTATTTTTTTAATCATTTTATTGGGGGCTCTTCCAGCTCTTATCACAATCCATTCATCCATCCATTATGTCAAGCACATTTGTACATATGTTGCCATCATCATTTCTCCTGATACTTCTTAATGTCTCTTCTCATGTCACCGTACTAAATGTCTACCTGGGTTTTTCAACCATTCTTTTTACTTCAATGACTGTCAAATTATACTCACACCCATGAATTCCAAATCTATATACCCATTCCAAGTCTATCTTCTGACTTTAAAATTTCTTTATTTATGACAATTGTTCCTTCACTTAGTCTATCAATACGTAATGATAATCTTTCACTTATGCACCAGACACTATATTAGGCACTGTTACCTCAATTTAACAATGAGACACATGAAAGGCAAGGTGTTCACTTAGCAGGGTTTAGTCTAGCGGACTCCATAATTCAGTGAGTGTCCTAAATTCCACAGATATTCCATCGAGGGATTCTGTAACCTCGTGGGTGGCATAGATGTCATGTATTATTAGTTTTATTGTATTTCCCCAAAAGATATATTGATGTCCTGTCCCTAGTACCTCTGCGTGTGATTTTATTTGGAAATAGGATTTTTGTAGATGTTATTAAGTTAACATAAGTAAGAAAAGAGCAGAGTGGGCCCTAAACCAATATGAATTGTGCTTTTTGTATCATGAATGGAGCAGTGACACAGACCGTCCAAAGCAGAGGGAAGGCGACCATTTGAAGACAGAGGCCAAGATGCAAAGCATGCTGCCACAGACCAGCAGTATCAAAGACTGCCGGACTTGTAGGAGAGGCATGGACCAGCTGATCTTATTCTTAGAGCTCTCCTTAGGAACCAATGTTGCCTACACTCTGTTTATGGACATGTAGCCTCCAGAACGATGAAAGAATAAATTTATGTTACTTCAACCAACTCGGTTTGTAGAAATTTGTTCAGAGAGTGTAAAGAATGAATACAGCATGCAATACTGAGCAGCTCCATGTGGATACCTCAGAAGTGCTGCACTTATCTCCCCCCCCACCCCCACTCCCTCTCTATTCTGCACCTACATATGTATTCCATCTCCCGGAAACCCTATTTCAATTAAAATAATCATTGACTAATGACGGGAATGTTGGCATTACTCTAAATGTTCTACCATACCCAATCCCCACTTATTAAATCATTAAAGCCTGTTTGTTCAACCCTCTTAACAGCTGTAGAACTTCTGCACTTCCCTCGTCACGTCGGCTGCCCTCCACAGAACTGTATTCCCTCTCTGTAAGGTCACTTAAGGATTCTTGACGTCAATGTCCAAATGACCTCGAGAGTACAACTCAACAATTTGTTATGATTCCTTTTTAAGGAAAACCTATTGAGGACTGTCTAAAAAACCTCAGAGTCTTGGTAAGTGCTTTCTGTTCTCCTTGTTCATGTTTTTAACCCCTCATTTATCATTTTGACTATTTTTCATTCTTGTCATCTGAAATTCTCTCACATCAATAAACAATGTAGCTTATATCTCCCCTCTTCTTCTTGTAAGGTTTTCCCAATCCCAATCCACTCTAACCAGACCAACTCCACTCACTCCTCAGGTATTTTATGGTCACTAGACTGCTCTTCCTATCTATGTCTAAAGCATCTTGTTCTCTCCCTGTCCTAGCATTCATTACTCAATATAATGAACTATCCTAAGTTATGAGTATACTTCACTCTGCTGGAAGACATTTGAAGTAAGAAACCACATCTCCCAATATGTTATATGTTAAGTCTGCATGGCACATAGCAGGTGGTCAATAAGCATTTTCTAAACAAATGGATGAGAAGTATTGCTCTTCACACCTCTACTATCAAAAGCCTGCTTAAGACTATGAAAATATTTTTTCAAGTCTTTAAATATTTTTGACAGACTAATTTGCAGATAGTTATACCTAGCTAAAAGTTCTGGCTTTGTACATTGGATTATATAAGCATTATGATGTAGTAGTAGCACCTTACAGGTACATACTTAGTCAAACCTCAATCATACTACACAACACAATACCAAAAGTCAGTTAGCCTTACAACTCATATCATTCTGAAAATAATTTAGGAACTATGAAGAACCTGCATAGGAGCCCTAGTATCTCTGGGAGATAAAAATTGAGGTGCTCTTTGAAAAGTCAGTGAGTCAAACCCAACAGCTGCTCCCTAGGAGAAAGACTAGACCCTCTGCTCCATAAATATGTAGTGTCCAGGCACCCCAAAGACAGTGCTCTTCTGCCCAATGTATGGAATTGAGTTGCAATCAACTTGAGGGCAGTAGGGATGGATGTGAGTTTCACCATCTCTAATAAACAGATGACACAATCTGGCTTGTCAAAAATGAAGACAACTTGAAGCATTTGACAATGAAGGTCAAAGACCACGTCCTTCAACATGGATTACACCTGAACACTAAAAAATAACAATAATAAAATACACTGGAAATTCTCATTATTGGACCAACTAAAGACATGATGATAAATGATGCAGCTACTGGAGTTGTCAAGGGTGTCTTTGAACTTGGACCAACATTCACAACTATGGAAGCAGCAGTCAAGTAAACAATGGATGTGTTACATTAGGCAAAGGAACAGCAAAAATAGATCTTTTAAATGTTATAAAGCCAAGATGTCACATTGATTACTAAAATGAGCATGTCCTAAACTGTAGTCTTGTCAGCTGACTTAAATGCATGTAAAAACTGGATAATGAAAAAAGTTCAAAGAAGAATGGGTGCATTTTATATCTGACACTGGAGGGGAATGATGAATATGCCCTAGACAATTGCAACAATGAAGAAATTCATTTGGGAAGAAGTACAGACAGAATATTCCTTAAAATTGAGCATGATGAAACCTTGTCCTGCTTACTTTGAACATGTAACAAGAGAAAACAAACTTTTGAAAATGACATCCCATTCGGCTCAGGGTCGGAAAAGAGGAGGGGCACTCCCTGTGAGATGGATGAAGAATGGCGCTCCCACAAAGCGCTCCCACTTCTCAAAGACGTGAAGAGTTGGAGGCCCCAACAACACTTCATGCAGCCAGACCCATCAGTCCGCGTGGCAGCCAGACCCGTCAGTCCGTGTGGCAGCCAGACGTCAGTCCGCGTGGCAGCCAGACCCATCAGTCCGCGTGGCCGAGACCACAGCCACCAACGACCGAATCAGTCACTTCCCAAGGACTGCAGAAATCCAGTCTCAGCTACGTCATTCTGCTCCTGATAGAAAAAGCAACCCTCCCACCCCACCCCCAATATGCCGCTCCTTTACTTCACGAATCTTCTTCAAACATTAAGAAAGTCACCCTCAGAAGAGATTTGGGGTGAAAAAAACTATCTGCACGATGGCTCGGCCATGTACAAAATGATCTTTGACGTTATCTGAGCACTGAGGTGTCACCAAGTCCCTACCAGGTGCTGGTTGTTATACTGAACTCCTCTTGTGGGGGCGGCGGGGATAAATAGACACTTGATTTTGCTCAACATTTTACACTCACTAGTAAAGTGTTAGGAGAACCCAGTCCCTGGAAAGGACATCATGTTCGGTAAAGGGAAGGGCAGCAGAGAAGAGGACGCCCCTAGACAAGATGGATTGGCACGGTGGCTGCCACAGTGGGCTCCAACATCAGAAGCAGTGTGAGGACCCAGCAGTCTTTTGTTCGGTTGCTCATGGGGAGCTTTGCGTCTGAATGAGTTCAATGGTACCTAACAATAGCAACCGCAACAGTACCTTGATGCTAGAGGATGCATTAGGGTTCCTGAGACCCATATGCAGATTTTCCAAATCAAGTTTATTTGTGCGTTAATATCAAGATGTTATTTACCTTGCCCACTCTTATTCTGTCATAAGCATACAATGGAGTTTTCTAAATGTTTTATACTCGATATGACAACAGATAGCAGAACCAGAGACCTTATCTGTCTCTTATTAAGATAAGCATTAAAATATTTGCTGGCTATAAAATAATGCCATTCTTTTGACTAATAATGTTTGCTGTGGAAAATAGTTATTGCTCATGAAAACTTACTATTTGTCTTCACATGTGGATCTGTTTAAATATTGTTAAAAGTGAAGTAAACTGATATTGTCATATATGTTTTCATTTCTAGTATGATAAATATTAGATAAGTAAATTGTAATTATTGAATATCCGCAATGATTTTTAGGCGTATACATGGTCCTATAAACAAGCATTCATGAGTCTCTGACAAAGAATGAAACATCATGAAAAGAGATGTCTAGCCAATGGTGATCTTGCACTGAACGCCAAAGGGGGAAGAACAGACCCAGATGCAGATGGGGACCGAGTTTGGTTCAGTGCTTCATTCTATCATCTCTCCGTCAGTGTCCCAGGATGGGGTGCTAGGATCAACAGACTCATAACCAAGGTCATTGTGCCTAATACATCCGTGTAAAGAAAGGTGTGTTGGACACTGCGTGAGTCATTGAGCATAACTCCAGAACATCTTCTTTTCTAAGATCCTGGATCCAAAGAGCATCACTGTTTCATTCTTACACACAAGATTTCAGTCTTCACAGAAGATCACTCTATTGCACATATTGCTTCAGTGCAGTGAGTGTTGGAGGGGAAAAGAATGAAATAAGAACATTTGAGCACCCCACTTTCTCTTCTGTCTGCAGGTTTTCTGCTTCAACTTGCTCTCAGCAGTGGGGTGGTAGGAAGCGCTTAGGAGTGCAATCAATACCTGTTAAGTAACTGACTGATGAATATTTGCCTAAAGTTCCACAGAAAATATTACTTTATTCTTTGGAGGCAGCCTTTTAAGGTTGTAGCAAGTTAATTTTATATACAGATGAATTCAACTATTCTCTCATCCAACATGCTTTATATTCAGACAGCGTAACTACAAGGTCAATGCAAGCATTCTCAGTGCCACGGGACAGAATTTTTAAGATTTCTTTTCGTCATTGACTTTTTCTAAGAGTAGCAAAGGTACTATAAAAAGAACAACTAAGAGCAACTAACTTTCATTACAAATACTTCAATCTGCATGGTTTGTTTGTTTTTTAATGCTTCCAAAAACCTTTTTAAAAGTTCGGGTTGGTCATATACAGAAATAATCATAGAACTCATTGCAATAGGAGAGGAATAATATATAATTTTTTAACCCCAACTGATAAAAAGACATGACTCTGTATCCAATGATAATACGAAGAATTCAGACAGATCCTTATGTTGACCTATATTAAATAATTACCAGGAAAAGGTAAAATCATGGATGATTTTAAGGTTTCTACAATGCCTCATCTTAAGTCAGTGAAGTCCCAGATTCTACTCACTGCCATCCTCACTTGTGTCTCCAGCCGTTCTCCATCCCCCCACCCCCGGCCCCAGATATAAATTTGCACCAGCATGGCTTCCCAGGGCAATTAGCAAAAGAACAGTCCCAACCAGCTGGCGTCACCCCTTTTCACTTTGGGGTCTGCAAGCATTGATTGCTTAAACTCAGATCATGTTTTTGTGAGAGGCTACACAGGAGTTTCCTTTAAAGCTCTCAAAGCCTTCCTCATTATCCTTTATGGGCTGTGCAGAAAACATCTCAACTATGAGATGTTTAACTGGAGTGGAGGAGAATGGCTTTGCTGCCCCTCCCTATTTCTTGGGTAAAAGCTCTGTTCATATTCAGTTTTTGTTGTTGTTTTTTTAATGACCCTCAAGAAGTTCCTTCCGGTCCACTTCAGGTCCCTTTTTAGTGTCCCATTGATTCTCCAGACTTGAGGAAAGTGTCCTAAACCATCTGCTTTCCCATTGGCTCCTTGCAATGAATGCTGAGGGAACAGTTTGTGACTTCGGACATCGAGAGGGGAACATCTTGAGAGCTAACACGCCATTTATAACAGGACAGTTTACAGTCGCATTTCCTGCAGAAAGAAGGTGCTTCTCTGAGAGCGAGAAGGGCGGTGTCTGCACCCTATTTATTTTCCAAACTATAAGCAACACCCTTGTTTCCTGTCAATAAAAAGGAAGATAAAATCGAGTAGCAATCACAATACATAAATGATATTATTCATCCCCAGAGTATATCGCAAATAGTAATTCACCCAAAGAGCTTGCATGAATTACGAATGGCCAGCCGGCCCAGAGAAGGAACTTCTGTACAGACCCACTCCACGCTGACATTCGATGCAAACTTTGTGATTCGAGTGCAAAGGTGTGTAATTTACTTTGACTCCTCCTCTCCCCTAATCTGCATTTTAAAAGATACAGGGATGCTATAGGATCTGTGAATCTAAAAAGAAAATATTGAGTGATCTAACATTAAATATGTTAATAACTGCAAAGAAACACTGTGGGAGTTCCACAGATACTTACCCCAAAATAACAAGACGAAAAAGTAAAGGAAGACCAAGAGGAAACGTTGACTCCTCCACTGTCCATAGACGGAAAAGCAGAAATAGGAGCTTACAGAACACTTAAGCATTGCTGTAGCCCTTGGTAAAGTAATGGTGTTTTCCAAAGGACTCTGCCCTGACCTGAAACTCGGGGCAAAGTAATGATCGTTTCTGGTGCTGAGGAAAGGGGTATTCATGTTGTAACATAACGTGTTATGTTGTAACATAACATACTGTTATAATGTCCCGTTCTTTTCTTAGGAGCTGTAATAAAAAAAAATTGTAGTCATTCGCCAAAGAAAATTTATGGAACGATCAGATCATAAGCTCTATAAATAAAAATATGTCATAGACCTTCAGTCTTGTCTGCGAGTCTAGTGTTTGTGTGAGCTCTTTTCTTGTTCGCTTCAGTTTTTTCTTTAGGTTCTTTTGAAGGAAACAGTCAGAGGGAATTAGAAGATAAGAGAAGGAAAAGAAAACTTGTAGAAAAATAATTTCATAAGGGATTATGATAAGAGATAAAAAATACATAGGAGATTCTTAAACACACACACAAAATGCACAGCCACACACACACACACACACACATCCAAGAGGCAGTAGTTGATACTGAGTCACTATTAGGAAGTATGGAAGTGGGTGTGTGTAGTAGGGACAGGGAAAGAGCCTTTAAGGCAATGTCTCATCTGAATGCTTCTAGTTAAGGGCCTTACCAAGGAGCCAGCTTAAGTTAGCTTTGAAAACTGGTAGGTTGCCCTGCTTGGCTGAATTTGAATTGAATGTTCCCAAAGGAACATTTCACAAATCGGGATACCCTTCCATTTCACACTGCTCAAAATAGCAACAGCATTTAGCAATATTTCATATCAAGACAATTACATTGTAGAATTATTATACTCTTAGTGCTTCATTAAAATTAAAAAAAAAGTTAAATCCCTGTTTTGTTGAACACAAGAAATGAATAGTAAATATTGATTTAGAATGAATGCAAACATTTCCCTAGGAGTGGATAATTACTGCCTTTCTATGCAAAACACTTATATTTGAAGAAGCACTTCACTTACTTTGCCATGCGGTATACATTCTCTAGTACATTTTAAATTATACGTTGTCCTGGACAGTGTCTGCTCTATAATTTCTTGTGTCTCTACAACAGAGAGTCAGTATGTAATTTTAAACTACAAAGTTTCTGCCAACAAGAAGAATAAGCTTAACTCTTTCCCTTTGCTGGGCTCACAAATCTTTGGAGGCCTTGAAAGCCAGAGGAGAAATGAGCTCAGCCTTTGAGCAGTTCAGTCTCTTTCTCTCTCTTCAGGCTAAGTGAAATGCCAATGGGAACTAACCACAGATTCATAAAGCAGAAAGTAAGTGGAACCCAGAATTTATATATCCAAGTCAAATTATTGCGCATCTAAAAAACATGTACTAACTCATTAGCATCAACAATTGTTAATGAGTCACAATTGGTTTGAGTGCTTCTTATAGAGAGGCCCTATCAAACAAGGAACTGTCACGGCTTGGGAAATATCTTTTCTTAGAACTTTAGATCATCCTACTTTTCCCCAATCCTATCACCAAGGCTTGTGAACTAACACTGTTTAAATTATATAAAGGACTGCATTTTAACCATTTCAATATATCAGCTGTGTAGATGGTGATTTATTTCAGAAGTTGAAGTTGGACTGCTTTTAAATATTCCCTAAAATCAGAAACACTAAAAAGGCAAATAGGGTATTTTTAATGGTTTTCTAGGCACGAAATTTACATATCATAGTATTCAACAGTTCAGTCATTCAATCATATGAAGAAGAGTTGTACAATCATCACCACATTAATTTTAAAACATTCCCTTGTATATCATGATAAACTCTACCCAAAAACCTCCTGACTCCTAGTGACCCTTTAGGACAGGGTGGAACTGCCCCAGTGAGTGTCTGAGACTGTAACTCTTTATGGGAGTAGAAAGCCCAGTCTTTCTCCCTCAGAGTGGCTGGTGGGTTTGAACTGTGGACCTTGCAGTTAGCACCACCAGGGGTTCTTGATTGTTGCAGAAATTATAAATCAATGTTATAAAATTATCCTTTATTAAAATAATACAAGCTCTTGAGAATACAGCTTCATGATAGAAATAATTTTTCAAAAAGGAAGAAATAAAAAACAAACAAAAGGAAGAAATAAAAGCAGAGGAATGCTAAATGTGAAGTTAGTCTGCAGGAGATAACCAAGGCCAAGGGAGTGCTCCTGTGTTTGGATTTCAAAATATGCTTAGCTTCCTTAGAATCTTCATAGTTGTAATTTATGTGATTTAGTCTCACTCACTGGTTTTAAAATGCATACAGCATTCTATCTCTTGAATATATTACAATCAACAAATAGAAATGCCAATTTAAGAGAAACAGCAAAATTGATTATACTAACTATAGATATCTTTGGAAAGAGAAAGTTTAAATCCCTGTAGTGTTGTGATCCACCATGGGTGACCATCTAGGTAGGGAATGCAGCTTCTGTGAGGAAGTAGACAGACAGTCTTCTGAGGTTTTCGAGTTGTTTACCAATGAAACTTGACACCTTTGATAGACGGCCTGAGAATGGTTGATTCTGAGTCAGTCCCCAGAACACTGGCACTGAAGTAATCTTGTCATCAGTAGAAGGACCATAGTTTCTCTCAGATGAGACAATGAATAAATAAGCACTTATTGAGAAAGATCAAAGATTATAGCCTTCTTTATGGATGACACCTCAATATATTAAAAGATAAATTCTCCTTGGACCAATAAGCGGGATCATAATAAATGGTGCAAAATTGCAGTGGTTGAGAATTCCGTTTTACTTGGATCCACAGTCTTGGTGCCTGGAAGCAGCAGTCAAGGAACCAAATGGCATAGTCCACTAGCCAACTCGGCTGCAAGGGAGCTCTTTAAAAGGTTAAGAAGCAAAGATGTCACCTTGTATTTTCAATAGCCATATATGCTAAAATCACCGAAGAAGAATCCATTCCTTTGCGTTATGATTTTGGCAGGGAATATTAAATATACAATGAACTCAAAGAAGGCAGAACAAATCTGAATTGGAAGAAATACAGTCAGAATGTTCCTCAAAAATAAGGATGATGAGACTTGATTCATGTAACATGGACATTTTTTCAGGAGGGATGAGCCTCTGGAGAAGACTATCATGCTGGTGAGTGGAGAACCACCATAAAAGAGGACGACTTTCGATGAGATTAGTTGCCACGATAGTGACTCTATATTAAGTGACTGTAACAGAGGGCTCGTGCATAATAAAAATTGCGAGAATGGTACAGGACCAGACAGTATACATAGAGTTTCTAGGAACCAATCTGATGGCATCAGCAACATAACTCAGAGAGCAGATCTTACAGTAAGTAGATTCTTGGACTCTGGGATTCTCTCTTCTCACAAAGGACAAACTCTGCTAAAGTAACTCAAAAAATAGAGTAGATGCCAAGGATTATTGAGCTCTGGATATTGTTGATTGTTTCTCCCCTTTTTAATATGTTAGTTTAAATAAATTCATCTCTCCCACCAAAATTGATATATCATTCAGCACCAGGAAAGTATACCATGACATGGTCACATTTGGATCAGACACGGGAGGAACATGTAGCCTTCAAAGATCCTGAACTTGGACCTGCAATGCAGCAATAGTGTTTTTTAATTAGTGTCCACTATTTTACCTTTCTAGTCTCTAATATCCATTTCAATGGCGACACAGAAACTCACAAATTGCATGATCGATTTATTAAGGAAGTTAACAACTTGCCTTGCCAGTGCAAAATGCTCAGGGTTAAATTGTTTACCAGGACATCATACAAAATCTCAGGCCTGCTAATAAAGGACCAAGGGGACATACACCTTTGCCCAGAAGCCTCAACTGAAGGCATTCCTCTTAAGTGCCATGTTCAGCAAGTCCGCATTTCCCATTTAAGTGCAGAGGAAACCCACTCCCAAAGCCAGCCTCCTGACCACAGCACTCCTCGGTACTTTCGCGCACGTTGGGATTTCCACTGCTGTGCTTCTTGCGTGGACTCCTGGCCCTGCTGCTGCTCTCCAGCTGCCTTCTGGATCCAGCGGGGTTCACGGCATCGGAACCTCAAGTCCAGAGGACAGACTCCACTCTTGGCTCTTGTTGGTAAGGAGATAACTCTTTTTGCTTCTCATTTTATACCCGGCAGGAAATCACTCCCGGGACGCTAGTTCACAATTACCCACAGGTGCATGCGATCAGCTTCTTCCCCCATCTTCTTACCAGACCCATGCAGGGGAAGGTCATCTGGTGGGAGTTAGAGACTTTGGCGAGAAGCCACATTAAATAATTCACTTCCCCTACAGGGGGAAAGTTGGGTGTGCATCTCCTTTGGAAAGGGTGAATATGTGTATAGTATTCAAAGGGCTGCAGTAGTTTAAACAAAGGCCTTTCAAAATTAGTCACCTATAAAGAAGAACATCTGCAGGGAAAAGTGGGCCACAAATAATATTTTGGTAATATGCATTCATTAAAGTATTTGGGGTAAACTCTAGCATTCACCTTGAGAATTGTCTCTATACCACAGTATATTGATATTCATCCTCTGGGATGGGTAGCCGCATGGATATATGCTAGAGGGCATATTTGCCACCCTGTGGAGACAGCTGACCTAAAATAAATCAATCGTTGAGAAAAATCAATTTTGGAGTGGGAAGGGACATAGGAAGTGTGTGTGTGTGTGTGTGTGTGTGTGTGTGTGTGTGTGCGTGAGATGGGGAGAGAATAGAGGAAGGAAGGGAGAGGAGAGAAAAAGAGGGGCTGAGGTTCAGGGTTCAGGGTTAAGGATTAGGCAGGGAGTAAAAGGAAGGAAGGAAAAAAGGAGTCATGGGCCATATATCACAGAAATATGAAAATTTAAAAAAATTTGAGATCGTGTTCTGTCACTATCAATGAATGTTGATCTCTTTAATGTAGAATAAACTGGCTTTTGATTTGATTTCACAAGTCTTGGTAAGGAGGGTTCAAATACAAAAAAAATTATTCACTATTCATAAAATGAATGAATGTGAAAAGAGAAAGCAGATTTTTTTTTTAGCTTACCTGTACAAAAAATCAACTTTAAATGTACCATGATATACCACCAGGAAACATCTTGCTCAGGACTTATGGAATTATTATGTGCCAACCATTTTGCACCATTATGTCGATATCTATATTAACTCTTTAAATAATTTAACAACCAAATGCTATACCTAGTTTGGTTTACTCCTTTAAACAGATGAAAAAACGGAGGATTTGACAACATAAACACTTTACCCACAATCACTCAGCAAAGTGGATTTGGACCCCAGACTCTTGGTCCTTAATCCTTTTTGTCCTTAACCACCCTCCTCTAATTAGGACAAATAGAGCACTTCTCAAATACCAATGAAATCCTTTTATTCCCTTTGCCTGTGGAGTCTAGAATAAGTCAACAACAACAACAATGTTCCCCTTCTCCCAATATAACTGCCAAGCCTGCTCCATTGGCAATATTCAGCAAACTGCTCTCACTTAGGACGCATTGTGGACGCTTTCTACCTAAATGTTTCCCAACATAGTTTTCCAACAAATACAAATCCACCAGCAATAGACCAGAGAGATTAAACGTAGTGGCAGAGTGGGTATTTGTTAGTATGAAATCCACTTCAAATTTTTTTCCAGACCTTACTGATTACATTTCAGTCCTGAGCAGGAGAACGGGATCGACTGTGCCTGGCTGGGCCTGTGGGACGGAACTCCAACTTATCCTTCTGCAGTCCTGGGGGCGGACACCATTCCTGCAAGCTGAGTGTTCAAAGGAAGGTTTCTTCTGCAAACAGCATTCTTAATGTCAGAGGATAACGCATCACAGTGGTGGGGAAAATCGTGCATCCACCAGGAAAATATTCATCAGCTTATCCAGTTGATCATTCACTTCCCCTTTGGCTATTTGGACATAGTTTTCTATGTATTAAAATACCCAGGAGATCTCCAATCTTAATTATAAAGCCTGAGAAAAAATGCCCAGTGAAAGTTATTTTCAGGTATAAAATTAGAACTTCTTTTTAACTTCTTTGCCTCAAGATTTACATAACTGTGAGAGCTGAGGCATCACACGATCAAATACAAGATACTACAGATTTGAAATGAAAAGCCAACCGGCGGCCTGCCAGTTTCTTGCTACAACTTCCAGTGGAGACCAAAAATCAACATAGCTGAAAGAAGATGTAGCAAAGAGAGAAAACATCTCCCAGGATAATCGAGGGATAGAGTTCCAGCTCTCTCTCCCCTCCGCGCTGTTTTGTTTCTCACATCAATGAGCTAGAAAAAAAATGGGGATCCCATGATCAAGCTGGCAGACGCCACGCTCCCTACCTGGATGCTCGCAAATTGTAAATCACAACTTTACAAGGATTTAACTTTTCCCTTTCCAAAATAATCAAATGTTGTGGCGAGGGGGACACTAATCATGACAAAAAATATACTGCAAATTCTTTCTTTCGGTGCCAAGTCCAATAGATTCCCTGAGTGAAATTAAATGCATGATCTTAGTCCAAACCACAGCTTCCCTTGGGGGTGAACAAATCTCAAGTGGGGGCTGAAAGGCCACTTGTATCAAAGCCCAAGGTTACACCCATTTTCTTAAGTTTTTTCCCCCCTTCCTTTTTCAACTACTGCCTGTCATTTTAAAAGCACCAGGCTCCCTTGCTTTCCAATCCTTTACAATCAAATCAACGTCTTCATACTTTCCACATTCTGTCTCTCAAAAGTGGGCCAGTCCCTGCCGTTTCCTAGTTTCTCACAGTTTATGTTTGTTTTAAGAGATTCTTTGCTGAGCTCCAGGGAAGAGGGGGGAAAAATGTAGAGAGAAAGAGAGAGAAATATCTGTTATGTTGTAAGCAATTACTGGCTCCATCTCTTAGATCTGCGATATCACAGGAATTAGAGATGGAAAAGACCCATGAGGTCATCCTGCACACCCCGTGCCAGCACAGCTCTATTCCCTACAGTAGATGAGCTCTTCTGAGAGTTTTTACTATGTTTAAAGGGTAGCCAATGATAACTTTCTTTCATTTAATTTCTTTCTTGCTTCTTTTTTTTCCATCCTGTTTGCAACATGCCATTTCTAAGGATGCTCTAGGGTGACCCTTCAAAGGACATTTTTAACTGTCTATGAAGAAGGAATTGATATTTGTGCTACACAATAACTATGTTCCCTAAGTTCAAATGGAAGCATTCAAAGAAACAAATTCTTAAAGAGTCAACATTTAGGCGTAGGGATGAAAGTAGGAAGTATAAAACCATTTAATGTTTTATTCTTCTATTTTCAAATAGTTTTATTGGCCTGTACTTCACATAACATCCAATTCAGTACTAAATTCAATCAAAGTAAGAAGCATTGTGCTGTCATCACCACAATCAATTTCACAATAGCTTCTTCTCATCCTCATTATGGTTAGCTCCCCCATTGTTTTCTGCCATGCCCCTATCCAGTTGCTGTCTATCTATATCTACCTATTCTGTATTGCACACACACACATAAGATGATACAAAACACAAACAGGAATCAAAGAAGCAAACAAATGAACAATAATGACTAGACAAAACATTTGAAAATCCTCAATCGAAGACAAAGCCAAAATGTCTTAAAAATGAAACAACATTTAAATGAGTCAAAAGAAAGATCAAATGATAGGGTATTATTGCATTGCAACCTAACTACATCGGCCATAATCGATTTTATAATGCTTTCTGTCTGGTAGCAAAGCTTTTTAAATACTGGGACTATGTCAAATGGGATTCATTGGAGACTTGATCTATGTTGGGACCTTGCAAATAAATGGATTTGAGGCTTCCACTGTCATCAATAACCTTTTGTAAACCCAAAGCCATTTTATTTAGATAAAAATCTATCTATCTGGTAGGTTATACTACACATGTAGCCATATGAACGTACACATACATTCACACAAAGTGCATACAAATACTCATTAACATCCCAGAGTGTCTCTGTTCCCTAAAAGTTGTTCCAAAAGCTGCATAATTATGAAAATGTGATCCAAATACTTAAATCTATACATCTTTCACAATATTCTTTGCATCTCTCTTAAGTCACACATTTTAAATATCAATTTGCACAGGGAAATATTTCAATTCAAGGATACTCTTCTTTCAGGAAGCTCTCTAACTCTTCATTGAAAGCCCTTGCATTGTCTTCTTTCTTCCTATCCTAAGTCAGGGGGTTGATTCTCCTTATTTTTTATATGCCAAGCATAAGTATCCCAATGGACACGTTCTTAGGTACCATCAAGTCGACTCTGACCCCTAGTGACCTTAGGCACCACAGAGAGAAATACTCACTGGTCTCGCACCAGCCCCAGAATGTTTCTGTGCCTGCGCCCATTGTTGCAGCCACTGTGTCAAACCATCTGCTTACAGACCCTCTTCGTTTTCACCACCCCTCTACATGCCAAGCATGATGCCCTTCATCAGGGACTGGTTCCTCCTGACAACATGTCCAAAGTATGGAAGGTACACTCTGGCAGTACTTCCTGCAATACAGATTGGGTTGTCCTTTTAGCCGTCCATGGTACTTTCAATACTCTTCCCCCGCACCACAATTTAAATGCATCAATTCTGCATTTAAAGACTGGAGAGTCTTCTTGGTTCAATGTCCAACTTTCGCATGCACATAAGGCGATTTAAAATACCATGGCTTGGGTCAGGCGCATCTTAGCCCTTGCTTTTTCAATACTCTAAAGAGCTCTTGTGCGGCAGCTTTACCTAATACATCGTGTCTTTGGATCTCTTGACTGCTGCTTCCATGAGTGTTGACTGTGGAGCCACTGAAGACAAAGCGTGGTCAACTTCAACCATTTCTCCATTTATCATGATATTACCCACTGGCTCAATTGTGAAGCCACCTTTTTTTAGTTATCAAGGAAACAACTACATGTTGGGGGACCTAGAAAGTAGAATAAACACACTATTGTGTTCTTGAATGGCTACAATCATCATCCATTGTCCTTACAGAATACCTATATGAGACCGTTACTCTATGGGAGCATCCCACCAAGCATTCCACATTGTGATCATAAAATAAGTATTTTCTATCACATTATATGCTAAATCATTTAGTAACTCTCTAGGTTTAATGCTGAATACATTTTTCTTTTTAAATAAATGTTCCCATCCTTGACAGAAATGTTAAAGAAAATAAGTTATCATTGTTCTATCAGTTATGTAGTAATCAGGAGTTTCATATTTGGGTCACCTGAATTTGAATTATTGGCTCTGCTCTTTAAAAGTTGTGTGATTGTGAGCACTTCTAGTTAATTTCTATGATTTTTTTTTTCCAATTAGTCATCATACTTCGGAGAATTTGATTCCATGGATATTTAAATTTTATAATTATTTTGTGTGCACATAAGAAAGTGCAAGAGATGTCTAAATGATGACACGATATCTGAATCAACTTAGAATTTTCCACACTAGCAATCGATGTGCCCACAGAACTTCGATGC
The DNA here is from genome assembly GCF_000313985.2 of Echinops telfairi. NCBI lineage: Eukaryota > Metazoa > Chordata > Mammalia > Afrosoricida > Tenrecidae > Echinops > Echinops telfairi. Next base: position 32,325,410 of record NW_022103900.1, read on the forward strand.
TGGTTCATGTCTTTAAGAGTGCTACATTATTGTCTGTTAGGTATATCCCATCCCCCCCTTAAATTACTCAACTACTCTGAAAAATTTTAATTGCTAATGTATAAGGACATGAAGTCAATACCAATCAAAAGTTTTGAGAAAACAATCTAAGAATAATTTCAAAATTAAAATTTTAAAGGAATTATAAAATTCACATATGCAATTATATATATATATACAATAAAATTACACTCAACAGAGGTCCTTCAAAGAAGGCACATATACCTCAATTGAAGTCAAGCAGCATGATCATTTGAAACCAATTGTATGCTTTTGCAGTCAATAACAACTCTCCCATGACTAATATTGTGAGAAGCTTTCAATGATAAGATACAACGTCAGAGGCACTTAAATGTTAAGGGGGAAAAGCGGGTCCCCATAAAATTAAACATGCTTTGCATCTTCATCTGTAAAAGAGGAGGGATGAGAACACCTGGCACAGAGTAATTGAGTGAATTAAACACATCTCGAATATTATATCACCATAAATGAAAGCTATAGACATAGACCTAACCAGATGAAATGCATAGGACTCTAATCTACTATATCTTCAAAAAGAGACACTAGCTATGTGTCAACTAAATAGCATCAACTAAAATAAGCCAGGTGCCAACTGTATAACAGAGCAGCAATTGCTCATATGTAATTCTTGAAAGAAATTAAACCAAAATGTAATCTGAAGTATACCCCACTAGAAGTTAGAGATCATCTCTGGAACAGAATCGACACATTGAACACTAATGCATGAATACAAGTTGTAGGATGGTGTTAAGACATCATTTGTAAAGAAGCTAAAATTTCATTTAAAAAAGAACAAAAAGGTTAACGATGTCAGAAGAGATTTACACTTGGTCTTAAACAGTGTAGCTAAAGTGAAAGAAAGAAATGATGAAGCAAAAGAGCTAAGCAGAAATTTTCAAAGGGCAATTTGAGGAGGCAAAATAAAGCATTATAATGTGCAAAGACCTGAAGATAGAGAAACAAAAATGAAGAACACGTTCACCACGTTCATCATTTCTCATTTGGAAGGAGGTGAAAAAAGTTTCAGAACTGGATGATTCTACAGGCAAAATATTGAGTGATGCACTAAGCATCAAAAGAAGGGTGAAGGAAAATACAGCAAATTTACCAAAATAACTCATTGATGTTCAACATCTCAAGAGATAACATATGATCAAGAACCGATGGTATCAAAAGAAGAACTCCAAGCTACACTGAAAATATTGGCAATAAACAATGCTCAAGAATTGACAGAATACCAATTAAATGTCTCCACAAATTTATGTAGTGCTTCAAACAGTCTGCGCCCAAACAAAGCTGGAAATCAGCTCCCTGGCCAACAAACCAAAAGTGGTTACTGTTTGTGCTCATTGCAAAGAAAAGTGACCCAACAAGATGTGAATATTATCAACCAATATATTCATATCACATGTAAGTAAATTATTGCTGAAGATAATTCAGAAACGATTGTAGCAAGGAACTGCTAGACATGAGATATAGGACATCATTAGTGAAATAAGATGGATCTGGGCTGGATGCACAGAATTTCAGAAAGGTGTTTATTTGTGTTTTATGCACTATGGGAAACATTGTGAAGAATGGGAATTCCAGAATACTTTTTCACATACAGAATCTACGCATAGACCCAAAGTCAGTCATTGGGAGTGAATGAGGGATAGAGAGGGATCTGAAGAGGAGCTCCGACAGTGTAGGGGGTAGTGTTTAGGGCTGCTAACTGCAAGGTGGAGAGTTCAAATTCACTATCTGCTCCATGGAAGAAAGGTCCCTATGGAATATGACTGACTCCGTGGCATGGCATTTTGAGTAAGAATTTATGTAATCAGGAAAAAAGTGTGTGTCACTGTTGTACCCTTTAACCATACTTACGCAATTGTGCTCAACTAGGACTTTTATATTGTCATTGGAACAGAACAAAAGGATACTACATGGTTTAAAATCAAGAAAAATATCTGTCAGGGTTGTACCCTTTTACCATACTTGTTCAGTCTGTACTCTCAGCAAATAATCAGTGATGATGGGAGAAAGGCTTATGAAAACTAGCAAGATGCCGGTGATACAGCTTTGTGTGTTAGTCTGGGTAGACTACAGAAACAAATCCAGGGAGCCTCATATGTGTATAAGAAAGAGGTTTATATACAAGAGAAATTGAATATTGAGAAAACATCCCAGCCCAGTCCAGATCAAGTCCATAAATCTGATA
>NW_022103900.1:32328758-32393833 GCF_000313985.2 Echinops telfairi
GCTATCAAAAGATATAGCGTCTGGGGTCTTAAAGGCTTGAAGGTAAACAAGCGGTCATCTAGCTCGGAAGCAACAAAGCCCACATGGAAGAAGCACACCAACCTGTGCAATCACAAGGTGTCAAAGGGATCAGGTATCAGACATCATCAGAACAAAAAATCTTATCATAGTTAATGAAGGGGGAGTGCGGAGTGGAGACCCAAAGCCCATTTGTAGGCCACTGGACATCCCCTTACAGAAGGGTCTTGGTGAGGATACAAGCCAGTCAGGGTGTGATGTAGCAACGATGAAACATACATCTTTCCTTGAGTTCCTAAATGCTTCCTCTCCCCCCCACCTATCATAATCCCAATTCTACCTTACAAATCTGGCTAGACCAGAGGATGTTCACTGGTACAGATCGGAACTGGAAACGCAGGGAATCCAGGGCGGATGATCCCTTCAGGATCAGTGGTGTGAGTAGCAATACTGGGAGGGTAGAGGGAGGGTGGGTTGGAAAGGGGGAATTGATTACAAGGATCCAAATGTGACCTCCTCCCTGGGGGACGGACAACATAATAATTTATAAATTATCAAGGGTTCATGAGGGAGAGGGGAGCGGGGAGGGAGGTGAAAAAATGAGGAGGTGATGCCAGGGACTTAGGTGGAGAGCAAATGTTTTGAGAATGATGAGAGCAATGAATGTACAAATGTGCATTACACAATTGATGTATGTATGGATTGTGATAAGAGTTGTATGAGCCCCCTAATAAATCGATTAAAAAATTAAAAAGAAAATGTCAAGCTGTGCTATTTTCAATCAGCTCAAAAGTGTGTGAAATCTGGATGCTAATATGGAAGACAGGAGAATAATTGATGCATTTTTGTTATGGTGTTGGTGAAGAATACTGAAATTACGAAGGACTGTCAGGAGAACAAGCCACTCAGACTTGGAAGAAGTACAGCCAGGTTGCTCTTTAGAAACAAGGATGGGGTGACTGTTTGATTTATTTGGGATATGTTCTCAGGAAACACCTATCCCTAAAAAAAGACACCGTCTTTGGAAAGTAGAGGATCAGCCAAAAAGAGACAGGTCCTCAATAAGATGGATTGACACATTGGCTACAACAAAGGGCTCCAACCTAGGAAAGATGTTGAGGATGGTACAGGAATGACTCGTGTTAATTCTGTTATAAATGAAGGAGAAATGACCGGTTAGCACCTAACACTAACAACACAACACAACACCCTACCTAACATACAATATGGCTTTTAAAAGTATTGCCTGCAATTCTGGCTAATGATGTGGTAAATATTGAATGAGTGTGTTTCCTAAGGAACTCCCTGTGACTACATTCTGATTCTCAACTAGAAAAGCATGGGGTTGAGTTAACTACTGCTTTCCATTTGGTTGTGTTCCTCCCTTAGGAAGGAAGAGTGGGTCCTTGCAGGTGCTCATTGTCAATAAGTTTCACTACATCGTACAAGCATATTTAAGGTAACTGGTGAGTAGGAAATAATGATTTGTTAAATCAAGCAGACAAATGTTTCAAGTCAAGAATATGCTAATAATCTGTTAAATAATCTAGACAAATATACTACTCTGCCTGGGCCTCATTGTAAAATAACTTACTAATATAGTTTATATAAGTATAATATTTAAATGAGATAAAGTATACAATGTACTTTCATGGCGCTTACCTAATCTATCCATTCATTCATCCATCCATCATCTATCCATCCATCCATCCATCCATCCATCCATCCATCCATCCATCCATCCATCTAGATTAGCTATTTCCATTAGCAAACCAAGGATCCATCAAGGTCATAATTAAGAGACAAAGGTATTTTAGCGGAATGGGCCTGAAATTGAAGTGATATAATATTATATATACATATATAACAGAGATTAAAAATGAAATAAATATTCTTTACTAAGGTTTTAAAAAAATTTTTTTTAACAAACAAAAGTGTGTTTTATCATTAGTCACCAAAAGCTACATACTACTTTTCAAAAGAATGATTCTAGTTTACCTCCAACCCAACTTCCCCCAATCGAGGAATTTGACGTACTCTATGAAGTTAAATAGGAGCCCTAGTGGCACAGCCAAGGAAGCCTTGAGCGACTAACTGGAAGGTCAGTGATTCCAACTAACCAGCCCTTCCATGGGAGAAAGCCGACGTGGCAGTCTGCTTCTGTAAAGACTGATATCGTCAGAAATCCTATGCCACTGGTCTACTTTGCCCTCTAGGACTGCTGTGCGTCAGAATTCGTTTTGGTTTTGTTGCTGTTTGTTTGTTTTTAAAATAGTTTAAAGGAAAGACTGGAATTGGAGAATATTAGCGGAATAAAGTTAATGCACCAAAGTCCATCAGATCCCTCCTTACCGTTGTCGGGGAAAGTGTTGCACGGGTTCTTTCTCTGTCCAGGCTCCTCTCCCAGCTGATTCCTCATGGTCTTTCTTCCCGTCAGAGAACTGTGACTACTGTGGCTGGTGGGGTTCGCCATTAGTGCTCTACTGAATCCAGCTTATTTCCTTCAGCGCTTCAATAATAATTAGTTACTTACAGTGGTGTTTGTTCATTCAGTTAGCTGATGGCTTAGTGAGTGGCATGGAATTAGCGGCGATAATAGGCTCTAGAAGCATTTTATCTGGCTTAAACCCCGCCTCTAGCGCTGATTAGCCATTTACTTTTGGAAGCTACTTGTGTTTTCATTCTCAAATGAAAATGGAGAAAGACAATTTCCTCTTTATTGGTTTGTGGTAGAGAACAAATAAGTTAATGCATGTAAAGCACTCTGTAGCTGGTATGCAGTATGACCTAACAGACTTTAGATGTCATTGTTTTGTTATTACTTTTCTTTTCATTCCAACCAATAAATGCACATTAAAGAAATGAAAGAATTCATACTTGAGCAGTGTCTTCCCAAAGAGAGACCTTCAACAACAGAAAAGGTTGTTCTTTGCACTCACAGCGCTCTCCGGCCAACAGTCTGCTGAGATAACACCCGGAAAGACCTCAGGAGCAGCCTGGAGTTGAATGGAAGTCACAACTAGGTAATTACTAAGCTGTCTTCTAATTGGAATACTCTGATATTAATCTATGGCAATGTGCTAGCTCCTTGGCCTCTTTGAATTCTAGTTTCCTCAAAGACAAAATGAAAATGTTTGTCTACATAATTTTTTCTAGGGTCGGCCCAGCTCTAATATTATTTGATTCTAAATGTGAGCTAATCTTATCTGATATTATTATATTTTCTCTACAAAAATTCCCAAACAAGAGTCTTTCATCTGGTGATTGAAGCAAGTTGATTCACATAGTTTCTGGGACAATTATTCCACACTAAGGTCTGGAACCTGACCATTGATTCTGTGGTCACCAATATTTGGTGAGAAGAACAGAAATGGCCTGCTTCCCATGCCCCCTCTTTCCACTACTCTAGTCTCCTTCACTTCCCACTTTCTATGGCAATATAGCATGGCTTTGTGTACTTCCAAAGCAGAAGCAACCCACTCACTCACCACTGCAGAAAACAGAGCCAGACAACTCTGCTGGGTCATGCAGGTGACACCTCATCCAGCGCAGGAATGCCATCCCCTACTGATATTCAGTTCATCTTCTGGCTTCCAGATATGGTCCTGTTTCAGTCGTTCCTGGAGATGGATGGTTTGAATAACAGTCTATAAACATTCTGGGATACCTTGAAAAGAAATGCTTCACATAAAATGATATTGCTATTTTGTTTGTTTGTTATAAAGTTTAAAAAGACATTTTCCTAAGGACCGTCACCAGATGACCTCTGAAATTGGAAATTCTCCTCGCCTGCCTTTTCACCTGATTGGTACCCAAATTGTTAGTCACCTGCTCAGAACCTGGCTGATCACTGCCCTGATGGCCCAGCCATAGATGTGCAGAGGAAAAACTTAGTTTTATAAACAATTAAAATATTATTTAAGGTATTATGTGCTAATTACTACTAATATATTTGCTCACATTTCTCACAAGTTAAAGTATACATTTATTGTCAATGTAAATTCTGTTTATTTTAATGCTTCCTTGCCTTTGGATATGAAGGCTTCTAACTGTTAATTTGTTAATCGTTCGACATGTAAAAAATCTGTTTGCTTGTTTCATTGTGCTGAACAATACAAATCCAACTTAGCATTATTCCAGGTGACAAGAAGTCTAACTGATTAACATGAATGTCACACACCACTAGGGATGCAACTCAAATCTTTGGGTACTGTCCAGGCACTCCTCTGGCTCCAGGGCAATGTCATTATTTGTTGATAGTAAGGAAGAGGGGGCAGAAAACAGAAGCCCTAGATAGACTGAGTAAGTATCACTTTCTATGCTACCTATTGCTCTGTACTCTTTAAGAGAATGGGGGCAACCAATAAAGGATAATAGTCTTGCTTTCCACATAAAGACACAAAAGGACCCATATTGCACCTAGTTTAAAATTTGTGGAGAAATACAGCAACTAACGGACCATGGTTACTCACGTCATAGGGACAGAGTAAAGGAAGAGCCAGAATTCATCTTTTCAATCATAAACCATGATTATAGTCACGAGAGGACATTCTTGTTACCCGTTCACTGCTAAAGGAACGGGAGGCACTCTATGGAATGTGGAGGGCCATAGTACTGCATTCTTGCATTGAGTTAGTTGCTTTGTTTGTGTATCACCTGCAACTATAATAACTAGAACTATTTCAAGAAGTAGTATTAAGTTAAATATATTCTTAAGAATTGCTATTATTTCAGATTATTTAAGAGGGTGATTAATTATGTGACCTTTTAAAAGCTAAGTATAACTTTCTGATTTAAAAACTGCTATTTACATTCAAAATGTCTATGTAGTTACTGACACAAAACTGATAATGAACAAAATCTCAATTTTGTCCCAGGATTTGAAATAAATCTCAACCTCCAACTATTTCTGATTGGATGAACAAAGTCTAGAGAGGAATATAGACCGATGTGCTCTACTTAGACATTTCTAATGTCAAGTTTTTAGCTACACTACACCAAAGCTTCAAGTAGAAACAAAGGGGAGGCTCAAGCGATAAATAACTATTTGGAACAGAGACTGGATATAAACAAGTAGAAAGTGTTTTATGTTATAATTAATAAAGGAGCCAAGTAAGCAACAAAAAGAAAACAAGGGGCTCAGCAATTTTAAACCATAATGGTGAAACACATGTGTGGAAAAATGTCAAAATTTCCTTAAAAAGAAGCCTTTCTAATAGGATTGTAAGCATTGATTGCAATATAAAGATACCGGTACTTGTCATCCTGACCACCATAGTTATTCTTTACTTAGCTCTCTACTGCTACTCCTATCTGCCCTGTTAGATCTAGACACTACTTCAGAGAGAGCAGCATTATTCATCTAAAACATTTGAGTTTTAAAGAACATCCGGGGGCTAACAGGGATTGACACCAAGTTCCACTAGTAATAGGAACATGAAATGAATGAAGCATGCATCTAGGAAAATACAAGTGTCAAAATAAAATAGAATGCATAGTCTAAGCATTAATGAACAGAAAGGGATTGGTACTGGCCATTTTGAATGATACTGTCACATAATGTATAATGCTCTAAATTGTACATTAAAGGGGAATGATATCATATTTATCATCAAAAAGAACATCTCAAGATTTATCTTGAAGTGCAGTACTGTCAGTGGTGGGATAGTATCCATGTGCCTAATATGAAAACTAGTTAATATGACTATTATTCAAACATACACACCAGCCACTAATACCAAATATGAAGCAATTAAAGATGCATGCCAACTTCTGCAGTCTGAAATTGAATAGGGATGCAATAGAGATGCGTTGATAATTACTGGTGATTGGAATACAAGAGTTGAACACAATCAAGAAGGATCAGCAGTTGGAAAATATGGCCTTGGTTATAGAAAGAACCTCAGAGGCTGCATGATATAATTTTTGCAAGACCAATGACTTATTAATTGTAGATATACTTTCAACATCATACCAGCAGCCATACATATGCACCCCACTGTATAGACTATAAAGATATCAAATCAAGTACATTTGTAGGAAGAGATGATGAAGAAGCTCCATATCCCCAGTCAGAACAAGCAAGGTATCAACTTTGGAAGAGTTCATCAATTTCTTTTGTGCAAATTCAAGTTGAAGCAAAAGAAAATTAAAACCAGTTAACAAGAGGCAAAGTATGATCTTGAGTATGCCTTATCTGACATGAGAGACAAGGCCAATGTGTTAGTTACATAATCTGATGTCAGTTTGGGACTTGAGAGGATTAAGATTGTAGGGGTGAGGTTGAGTCTGTCAATCGGATCATAGTCAATAAGGCCTCTGTGTGGGCATGGCCTTCTCCTGAGGATTCTGGGAAAATCATGAATTCCTTCTTGGAGGCCAGAGACACTATCTCTCTCTCTCAGCTATGCCCTTGGAGACTCATTATTGACAAGACTGACTTCCTCTGAGACATCTCTGTGGAAAAGCCACATGGACCTACCCTGATGCAGCCCTGGATGCTGGAGAAGCCACGTGGTGACCCCTGCCAATGCTGAGATGCTTACACCACCACCACTGGATCCAAAGACCCAGTGGCATGTGATCATCCTGCATTCAGTGTCATTGTATGTGTTCTGTGAGTCTGAAGAGGATTTTATAGATTGGTATAAACATATGGGCAAATATTGGACTCATGGACCTGATTGGTTTGGGTTGGGATGTTTTCTCACTATTCAACTGTTCTTGTGGATAAATCTCTTTCTTACATACATATGAGTCTCCCTGGATTTGTTTCTCTAGTCTACAGCCAAGAATCAATTTGCAGAATTGAGCACTAGTGACTGAAGACCAGACACATTTGAAGATAATAAATATCCAAAATATCATACATGAAAGAGCAAAAAAAAATTAAAAGACAAAAAATAAAGAAGATAAAAATGGTTGTCAGAGAGACTCTGAAACGTATTTTTGAATATAGAATAACTAAAACAAAAGGAATAAATGAAGAAAAGAGATGAACAGCAGACTGAAGAAGACCAAGTAACATAATGAAATCTGCAAAAATGAATCTTAGGCAGAGGGAGCTCATATATAGAAGTAAAAAAGGGGAATAATTGGCCCAAGTGTGTGCCTCTTCATAGAATATAGATCTCCTGATACCTAGTTCTGCACACTTTTAGCCACTGCATTCCAAATGTTAATTACGTGAAATTCTATAATAGCCACTACTGATGCACTAATATCAGAATGATCCTTAGTAGTGAGGATGGCAAGACCTCAACTTGCTTACTTGAAACACCTTCTTGGGTAAGTCTCATTTCCAGAAAAGGACATCATCTGGTAAAGTAGAGGACCAAGAAAAAGAAAAGAAATCCATCCTCGGTGAGATAGATGGACCCCAAACTCACCAAAACAGTGAGTTTAAACATGCCATGAATCATGGGGATGGCACAGGTAAGGTTCTGGTTTGCTATTCATGAGATAACTACAAATTGGAGTCGTGTGGATGTTAACTCCCAAATACACACACGTTTGCAGGTCAGCAAACCTACTAATTTATGTAGTGTTTATATTGTTCCTCTTACTTCCTTACACTACATAGGGTTTTATAAACTTACAAGCACTCATCCAAGGCTTAACACTGGTCTTCAGTCCCCTGGACCAGTAGTGGAAGCAAGACGGCCAACAACCCAAGGAGGAAATGGCACGGGTGGCTAATTGTCCCTGAGAAGAAATGCCTCTTTGTGATGAGAGCAGAATTGAATGGGGCTTGGTGATCATTACTGAACGTTTTGGTTCAAGATAAACCAAAGTCCCTCTGTCAAGTTGACGCCCACTCATACCAGCCCGCCTTTGATCTTTGGAAAGTCTAATTGTTGATGGGAGTAGAAAGTCCGGACTTTCTCTCTCAGAAGAGCTGGTAGCTTCAAACTGCCAAATGTGAGGATGACAGCCTCGCTCATCACCTCAGCGCCCTTGGGGCTTTATACAATAATTCTGATCAAAAGGGAAGAAATGCAGAACAAGTTTAAAATTCTCACAAACGTCAGACCTTTAGGAATCGTGGGTGCTGGATGCACCCCTGAAACTACTGCCCTGACATAACCTTTAAACCTTAAATCAAAACTAGTCCTGAAAGTCTTCTTAACCCAAGCACCAGTTTGTTGAGGTTCACTTGTACAGAAAGCCTGCCTTGACCGTTGGGCTCTCTCAAGATCGATCTCTATGCTATTAGCGAGTCAGAAGCTGGGCAGCGGAGAAGACGTGATAAGTGGAAGGAAACTGGCAGGCATCTTAAATACACAAGAGGAGGAGAGAGGTTCCTCACACACCTCTCCTGCACAAAGGAAGGTCAAGGGCACGATAAAACATATTTTCTTATCAATGGAAGAGACTTGAGATATCAGAGATTATGAAACTGGGTGGGGGAAGAAAGACCGGATATTCACATCCCCCACAATAACTGAATTATCTTTTTTGAGTTTGGGGGTGTGCGACAAGAGCACAGCATGAAGTCTGGGGATGCTGGATTGATAAACTCAAGTCACTGCCACAGGGTCAAAGCTGACCATGGAGACCCCTGTGGATTTCTGTGTCTGTCCCTGTTGACAGGAGTAGCAATCCCAGTCTTTCTCCTTCAAAGCTGCTCGTGGTTTCGAACTGCTGACCATGCAGATCGCAGCCCAACATGCAACCATCAGAATGCACATCCCTGCAAGGAGGAGGGACTACAGAGGGCCCGCTAATAGCAGAAGATCCACCAGAAGGCCAGTCTTTGGTGGGAAGTCCGCCATTAGCTGATGAAAGTTCCAGCATGACGTTTTCTCGGGCCTTTCAGACTAGTCATGGGTCCTTTGGGGTCTTTTCCACAGCATTCTCCTTCATTAAACTTACTCTTTCTGTTCAAAACATTTCCCAGACTCTTGTCTGAATTTTGTCCTTCGCATGAAATCTTTCTTGCAAGCAAGGTGAGAACTGAGGAGTGGAGAGGCTGGACTCGCTGAGCCTCCTCCCTGTAGCAATGGAAGGGATCAAATTCACAATAGCATCTGTAAGATTAGAGAGGGGCAGTGAGTTTATGTTCATGGAGGGGGGAAACCTCATAAAAGGAGGATGAGAATGGGCACATGCATCAACTGATGTAATTCATGTTCCTGAACTGTTGGATTGGTGTATGCTTTATTGTATATATCCCCAAACAACAACTTTACTTTCTAATTTGAGAGAATGCAGTCTGATGAAATGAATTAGTATATTTACACACACACACACCCAAAATCTTAATGTTTAATCAAATCCTTTAACAGTTCGAGCTCCTACTGTATTTGTTTTTGAATACAGTACCATTTCTTCCTAAAGTCTCCCTTTTTTCAATCCAGTAAGTGTATTTTATACAATCGATGTATTGCCATTGATAGGTCCCCTTTCTTCGTCTTCTCTTTCTCCATTTAAAGACTTGTATGAGCCATAACCAACTTAAACCAATTCAGAGTGATACTGAAACTAGTAAAAAAAGAGCAGAATATTGATACACCAACTTCCTCTAAAATCGCCCACCATGGTGCTTTAGTATAATCTCAGATCATAAATCAGATTCCCTTGAAATGTATAACAAAAATTGTAGAATATTCACTAGTCCAGCACTTACCTATTATAACGATATCTAATATAAAATTAATTTTCAAAAACCCAAGGAAATGTTTCTGATAACCAAATAGCGGTTGCCATTGAAATATTTGGATGTTGGATATCTGATAGGTTTACGAAGATAAAATATCCAAATCCCAATAGATTCTGTTCCTCACTTAAAATTTCCTTTTAAAATAGATTCTTCTTAAATTTCACCTTGCTTTCAGGTATTTTGTTTCAAAATTTATAGGGTGCACTTCCAAAAACCAAACACAAATCTTCAGTGTACAAGGATTCTGAGGAGGAAACACTGAGGAAATCTTGAAAATGAGTTGTGAAGAGATGTCTATGCACACTTGGATACTGACATCATCTTTTGGAACTGTATATGCGAAGCCTGCATTGGTAAATTAATGCCAACAAATGTATGGCCTTCTGGAAATCCTTTAGTACGACCTACCCTTCTAAAGCAGTGTGGATGTTCATGTTGCTTCTTCTCTCTTGCTGCCCATTGAGGAGATAAGTTGGCTCAGGTGTAACCATCGTGACAGCATGGGCCCATAGGGAACGGTGGAAGGGTGCACTGAGGATTCTATTAACCAGTTTCATTATTTCAGAAGACCTACGGGTCTTTTACACCAATAAAAAGGCTGCTAAAACTAGAGCGTCAAATTGCTTTGGGGCAAAGTCTTATCAATTTCATATGAAAATGGGGGCTACCACATGGTGATCAGAGTCTCAGATTGGCAACCACCTGTGTGTTTGATTAATAAAGCTTAAAGGAAAAACAAATGAATTGTTTTCTTTGGATGGTAATATTTTTCAAAGCATGGAGTCCCAGAGGTAGAACATAATCAGAGAAGACTAATTCACATCAAGGGTTTAATGTCATTTAATAAAAGATTTAACACTGATGATGTAATAGCTAAAATACAGATGCCACTTACTAAGTACCAGGTGCTATTTTATGCATTTCACACAGGAGTATATTAATTTAGTCAATCATCACAGCTACCATATTTGATAGATACAATTATCAGTCCAAAACCCATAGCCATCAAGTCAATTCTGACTCCTCGTGACCCTGTATGATGGAGTGACAGTACCCTGAGATTAAATCTCTATGGGAACAGATAGTCTCATATTTCTCCTGTTGAGCAACAAGTGGATTCAAACCACCAATCTTGTGGCTCCCAGCCCTACAATTAATCACTAAGCTATGCCAGCTCCTTTTATTCCAAATAGGATTATACAATAACAAGTGAGAAAATAAAAATGGGGGTTGTCAAACAGCATACAGATAGGAAGTTCTGAAGATGGAATTTGCACCCAGCCTACTGTGAGACATCAGAATCCATGCCTCTACTCCCTACAGGAATTTCTCTGGTTAAGGTACCATCATTTAATTACAAAGGCTTCAGAACCTAGAAGCTTGCGCATCTGTAAAACGGAGAAATTCATAGTAGTTCCCTCAAGGATTGCTGTTCAGATTAAATTAGTATTTTTTGAAGTTGTTTTAGAACATACAATATAATACACTGTAATTCTTTTTATGGAACAATATTTGGCTGTAGTGGGAAATCAGCCTCTATTAGGAGTTTGCCAATATTAATAATAATGCTTTCTCAACTATAAAATTTTTGTCTGTCTATGAGGAAAATTGGAGTCCCTGGGCGGTACAGACAGGTACTATACTAGGCTGATAATTTAAAGGTAAACAGTTTGAGTTCAATCAGAGGCCTCTGGGATGTACTTACTCAGAGGCTTCTGGAAACCGGTAATGTGCTTCGGAACAATCAGACATTGAGAACTCTGAGGTGCACACAAGGAGTCACCCAGAAGTCCGACTCAACTGCCTGACAACTGTGTTTGTCACTGTTGCTGTTAGGACCAATCAACCTCCGCCAGCCAAACGTCTGCTCTGTATTTGACATGGGCAAGTAATGAACTTTCAAAATGGTTCTGCTCCTGTCTAACTAGCAATATATGAGAATTCAATCCAACTCTTTAAAAAACAAAAACACAACAAAAGGAAAATTAACCATAAGCTCACCGAACTGGTAAAAGTTCATCATAAATACTGCCTTCTAAAGTCGGGAGGGGGTTGAGGTGGACAGACGAAGACAAGTCTTGTTGAGAGGTCCAGGCAACTAAGGACTTGAACTTTGCCAGAGACCTTTGCTGAGTTTTTCTTTTCTATGTCTTCAGAAACACCCCTGTGAGACTGATAATTTACCGCTAAATGTATGTGCACAGAGGCAACCTTTAAAACTCTAACACCCCCATGATGTGGCCATTCCTAAGAAAAGCATATCATTGCCTAATAATACTCGCTTTTAATAAAAATCCACCCTTTGAAGCTCTGTTGTGGAGCAGAGCAATTCCACGGCAGCTTTGAAGTACACTCCCCTAAATAAAGTGAAAAGAAAAGCCATTGTTTCTTCCACTACTATTTAAGAGTTAATGAGAGATTTGCACCTGTACAGCTGTTGTGGACTGAAACGAGCTCGGAGTAAATGTGTTTTCTGCTGGAGACAGTTGTAAATGCCTTGAGTAAAAACACTGAGGACTGCTAATGGATAGGTTTATTTTAAAGCATGCCATCTGCTATCAATCATAGAGAAGTATAGGAAGCAAGTTTGGCTGGGCTCCCTCCTTGTGAGCCTGATAAAGACAGGGCTCCAGGACTCAGGAACAGTGAGTCCTCAAGAGAATAAAACATCAAACCTACTCAGCAGCTCCACTAACAATAATAAAAATGCCTCTGCCTAAAGGTGACATTCTGAATTTACGATTATTTGTGTCTATAAAGTGTATTCTTTGGCTCCTGACTCATTCTGACTGTCTCACTCTGAGAACAATACATTAAGCCTGCCTGGAGTAAATGGAAATCCTATCCTTTTATTAAACCAGCAGCCAGTACCTGAGACGATCTAATGCCCTCCAGGATCACAGGGAGATTCTCAGCTTTAGTCTGTCCCTTATGTAAGATATTCAGGAAGAAAATTACAAAGAAAGACTATCTCAATGCACCTACATTCATGAATGAAGGAGGCAAAATGTATGCTACCTAAAAAGGATTTTAAAAAATAATTAAAAGAAGTGAAATGAAATGAAATATTGGATTAGAAGTTTTCCTATGAGTTTTGTATCATCATTTTGGCCAATTATATATATTGGGGGGGGGGGTGTTTCCATAAAATATAGAACCAGTCGCTCAAGATTGTTTGTATTCTTTATGCTGAATGGACCAAGCGTGTTTGCAAGAAGACAAACGTGATTTGTCTTCCAGCTGTGGCATCATAACCGTTATTGCTTTCAAAAATGGATCCCAAAGTATTCCTTGAAAAATACCAAGGCCGGTTTATTAAAAGTGCTGCCTGCTGAAACCCTCCGTGGACGAAGGGAGTTGTGGTGGCACTGGAAGCTTCTCCAGTTTCTGTGAGATTCCGCCTCAACACTGTGACTTCACTTCATTCTACAGCTAGCCTGAAAAACAGAGTCGTGAGTGTTTAGGGAAAATCCACCTGGCCAGTAAACTCATGAGCCTAATTAAAGTTAATAGAGAAATTAAAAGAGGAAAACATTGGTGGGGTAGTCGTAAGAAGAAACGTAGCAATACAAATTTGGGGCAAGAACTTCTATATTTGTATTATGGATTTATTAGAAATGCTTCTTGCTATAGATGTCAAAAAGCACTGGCATTGTTTGACTTGCTGTTTATGGTGGGAAATGTGCTACAAATCAATACATTATTTAGGTGCTAAAGAAAATTTATGTTTTAGGTTACATAAGATGTTAAGGAAATATTCAACTAAGTAGAGTGCACTTGCAGATCTGCCATCTGCTCCACACTCTACTTGGCTCTGTACTAGTAGGGTAGGAAAGGCATTATCTTTGCCTTTGATGGAGAACAAAGTCTAGCACATGCAAAGGAATTCTAGAGCCATCTAACTGTGGTAAATTTGGCTAAATTCTTAGCTAGAGATAATGCAGCATTAAGTTTGAAAAGAGATATGCAAAGACTTCAGTAACTAGATTCATGAGACATTTTAGGAAGCCTTTCATCATTTCCTTAAAAGCACAAAATGATAAGATAAACGTACAGAGCCTTCAATAAATCACACCTAAAGGAATAGAATAGGAATTTACCTATTGAAGTTTTAATGTACTGCCTGATCAAATGGGGACTTGAATGCTGAGTCAACTTTTCATGAAACCCCTGGAGCAGAAGAAAGCAGAAGCAAAAGTTGCATGCATTGTTGTTGCTAATTGATGCTGACTTAGCTGTAACACTGAGTTGCAGCAGGTACCATTCGTGACTAAACACTGCTTTGTCCAGCAACATCTTTGTGATCATTGGTATATTTAAGCCCATTCTTTGAGCTATTGTGTCAATAAATCTCATTGAGGGGTTCTCTTGCTTTTTCTGATCTTCTCTTTTACAGGAGAGTTATGTGTCAGGATTATATCCTCTCGACATTGTTATTTAATCTGTATGATGAGCAAATCATCAGAGCGGCTGGTTTACACAAAGAAGAAGGTGGCATCAGGATTAACAACAACTTTCAATATGTAGAGGACACAAACTTGCTTGCTGAAAGTGAGGAGGAGGAAGATCAAGGATTGCAGCCTTCAGTATGGAATACAACTTAATGTAAAGCACATCAAAATCCTCAAAACTAGACCAATAGGTAACATTTTGATAAAAGGAGAAAAGTTGGAAGATGTGAAAGATTTTTGTCATGCTGGGATTCACAATCAAGGCTCATGGAAGCAGCAGTCAAGAGATCAAAACATGAGACACATTAGGTAAATCTGTTGCACAAGACTTCTTTAGCGTATTGAAAGGCAAGTATGTTACTTTGAGGATGAAGATGTACCTAACCCACACCATGATATTTTTTTTCTTTTTTTTTAAAATCAATTTATTGGGACTCATAAAATTCATCACAATACATAGATCAATTGTGTAGAGCACATCTATACATTTGTTGCCCTCATCATTCCCAAAATTCGCTTGCCTCTTGGGTTCCCGGAATCCGCTCATTTTCCTTCTCCCCCCCCACCCTCCATTCCTCTGCCCCCCTCCTCCATGCACCCTTGTTAATTTATAAATTATTATTATATCTTATATTACACTGCCCGGCGTCTCCCTTCACCTACTCCTCTGTTGCCCATCCCCCAGAGAGGAGGTTATATGTAGCTCTCTGTGATCAATTCCCCCTTTCTACACCCCCCTTCCCTCCTGGTATCGCCACCGTCACCCCCGGTCCTGAGAGGTTCATCTGTCCTAGATTCCCTGCGTTTCCAATTCCCATCTGTACCGCTGTGCATCATCTGGTCTAGCCAGATCTGCAAGGCAGAATTGGGGTCCTGGTAGTTGGGGGGAGGAAGCATTTAAGAACTAGAGGAGGGTTGTGGGTTTCATTGTTGTTATACTGAACCCGAAGTGACTCATCTCCCCACTCCCCCTCTGCAAGGTATGTCCAGTTCAATGGCCTCGTCTGCATGTGAAACGTGAACATGGAATCCAGACGACTGAAGAAGCAGCAGTTCGTCTGCATTGTGGTGCTGGAGAACCCTGAGCACCATGGACTGCCGAAGAGACCAAGCCGTCTGTCTTGGAAGAAGTAAGGCTAGAGTGTTCCTTGGAGGCAAAGATGGCAAGACTTCGTCTTCCATACGTTGGACACGTTTTCAGGGAAAAAACCAGTCCCTGGAGAAGGCCATCACATGTAGTAAAGTAGAGGGGCAGCCAAGGATAAGAAGGCCTCCAGGAGATAGTTTGACACCTTGGCTGCAGCAGTGAGCTCAAGCACAGTGTCCTCAACATTTTGAGGGCTGCACCAGATGAGGCAGTGTGTGTGCTGTTGTAAATAAGGTCACTGTGGGTTGGAGCCAGCTGGATGGTAGCTAACAGCAATAGCATTTTACATGATGTATTTTCTAGTGCCTGGTCTTTCGTGACCATGCATTCAGAGTAAATTAGCCAAAGTCTCGCGATCCTCACTTCTAAGGAATATTCTGGTTGTATTAGTGCTTTAACAAGGGTCAAAAACGTAAATGTCTACCATGGCCAATCAGGAAATATAGTCTTCTAGCTGTGAAATGACTGTCAGAGGTAGAATATGGTAAATCTAAATCAGCACATGTGTCAGCTACAGGGCATATGCCACTTGGTACCTGAAGATTGGTACCGTGTGAGAAAAAGAGCCCGAGCTTCCAGATTCTCAAATCCGTCAAATAAAGTTTGAAACCCAGCTTTTAAGTGATAGTTCTCAATTTTTAAGATGACTCGAAAGTCAAAATAAAAACCTATTCCTCTCTGGGACAGATCAGTCAGTATGGTTTTGGGCTTTTTCACAGTTCACACTGTAGAAAATCCTGCATGTTTTATTCTAGGGATACTGTAGGTCAGTTTTTAAAAGAGCATCTTCTAGGTGTCCGTCCACACAGTGATTTTATTTAGTGCCTCATAAAATGAATTTTGTGAATTATTTTTAAAGGGTCTATTTGTTTCTGAAGGCATTGTACAAATGGTGAAGATGTGTGTGTTTCCTAAACTGACTCTCAAACCCAACAAAAGAGGGGGACACTAGAGGAAAAACAAAGCATAGTACTTTCTCCTTTGGCAGCCATCTGCAAGATCAGGAGTTCGAAACCACCAGCCACTCCTGGGAAACTCACAGGGTCAGTTCTACTCTGTCATTTAAGGTCGCTCTGAGTCACCATAGACTCAATGGGAGCAAGACTGGCTCTTTGGTTTTAACAAGGCCCATGCTTACCTGACGAGAACTCAATGGTCATAGCTGGAAAAGAAATACCCAAAGATTAGCACAATATTTTTCAAATTTTTCTTAAAATCATTTTATTGGGAGTTCTAACAGATGTTATAACCATCCATAATTCAACTAATTCAAGCATAATTATACAATCGCTGCCATCATCAATCTCAAAACCTTTCCTTTTTTCTTGAATTCTTTGATTCACCTTTACCCCTCCCTCCCCCACCCTACCCTCTGGGATCCCTTATTCTGTATATATTGCCATATCTTACAATTACTTGTTTTTCTAAACTTGAATTACTTAATCTCTTTTCTTAAGGTAAGGATGATCTAAGAATATGGTTTAATAAATAAAACTACACTTGTAAAGTGATTGCTAAGAAAACTTGAACATCCTCATTGAAAAGAATGATCGTGAAAACATGTCACATGCCATCCTGACAACGGTTCTTAGACTGGAACTCCGTGTGGCAGCCCCTGTGTCAGAGTTTCTCATTGAGGGTCTTCCTCTTCTTCGTTGACCCTCTACTTAGCCAGGCAGGATGTCTTAGAAAAGGACATGATAGTTAATCAATATTATTCAGAACTCATTACCTTGAACACTCGCTACTTAAAAATTGCAAATGTTTACTTATCAAATTGTAAAAAGGGTATTATACCAGGTAGGTATGGTGTGATGTTTCTACAGTTTATATTTGTAACATAGGATCTGTACATTGGTAAAAAGGAGAGTTTAAACAAAAATAAGTCCTTTTATGTGCTTCAAGAAATCTCATTTTACCTTACCATTTAAGGAAGGATCTCTGTGAATTTAAAGGGGGCTGCCAATTCTAACTATATATAACTTTATACCATCAGAAATGTGTTGCATAACACATTGCACATTTATTCTTTTAATCAACAAGTAATTATTGAATTCCAACAAAATTCTGTACTTGAGGCAGTAAACTTCCTCAAGAAGTTTGGGTTACAAGATTGCAAATTATTTATTTAGTTTATTTTCTTGCATTTTTATCAGACAGCTTTTCATTCAAAATAGTCTATCTTAAACAATCAGATGCCTAAAGAGAAAGGTTTGAAGACAAACTGTTGCCACATACCAACACTTGTCAGCTGTTACATGCACAAGGTGTAAGACTGTTGTTGATGGTGTGACAGCCTTTGCAATTCAATATATTAAATCATCCACAATATCAAGAGAGAGGTGACCCTTCTGAGGTCAATATGCCATCCCAATAAACCAAAGTGAAGTCATATTTAATGACTCAAGTGTAAACTAAGAAAGACAATAATGCCGTATGTTGTGTACAGTGAATTTGGGGCTAGGATGGGCTCTGGCTTTATCATTAACTAACTGTGCTAACAATAAAAGAGATGTTACCTGTCTGTGGTTATCATTTCTCACTTGTAACAGACAGTAGAGTGTGGAATGATCCCTCTGCCCTCTCTAGAATTTATCTTGTTTTAAGGTATTTTTATTTGGGGGCAATTAGAACTTTCAAGCAAGACTTGTTTTAATAAATATGTCTGAACTATGAATATGTTCATAATTTATCATTTGTATAGACAATAAAAATTTTATTTTTATGCCTTGAATACAATGCATTTGTTCTCCTTAATAGAAAAGATTTATCTCCCTATATATAATTATCTATGTATGTGTCTCTCTCATACGTGTGCGGGTGTGTTTCTATCCAATCTATCCTACTTACTGATGCATAGAGATAACAAAGGTGTCTCTCTCATACGTGTGCGGGTGTGTTTCTATCCAATCTATCCTACTTACTGATGCATAGAGATAACAAAGGTTGTAATCCTGTGTACTTCTTATTAGTCCATTATTCTATGCAATCGTGCATATATATTGATACAAAGGTATTATTAGAATATACACATTTCTTATTTTTCTTTTCTGTCTACTCTATATATGTCAAATACCCTATCCAATATCACTGGATCATCTTTAACAGTGGGTCTACATAATATTCCATTCAGTGGCACTACCATTGTTTATGATCCGTGGTGAACCATTCTCCCAATGTGGACCATCGAAGTTATTTCCTCATTTTCTTTTTCAGTGAAAATTCTTTCTAATAGATCTTTGTGTAGAGTTGTGAATATGTCCTTAATTATTTATATCAATTCCTAAAGTTTGAATATGCGATATATATGTAGCTTTTGATTTGTAGCATAGTTCTGCCTTCCAGAAATCTTGTCAATTGATTTTGCCACCACCATGATGTATGATGTGGTAGGTGGCCCATTAGAAGACATTTTATGTTGCTTCCTAGTAAGGAATGTGACTATAAGCTCTAATTTTCTCACTCGGGGTCTTTGAGTATTCTTGAAAGCTTATAACTAGGCACACTGCCCATCCCCACCCTCACCCCCACCCCCTCCCACACACACACAGCCCCTGTGGTCATACACATAAGACGAACCTTCTGATGACAGCAAACAGACTCCCACTGCCGTACACAGTCAGGGCAGGGAGGACTTTTCTGAGACCATTTGGTAATAAGCCAGCTGTCAAGAGGCCATGGATAGTGAGAGTGAGTCTACAGGGGCTCCTGCCTGGCTGAAAGAACAGTTTCTAAGACTATAGAAATGTTGTATGATGTAGATGGGAGAAATTGTTCCCTTTATCTCCTAGAGAAAGAAAACTGCTGCCAGGGAATGAGGTATTTTCAAAACCCAGCAACAACAGAATTTTTATTTTTTTTACTTTTTGCTTGTTTTGCCAGCTAGCCCAAGGAACTCGGCCGCCAGTCAAAAGTCCCCATGTCCAACCCAGAGCTGGATTCACTTTAACAAAAATGTCCCTCTTCAGCCACCTAAGTGTCTGTTGAATTAGGCAAGAAGCCAAGCTGGGGTAGAAGCACTCGCTCACATGAAATGTCCGTTTGCATTTGAATCTCAGTGGCTTTCCCATGTCATGGTGAAAAAATGTTTCCTCTTCTTGGATGTTTTCAGGATGCCTTGGTTTGAGGAGGAAGTCCGACCCACTGGTCAGAGGGCGTCCATAGGAGGGGAAGCCACAGCTTTGCACAGTCAGACCAGGCTGTTCGTGCCTTTTAAAAAAATGCAAAACTATTCCTCGCCCACTCCTACCCATGGTTTTGATGTTGAAAGAAACCTGTTGTGGTTTAAATGACTCGGTCAGTTCTTTTGGGATTTTCCAAAGTTTCCTATAAAAAGAAATCTGTGGGAAATGAATGATTGTATAATCACTAACATATGCCAATTCTCTATAAATCTGTTATCTTTTTAGTGTTCTGAATTGCATTGTCCCAAATAGTGAATTGCAATCCTTTAACAGATTTATCTTTTAAGTGCTGCAGACTGTGTAATTTCTAACACTTTCATTTTTCTTTTAATGTTTTGAAGGGTGTCTAGTTAAAAAAAAACACAAAAGAGGCAAAGAGGTAAGTGTTTATGAGGCAAAATTAAAAGATCAGGATGATGAAGAGTGTGAAAATAAGACCATTAACGAGATAAGTGGTGGGTGGAGGTAAAATTCGATTTCCTCAATTACCGATACACCTTAAACAAAGTTATTTTTGGCTTGACTTAACAGAGAAAAAAGTCTCTACTTTGGTAGTGTGGGAATGGCGAATCAGTAAGATTATTTGTCTTTTTTTCTACGCACAGTAGACACAGAATTTGTTTACCTTTTGCTTAAAATAAGAAAATAAATAACTTCCTAGAATGAGAAAGTCATTTTTTAAAGTAGCGAAAAACAGAAGACAAAGTTTAATGGCCAAGGCATCATCAAGAAAAGAGCTGGTGAAGGAAATAAAGGGCATACTTCTAATTATCTATGAAGGCAAATATTTATTAAATGAGTTATAAATGAAGAATTCCACAGACAGCTGTTAGCGGACATGGAGTAGTAGAAAAACACGGTTTAAACTTAGTGCCAACACCAAAGGCCGTACAAGAAAAGGGATGTACAAACAAACTCGTTAAAGGTAATATATAAATATAAATTACAGTGATCTTTGGTAAGTAGAAGAGCCCAATGTAGTATTGATGGCTGACCAGAGGGTCAGTACCGTGTAAGCTAAGGCACCACTCCTGGCATTCAGGCTGAGTAAGCACTAGTAGTTCTCAACCCTGTAACATTTTTAAAATACGTATGCCTTGGGTCTATTCCACTCCCAGTGAATCAGACCACAGGCAAGAGATATGTCAAGTATTTTTAAAGATCCTCGTATGACTTCAGTCTAGTCCTGCCCTGGGTTGTCAATCTCTGTCCTAGACTATAGACTATTATATTGTTGTTATACGTTCAACATACAGTTGCTGCAACTATACTGGAAAACATTTAGGATAAGCCATGATGATCCCTCAGAAGAAACTTTTTGGACATGCTGGACCTTTTCCTGAGCCCTGAAGGAAATACAAAATGTGGTTTTTGGAGAAAAGAAACTGCATGAGCAGAGACTGAGAAGGCAGCTCACATGCTAAACATTTTGCAGTATGAGAGAACTCAGATTCCACTGAAAAATATCTCACACGGCTCTCTGTTTTACTGAGAGAACTTGTTTGCAGCCCCCCCCCATTCAGAAACATGTGTAAACATGTCTGGTTTATAATAAACTCATGCATCTATGAACTAGAACCTGACTAGCAAGACTTTGCTACTGTTGCTAGGTGTGGTTGAGTTGGCGCTGACCCGCATGCACAATGGTAG
Organism: Echinops telfairi; assembly: GCF_000313985.2. NCBI lineage: Eukaryota > Metazoa > Chordata > Mammalia > Afrosoricida > Tenrecidae > Echinops > Echinops telfairi. Next base: position 32,349,870 of record NW_022103900.1, read on the forward strand.
GAAAAACGGCCTCGTTGGGCGCTGCCCTCGCACTTGTTCCTGTGCTTGAGGCCCTTGTTGCAGCCACACTCTCAATCCATCTCCTTGAGAACCTCCCCCTTTTCCTGTGCGCCTCTAGTTTAGCAAACATGATGGCTTTTTCCAAGGATTGGTCTCTCCTGACATGTCCAAATTATATAAGATGATGTCTCACTATTCTTGCTTTTAAACACCACTCTGGCTGTATTTCTTCCAAGACAGACTGGTTTGTCCTTGTTCTAGTCTATGGTACTTTCAATATGCTTCAGGACAAAATTCAAATAATAGTGCATCACATCTTCTCCAGTCTCCTGTATTCCATGTCCAACTTACATACATGTGGGCAATTGAAATACTAAGGCTTGGATCAGGTACACCTTAGTCCTCAAAATTATATACTTGCTTTTAAATACTTGAGAGAGTTTGTGCAGCCAATTTACCTAATACAACTCATCTTTTGATCTCTTAATCTTTTTTTTTTTTTTTTTGGTAAGAAAATTCTGTTATTTGTATTTTTTATGTCTCGACAGTTCCGGGGGGACATGGGATCTTTTTTGCTTTTACTTACCCTCTAGTAGCCTTATCAGATCTGACATCTTACCCTTTTACAGCATATCTTTATTGACAGGAAGGAAATGTGGTAGGGTTAATAACAGATATATCTAATCGGAGCTTCATAATTTCTTAGGGTAATAATGATATGTAGTCATAATTGCTCTTGAAGTTTTTTTCAGGTGTGCCTTGGTAAGAATAGCCCATTTTCGCCTCCAGCTATGGAAGTAATCATTTCTCTATGACTGAGCATTATACGAAGCAGTTGGCCTGTATTTAAGACCCATATTGCAGATACAAAAAAAAAATCTTTAAACACTAGAATCACACTCAGCCTGACAAAATGATAAAGCTAAGAGATGCGTGGAAACTGGATACTGTGTATGAACTGAAATGGCAAGGCACATGTTAATTGAGAAGAGGAGCAGAAGCATAACCTTAGCTTCTGACGAACACTCCCTTTGTCTTTCTAGCTCTCTGCGTCCTCTGCCTTAGATTCACATTGCCGAGAAGATAGAGCTATTTATGCAAGGCAACTCCTTTTCTAATGAAATGCAACTTCAGGCTTTGGATCAATATCAAGCTGAGAAGAAGCATATTTGACATGTTATGCCAGGGGCTTCTGTTCTCTTAATTCTGCACAAAGTTCTTTGAATGACAAGGACTAAGAGACACAGAAGGAAGTGTTATGTTTGTTTGTTTTATGGTAACATTTTTGGAACAATGGACTAATATACAAACAGAACCTGACAATGTAGAAATGTGGCTTCAAAAGACGATGAGATTTACCAGAACTAAATATAAAGTTGTGGGTTTGGGTTCCAAATACTGGTTAAGATCAGAGTGACAAGTTCCAAAACTCAAATGAAAAAGATCACATATAAAAATGGGCAAAAGTCAGAGCTATAGTGATAAGACACAGTGAAGCACATGATTATCAACCTGATTGTTGGCAGTGGGAACTTGACCAGTGGCTCCTAGAGAAAGAGGCCAGTGTGCTATGAGGTTTTTTTTAACAAAATAACGTTTTAGCAAGATTTTATCAGTAGCCACTTCAATAGTGACTGCATTAAGGTAAGTGGATGATTCTAATAATAGGTTAGGACTCGTTGGAAGAAATTTAAGAACCACTGGGGTTCATAATTAGATCATCCAATTTAGTTGAAACAAAGTAAAAATTCTTTTTTTTTTTTAAATCATGAAAAAGTGAAATAATTCACGCTAGGAGGACCAGTTCCTGGAAACCTCCAGGACTGGTGGGGAGATAGTCAGAAAGGTCATCAGACAAACCTGGGATTATGTATGCTTTTTCAGATTGTTTTGCTAGTTTTCTTTTTTTGGCTCTCTTTTTATTCAATCGTATGTTTTCTTTTTGTTTTGTCTCCGTTATTGTTGGTTGACCTACATATAAGGTATGTGTGGAAGCAAGCCCAAGGAGAAAGGAATGGGACAGAAGGTTCTGGAGGGACTTGGGGGAAGGAGGAGGCAGGGGAAGGGAGCGGTGAGCAAACAGTGCCATAAAGAGGGGAGCAACTAGGGAATTAAAATCAACAATGCGGTATTAATGGGATCAGGTAACAGGCATCATGAGACTCAAAACAAACATGCAAACAAACAAAAAACCATATTGTTGAGAACGAGGGGGTGTCGGAGCAGAGACTCAAAATCCATCTGTAGACAATGGGACATCCCCTCACAGAAGGGTCATAAGGAAGGGCACAGAATAGCAGTGATGAAACACACAATATTCTTCATGTTCCTTGAGGCTTCCTCACCTCCCCACTATCATGACCCCAGTCTTGCCTCTCACTGGAGGCTAGACCGGAGCCTGTACACTGGTACAGAAAAGACTCACTGCACATGGAAACAGGGTCAGATAAACCCCCCAGGAACAGAAATGAGAGTAGCTATTCCAGGAGGATAGGGATATGGTGGGGAAAGGAGGGGAGGAAGGGGCAACCAATTGCAATGATCAACACATAACCACACCACCTCCATCACCACCTCCACCACCACCTCCACCACCACCACCTCCACCCCAGAGGGACGAACCACAGAAACCAGGGGGCATGGGAGACAGTGGTCGGTGTAAGATATGAAAATAATAATGATTTATAATTTATCAAGGGGTAGGGTGGGGGCGAGGAGGGAAGGGGAAAAGAGGAGCTGACACTAAGGACTCAATAAAAAGTAAATGTCTAGAAAATAATGATGACAACCTATGTACAAATATGCTTGATGTAATTGATGTATGGATTGTTATAAGAGCTGCGAGGGCCTCAATAAAAATGATCTTTAAAAAAATGGGCACTACCATTTCATTCTAGCTAACTAATGTCTAGGATATCAATCTTTATGTGTTCCAAACTTTTTGGTGTGTCAGTCTAATGGTCTAACCCTCCTCACTGCCGTTGAGTGGATTGCCGCTCCTAGCAATTCAATGACAGAGTAGAACCGCCCCTTTGGATTTCCCAGGCTATCAATGGTGACAGGAGCAGAAAGCCTTCATCTTTTTCCCACAAAGCCACTGGCAGTTTCCAACTCTTGACCTTTCCGTTAAGGGCCCAACAAGTAACCCACTAGGCCACCAGTGCTCCTTTTAATATAATGCTAGACCCATACATTTTCAAAGGACTAGAACGACCTTATGATAAAACTTGATCGTTTCTTGAGACTGTGACTTCCTTCGTTCAGGACGTGAACTTGGTGCACACAGTCCTAAGGCCAGGAAGTGGTGTCCTCTAACATACCTCTCTCCTTTCTGATACTATTGGTCCAATAGCCCAAATAATGCTCATTCTGGGAGCTTGTCAATTAAAAAAAACACAAAACAGTTGCTACTAAGTCTATTCTTACACAGGAGCTCCGTCTGTGCCTTAGTAGGATTTTGCTCCATAGGGTTTCCAATGGATGATTTTTTTCCCCCCAGAAGTGAATCACCAGGTGTTTCTTTCAAGGCAACTCTGAGTAGACTCAAACTTCCAATCCTTCATGTATCAGTTGAGAATTTTAACCTACTTGCACCACCTCAGGACTCCTGCTAAATCATTCATTTGCTCTCTCAGAATTGCTAACTGTCTAGCCTGTTCCAAAACAGAGCTCACACAGTCAAACTGGTGCGGCTAAGGGTAGAGTCAGACTGTGAGCAAAGAGCTGCAGTGTGTAATTTTTCCAAAGAAGTTACATATATTTCTCTCCATATGTTTTCCTCTGCCAGATAGAATAGTGTTCTTCAAAATAAGAATAAGAGTCAAAATGCATAAGCTATGTTGAAATTTCTCACAGCCACATCATAAAAATGCAAGAAAATAGATGACTAGTTACTGTATTTTATTAAGCCCAGTATTTCTGAAATATTTTCAGTCCAAAATGTAATCAATGTAAAAAGTGTTAATGGGAAATTTTACTTCACTTTCTTTCCTACCAAATTATAAGTCTGGTGTATATATATATTATACTTAGAATAATAGAGCTCAATTTGAACTATGTAGTAACATTCCAAAGGTTCACTAAGCACTTGTGGCTAGTGGCTTGTGCAGGATTAGACTATCACACCAATTGAGCTCTGTTGGTCTTTCTTCTCATCTGGACCCCAAAGACTGATCTTCCTAGGACTGAGATTCTTTCCTGGGGCACATTTAAGAATTACTATCATGTTTCCTTTCATCAATAGTACTCTTCCTCATCCAGCGGTGAGATAGTTAAAATTTATTTTGCCAACCTGGCCGATAAACACATGTGGGGTTAATTGAAAGGCAGAGAGATAAATGGCTTGTTAAGCCTTGCCTTTTGAGTTCTTGGGTTTCTTGCTTTCTGATGGTTGGACCAGGGTGCAGCTGCCTTAGCCAGTTCCCTGCTTCAGCTGGCAAGGCTCACTTTCTGCTAGACATCCCTGAGGAGAAGCTGCATGGACCTACCCCGTTGCAGCCTTGGGTGCTGGACCAGCCATTTGGAGACCCCTGCCAGCGCTGAGATGTTTGTACATTCACTGACTGGACTTTCCTCCTGCAGTCAGTGTCATTGCATGTGTTTTGTGAGATGGAGGAGGACTTTGTGGATTGGTATCAGACATATGGGTAATGTTGGACTTGTGGGCTTGGGCAACACTGGGTTGGGATGTTTTCTTGATGTGCACGTACCCTTTATATAAAACTCTCTTATATATGTGTGTTTCTATGGCTTTGTTTCCCTAGTTTACCCAGACTAACACAGCTGGTGAGCAAGTACCTTTGGGTTGTGCGTATCTTATACCTACCATGTGCTTGGTACCTATTAAGAACCCAGTAAATCCTGAATCAAAGGGTGTGGCATAATCTAACACATTAGAATTTCATTTTAAAGTCTTAAAATAGCCTTTTAATATTATATATTTTGTTGTTGTTGTTATTGTTTATTTGTTGTTCCTAATGCCACGAGGTACTGACTCTGGCTTGGCTTGTAAATGCAGTACAGCGTAGCTCACTCAGTCCCAGACATTGGGGTAAAGGCTATTTTAAATTAATATTATTTTATTGGGGCAAAGACTATTTTAAAATAATATTATTTTATTTGGGTAAAGGCTATTTTAAATTATTATTATTTAATTGTGGTACAAAAATCACTTCATTCCCACAGTGCATCAGTAATGTTGAGAAAAATTACAATACAACCCTTAGCTAATATTGTTTGGGGGCACTTTAGTTTGCACTAGGGGACAAGGTAGCATATTCAGGTTGTTCAAGATCAACTTTCCCTTCTGAATTTATTTATGAACTAGGTGGGAGGAAGTGTGAAACAGACTGATCATGTCAGTCATCCTTCCAAACACTACCCTGAGCAGCAGTCACTACCAGAGAGACTGACGAAGAACTGTGGTTCTCTACGTGAAGGAAGGGAACAGGACCGGGGACAAGAGATGGGAGTTGGAATCACCAGGGAGAGATTTGGAATGTTCTTGCAAGGACGAAGAGTGTGTTCCTTGTGAAAATCTCTTCAAGACCATTCAGACACCATCCAATTTCTTCTCTCAAACCGAGAACAGCCGTGGAGAAGACGGTGCTGCCAGTGGAGAGTGGATAATTAATAAGAGTTTCTCCCTTTCCGGCACTCCAAGGGTTCGTGCTGTGGACCTTGGCCTCCTTCCAGCACGTCTCTAAATCCTCCAGCATCATGTAGTAGTCATTTTTTCAAATAAAGGTGAAATAATGCCTCCTTAATGTCCGTTTTAGCTAAATACATCCCTTTAGACCTGTGTGAAGCACATATCTAGATTAATGATCAGAAGCGGCTAACTATGAAACACATTACTGCTACCATTACTTACTACCTAGTCTCTTTTGGCTTTTCTTGAAGACAGTATTTTTTTTTCTGGGTAATACCTGGGATTCATATCCTTTGACCCAGACAATTAACTTTCTCTAGCTGAATTGGATGAGAGGGTACCTTACTAACAGTGAACTCTTGAGAAATCCAACATTAAATATCAGAGTAGATATGTCTTTGTGGGGCAATCTATATTTGTTTTCTCATGACATTGTATGTTCCCTGCTAGATGTCATGTGTTGGGAAATATTCCAATAAATTGACCCAATGCCTGTGAGCTTATAAATTGGCATCATCTTATAATTCTGCTCTGTCACAGTAGTCCCCTCTCCGATATTCACATTGCCTTGCAGTGATCTGGACACTACAGGGTTAGTTCCAAAAAGATACAAAGACATTTCATAAGCAAAATATTTTAAGTGCATTTTGAAATTGTTAGAAGTCATCAAAATGCTTTGGTTTTAATTGTTAGATATTTTCATTTTATTTTTCAGGTGACAGAGACTCCACCTCCCAGTAGATTTATTTTTAATCATGAATATTGGTTGATTTAAAAATTAAGTCTAATGGAACACAATAGACTGTAGGTTAAAATGCCTCAATTATTTTAAATACAAACTTAAAATTCAGACACCTAGTGTTACTGAAATGCACTCAGGTTTTGTGGTTTAATCACAACATCTGTTTTGGTTTTTCTACCACAAAAGTGCGTTTAATCTGTTCTTCCTTTAGTTGAACTTTTCACATCTGCTTCGGCTCGGTTCCCATAAGCTAAAGACCAGATTTTTCCAAAAGTAGGAAGTCTACCTGTACCATTGTTGTTCCAGCCCAAAAGATCTGTTTTTAATACCAGCTGAAGATTTCAAAAGAATAACAAAAATAAACTCCTTACCCACAATGCACTGCGTATGATTTTTGGCTTGTTTCGCCTCATGTGGTTATTTTATAAATGCAGCATTCTGTGGAAGCTTTAAATTCAAAGAGTGAATTGTCAAATCACTGAGACACAGGTACTCCTCCTTGCTTTTTAATCAAGAATGTAATCTATTAAGGTAATTATTTGTGGGGGGAAAATTATATCAAGGATGGGCCATGGCTTACAAAACTTAGTGGTTTGTTTTGGACATGTACCTAATGAGTATCTGAGTCCCTTGGCTCCTGAAAAGTAGGTCAGAAAATGTTGTAAGGACAACATTACTTCATAGTTTTTCCACAATTGTGTGCTGCCTCTGAGGCTTCAGCTCCACTCTGGCTCCTGTTTAGAACTAGCTCGAAGAGCCGTACCCCAAACCACTCTCCGAGGCCAGACATTAGAAGCATCTTTGAAATAAAACCAAGGTGCAGAGAAGAAACAAATTTGTCTTCACTTATGAATTTGGTTGAGAAAGTTATTGAATAAATGAGTGTCTAGGTTAGATATGTGTTAATTGTTTTTCTCAAGTGGAAGGATTAACTCTCTTTAACAGCATTTACATGAGATTGAACAAAGCTGAATATTTAGCCCCTATTTGGAGAAGATTAAATTGATATCAAGTTAGTCCAATTATTTTATTTTAGAAATTTATTTTGAACATGTAAGATGCACATAATTAAATATTTTTGTAACACAAGATTGTGTAATTATATTTGTCCTGTTTACAGGACAGAGTAACACAGCACACTGCAATTAGTAGGTGTTCAATCCATGTGTGGTGAATGAGGCCTAATGAGGCAATATAATGGAGAGAGCCTGGTACAGTACCTTTGTCTATGCAAATGAGAGGATTCCGTGATTTGAATAAATTTCTAATGCCTTACATAGACAGACACTCTCAGTGGGGATGATTATTCAATGTAATTCAAAAATATTTATTGATTGCATGATATATACAAGTCATGAGATAGACACAGTGAGAGCTTAAAGGATGAGTAAGAGCTTCATAAATTTGAAGCATAAGTATGCAGATTGTTTTTAAAATTCTTAGCAAGGATAGCAAAACATCGCTTTGGCGGAGCTAAGGCTACGGTGGTTCACTGGTACAATCCTTGCCTTTCATGTGAGCAACCTGGGCTCGATTCCTGGCCAACACACCTTATGCACAGTTACCACCCCTCTGTCAGGGAGAGCTGAGTGCTGTGATCATGACGAAAAGGTTTCACAGGAGCTTCCAGGTTAGAAAAGAAAGACCAGACGTTCTACTACTTATAAAACTTCACCAATGAACACCCCAGGGTGTTCACAATGGTCAGATCTGCAACCAATCAGGAGGATGGCACAGGGGACTCATGAGGTGGAAGTCCAACAACAATGGTGGAGTGAGCTAGCGTTTGCAACAGGTTTTGAAAGGAAAGTAATCAGAAGTTTGAGGGCTTTGACTAGGGAATGAGCAGGAGATGAAAAGTGAATATGGGAGTAATGTGGTAAAAAAAAAAAAAAAGGCAAAGGATTTCAGGTCCAGAGCACAGGATGAGGAAAGGAAGGACCGACAAGCAGTGCAGTTTGTCTGTAGCACAGGCTTCCCGAGAGAGGCTTAGATGAGGATAGAAAGTAGCCCAGTGGCGATGGTGGAATGCTTTACATGCCATGCCAAGGAGCTTGTACATAATTCAGTAGAAAATGAGAACCTGGGTCTTCCAAACAGGTTTGGAAAATGTATTATTCACCGAAGCATCACAAATGTTCAATCATTTTGCCACAATAGATAAAACAAAAGTTCACGAGGAAGAAACCTTCTCTGGGCTAGAGAATAGAATTCTAAGCAATGTGCAGAAATACCATACTTGGAACTTCTTGCCCCCAAATATCCCACTGAATGTGTGCATCCTCACTGAAAAGACCAACGGCAATGGAAAATATTCCTGTGTTGGCAATTACTCAAATGACACTAATGTGCTTTTAAATTATAAGAAACAAGTGGAATAAGATACAAAATAAAACAAACTTTCCTATTAGGATTATTAGATCTAAGCTCTTCTAGCAGCTTTGCAGATGAGATACAGTCTTGAAAACTCACAGGGACAGTTCTACGCTGTCCTGTAAGGTCACTATGAGTCAGCATGGACTCAAAGGCAGTGAGTTTAGCGCGCGCACGTGTGTGTGTGTGTGTGTGTGTGTGTGTGTGTGTGTGTGTGTGTTTGTGTGTGTATAAGGGTGGGCTTGGATCACCTTGTTGAGACTCATAAATGCAACTCTATAAAAACAACTGGGTGAACTGTTTCTTTCCTGGCATGACAGAATGTTTCAAACAGATTGTTTCTCACCTGTATCTGTCGGTCTTTCTATATATCTATCAGATATGTATCTATCTGGGATATATCTATATCAAAAGATTTGAAGGAAAGTATCTACTCAAGTTGCTTGCTACTTTGAGGTAAAAGAAGAGAGTTTGGGTCATACCCTTGTTGATTGATTGATACATTCATTTACTCAAATATTTAACTTGTAATAAGCCATAGTCATGTAAATGAAGTTTGGAATATAAAGGTAAAAAGATTCAATAAGCCTTAAGCCAAATTGCTATATTTATCCTGATCTCCACCTGCACCTTGATCCTCTTCTAGTATGCTTTCTCAGCCATCCCAGAATACAAAACATTACTCTTGGCTCCATCCTGTCTTCCTCCCCCATATCCAATCCAACTTAATGCTTTACCAATATTACTTTTAATATGTCTACAGCAAATTCTACCACTAGTTCTTCCTTGCTGTTCCCAAGAAGAAGAATTGATGGTTTTTATTTATGGTGTTGGAACAGAATATTGAATATACTGTAAAATTTTTGAGAAAAAAAAGCAACTATGTCCTGCAAGGACTGCAGCAAAGACTCCTTAGAATCAAAGATGGTGACCTGTCATCCCAGGTACTTTGGGCGAGTTTTCAGGAGGGATGGTCCCTGGAAAGCATCAGATGCTTGGTGAAGGAGAGGAAAATTGGAGACAGTATTTCATTTTGTTGTACATTATGATACTGTGAATCAGAACTACCTTAGTAGATCCTAACAGCATCAATCCCAATGTACATGACTATGTTAGCTTAACACCTGGTCTACCTGTCACTCGCATGTCCTTTCCCATTCTACACCCCCCCCAACCCCAACCAGGTAAAATTGATACGTCCTTAGCAATACCCACTCTATCCCTGTCCATTGCTTATAGAGTTCCATTCATTGTTAAAGTCCCCGCATTTGGCCAAGACCTGGATTGAATTCGATTTAATCAAGGATGTGATCACTCTCATGGGATGGGAAAGAATGACAAAAGTCAGGTACGTGATGTCATTGGAGGCATAGAGCTGTGGGTACTTTTACTCTTAATCCCAGAATCCATTTAGTTTCATAGAACAAAGCAATCAATCTTCTCCACCAAGATAGTATTATACTCGCTTCTTCGTAGGGGTCTGATGACTATTCATTGGTTGGGTATTTTGGAGTTGGTGGACTTGTTTCAGAACAGGAAAAACAAACCATTTAGAAATCAAAAGTAAGTAAAGAAACAAATTTCCCAAATATTTCTACAGCCTGCCATAAAAATCTCCCCCATTTCATTGTGCACAAAGTTTCAATGTCATTGCCTGAGATTTGGAGGAGGGCTATTATTAAGGAGACTATTCAAACCCAATTCTCAATGTATATTTCAAATTTACACAATGTGTTTTTTTTATTTTCATAGATGATTAAAACCACATCATGATAGAACAATCTCTGAGAATCCTAAGACTTTTAACAGGTAAGGAATGGATTTAAAAAACACTTTATGCCTTTATAAAGAAAGCTCCTGTCCCTCAGCAGCACATTTCAGCATCTTATTAGTGGCATTTGATCTGATTGACATCTTGACCAATAATTTGAACAGTCGATAGATCTTTTTCATTTAGATCACAAAGGGAATATAAATTCTTGACTGTAAACTCAAGAGCGGGAAGCTCCAAACTATTTCTTTAAAATATCTCCCTGTGATGCTAAAGTAATTTCCAGGTTCTTTAATTAATTAGCGGCCAAAAATATAGCTAGTAATAATCCATTACTTTTATTTGTATTTGCAAGTAGGCCAAAATAGAATGGAATGGTAAATTAAAAAAAATGACTTAAAATGCCCACTGTGTGTGCATACCAATAAGAAATACTCTATTAGTATTGCAACATTACTAACTGGCTTTTGTTTTATTTTGGGGCTTGCTCGTTTCCAGTTTCAGCTACTTATACATAAACGTTTATCAGTTTGGGTACCATCTTCTGAGAGTGATTCGCTGTTTCTCAAGTTGGATATGCTGGGCTATTACAGCTTATTCTAAAACTTCCTTAAATACAAAGCCAAATAAACCTAGATTTACCACTCTGGTATGTTATCATTATGTTAAACATTGAGCTCGACGCACACCCATGCAGCTACAGAGCATGCGCAGGCAATTCCTTCGTAACGGCATTAGCCGAGCATGTCAGTTTCTACTTCACTACCAACATTTGTCACCAACTTGTATGTTTTGGTTTTGTTTTATTGCTTAAAACATTAAAGTAGGAATTAAGTACAGTATATGAAGAAGAATACAAATGTGGGCATTTTAAAAGTTGTTTATTTGTTAGTTTATTGCATCCAGGAGACATCGCAAAGCAGCAGACCGTGGATGTTGCATTCATACCCTGAACAAAAAGAAGAGGATTTTCTGTAAATATAAAAAACAATAAGTTCTTTATGCTACTATGGATTTATTACCTAAAAGCTTAAGGTCATGCATTTCCAGTGGTATTGATCTTTATTTTGCAAATGTTTCAGCAGCATTTACTATCACTGAAGAAGTGGCAACATGTTCTACTTAAGATCAAACAATCTCCCCAAATCTGGCAAGATTTAACAGAACTTTAAAACAATACTTTCCAGGGAAAACGCTAACCATCTGCAACTGTTATTATTAACACTACTATTTTCTCTTTTTTCTTCCTATAGTATTTACACTTCTATAGGAAGTGCTGCTTCTCCAGCTTTCTAACTCTCATTAGCAATTCATCAAAAACAAACGGCTGAAGGAGATGTTTGTATTTAGGATTTTTTCCCCCCACGTCAAACAAATCACTATCTTGTTTTAATTACACAAATTTCCATTTTCAGTTGAACTGGGTCCTTGCACGGGTTGACCTGAGTGCTAGAAAGAAAACTCCAATCTCAGAACACAGAAAAGGCTGAGCGTAGGGACTCAAGTCTGAGCTCACACTCTGGGAGTGCGGGGAGTCGTTGGGGAGTGGTGGGAAATAAATGGCGGGAAAGTCCTGAGCCACGTTAATAAGAATTACTTCGAATTAAAAGTGTAACCTACCGTTATGTAAAGTGAGAAAATCGCACTTAGATATACTTGTACAGGAGGATGAATTTGAAACATCCAAACCTATCTCAGCTGTTTTGTGTTCATATGGCCGAAACACATAAGCCCGGCAATACTAGAGGAAGCTCTCTCGAGCCAAAATTTGGCGTTCTGTCTTGGCTGTTGTCACAACCATCAGGATCCAGCACCCGATGCCACCCACTTGTACCTCGGCCAGCGCGAGTGCAGAGTTTCTTGTGCAGCTCTGCAGTGGAGTGGCCTCTTTGATGTTGCTCAGCCACCATTTCCTTCCCATGCACTTTTATCTCTGTCCTGGCACTCATTCCTGCAGCATCCTCTCCTCCAGATGGTCTCCATCTCCCCTTCAGAAGTGCCCAAAATACTCCAGCTTCCTCCTCTTGATCTTTCCCCCATCGGCAGCCACATTATCCCTCAGGATTTTAATACCAAGTTATTCTCTATTTTAATTTTTTTCCTCCCAGATTGTTCCTATGGAAGGAAAGACTGCTAGGAAAATTGACAAAATCTGCAGAGAGTATTGTTATATTGTTGCATTGTGAACCATCTTGCTCGGTCATTATTTTTTTTCCCTGAGGTGCTCACTGGGTGCACTGATTTCTCAACATTGATTGAGTGCCTGATTGCTGCGGCACTTCAGAGTCAAATATAAATAAAGCAGGGTTCACGATAGGACATAAATATGGTAACGGAGGAATGGACAAGGTATGGGGGGAGATGGTACTGGGAGCCCAAGGAGAGAGTGCACACCAACCAATGGGGAGAATGAGGAGGAGAATAAATAAAGCTTCATAACTTTGGTCCTTGAAGGATGAATAGTTTAGCAAGCTCACAGTGAGTACAGGGCACCCATATAAAGGAAAGCATATAGAACAGGACATGGGTGGAAAAGTGTTAAGCACTAAGGATTCCTGCAGTGTGGCTTCTAAGGATATTGGGAAGTCCAAGATAGATGTAAATTAAACCAAGAGCGTTGCATGTCCTGTGTATGGACTTATTTGGAAGGGCACACGACATGGAAAAGTTTTTAAATCACGGACACCATTAAAAGACCTGTACAGTGACTCAAATTGCTAACACATTTGGGCACTAACTTAAAGGGCCATGGTTCAAGTCCACACTGAGGTACCTCAGATGGAAGGCCTGGGATCCAATGATTAAAATCAATCTTTGAAACCACAGCTGCTGCTGCTGCTGCTACTGCTGCTGCTGTTTGGTGCCATTTGCTTAAAAAATAACTTGCTGGTTGTAGCCTCTTTTACAAAATATGTGAATTAAAAAAAATCCCACCAAGCTATTGGAATTAACTATTTTTCTGAAACAAAGTGATTCACAGAGAGTTAGAACAAGAAACTATATAGAATGCCTGTAGCAGTTTTGGTACCATGATCACTTCGAAGACGACATTAAAGTCCTAGAGACATTCAGTGGCACGATAAAGTCAACCAGAACATCCAAGGTTGAGTTAGAGCCAATTTCTACTGCAAGTTTATTGCCATGCCTTGTTGCCTTATCCTTTCAGAGTCCACGTTCTAAGTATCATATTCAACTGTGAGGAAGGTATTTGCTGAGATTTAGAATTATCTTAATCACGCTGATAACGGACACTTTTTCTCACTAGTACTTATAACATGATACTGTTTAAATCGACACTCCTCAAAAGGTCGACTTGTACCTAGAGTGGGCTATATTGCATAATGCGCATAAGTATATATCGCCTGATATAAGAAGTTACAATAATTTTCCATTTTCCCCAGGAAATAGACAAATACACATATAATCAGTGGAAATATTATAATAGTGGAAAGGTGACACCAGCTGGTTTTTGTGGCTGCCGTGGTTCTTTTCCCAGCTAGTGGACACAGGACATAGACAAAATTTAAAAGCTTAACCTTCCTTCCTAACGAAACAAAAGCAACGCTTGATTTTTCAGCCTTAATCCACTTCAAATCTTTTACTTCAGTCCTACTGGCACCATCATTTCAAAATCACAGCATTATGCAGTGCACTGTTTTCGAATGTCAGGAAAACAAAAGCTTTATTGAATAAATATGTGTGAAAACGCTGCAAACAAAAACATCTCCACAGGCACCACCTGACTGGCGCACAGCAATACTTGCCATTGTCCTCTCAGAGCTCAGCAAGCAACTTCCTAGCATATCAGGCTAATGTTTCTTTCAAAGCTGTTTGTCTTGTTAAAGAAGGAATCAAACAAAGAGAATTAAGAAAATCGTTTTCCAAAATATGCACACTTTTTTCCCTAGTGAATTATCAAACAAGATTTCTTAACTGCAAAAAATTTAACTCTGAAAACACTCACTAAAGTGCTTCATGCATGATTATTTTCAATCCCTTTGACAACCTTACAAAAATATACTAAGGTATTCAAAGAAAATACTTACAATCTTCCATCCAAGTTTGGAGGTAAGAGCAGAAGAGTAGTCTAAGATGGGCAGAAATTAAATACAAGGAACTGTGATCAGGTGCTTCAACTATGACAAATGATAACTCACTTCCAAAAATGTAGATTTGTCTGAAAAGGTATTTAGTTCATGAGATTTATGCTAACATTGATTCATTTATCCAGTCAGTAATTTGTGTGTTCAGTAATGATTTTCACTCAGAAGCTCACTGTCATTGAGAGGGTATCAACCCTAAAGAACAGGTCTAATAGAACTGCCCCGGTGAGTTTCTGAGCCTGTAACTCTTTACAAGAGTAGAAAGCCTGGTCTTTCTCTCACCAAGCAGTTGGTGGTTTCAAACTGTCAACCTTGCAGTTAGCAGATAAACAAGTAATCCTATGCAACCAGGGCTCCTATAAGCATCTAAAATGTTTCACAGGAAGGAGTGCTTGTAGTATGGTGGGAGCAGCATTGTGCGGATCAAAGCTTAGCTGCTCTGTAGGAGAGATGAGATTGCCTGCTTCTATGAAGGATTTACCATCTCAGAAACTCCACTGGGCAGTTTTACTCTGTTCTGTACGGTTGCTAGGAGTCAGAAAGGACTCAATAGCAGTGAGTTATAATGTTGCAGATTCTGAGCACAAAGCTGGGAGCTTAGCAAGGCAAGCTTTGTCTCTAGGAAGTCCACATACGAGTGGGAGCTACAAACACTAAGACTCTTCGAGATCGATGTATTAAAAAGAAATGCAGCGTTAAGAATAATGAAGAAAAATTAAGTAGGCTGGAGGGAGACCAGAGATACTATTTTAGCAGGTGACTAGGGAAGGCTTCTTAAAGGAAGTGCTCATCGAATAGAAACTTGGAAAATGAGCAGGCTGAGTGGTGCAACTCTCAGGATGGAGGGTTTTCTCGAGGCAGGAACAGGAAAGTATACACCGCACAAACAGGAAATAAGATCAGAATGTTTGTGGAACACCAGAGAGAGGAGAGTAGGGACACAGGAGAAGACATTATCTATGTTTGCAGCAAAGGACCTGGTAGGCCATAGAAAGGAATTTAGATTTTTAATGAAGTGGGTTAAAAAGCCCCTGGAGGACTTTGAGCAAGTGCACGGCAAGATCTATTAGCAAACACACGTGCAAACGTATGCCCCCCCCCCCCCACAGACCCACACAACGAATTGTCAGACCATCCTCATTTCCAACACAAGATTTGTTGGCAACTCACGCTCTTCACGGACTGCCCCTGTAAGCACCAGTTGTTTCAAATCCCTGCCTTCCAATCCATCAAGTATCTGTCTCCTACAACAGAGAGCATACATTTAACATGGAGGCTTAAGCGAAAACCTATCGAAACCATTTCTATTGTACAGGTTTCTCACACACACTTCCACTCAGAGCCTCTCAAAGCCCTGTGAGGTTGCAAACTGGTGATCTTCGTTTTATACTTGTTCTTGGCTGAAAGGCAAATCATTGACTGGTTATCCTCATTGTAAATATGAAGAAATGGAGAGCTGACTTTCCTCAAATAAGGCCACAGGAATGGGTACTGTAAGAACCAAGGCTACAAAGTCCAAGGCTTGTTCCCATACACAAGGTTCTATTGTTAATTTTCAAGATCTAATTAATTACATTATCCCTCATTTCATAGCTTTGACACAAAAATCAAAATACAATTTGGTAAGAAATTGAAGAGTGTAGAAAATTCCAGAAGGAGGAAGTAAGTTATCAGAGTATCCAAGTAGAGTGGAAAAGGGGAAGCAATCTCATTAGATCATTGTTCTTCAGCCTTACTATGTATGATAATGCTTTGCCAAATCCTGGGCCACAAAGGCAAAGAAGCAAAAATACCCACAGGACTAAAAGATAGAGAAAAGGAAAATGAATTAGAAAATGTTATATCAAGTGAGAAAAAAACATTCATCATCTTCCAAATCTCCTTATGTGTTCACATAGCTCAGAGTTTCACATACTTAAAGCTATGTCTCCATATATACTCCAACCTTAAGTGGTTGTCAAATTGTTTTTGGACAGGCTCACATAACTCTAGTTCAATATCTTTTTAAAAATACAACTTTCTCATATGAAACATCTACAGAAAAGTCTACAGTGAAAAATTCTCGTTAGAGTAGCTAGCCAGCTCTCACTTGAGTTCACCATTTATTGAGTACTGCTTAGATGAGCAGTAGATCCTATTAGATATTACAAGTAGGTTGCAATACAAATGTTTAGTACTTTTGGTAGACAGAGCTGTGTTTTCAAATGAAATTTTAGTTGCAGTACAAATGTTTAGTATTTTTGGTAGACAGAGCTGTGTTTTCAAATGAAATTTATCAGGAGAGAAATAACATGATTTTGAACACACGTCAGTGACTTTATTGACCGCTCCCTTCCCATTCCCCACTCAACTCATTCCCAAAGCCCTCACTTCAAGCCCTCTAGCTCTTTTTGCTCCTCTGCGCCTGTCACTTTCCCACGCATACCTTCTTATCTTCAGTCGACACTCCCCCTGATACTTCCCTCCCACCCCCACCAACAAAAGGCAGACTGCAAAAAGAAACCCTATGAACCAAATAGACGTCACTGCCTGCGCAGGCCCATCACCCTCCAACCGACAAAAACATACATTAAAAACAAACAAACCCACAACTCAGCCTCCAGCAAGAGGGGAGCTTCTCCTGAAAGCTCCATCGGAGGAGGCCAATCTATCAAAGAAAAGCCCAGAAAGCCCACCAGGCTCAGCTACATCAGAGGCGACAGAAAGTGTCCCCCATGGAAGAGCACATGATGGTTCAAAAGAGCACGCACTAGAAGCCAGGATGACCCAGCTCCTCCAAAAGACTCTTTCTTCTGATAGGTGAACATTTCTGAAATTAGAATATGGGATCGTTGGAAATGCCTTTCTTAATATTTCAATTTGTGAAGAAATAACTTACTTGGTGAACATCATTTCTACCCAGAGAATTACAAGTACCCTCACTTCGAAGCTACTCTTCTCTCACTCCAAACCCTCACGAGGGAGCAGAAAGTGAGGCGGGACAAAGGTAAGCTGTTGGTGCAGAGCGAGTATGGCCCTCGTCGCACAAAGAATGTCTGAAGAATGAAACTTCAACCTGCCGACATGGTACGGCTGGAAGTCACTCGACATTGAAATCTCCACTTCTGCGTGATGAAGCTGAAGAAAGTAAAGATGACATCGGAATGCTTTCTTGGGACAAAGAGGCATACTGCTATTGGTAAAAGGGTTCGATGAAGTTCCAGAAACACAGTTCATAATTAGCTCTTAAATGTAGCAACCAGGAAAAAAAATTGGATTATTTGAAGGCAAAATAATCAGAAGAAAGTATTTGGCTTTCATTTATAGCCACTGTCTGGATTATCACAGTGGACTTTCTCCGTAGCTGAAAAAAATATCCAAAAAAATTCATTTGCAAACCAAGGATTGAAATACTTTGTCTGTCAAAATTGAATATTTTTAAAAGACCAAATTATGTTCTATAACAATCAATTTTGTTCAGCTTTATTGTATTTGTTATTGTTAATAAGATATTACTGTATCAATTTAATATGCTATGTTAGAGTCAAAAGGTGCATTTAGCTTTTAGGGTTTTGTAGATTTAATTATTATTTAATGCTTTGTCACATATTTATAAATGCATTTAAATGCATTTAATATTTACTTTTACTGGTTTTTATTTTAGACTTTTGGTTGCTGAACCCTTTGTTTTATAAAATACTATTGAGCAAAGTAAAATTTGGTACAGTTCTTTTGTTCCCCAAATTACAATGTTCGTGAAAGTGAAAGAAATAGATGAAGTGATGATTTCAGTATAAAAAGAGGTTTCCTTAGAGCAGCGGTTCTCAACCTGGAGGTTGTGATCCCTTTGGGGGTTGAATGACCCTTTCACAGGGGTCACCCGATTCATAACAGTAGTAAATGACAGTAATGAAGTAGCAACAAAAATAATTTTATAGCTGGGGGGTCAACACAACATGAGGAACTGTATTAAAGGGTCACGGCATTAGGGAGGGTGAGAACCGCTGGCTTAGAGGCTAGTAGTAGTGCCGGAAAGGCCAGGGCATTCTTACATGCACTCTTACTGTTGAATGCCAATGCCCGTGTCGTGGAGTTCTGGTGGCCTTGTGGGTTATGCCTGGGGCTGCTAACTTCACGGGCAGAGCTTTGAAGCCACCAGTGCAAGCCCCCAAGAGAACGTTGAGGCTGTCTCCTTCTGTGGAGATTTACAGTCTCAGAAACCCAAAGGGACAGCTCTACTCAGTCTTAAGGAGTGGCTGTGAGTTGTAATCCACTTGCTAGCAGGTTATTGCTATTACCCGTATCATAGCAAACATATTTACAACTGCCACATCTCACAACTCAGGGTAATTTATACATAACCATGTAATATGTTGTGCTGCAGTTGTAATAGGTTGATCGGTAAATAAAATTTCTGTTCTGTATGTATTTAATTTAAACATCTATTCATCTCGGTTTCACAGCTTTTTTTCCTCCTCCTGGTTGCTGATCTTCCTGTTAGGCCCTGGTGAATCTCATACGTGCTTTCCCTCCTTGAGCCGTTCACCTGAACTCTTATTTTTCTTTTTTTTTTATTAATTAATTTATTTATTTTTAATCATTTTATTGGGGGCTCGTACAATTCTTATCATAATCCATATATACATCCATTGTGTCGAGCACATTTGTACATCTGTTGCCATCATCATTCTCAAAACATTTGCTTTCTACTTGAGCCCTTTTTCACACTGGGAAAGATCCTTAGGGAAGGGGGTGACAAAGATGACTCTCCTGGGATGACTCATTGAACAGTGAGCCAAAAAGATCAGCTAGTTTAGTCCAGAAAAAGGGAACAGAATGAGCAAAGCACGGAATAACTGAGAAGCACGATGTACACAGATCACTCTAAGCCACTCTGTGCTGGGAAGTGAGGTCATCTCTAGAGTTTAGGAGGGGAAGACACCGAGGGGAAGCTTTGTATGGGAAGTTTGGGACTGCATCCTGGGAGAGCAGCTCCTGATCCCATTTAATGCAGTGAAGCAGCAAGGCTAAGTGCACATCGCCTATGGGTCAGCTTGGCAACTAAATGAAGATATGTTTTAAAAGATCAGAAGGCAAGGACAGGTGTGAAAGAACTACCAAGATATTTTAGAACAATGTCTCCAAAGAGAGGCACATAGAATACAAGGCGTTTTATCAGAAAAGCCTGGGAAATTATATGCTAGTTCTAGTTATTTGTATGTCATCCTTCAACAATTCTCTCCTTTTAGCATTTATATACTACTGTACTTAATAAAATAATTTAGTAGTTCATTTATAAATGATGTAAACTGGAGTTGAATGCTCAATTACTAATTTATTTATTTTTATTATTTTTTTAATACTGGAAAACAGAAGTTCAGAGTCCCCGTTGTTCGGGTAGAAGTTATAGAGGTATGCTGTAAAGATGTTGCTTTTTTTTTTTTTTAATGAGAAATTGGAATGTATAGGAGCTAACATCATCAGAATTAGATAGTTACATGGATCTCAAAGAGATATCAAATATATGCATATGAGCAATTCTGTTTGCTATTCAGAAAACAAAAGTTAGAATTTAGTCAAAGGTTAGCCAGTGAAGCCTGTAAAGTTACTTTGCAAAGGAGGAATTAGATCAGTGGAAGTCGGATGCTTTAGTAGCCAATTAAAAGCAGATGGGGAAAGATATGTGAAAATACTTTCTGCTGTAAATCAAAAGTACTTTAAAAAAACATTGAAACAAGAAAAAAATGTTCTTGAAGTACAGCATAAAGAATTTGGGTTAGCTAACAGAATGAACTTGGTTAAAGGGCTATGTTAAAAGCTCTGTGTTAACGGAGGTCATCATGTCTGTGTGCTCTGGTTTCAAGGTTCATCTTTCGATCTGGGCAGGAAATACACTAAAACCTCTGCTTTTGGTAAAATGTTATCTCAGCTATCAAAAAGTTTATATAGTAGGTTTAGTACTTCCTCAATCACAATCTTTCTACCACAATTTATTGCTCATAAGTATCTTAATTAATTCTTGAAGAAGTCAACCTCACATTTATACTTAAAAACTAAGGAAGAAGACAAATCAACTTGAGTGCAATGAGTTAGGGTTGGGTTAAGTCAAAAGAAGTTTTCACTATTACAGTATGGAAGATTGGATATTTTTAAGAAATTGCGCATTAATTTTGATCCAGTTATCAAAAACCCCAGTTTCAGTAGGAATTTGGCTAGGATTCCAAGCAATAATAAATACCCCGATATCATCAGAGTGAAAAATACAGGCTCATCCTGATGTCATTAGTAGAGTTAGATGCTTCCCTTATGATCGAGTTAGAACAATTAATCACACACACCCAATGCATTCCCCAGTGATCTGTTCTAATACACCAGGTCATTCACATTACCTAGGATTCTTTAGATAGAAAATAAAAAAGCAAAGCCCTGCTATACTTGAGGTTACCATTAAAATATGTTACTGTGAAAGAGAAAAAAGGCCCTGGAAAAGACTTTCAATCGTATTTGTCCTAGCATTCAGATCAACCTGTTACAACCTTGAAAGGCTTAGAAGCCCAGCCTTAGAAAGATAAATATGGGGCTTTAACTCAATCAAGCACCATAGAGTTGATTCTGACTTGTAGCAACTCCATAAGATAGCATATGCTTGTCCCTGTGGGTTTCCGGGAATATAAATCTTAAAGGGAGTAGAAAGCCTCAGCTTTCTCCTAGAGTGCTGCTAGGGGTTTCAAACTGCTAACCTTTCCATTAAAAGCCCCATTAGTAACCCAGCATATGGAGCCTGGGTAAGCTAAAGAAAAGTATTTCCCTTTTTTAGACAACAGCCATCAGAACTTGGTCCTTGGGCCAGTTGTAAGTTCCTCACTGAGGATACCCCAAGCCTATAAACACTGTAAGATAAGCAAGACTACACAAGATGCATGTTTATGTAGTAGAAACGAAATGGAGAACACAGTGTTCTTACATCCTTCTTGTGACTTTGTAATACTTCACAATCACTCTAATTTCCTTTAATATCATTTTAATACAAGTATTAATTAAGCACCTAGAGACCAGTAGGATGAAAGTTAATTTCATTTCCCCAAAGTTATAATCCCAGAAAGTTGTTTGTAAATAAACTTTAAGATGGTAAAGTGCATACTTACTAAATATACTTTTGGGAAAACTGACAACTCAGAAATAGTTAGCCTGGATTTTCTATGACATTTACCAACTCTTGGAAACATAGAGATGACTAACCATTTGCCAGAGATCTATGTGCACTCCACATTCTCCTTTTATTCTCAAAAAAACCCAGAACCCAAACCATCCTGCAGGTAAGAAAACTGAGGTTCAAAGAAACAGGTGCTCTGCAAGTAGAAAGCAGCAAAAGTGGAGTTTGAGCCTAGGCCTGGATGATCAAAGATCATTCTGGGATCCACCACAGAATAGTTAACTTTGTAGATATTATCAATATCAAATATATTTATGTCAGACAAATGCAAAATTGACATAAATTGAGCTACTGTCTTCGAGGAAACTGAAGCCTAATTGAAGAATACAAATGTATTATATTAAATAAACATGCATATACAAATTATAAGTTTGAGTTGAGAGGATAAAAGGGCCCGTGATTGTGCTAATGAATTTGAGAAGCTGATCTTTTCCACAGCAGACTGCGGGCATATTTTGTTAAGTGCACAAGCACAGAGTCCTGGACATGGAAGCGTGGTAGAAAGTAGCTCCATTTGGGCCAATCTGTCAGATATGTCTATTCGTGGGTCAGTTTCCAATATAGTAACATATTCCCAATTGTGCCAATGTAGTCTTTCAGAAAAGCATGTCCCAAGCCAGGATTTGCCATGTCAGAGTGATGGTGAGTAAAATGGGAGGATATAGAAATAGGCACCGGTGTTTATAGGCCAAGAGGCTGACCTGATAACTGTCAGGGGAAAATCGAGGAAAGGAAGGTTGGTTTGGTAAGAAGCGCTTCAGACAGGAGTGAAATTCCCAGAATGGGAGAAGTCCCGAGTCGTATAGAAACCAATCAGAGCTGTCCAGGCCTATCGTTCTCACTTACAAGGGGGAATGGCACTGAGTGTGATCCAAGCCAAACAAAATCCTTGGCTATTGAAATGGCCATGGGCTTCCCAAAGAACCAACAAATCTATCTTCGAAGAAGTACAGCCAGAACCCCTAAGGTAAGGATGGCAAGACTTCATGTAATGTTCTTTGGACATGTGTTTATGAGGGACCATATCCTGGAGAAAGACATCTTGCTTCATAAATCAGCGAGGCAGCAAAAAAGAGGAAGACCGCCGACAAGATGGATTGAAAGAGTGGCTGTATCCACAATCAACACTCAGGGAAGCAGCAGTCTAGAAATGAAAACACATGTTGCCTTAGGTAAATCTACTACACAAAGACCTCTTTAGAGCTCTGAAAAGCAAAGATGTTACTTTGAGTACTAAGGTGCACCTGACCCAAGCCATGGCATCTTCCATTGCCTCATATGCATGTAAAAGTTGGATACTGAATAAGGAAGACCAAAGAAGAATCAATACATTCAAATAGTGGTGCTGGAGAAGAATATTACAAATACATGGACCACTAAAAGGACAAACTGATCTATCCTGGAAGAAGTACAGCCAGAGTGCTTCTTAGAGGCAAGAATGGCAATACTTCAACATATATACCTTGGACATATTGTCAAGAAAGACCAGTTCTTTGGGAAATTGAAGGACAAGGACAAAGAGGAAGGCCTTCAAGGAGATAGAGTGGCACATTGCCTGCAACAATGGGCTCAGGGACAGGGACAATTGTGAGGATGCCTCAGGACCAGGCAGTTTTACTTCTCTCATTCATAGGGTCCCCGTTGCTTGGAGCCCACTCAATGGTACCTAACAACAATGAGAATAGCAAGGGCTCCAAGGTCCTTAGAAGGGTGACTAGGGCTATTAGTCAATACTGTCCAGGCCACAGTTTCTCTTGAAGGAAATCTGAATTATGTATCTCCACCATACAACACGTAAAATCAGCATACAATGAAGGTCTATTCCAAAATTTCATTATCATCTCAGGGTACCCCATGGTTTCTCTAGTCTAAAAAGTAGGCCTACAGTAAGACCTTCTCATGCATTTGAAGCTAGTCACCTTTACTTGTTAGAATATCTAGTGTATTTTTTAACCATGAAAATATTCTTGTTTGTCCCTTGGAAAAGAATCAAACTTTTGCTTGGAATCAAAAGATCTTCAGAAACAAAATAGATGCTAATGGCAAAGAGAGCACATACAGGCATAAACAAAGAAATGCAAACACTATGGGATGGAAGTGCTTGCTGGCCAGGCAGGTAATTGACCCATACCTTGGGGAATCTGCTTGTTCAGTGCTAAATGAGGTCTGCCTGGTCTCTTATCAACACATTATCATATGCAACAGCAAACCTACATTGATTGGCTATTGATTACTCAGTTTCTGCTCTAGACCTGTGAATTCAATGAGGTTATAGTGCCCATCCTTAATACTATTAATCGTAACAACCCACATTTGTAAGCTTTGCATTTAACAGGGCCTTTTCAAATACTTTCCAAAGGGCTGAAAATTTTGAAAGAGGATATGTAGCTATCAATACTTATATGATAGATAAAATTTGATGGACACCCTATACCAGACAATGGCCCAAACACGCTATAATAATTATAACATATAATCAACATAACAGCACTACTGTGGTGGTGGTGGTGGTGTCATTGACATTGAGTCTGGCCCAACTCATAGCAACTCTGTTCAATAGAATGAAACACTGTCTGGTTCTACATCATATTCACATTCATTCTTATGTGTGAGCCCTCTGATACAGCTACTGTGTTAATTCACCTTCCTTATTTTTGCTCGCTCACCATTTTACCAAGCATGATGTCCTTCCCTAGGGAATGATCTCTCCTGATAGCATGTCCAAAGTATGTGAAACAAAATCTGGCCATCTTTGCCTCACTTAGAAAATTTCTGGCTGTACTTCTTGGAAGACAGACTTGTTGGTTCTCTGGCAGGCCATGGTAGTTTCAATATTTTAACCAGCACCATAATTCAAATGCATCCATTCTTCTTTGGTCTTCCTTTTTCAATATCAAACTTTCACTTGCATGTAAGATGATTGAAAATACTATGGCTCATGTGCTTCTTCCATGTAGGCTTTGTTGTTTCTCAGCTAGATGGCTGCCTGTTTATCTTCAACCATTTAAGACCCCAGACGCTATATCTTTTGATAGCCGAGCACCATAAACTTTTTTCACCACATTTGCTTATGCGCCCACTTTGTCCTCAGCGATCAAATTGGAACAGGCTGGTGTGCTTCTTCCATGTGGGTTTTGTTGTTTCTCAGCTAGATGAGCACTTGCTTATCTTCAAACATTTAAGACCTCAGATGCTATGTCTTTTGGTAGCCAGGCACCTTCAGCTTTCTTCACCACATTTGTTTGTGCACCTGTTGTCTTCAGCGATCATGCCAGGAAGGTGAGCATCTCAGATTGCCAAATTGTTACAACAAAGTGTTCTTGTGTTATGGGAGTACTTGAGCAGGAGCCCATTGTCCATCTGTTTCCTTAATACTAAAACTATAAATATATGTACATAGATCTATTCCCCTTCATCGTATATAAATATATTTACATCTGTATATGCCTGTATTTAGATCTCTATAACTGCCCCTTGCCTCCTAGTTCTATTCTCTATTTCTTTGTACTTTCCTCTTGTCCCACTATCATGTTCAGCCTTCATTTGGGTTTCAGGAATTCCTCTCAGTTACACTGCCCTTGATCCAGCCCTGCCAGACCTGTTATACCCTCCTTGCCACTGATTTTGGATCACTTGTTGTTCCCTTGTCCCTGGGTTTATTAACACTCACTTCCTTTCCCCCACCTCCCGCTCTCCCATGTCCCCCTGGAACTGTCATCCTGTTATTCTCTCTTCCGGCTTGTTTATCCCGCCTATCCTTTCCAGGTAGACTTACAGCAACAACAATATGTATCATCACAAGACTGAGTACAACGAAGCAACAGTAGAAAGTAAAACAATAGCTACAACAACTGTGGGTAATTGGACAACCCCTTGCAGAAGGGCTGTGGGGAGGAGACGAGCCAATCAGGGTGCAGTGTAGCAATGATGAAACATACAATTTTCCTCTAGTTCTTGAATGCTTCCTCCCCACCCACTATCATGGTCCCAATTCTACCTTACAAATCCGGCTGGACCAGAGGATGTACACTGGTACAGATAGGAACTGGAAACACAGGGAATCCAGGACAGATGAACCCCTCAGGACCAGGGGTAAGAATGGCAATACCAGGATGGTGGAGGGAAGGTGGGGTAGAAAGGGGGAACTGATTACAGGGATCTATATATAACCTCCTCCCTGGGGGATGGACAGCAGAGAAGTGGGTGAAGGGAGATGTTGGATGGTGTAAGATATGACAAAATAATAATAATTTATAAATTTATCAAGTTCATGGGGGAGGGGAGCGGTGAGGGAGGGGAAAATGAGGAGCTGATACCAAGAGCCCAAGTAGAAAGCAAATATTTTGAGAATGATTATGGCAACATATGTTCAAATGTACTTGACACAACGGATGGATGGATGGATTGTGATAAGAGTTGTATGAGCCCCCAATAAAATTTTTTTTTTTTAAAGAAAATACTATGGCTTGGATCAGATGCATCTTAATCCTCAATGTAGCCTTCTTGCTTTCTAACATTTTAAAGAGGTCTTCTGCCACAGATTTACCCTACACAATGAATCACAATGATTGGGGATCAAATTAAGAAGAAATACTTGACAACATCAATCTAGTCTCCTTTTACCATGATGTTACTATTGCTCCAATTTGTGAGGATTTTTATTTTCTTTGTATTGAGTTGTAATCCATACTGAACAGGCTGCAGTTCTTGATCCTCATTAGTAAGTGCTTCAAGTCCTCCTCTCCTCACTTTCAGTACGCGAGGCGTGTGTCTGCACATCACATGTCTGCACATAAACTTTCCTCCAAACTTGATGCCATGCTCTTCTGTATACAATCCAGCTTCTCTTAATATTTGATCAGATTGAATATCTCTTAATATTTGATCAGCATACAGATTGAATAATTATGGTGAGAAGATGCAACCCTGACACACCTCTCTTGATTTTAAACCATGCGGTATTCCTTTGTTCGGTTTACACAGTTTTCTCTTGATCCATACACAGGCTCCACAGGAGCACAGTGAAGTGTCCTGGGATTCCCATTCTTCTCAAAGCTATCCACAGTTCGTTATGCTACACATAGCAATATTCATCTAAAGTCACCAACAATATCCCTTTTTTCATATCCTCCTTTGAATTCAGACTGAATCTCTGGCAGTTCCCTGTCAATGTATTGCTGCAACCATTTTTGGATGATCTTCAGCAAAATGTTACTTGAACGTGATACTAATGATATTATTCTACAATTTGAGCATTCAGCTGAGGCACTTTTCTTTGGAATGGGTTCACATATCTCTTTCAGTCAGTAGGCCAAGTAGATGACTTCCAAATATCAGGACATCAACGCGTGAGTGGTTGCAATGCTTCATCAGCTTGTTGCAACATTCCAATTGGTATTCCATCAATTCCTAGAGCCTTGTTTTTGGCAAATGCTATCTGTGTAACTTGAACGTCTTCCTTCAGTACCAATGGTTCTTGCTCATATGCTACCTCTTGAAATGGTTGAATATCAACTAGTTATTTTTGGTACAGTGACACTGTATTCTTTCCATTTTTTTAATGTTTCCTGCATTATTCAATATTTTTTCCCATAGAATCTTTTGATATTGCAACTTGAGACTTGAATTGTTTCTTGAGTTCTCTCAGTTTAATGAGCTCTTGTGGTGTAGTGGTTATGCACTGGGCTGCTAACTATAACATCAGCAGTTTGAAACCCCCAGCCACCCTGAGTGAGAAATAAAGGGCTTTCTACTTAAAGAGTTACTGTCTTGGAAACTAGCCGAGGCAGGTCTACCCTATCTTAAAGGGTCCCTATGAGTTGGCATCAACTAGACGGCAGTGAGTTGAGTTTTCGTGTTAAGTGTGTTATTCCGTTTTGGTTTTCTACCTATAGGCCTTTGCACATTTCATCATCATATGTTGCTTTGTCTTCTTGAGCTGCTTTTTAAATTTTTCTGTGCAGCATTTCCAAATCATCATTTCTTCCATGTACCTCACCTGTTCTATGATTAAGAGCAAGCTTCAGAGACTCTTCTGACAGTCACTTTGATATTTCCTTTCTTTTCTGTCTTTTTAATGACCTTTAGCTTTCTTCATGAATGATCATCGTTATGTCATCTCAGCTCTCATCAGGTTTTCAGTCATTAGTATTCAATAAACCAAGCCTTTTCTTGTGATATTTTCAAAATTCAGGTGGGATAGACTGAAGGTCATATCTGGGATCTCATGGTCTTAATTGTCTTCAGCTTTAATCTGAATTTACATATGAGAAATTGACGGTCTGTTCCACAGTCAACCCCTGATTGGTTTTAGCTGCTAATTTGATTTCTTCATTGTGTCTTACCACGTTTTTGTTTTGTTTGGTGGGGGTTGCCCCTCATAGATCAACAGCTAGTCACTGAGCATGAGATTCATTGGAAGTTGAACCAGCTCTCTTAAATGAAAAGTGAAAATTCTACCAATGTGTCAACAATGCTTCTGGGTATTCTGGCATTATTTACTTAGCAATTTCTATATATTATACATGTTAATGTTTTTATATAAATGCACACACGAGGATTTCAAAGTTCATGGAAAATGGAAATGAAAACTAATGGAATTTTTACATGAACTTTTTGAAGTGTGTATATATGTTATGGTGAGGT
This sequence comes from Echinops telfairi, assembly GCF_000313985.2. NCBI lineage: Eukaryota > Metazoa > Chordata > Mammalia > Afrosoricida > Tenrecidae > Echinops > Echinops telfairi. Next base: position 32,378,346 of record NW_022103900.1, read on the forward strand.
GCCATTGAGTTGATTCTGACTCATTACAACTTTCTGTACAATAGAGTAAAACACTGCCTGGTGCTGTACCATTTTCACATCCACTGTCATGTTCAAACTCAGCCGGGAAGTCACTCTGTCTTGTCAAGGGTCTTCTTCTTTTAGGTTGCCCATCTCTTTTACTGAGTAGGCTTTCCTTTTCTGAGGATTTTGTCTTCCTCAATAACATGTCCAACGTACATGAGAAGTCTCACTATCCTAGCTTCTAAGGAGCATTTTGGCCAGACATTTTCCAAGATAGATTTTCTGGTTCTTTTGGCAGTCCAGGGTAATTTCCATACTCTTCACCAGCACCATAATCCAAATGCATTGCATCTTCTTCAGTCTTGCTTATTCAATGCCCAATGTTCACATGCCTATGAGGTGGTTGAAAATACCATGGCTTGGGTCACAGACACCCGATCCTCAAAGTAATCTCCTTGCCTTTCAAGAGTTGGAATAGTTCTTGTGAAGCAGATTTACCCAACATAATGCATCTTTTTATCTCTCGACTGCTGCTTCAATGAGCATTGACTGTGGATCGCAGCCAGATGAAACCCTTGACAACTTCAAACTTCTCTACATTTACCATGATGTTACCCACTTGCCCATTTGTGAGTATATTGGTTTCCTTTACACTGAGTTGTAATCCACATTGAAGGCTGCAGTCCTTGATCTTCATCAGCAAGTATTTCATGTCCTCTTGACATTAAGCAAATCATTTGTCATCTGCATATCCCACATTATTAACAATACTTCCTCCAATCCTGCCGCCATGTTCTTCTTCACATAGATCCGTTTCTCTGATTCTTTGCTCAGTGTATAGATTAAATAAATGTGTTGAGTGAGTATACTGCTAACACACACCTCTCCTGCTTTTAAACTATGCAGTATCCCCTTCTTCTGCTTGCATGACTACCTCTTTATGCATGTACGGGTTCAGGCTGGGCTCAATGAAATGTCGAATTCTAATTCTTCTTAATGCTTGCCATAGATTGTTATGGTCTGCATAGTCTAATGCCTTCACATACTCAATAAAAATGATTAAACATATTTCTGGTATTCTGTGCTTTGAATCAAAGTCCATCTGACAATAGCAATGATACCCCATGTTCCAAATATTTTTCTTAATCCAATCTGCATTCCTCACAGCTCCCTATCAATGTATGGATGCAACAGCTGTTGAATCAGCAGCAGCAACATTTGACTTGCATGTAATATTAATGATATTGTTCTGTGGTTTCTGTATTCTATTGGGTCACCTTTCTTGGGGATGGGCATGAATGTGGATCTCTTCACGTTGGTGCCACAGGTGAGTGAATGCTTCCAATGCTTCTTCATCTTGTTGAGCCATTTCCATTGGTATTCCATCAATTCCTAGATGCTTGCTTTTGGAAATGCCTTTAATACAGCTTGGCATATTTGGACAATGCCCCACTGTTATTCATGAAGGTTTCAGTATCTGTCAATACTCTGTTGCTGTTCATAATATTTTCAGTGGATAATTCCTCAGAAGTAGACCTCCCATTCCTTCTTAGTAGTCTGTTCTTAGCCTGGAAGCTCTGCTGAAACCTGTTCACTTTGGGATATCCTGCTTATATTTGGAATGCCAGCACCTTACTTCCACCATTATAGCAACATGCAAGACCCTATGATATGAGGAACTGAGAGACAAATGGTGTGTGTGTGTGTGTGTGTTTTAGTTTCATATATATTATCTCAGTCCTTAAAATTCATGGCCTGAAACCTATTGTGCCATCAAATATATGTGGACTATTCAGAGAAATTAAGGAACTCGCTCAACGTCAAATCGCAAACAAGTGGTTCAGCCAAAATTCAAGCCAGATCTTCTTACTCCCAAACCAGCACTCTGTCTAATGCATGGAATTACCAACTCTCAAAGCAATCTGTGAGTCCACAACCACTGCAGCAAAGCAAGCCAAGGACCACATTGTGCTACTTAGTAAAGAACACAGAATTCCTACAGAGAAACTGGTGTTTCAGTAGGGGTTACCATTTTGAACTCTGAAATATCCACAAAATCTTGGTATTTCAGTAGATGCTGTCATATGAGAGAATTGGTGAGGAGGGTGTAGGAAGTCAGGTAGGGCTTGATCAAGGGCAATGTAACTGAGATGAATCACTGAAACCCAAATGAAGGCTGAACATGATAGTGGGACAAGAGGAAAGGGAAAGGAAATAGAGGAAAAAACAAGGAGGCAATTGGCATTTATAGAGGTCTAAGTACAGGCATGTACATATGTAAACATATTTATATATGATGATGGGGAAATAGATCTATGTGTGTGTATTTATAGGCTTAGTGTTAAGGTAGCAGAGGGTCATTGAGCCTCTAATCAAGTACTCCCTAAATGCAAGAACACTTTGTTCTATTAACCTGGCATTACATGATGCTCACTTTCCCAACACGACTGCTGAAGACAAAGTGGATGTATAAGCAAATGTGGTGAAGAAAGTTGATGGTACCTGGCTATCAAAAGACATAGCATCAGAGGTCTTAAAGGCTTGAAGATAAACATGCATCCATCTAGCTGAGAAGCAACAAAGCCCACATGTTAGAAGCACACCAGCCTGTGTGATCATGAGGTGTCAATAGGATGAGGTATCAGGCACCAACGACCCAGAACAAAAAATCATATCATTGCAAATGAGGGGAAGTGGAGAGTGGAGACCCAAAGCCCTTCCTTCGGCAATTGGACATCCCCTTACAGAGGTCGCAGGTAGGCGATGAGCCAATCAGGGTGCAGTATAGCACAGATGAAACATACAACTTTCCTCTACTTCTTTAATGTTACCCCCCCCCACTATTATGACCCCAATTTTACCTTACAAATCTGTTTAGATCAGAGCATGTACACAGGTACAGATAAGAGCTGGAAACACAGGGAATCCAGGACAGATAATACCCCCAGGACTAATATTGAGAGTAGTGATACCAGGAGGGTAAGGGAAAGGTAGAGGGGGAAAAGGGGGAACTGATCACAATGATGTAACTATAACCCCCTCCCAGGGGAATGGACAACAGAAAAGTGGTTAAAGGGAGACATCAGTCAGTGTAAGACATGAAAAAATTAAAATTGATAAATTATCAAGAGTTCTTGAGGGAGGGAGAGTGGGAGAAGGAGAGGGAAAATGAGAAGCTGGAACCAAGGGCTCAAGTAGAAAGAAAATGGTTTTTAAATGCTGATGGTGACAAATGTACAAATGTGCTTGATACAATGGATGGATGGATAAATTGTGATGAGTTGTACAAGCCCCAATAAAATGATCAATAAAAAAGAAATATATTTTTTAAAGGGATAATTTAAAACTCTAATATTTTAACTTGGAGAAACATAACAATTCCTTAAGGAGAACAACAAAATCATATTTTTCCTATAATTCACTTTCCCAATAAGCGATATTACTAAAAATAATGAAATATTTGGGAATATGACCCTCAAGAAATCACTAGATCTCACAGTCTCTGTTCTTGGCAAAACGCAAGAGCTACATAATTTTTAGACAAAACTTGCTCAATTGTTCTCAACAATCTTATTTTATTAAAATATGACTAAATTTCTTCAATACTAAGTTCAATTCAACAAATAAGTGTTGAGCAACTGCCATGGAAAAAGTCTTACTGAGTGCTCTGGCTGGGAAAGAGAGGTTCAAAGATTAATACGGCATAAGCTCTGACATCTAGGAGTTTTGTAGTTTGATGGGAGAGAAACATCATTTTTAAATGAGAGAGAGAAAAGGTAAGGGAAAAGGCCAAGTTTAAATGCTCAAGAATATTAGGGCACCTTATGAGTCATGGGAACTGACTTGAGAAAGATACTTTTAGGAAGATAGTAGGGATGAAAGTGTGTGCTAGATTGTATGCTTACAGAGATTTGAACATATCCTTGGTAACAAAATCTTTATTGGCTCCCTATGGCTGACATATTGCAGTGTGCAGATATGCTGTCCAAGATCACTTAAGCGTGAAGGTGTCACACTGAGGACTAAGGTGCACTTGACTAAGTGATGATGTTTTCGATTGCTTCACAGGCATGTGAATGCTAGACAACAAAAGAGGAAGACTAGAGAATAATGAATAGTTTGCATAATGGTGCTGGAGAAGAACATTGAAAGTACCTTGGACTGCCCAACGAACAGACAATTCCATCTTGGACGAAGGACAGCCTGAAGGAGCCATGGAAGCACAGATGGCAAGACTGTGTCGCATGTACATTGGACAGGCTAGCAAAAGAGACCAGACCCGAGAAATGGACAACATGCTTGGTCAAGTAGAGAGTCAGAAATAAAGAAGAAGACCCTCACCAAGATGGACCGACACCACGGCTATAACACTTGTAAAGATGGTACAGGACGAGACGGTATTTGGAGCTAATTTATATGAGGTCACTGCGAATAGGAGCAGATTCAACCCTGCCTAACAAAGAAGAAATTAATAACTCCAACACATGATGGCTTAAACAATGTTTATTATTACCACAGTTTCTGTCACAAATCTAGCTATAGCCCAGCTGGTTGCTTCTGCGTTCAGACTATAATCGAGATGTCTTCTGAAACTGCAGTTTCTTTGGATGAATTCACCGGGGAAGGGTCTGTTTCCAAGTCACTAGTGTGGACGTTAGTGTGCCTTTGTTATTCTCCAGTTCTGGAATTAAGTTCCAGATCCTCATGGTCCATGGGCTGAATTCTTCCCTCATTTATTGCCATGTGGATCTTCCCATGGGATAGATTATGGTAGCTGGCTTCTCTTGGAGTGAAAATGCAAGAGGGTAAGAGTAACCAAGGTGTAAGTCATAGGCTTAATGGTTTCGGCCTATTTTAATTGGATTATTTGTCTTTCTGTTGTCCAGGCATTGCAATTTTCTATAAACTGTATAGATTAGCCTCTGGTCAAATATATCATCGACAATAGCGTCCCTCAATCTGTAGGTTTGGTTTTCGCTCTTTTGGTGAAATATTTTGATACTTACGTGTTTAACTTTGGGGAGATCCAAGTCATCTGCTTAGTCCTCTGCTGTTTCTGTCTTTTAGTGATGTTTGCTGGTATATATGCCATGTTTGAGGACCCCTGAACTTGTCCTTTTTTTCCTTCTTTTTTTGGCAGTCTTTCTAATTTTAGGTTTCTCATTTCAGTCTTTGGTATATCGTGTGTGTGTTTCTGTATGATTTGAGTCAAGAATGGCATGCCACCTTTTTGGGGGTCATATTGTGTTCATTAAAGAGTTGTATGACCCCCTAATAAAACCATTAAAAATAAATAAATAAAAGTAAATTAAAAATAAATAAATAAATGTCATTATCAGCAAAAAGAAAAGAAAACCACTCGCTCCAGTTGACACTTCAAGGAGCAGGAATTAAGTCGTGGCATGAACACCATGAGGCAGCATCACAGAAAGCAGCTCAGAGCAGTCGACCCAGAGTTAGAGACGTCAAGTTTCAGGTGGATATACACACGTGCTGAGATGCCGAAGCTTCACTGGTCGAACAAGTAGGTACTCTGATTTGGTGACAGTTTGATACATAATACATATTAGAAAACAAGTGTCTCTTGTTGTAGATGCCATTGAGTCGGTTCCAACCCCTAGTCACCGTATGCACCACAGAACAAAAACGCTGCCCCAGGCCTGTCCCATCCTCCCAATTGTTCTTCTGTTTGAACCTGCTATGGCAGTCACTGAGCTCACTGCATCTCAAAGAGACAGCTCATTGAGGACCTCCCTCTCTTTTGTGGCCTCTTTACTTTAGCAGACATGGTGTCCTTCTCCAGAGACTGGTCTCTCCTGACAAGATATCATAAGTGTATGAGACAGAATCTTGCTGTCCATGCCTCTAAGGAGCACTCTGGCCATAGTTCTTCCAGGAAAGATTTGTTGGTTCTTTGAACAGCCCATAATACTTTCAATATTATTCAAGACCGTCATAGTTCAGACGTAGCGATTCTTCTTCAGTCTTCCTTGTGTCCAATTTTCCCACGCATATAAGGCCCTTGAAAATAACGTGGCTTGCATAAGGCACACCTTAATCCTTGCTTTTTATCAAAAGTCAACGTAAAAAGTAAAAAAAGTAACATCCTTGTTTTTTAATACAATCATGCCAGGGTAAGCTAGTTAAAAACGAAAACAAAAAAACCCTCAAAAGTTGGTTCTCATCAGTGACCTCAGAGGTCTGGCAACCGTGTTTGTGTCCACACAGAACTGCGCTCCATCTGGATTTGCTGGCTGCTTTTTGAAAATTACATCACGAGACATTTCTTCCCAGGTGCCCCAGAAGGCACTCGAACCGTCAATCGCTGGGTTAGTCCCCAAGGACATAACCACGTACACCACCCAGGGACTGTACAACTTAGACCTTTATTGTTTATGTACGGGAATTCTGATTATTTTTAACATCCCTGTAGCCTGATTGGAAGTGTTCTTCAAGAGAATTAACCCAGAAGTCCTGTACAGGATGAAGTTTAAGGATAAGACAAGTATGCGAAGGTCTGGAGCACATGAAAGGAAGCTATCCTCATAAACAAAGACAGTGGAGTGGTGGCCATGAGAGCAGAAGGGATCTTAAAATAGCAAACCTTATGCTTTCCTGCAAATTCTTGTAAATGATTTTTTCTTCAACCTCTGATTCTCAAAATACCTAATATTATATGGATTTTCAAAGGTTTTTCATTTTCTATTATTCTTTGCCCTAACTCTTTCATGCCCTGCTGCAGGGCAACTGTTACCTATTGAATGTCATGCTAGCAAAAACATTTGATCTGAACCTGGCCCATTTGCCCCTACTACCTCAAAGAAGGAAACATCTGACCTGTCTTTGATCATGGTTTTTCCCTAAAATGAAAACATCCTTCAATATGTGATTTTTATAAAAGGTGAGTGTTAAAATTCTGGTATAAACCACATTTAAGCCCAGGGACTCAGTTAAAGTTAATGAAAACACATTTAAATGAAGAAGCTGTTGAAGGTTTGGTAGATATTCAAACCCATTGCAAACATCAGAAAACCTGTCCAGTCTCAACCGAGACAAAAGCTGGACACAGGAAACAATTAGTAGCAGTTTCTCAGCATTTTGTCCAATTATCTAATAAAGAAAATGAGAACCTCAGTACATACATTTGCTCCATTATGGAAGCAACCTCGGTGAGTAAGCCAGTCAGTTTTATTATTCAAATCACCAATGTGATGCTTGCAAAATGAAACAAAGGCAGCTCTTTAATGATAAATATGACAATGCAGCTACTCTTCACATATGTTTCCACACACACATTGTGAACCACTCGCTGAAGTATAAATAAGAGACAACCAAGTGACAATTCAGACACAAGAAAAATAGACAAAGCCCCAAACAGAACGGATTATCCAGTTACCGCTCTGACATTATTGCTGCTTTTAGGGAACAGCTGAGTTTAGTCATCAATTTCTATCATCTGCTCGATTTCCTTTTGCAGACTTTTGCTGTGGGACTTCTTACAAAGGAACCTGGGTGAAAACCAGAAATAGATAAACGTCTGGGAAACAATCTTTCAAATTAGCTCCCTCTCTCTCTTTCATTTCCAGAAGGGATTCGGTGCTGAGGAAGGTACACGCGTTAGCAGAGAGCTCTGCAGCAAGGACGTGGGTATCGTGGGAATCAGTCAGGTCAGCTCCACGTGCGCCCCTTCCTTCAAGAGTCTCCTGTACTGCTGCAGGCTCAGAGCAAAAGGAAGAAGGCCCAGAAATGGCTTAAAAGATAAGCTGTTAGGAACGAAGTCAGGGTCAAGGCTTCTGGAAATGTAAAAGCCGACAGACATATCACCAGAAAGTTTCCTGTGAGGTCTACTCACAGATGTTTTTATATTGGTCTCCTTACTTTGGGACATGTTTGTTGTTGCTATTGTTTCCTTTTGAGCACAAAGCACAAGTTGCACAATTCCAAAGTCATGCTGCAGCCTGATTTACCTGATTTAAAGAGATACCTTCAACAGAATTCTAATAGGAACTCCAGGCTTCTACCTCTAATAGCCACCTCCATGGGAATCTCCAGGATTCACACCCAACTGAAAAAATAGACAAACAGAAAACTCATTGCCATCCAGTCAATGCTGGCTCACAGCACCGAGTCTATACCTGTTTAAGGGAGTAGAAAGCCCCGTCTTTCTCCAAGAGTGCTGGTTGTTTCAAACTGCTGGCCTTGGGGATTGCAGCTTAACTCTAACCACTGCACACCCAGGCCTCCTCACAGATACAGTACTTTATGTTCTCCAAATTTAAACAACTCACTGCTTTGAGTAGATTCTGACTCAGATATTATCATAACAATAAACTTCTAGCATCTTTTAAGTAGCACTTGGGAGTCCTTCTTAGTTGCCAATAGAATGCTACCTTCCCCAATAAGAGGTGTGCCCTACTCTTTGTATAGACTGATGCTGTGAGGAAGCTAGTTCAAATCTACACTTGAATTTTGAGCCTACATCTACATTGTGAACTTCCTGTCCTATTGGTGCTGATGCCAAGAGCCATCAGTGATCTGCCAAACTTGAATTCATTCGGTCAAGTTTGGATTCATTCAGTATGCATCCACCAGCCTATGGTCTTCCTGCTTTATTTTCCTACTTCCTATTTGTCAATCTCCCCACCCCAGCCCCACCTCCAGTTACAGGAGTCGGGAAAGCCTTCAGCTTACATCTGACACACAAACTTGAAATGGAATTAGAACTAAGCAATGGACTTACCCACCTCTACCACTGTGTGCGTCATTTCCTGATATAAATAAATCTCTTTCTATCTACATGCATACACAGCAATCATTGCCTTTGCTTCTCTAGAGAGTCCAGCCTAAGACATCCTTTATCTTTTTTTAATCTAGTCAATAAATGTGGCTAGCATAAGAGATAAATTAAAAAATAAACAGAGACAAGAAACAGACAGGAACCACATGGAATGGTCATCTGTTTTTGCTATTTTTTTAAAAATCCCTGACCCATATTCACTTATACATTTTCATAAGTATGGCACCCTGTTTCTAAGGCACATTTCTTCCTCACAGCTCATGTATCATCTTCTTTTGAAATTGTCAGGTAATTCTATTCCCTAGCAGAGTAGAAGAAATAGTAAGGATGGTTCATTGTGGGGACCAGCCTCCATAACGAAATGGGTGCAAGGGGGCGGTTGTGTAATTGAGAAGTAGGTTAAAGGAACATCAGACAAGACATGTAGTACTCCTTTCCCATGGTGACCAGAACCGAAGTGAGGGTACAATGTATTCTCTCACAAGCTGATATAACCTTGGGCATGCAAGCGATGCCATACGCATACATAACTGGGAGGCGTTGTACTAGAATCATGCAAGTAACAGGAAGGGAACATACTAAGAGCATAAGGTAACAGGAAAAGGAGGTACTAGGGCATACCCCTGACAAGAAGGGACACACGTAACAAGATGGGTGAGTTCTAGAGTTAAGATGTCAGCTTAACCTTGGCCATCACTGAACTGGCTTGACCTTAGGTGTCCCTGAGCTCTTCTCCAGGGAAAATCTATGATCCTTATCAGAAGGGAGTGGGCCATACTAAGGGGGGGGACAAGAAGCCTTCAAGCAGTTAACCTTCAGGTGTATATAGTAACAACCATGTGCTTGCATGCAACACTTTAAAATTTGCATTATTATGCAGGACATTGTGGGGAACAACTTTTACCTCGGAGAATATGATTAGGATTCATCTCCACCCCACGAACATGAACATGAAGGCCCCCTCCGAGAGAATCCTGACCTCCCAGACATCTTAAATATGAGCATAGAGAATTTGTCTACATGCATCTCCCTCTAGTTCTCAGTTTTTCTAAATTCATCTCCACATGAATTTTTTTTCTCCAAGGTAATTTAAGAATTTTTTTTCCTCAAAGGTAATTTAAGAAATTTTTTTCAAAGTCAGCTAAGATGTAGTTCTATTAAAACATTGTGATTTTATCTTATTTTCTTTAGACCAGAAAAGAAAGTTAAAAACAGGTTCATGTTAGGAAGAAGCTCAAAACAAATATAGACAACATTTTACATCTCCTAAAGTAATATAGAAGTCTAAACTGCACTGAAAGCATTAGCCAAAAACAAGGCTCCAGGAATTGATGGCATACCATTTAAAGGTTTCAACGAGCTGATGAAGCACTGGAAGCATTTATTCGCCTATGCCAAGAAATTTAAAAGACAGCTACTTGGCCAACTGACTGGAAGGGATCCATACTTGTACTCATTCCAAAGAAAGGTGACCCAACAAAATGCTCAAATTATAGAACAATATCATTAATATTGCATGCAAGTAAAATTCTTGCTGAAGATCATCCAATAACAACTGTATCAGGGAATTAACAGGGAGCTTCCGGAGGTTCAGGCCAGATTCAGAAGAGGATGTAGAACAAGGGATATCATTGCTGATGTCATGTGGATCTTGTATCAAAGTTGAGAAAAACGGGAAAATGTTTACTGGTGTTTTATAGACTACACAAAGGCATTTGAAGGTGTGGATCATAGCAAACTATAGATAGCTTTGAAAAGATTGGGAATTCCAGAACACTTGATTGTACTTATGTGGATGGATCAAGAGGCAGTTGCACAAATAAGAGAATACGGTATGGTTTAAAATCAGAAAAAGTGTGTGTCAGGGATGCATCCTCTCACCATATTTATTCAATCTGAATGCTGAGCAAATCATCAAAGAAGCTGGAGTATATGAACTAGAGTGCAGCATCGGGATTGGACAAAGACTTATTAACAATCTGATATATGCAGATGACACAAACTTGCTTATTGAAAGTGGGCTGTATAGCCTTGCTGTCAGACAGAGGTCACTGTAAAGTTGATTATGGCAGAGGTAGTTAGGTTAAAATGTAATACTTTATCATTTGATCTGCCTTTTGACTCATTTTTAAGTTGTTTCAGTTTTTAATATTTTCTGCTTTCTTTTTTGATTGAAGTTTTCTATTGTTGTTATTTGTTTGCTTCCTGTTTGTGTTTTATATGATTTTTTATATGTGACATCCAGGATAGATGGATCTATAGAGACAATAACTGCATTCAAAATTGAATAGAGGAATGGCAAGAGAGGATGGGGGGAAATGAGTATAAGAAAATGTTCCGAGTTCAATTATGGTGATGATTGGACAAATCTTGATATGATTTAACAATTAAATTGTATGGTATGTGAAGTATATGTAAAGTATACAACTTAAAAAAAAAAGAGCACGAGGCGGATGTGCAGCATTTGCCAATAATGATTAAGGATTACAGTCTGTGGTAGTTGCACAATTGCATGTCAATTTGATAAATAAGAATAAAGGGTGTCAAGCTTGTCAATTAGGTGACAGCCTGGTGATCCTTCCTTGTGGGCATGACCTTCTCATGAGGATTCTGGTAATTCCTCTTTTCCTCCTTGGTTGTGGGATAGACTCTCTTTCTGGTTCACATTCCTGTTGACAAGCCACATGGAGCTATGCTGATGGCAGCCAGAGCTCTGGAGATGTGTCCACTGCCATTGGATCCACAGGACTTTCCTGTGATGTTCTTGCATTCAGCATCATTGCATGTGCTGTATGAATCTGAAGAGGAATTTATGGGCTAATATTGGACTTATAGGCTGATATAGAACTTATGGATTTGATGTGAACTGGGCCAGGATGTTTTATTGATGCATAATTAGTTCTTGATACAAAGTTCTGTCTTACATATACGGGTGTCTCTGGATTTATTTCTCTAGTCAAACTGGACTAACACACAGTCATTAGTATGGATTAGAATCCAATGTAAATAAAACAAATATGCTCACAAATGAACCAGCAGGTAACACGATGATAAACGGAGAAGAGATAGTTGCCAAGGATTTGTCTTGTTGGACCCACAATCAATGTTCATGGAAGCAACAACAAGAGATCAAGAGCTGTATTGCATTGGGTAAATCTGCTGAACGAGACCTCTTTAAAGTGTTGGAAAGCAAGGAGGTTACTTTGTGGGCTACGGCGTGCCTGACATAAGCCATGGTATTTTCACTTGCATTATATGCATATGACAATTGGACAGTGAATAAAGAAGACTAAATAACCATCAATGCATTCAAATGGTGATGCTGATAAAGAATATAAAAAGTACCAGGCCCTGCTAAAAGAACCAACACATCGGTGTGGCTTTTTTAATTTACCCTATCTCCTTTTCCTTTACCCTTCTCTTTTTAAATTTATTTTCATTATCTTTTCTTCTTTTCCTTACCTTGTTTTTTATTTTGTCTTATGACATTTTTTTAATTTGGCGTTGTTTTGGTTTTCCCTCACCGAGCAAAACCCAGAAACATGCCTGCCCTACCTAGTCATATCCGCCACTCCTGCCCCTACCTACAGGCTGAGTGAAACCACCTGTTTCTGTACCATTTAACTGGTGAAGATGGAAGTCAAGCGCAGTCCAGCTTCACCTAAATTGCTCTACAGTAACAGTGAACAGAGTATGCATTCCCATCCTGCATCAAACTCATCAGGAGACAGATGGTAAATGCTTAGGTACAACCAAATGAGAAACCAGTGTAGCATACCCGCACTGAATGTATGGATATATATATTTTTAAAAACCCAAATATATATTTTTAAACCTGGGCAAAATACATCAGCATATAATCATCAGTTAAATACAATTATAATTTTTAAAATGTCTCAGAGACAAAGAACAATCTCAATACTCCAAAATAAACATGATAGAAGAATTCAAACAAGTGACCCAAAATAGTCAGAAACGGTTCCTAAATAGAAAATGTTATTGGAAATACCTGATAAGAAATTTATATATAATTTATAGATTGAGGAGGGGGATAAAGGAAAACACTTGCAAAATCAAGGAAGACACTAGATCAAGTCAGGAAAAACAATATAAAAACAAATTGACAGAATATGTGAGAAATTAAAAATCTTACAAAAACCAAAAATAAATTCAGCACGTTAATACTAAGATTTCTGGAACACATTAGAAGTCCCATTAGTAACACATTAGAAGGACAAAGGGGTAGAATTTAATCAATGGAAGATAGAGTTAGTGAAATTGAAGGAAGAAAATGCACACTACTAATGCTCAGAGGAGCAATCTGTAAAAGGAAAAGAGGATAAAGAAAATCTGAGACTTATGTGGGAGACCTTCAAGAAGAATAATTTATATATGATCTGCATAAATACTATGAATTACAAGAAATAATACTTCACTTGAACCAAATGAGAATGAAAACACAACATAACAAAACCCTTTGGACACAGCAAAAGCAGTGCTTACAGGGCAATTCATAGAAATAAATGCACACATCAAAAAATAAGACAGAACCCAAAATACAGCGACTATGGAAAATTATAAGGTACAACCTTTAAAAGTTGGAAATATGAAGACCAAATGATGCAAAGTTCCACGGTATCTATCCTGCAGAAATGAAAGCCCTGGCAAAAACAGAAATATGCAAGCCAGTGTTCATGGTGGCACTATTCAGAAAGCAGAAAAAGAAAAAAGAGACATCCTAAGTGCACAATAACAAATGAATGGATAAACAGACTGTGGTCCAGATATACAAGGGCATACTATAAAATAACAACAGGTAGCACTGATTTATGAGAGGATGCTTAAGCCAACAAAAACTGAAGAGGCATGGGAAGGTGATTGAGGTTATACCCCTGAATATATGTTTTAGAAGTATGTACTAAAATATGCGGTAAATAATTACATCAGTATAGCAGAATATATATGGTGCAAAGTTATTAAAAAAACTTCACATCTATAACAAATACCTTGAGGGGATGAATTTCTGGCCCTGGGGCTTTGGACCATATACTCAGAGACACCAAGGTCACTTGGTACAACATAGTCCACAAGGACAATGTTCTACATTCTACTTTGACAAAGAGCAACTGGGTTCATAAAGGCTTGTCTGTGCCTAATAAAGATGTGACTATTGGTTTCTCCATGCTAAAACAAAACAAAAAGGGTTAAGAAGCACATAACAAACTACGGACCACAGATTTCAGCCTTCACAGCACTAAGACAAGAAGAACCAGAGGGTGCCAGCTACTACTATATGAATAAAGCCCAAAAAAAGTCATTAAAAAGCCAGGGAAGAAAGAAAAGCATGAAATGGGTGTCCAAAGAGACTCTGAAACTTGTTCTTACATTTAGAGAAACTAAATTAAAAGGAGAAAATGACCAAAGAAAGCAGAACAGATGATTCCAAAGGGTTGTATGAAAGCACAAATGAAAGTGTTATAATGAAATCCATTTCAGAAAGTAAGGTCTGATGAAGAACCAGTGGTGTTGAGGGAGGAACTCCAAGCTGAATTGAGGGTATTGGTGAAAACGAGGTTCCAGGAAATGATGGAAGACCAATAGAAATGTTTCAGCTAACTGATTCCGTGTTGACATCACTCTTTCTCCCAGACACAGAAAACTGGAAGCTAGGTATTTGGTCAAGCAACTGGAAAAGATCCATATGTGTGTTCATTCCAAAGAAAAGGGGTCCATCACAATGCAGAAATTATTGAACAATACCAGCAATGTTATATGCAAGTAAAATTTTGCTGAACATAATTAGAAAATCGTTGTAGCAATACAGAAATTCAAGCCACATTCAGAAGAGGGTGATAAAGAATTATCATTATGACATCAGCTGAATCTTGGGAAAAAGCAGAAAGTCCTAGGAAGATGCTTACTTATGTTTAATTGATTATGCAAGGCATTTGATAGTGTGAATCATAACCATGGATAACATTGAAAAAAATGGGATTTCTAGAACACTTCATTGTGCTCATCAGAACCTGTACATTAGCCAAGAGGTAGTCATTTTTAATAGTATAAAATCATAAAAGCTATGCTCTATGCATTCTTTCCCCAGACTTACTCTATATTCTGAGAACATCATCTGAGAAACTGGATCAAATGAAGAAGCACATATCATCAAGATTAGAAGCAGATTTATTGACAATCTGTGATACAAAATTATACAACCTGATTGCTGAAGCACATAGCGGGGGGAAAAAATTGCAACTGAATCAAAAGACAGCATAATGATCAATGAAGAAAAGATTGTAATTGTCAAGGAATCCATTTTAATTGAGTCTATTGTCAGTGCTCATGTTATAGCAGTCAAGAACTCGAAGGCTGCTGGGGAAATCTTCTGGGGGAAAAACAAACAAACAAACAAACAATCTAATGTGTTAAAGAGCAATGATGTCACTCTAAGACTCAGGTGTTCCTGACCAAGCCATGGTATTCTCAATCCTCTTGTATGAATGTGAAAACTGGATAATGAATAGTGAAAACCAGAGAAGAATTGATGGCTCAGAAACATGAGGAAATTATCACTACTGTCAAAAGGAGCCTTATTAGCAATGTGCATAAGCATTGGGCTGTTAACCACAAGACTGATGGTTTAAATCCATCAGCCACTCTACAGGAGAAAGATGAGGCTAACTTTTCT
>NW_022103900.1:32394048-32404647 GCF_000313985.2 Echinops telfairi
CCAGAAAAGTTAGCCTCATCTTTCTCCTGTATTGTCTTGAAGGATATATATATATCCTTCAAGACAATATCGATCACTGACTTCTATGCAACAAGCTATACAAACCAAAGATTGTGATTGAACTCATTATATTGGCACTCAAACATAGACAATAATTGCTTAGAGAATGTAAATGTACTTAAGCATCCTTGAGAGGTTTCTTAATCAGAAGAATATCTGCCTCCCTCATTTTTGCTTTCTTTCTACTTTACCAAGCATGATGTACTTCTCGAGGGTCTTGTGTCTCCTGACAACATGTCCAAAGTATGTCTCTCTCCTTGCCAAAAAGGAACCACCCGGTCATAGTTCTGAGAAAGATTTGCTTGTCCTTCCACCAGCACCATGTTTCAAATGCATTCATTCGCTTCAGTCTTCTGTACAGTGCCCAACTTCTCCCTGCACATGAGGCCATTGAAAATGCCATGGCTTGCATCAGGCACGCCTTAGTCCTCAAAGTAACATCCCTGCTTTTACAGAACTCTAAAGGGGTTTGTGTAACAGTTTTACTTAATGTAATACATCTTTTGATCTCTTGATTCCTGCTGCCGTGAGCATTGATAATGAATCCAAGGGAAACCAAATCCTTGACAAATTCAACCTCTGCTCCATTTATCATGATGTCACTGATGGGTCCGGTTGTGAGGATTTTGGTGTCCTTTCATTGTGTCCTCTGCATAGTGCAGGTTGTTTATTCGTCTTCCTCCACTCCTGAAGTCACAGTCTCCTTTGTCTAACCCAGCTGCCCTGAGGATTTGCTCCTGCAGGTGCATTCTTCTAAATCACATGACAATTGGAAGTTGGGAGCTGAAAACTTACTTAGCATTCAACAAGTCACAAGTAGGCATTCTCTTTCCATAAAGATCAACTTTTGGCATTTGTGATTCTCAATCCTGTTTTGCCAAAAGTTCCATTTCACTGTTTAAGTTAATTTTGAGTGAACTATGATCTAAATCTGTCTAGTGAGGACATATGTGGTGAACTGAGGTCCAATCTTACAGGGAACACATTTTGATAATTTTAACTCCTTTTTCCTTTTCTCCTGAAACATCTTATAACTTTTTGTAGTACTATTGGCTAATATACACTGAGGATCATTATTTGTCAGGTCTACACAAGTAATATTACTGCCCCTGTTTTATAGATGAGGAAGTTCAAACTTTGATAACTCACTGGTGTAGTACTAGGAGTCAGATCCACCTCTTTCTAATCAGAAAGCTAATATTCTTTCTCAGATCCTTAAAGCAAAAAAACCAGCATAATACCAAGTATTACATTTCTCTCCGCTTATCTACAGGGAATTCCAGACTTAGCTTAAGCTTTTTCGCATCTTTTTTCAACTTGAGCTCTAATAAATTTTGTACAAGCAATAAGTATGAACATGCACATAGACAGAAATACACACACACAATGAATGTATAAATAAACTTGAAGAAACAATAAACAACTGCATAAACAAGTGGTATTATAACACTGTGATTTTCGAGTACATGTGAAATATTTGGTAGTGCTGGGTATTATGGCTATAAAAGTCATATGTAGACCTCGCAACTGGAACTGATAATATTGACATGAATCCAAAAATAAAAGGATATACAGACACACATGCAACACTATTTTGAGCAAATGCTCATATTAAAGGAACTTTTTAAAAAATCACAGGATGTATGCATTTTTGTCAGTAATTAATGCAATGTGAATCATGGAAGTTGTATGTTTAAGCTGACAAGTCATTTTAGGCAAGTCAAGCTTTTTCAGATTTGTAGGAAACGTTTGGAAGCCAAGGTATCATGTCAAGAGCCCTTTAGGTGGTGGGGGAGAGGTGCTGGAGAGGGAGGCAGGTAGAGAATGCCGTCTGAATGATGACTTGGGAGTATGTGGAACAGACAAAGTGGGTGGTGAGGAAGTCTGCCTGCTAAGAAGTGGAGGAGGCATTTATTATAAGCAAAGGATATGTCAAAATTACCCTTTTTAAATAGATGAATTAATGCTCAAACCCATAAAGGATCCAATTTACTGAAAATTATTGAGTCCCTTATGGAAAGCCAATAGCAATTACAACTTACAGAGCTGTCGTGCTTAAGCCTGGTACATATATGCCATATGTGTTTATCTTTTTCACTAGCCTACTTACATGTGATAATACTACAGCAGCTTTCAAGAGGAACATTTGACAAGCCAGCTCACCGCCGACTGACACCTCCATTTCAGCTGGCCTGACATATATAAAAAGAAACTGAATGTTTATCCATGAGCTTTCCGGAATTGACATATGTGCTATATAAGAGTCACAGAAGGAAACTTCAGAAAAGAAATTAAGGAGTGTACTTGTCAGTTTATTAATCAAAGTTTACCTGCTTCACATTACACAGAGACAAATTAAGCCGGCTACTATGGCACTCTGGAAACATCTGCTAACAAAGTCAGAAGTAATGATAAACAAACGAGCTCCCTTTGTGGTTGATTTTCATCCAGCTGCATTTAATTATAATAGAGCTATCAAAGAAAGCTCCCCATTAGCTGTTAATTCAGAACGACTTCAGAAGAAACTCTCAGAGCCTCCAGTGATCTCCCCAACTCCAGCAACTTCCTCATCTGTCTGTGTTTGTGAAGAGCCATATTCAAGACGTTTTCTTATCAGGCCTGGATAATACAGAATTCTGAGGTAGTATCAGTTATTTGTTATCCCCATGATTACCTTTGTAATTTGACAAATTAAACTTTAAAAAAGACAAAATTCATGACATCATATTTTGGATTTTTTAACCTTAGAATTTGACCAGAAACTGCCTTTTAAAAAGCAAAGAACAGATATTGCCCTTGATGAATCCCCAGCAGGCCTCTCACACCCTCCTTGACACTAATTTTGGATCACTTGTTGCTCCCTTGTCCCTGGGTTGGTTACACTACCTCCTTTCCCCCACCTCCCCCTCTCGCATGTCCCCCAGAACCATCGGTCCCATTGTTTTCTCCTCCAGACTGTTCATCCAGTCCATCTCATCTAGATAGATCTGCAGAGACAATAATATGCACACAAAAAACAAGACATAGCGAGACAAAGCAACAAAAGAGAACATAGTGACAGCAACAAAGAAAACCAATGACCAATAAATAATTAAAAAGAAAAAATTTTAAAAAGAAAAACCTGTAAATAGATCAAGCAAGGTCTGTTTGTAAAAAAAAAAAAGAACAAATGACTATAAAGCATATGTCAAGACAAATGGGGCCTCGACCATGCTATTAATCAGCCTTCCACCATAGTTAAAAATAAAATGATACTGGTTTTTTTTTTAAGGTCAGGTTAAATAATGTTTGCATAAAAACATATCCAAAATCCCTTTCAAGAATTCTACTTCTACCCAACTGAAAAAGCTATCACCATCAAGATTTGCTTATTGACCAACCTTGTTTGTTACAAATTTCAGGTATCTCCTGGCATCCTCCTTTTCAAAGTGCGCAGCTCGACCCAGTGAGCAGCCCCACTGTCACTGAGGCCATTCTGCCTCGACGCGACGCGAAGCAGCTCTACGGAACGAATAGAACGATCCTTGGGTTTCGGGGACATCAGGTTGTTCCAGGAGCGCACAGCCTCCTGCTTCTCCTGAGAGCACCTGGTGGTGTAAACTGCTCACCTGGTGGTTCACAGCACAAGGCATAGCCCATTGTGCTGCCAGGGTTCCTTGCTCGACGCAGAAAAGTGCAAAACCCAATGGTAGCCCTTCTCTTTCTTAAGTGTTCCCAAATGCAGCACGTAAGAATGAGTCCTCACCCAAATCTTGCGTCGCCTGGCTAGTAAGCCAACACACGAAGCCCACTTTCCATGAGTTGATTTTGACTTTTATTGACACCCTAAAACAAAATAAAACATAACTCACAGTCATTGAGTCGACACCAACTTATAACGAACCTCTGGGACAAGGTGGACCTGCCCCTGTGGGTTTCTGGGACTGTAACTCTTTAAGGAAGAAGAAAGACCCGTCTTTCTCCCAAGGAGCAGCTCTGGATTTCAAACTGCAGACCTTGCAGTTTCAGCCCAGCATGGAACCACTATGCCACCAGACACTATGCGATTTAAAACACACACACACACACACACACACACACACACACACACCTGTTCCATAGGGTTTCCCAGGCTGTAAATCTTTATGGATTGCTTACTTTTCTTCCCGGTGCTTAACCCACTTTGACACTCCTTGGTGAGCGGGCTAGCAGGCAAACACAAAATCAAATGTTTGCCTGCAAATATCACAGTTGTGTGTAAGTCTTTGCTGATCTAAACTGAGAGCAAAGGGCACCTCTTTGACGTGTCTTAGGGTAGGCTGAACAATGTGTAACTTAAAGGTGAAGTTCAAAAAACTGGGAAAGTATCACTGTTCATTTGACACTAATCTTTGTAACAAGGCAACAAGTCACAAGCTGTGAAGGTTCATTAAGTAACTAACAATGCAGAGGAACCCAAACTGGGAATAATAGACATTTGCCAGAGTTGGATCTGGCCAGCTTCCAAGAACCCATGTCATAATATACGTTCCCATAAACCTACTGTCATTTACTTGGCCATGTGAGATATATATGAGAGTGGGAGAGAATAGAGGGAGTTGGAGCCTAGTGAAAATGTTGAGCGCTCTAGGAGGCTTTTTGTTTGTGTTTTTTTACTTTTGTCTGAATTTTACAAAAGAATAGGTTATCTCTAAATCAAAATAATATTTTTACTTCTGATCTTCTTAATCCCAAGCTTCCAAGAGCCAGTGGTGTTCATGTGGGTTCCTTGCCTTATCAGAGGGGAACATAGAATTGGAAGAGGACACGATTACTTTTAAGTTTTGTGGAAACTTTACTTCCAAGTTTTCGTGGGGCTGAGCATATGACATTAATTCCACTCTTGGCACAAGGATCAAATGATGTTCCCAGTGTCATTGTTCTGTTTATAACAATATGTGTGATGACTCGACCATTGCTGTCCTCCAACTGGCTCAGGAACAAGCCTGACTCTTCTGTGCTGGTTTCCTGAAGCTGGGCATGTCCTCCTGCAAAAAGAATGTGGAGGAATGAGCATGGTCTCTGGTGCGAGTCAACCAAAGCTAACCCTGTTCCAAATGATCCTTTAGAGAGGAGATACTCTAAGAGTCCAAAGACACTCTTTTAATAAACAAGTCTCAAGTCTAAGAGGGTGTGCAAATGCAAGCACGGGGTCATCTTTTCACAGCAGACCTGGTCTCAGTTTTCTTTTATATTTATTTCTTATTATTAATTGGTCTTAATACTTATATCGAATCCTTCCATATTTCAATCACACCCAGCACAATTGTACATTTGCTACTTGAATGAGTTTCCCAACATTCTTTTTCTATATGGTCCCCTTGACATCATCACCCCTCACCCTGCCACCAGCTATATTGCCCCTCTCCACACAAAACTGTGCTCCCCTTGTTGATGCTGTAAATTCAACAGTCTTGGTTTTAATACCTCCAAAAACAAAACTGAAAAATTTATACTGAAATTTCAAGAGGGTGACTCCCAATGACATAACACCCTGAGATACCCCCTAATAGGTACAATCAAAAGCTAAACAATATGATACAACCCCTAAAACATAAGGCTTTGGGTAACCAGATCAGGGCCAGCATGCGTCCTAGGGGGATCTTCTGACAAGTTTTCACTGTTAGGTTTTTCAATGAAATCAAAATTTTGGCGCATGGATGTCCTTGTGAGAGAAATCTTACAGCTTTCTATGTAGCAAGGCTTCAGACTGTTGTTATGTCAGTCCACTATTCTAATCATCAGTCTCCGTGCCTTAATTTTAAAGAATATTCATTTTAGAATACTAATATAGTGTGTTCTCATAAAGACCCAAGGATTTTACAATAATAGAAAGACATTACAAAATTGAAAAGAAAAGCTCACCAAAGAAGTCCCAGCAAGCAAAAGGAACCCAGAAACACAGTAGACATACGAAAGAGAGTATGCTGTGGCTCTTCAAAAAGTTCATGGAACTTTTCCATTATTGTTTAATCCCATTTTTTGACCGAATTTTGAAGCTCCATCATCAGATGCCTTTGCATCTGTAGGATGGTGAGTGGGCCACTCTGTGTCCCTAAACTTCATGTGCCTCAATGTGTAGATTTTCAGCACAATGTATAGATCTTCAGCACACAAGTTGTTGTTATGTGCTGTTGAGATGATTACTCTTGACAGCGAATTTACAGACAGAGCGAGGAAACCCAGTGACACTGTGGGGTAAGCCTTGGGCTGCTGCTAACCACAAGGTCAGCAGTTCAAACCCACTCATCACTCTGTGGGAGAAAGATGAAGCTAACTGCTCCTGTAAGGATGAATAAGATTTACAAGTTTAAAAACTTGAAGGAGCAGTTCCACAGTGTCTTATTGGGTTGCTATGAATTGGAATCAAACATTCTAGGCTGTAATCTTTATAGGAAGAGAGCCCCGGGTCTTTTTCTCCCACAGAACAGTGGACCTGAACTATTGCACTCCCAGAGTTCCTTAGGATAGACGTTCTCCAGAAACATCTCTCACTGCCATCTGGTCGATTCCAACTCCAAGGGACCCTCTAGGACAAGGTGTATTTTTGAGACTGTAACTCTTTATAGGAGTTGAAAGCCTAATCTTTCTCCTGCATTAGAAAAAAATACTTACCTTAATCACACTCTTGCTTTTGTAACATTACCTGAGAAAATTAATTTTAAAGTATATTTTACTCTCTGCAAGTGAGGAGATTTTTATTGTAAAATAGAGACTGAGATTGCAGGATATAATGGCAGTGGTGAGTCCCATGGAGATCCTCTAATTGTATTATGTCAATGTTTAAAGTTCTAGAGACAGTTACAAGTCTTTGGGGAAGCTGGTATTTCAACTTACTGCTCCCTACATTACCCTCTACTCAAATATTGTACGTTCACTTTTATCGGTCCTGTATATTCTACACAAGAATTTACTGGGGAAAATGTCTACTGGTAAAGGAAGAAGAAGAAAAGAGCATTAACGTGTGCAATCTCCTAGCTTTCCAGAAAAAAAAAAAAAGGAAACTCAAAGAAAGCTATGTGACTCCTCTAAATTCAAACACTCAGACATGCAGCAGTAAGAACCAGATTAAAGTAGAGCCAAGATTAACATGCCCTCTGCTTGATAAGTTCAATGCTGGCTGTTTTGTGATAGTTCAAAAGAGAAAATAATGACATTCCCTTATTATGTTTAACCCCAGATCTAAATTTTATTAATACCTATCATGTTGGTATTAATACCATAATGATTGGACACTGCTAAACATCCTGCTCTTCTTGTAAATGATTTTCTTGACCATGGGAATCTACAACTATTTCTAGTCCATCTATTTCTGGACCTCACAAAATCATAAGGTTGCACGTTGCTCTCAGAGAACGGAGAATGATTTGTTTCACTTATTTGGCATGGTGCTTATCACATCAATATGTAAATGTGATTGCTTAATAAATACCACTTATTGATGTTGAATTCATCTGCAACTTCCGTTGCAGCTTAAAAACCAGGCTCAAAATTTATTCAAAGTTGTGAATTTATTTTCACAGTAATATTCACCCAACAAATACTTCCTAAATACTCCCTGCGTAAAAATAACTGCTAACCCCCCTGACTTCACATTTAATATGAGAGAGACAGACACATGTGAAATTATAAATATCAAAATGCTATTGGAGTTCAGATGAATAGAGATAATTCCCAGCCAGGCAAGTATATTCTGTGTAAATGGTGGCTTTGTAGCAGTCCCAGAAGAGGGTGTAGGTGGTATAGCTCACTATTCTTAACAGCTAAGGCTGTGGAACTTAGACTAAATGAAAAATTATAGATAGATAGATGATAGATAGATAGATAGATAGATGATAGATAGATAGATAGATAAATAGATAGATAGATAGATAGATAGATAGATAGAATATCTGCAGCAATGTTCCAGTAACCAGGAAGTCCTCAATGCCCTATTTCCCATCTTTAAAACTTCTGCCACATCTCATTTTTCTCAGTCTGTATCCATGTACCTTGGCTCTATCTCTCTCTCCGTTCCTTTGGATTGATGCCTCAACTAGACTGGCTGCGAGGGTCACTATCTTTCAGATCACCCCAAAGATGTGCTTCTCTACCATAAGCCATGTATACCAAGCCCATGAACTTCAGACCTTCAGCCTAGCACCATGTTCTTCCAAAACTATGACAGAGAATGACTTGTGAATAGACAAATATATTCCGGAATGATCCCTAATATACATTCTTAATTCCTCCCTTAATCACAACCACTAGCTATGTACTGTAATGTTTCTTTCCCTTGTTCTTTGAAGTTCAGTTCCACAGCTCTCTGATACTTTTCCATATTGAAGACTCAGCAGAGTTCAAAACATTCATCTCAGATCCAATTTGAGACCTCTCTTTTCCTCTATCTGAACTATGGCTTCTGGCCTGGATCTTGAAATAGAGAAAGGCCGTGGAAGTTTATGAACCCCTTTACAAACTTTCACTCTTTCTCTGCCATCGTCTTGCTTCTCCTGCTATTTCTGGGGTTCCCTTAGGTCTGGATATTCTCGGACCCTCACACACAACAACAGCAACAACAAAGGGGATAGGAGTAAGTCTGCTGATCCTTTCACAGTTGGTGGATTCCTCAGATCACTCCCTCCCCTAGCGGTTCCCTGCGATGGAGGACGCATTCCATAACTGTGCCTCTCATTTCCTGTTTCTGGCTGTTACCCAACTATTTCCTACTCATGCAGTTCCCATGACACCAGAGCCCTCTGAGGCCTCCACTTGATCCATGGAATAGTCACACATTATGGCGCAGGCTGTCCTGATACTGTGGTGTTTTTTTTCTTTCCTCCCCTTGGGTTACAAATGTTCCAGCTGTTTCTGCCTCAGAATTTGCATGGAGGTGAAGGCACCGATCTCTAGGTTTAAATAACATCAAGCAAATTTCCTGTGAAGCTTTTCTCAAATCTACCTTACCTTCACTTACCTGGTATCTGTGTCCAATTGCAGCCTACTGTCATCTGCTTCCTAAAACTCAGCACGTTTTCCTAGAAAGAGGAAGGTGTTAATTCCCATTTCAGCTAGATCCCCAACATCTATAAGCAACGTTCTCATAGTCTTTCTCGGTAGATTTATAAAGAGAGGAAGATAAATGAAAACAGGATCCTTCTAGATGTACAATTAACCACCCATTCGGTGTAGTCAAAGTTCTCGCTTTCTGCTTACTTTGGCCTGACAAGGTGGCGGAAGCAAGTCCTTTCGGGGAAAAGAGGGAGTGAGAGGGGCACGGATTGCCTATTTCTCTCAGCCTTCAGGATTCAGACCTAACTCAAAGACATCAGACAACATTCCGTTCCAGGGTTTACAAGAGTCTCTGTGTAGGAGGGTTGTGACAATGGCTATGGTTTCTAAGGGGAGTGAATTTCATTCAAGAATCTTGGTGTAGAAAGAAAAGCTTTTGGGGAATGCAATACTATATTTACATTTTAAAAAGGAGTCTCTCATGCTCTACATATAGAAAGATTCTTAAAGCTGAAAAGCAAGAGTTTAATGGGTTTTTTTAAGAAGTATTTAAATATGGTAGCCATTTTTTTTCTACACGCCAAACACATCTAGTTCTGTTTCTATTCAGAAGGCAAGATTAAAGTTCTTTGTACCTGTGCATCAATGTGGCTTACTTGGGACCATAAAATATGAAAGAAAGGATCTGTTCAATACGTTAGCATGTAAAAGTCTGAGCACTTGTAGCAGGCTAAGGTTACTGGGAAAGCCCCCAAGTTTTTAGTCTCCACATAGATTCAGCTCCCATTGAATTCTTTCTAACTCTTAACCAACATCACGAATAGCTTTGTCTTCAGGCAGCGTGTGTCTGAAAGTGGAATTCTACCACACACCTCGCCAGCCTGGGGAAGGAGACTTGCCTGGGTGTGTCCTTGATAGAAGGTTCACGGGGTCTTCAGTCATACGCTGGCTGCCTTGCTTAGAGGACCCTGGACCAGTCTTGTAGACTCCAGCACACCGTGCGTGCCCATTTACGGTCCAGTCCCAGCCCCACGAGGCAGTCCCAGCTGAAATCATTATGGATGGATCTGTTGCAGCTTGCCTTGCACTCTGTGTCCCATTCAGGGGCCAAGTTGAATATCATAATGGTCTCATTTTCACTTGTCTTTGTCTTTTTAAAACCTTAATAAAGGTGTCTCTATTAACGATATTTAGATAAGGGGTTTCCTTTGTTCCATACAGCAGGAAGGGCCATGTATGTTGTTTTGCATTCTCTTTGTTTCTCTCCCACAACAATCGAAGTGTTTCACGGGTCACATGGTTTATAATTACTCCTGGGCACTGGGTCCTGGCGAGGCCACCACACTAAATGAAGCTTCCTGCCTATCCGCAGGAAATTTAGGAGCTGCTGCTGTCGCTGTAGCATCACCCACCTGTCCATTCGGACAAAATAAGCATGCACAGAGTTTACACTGGTGCGTCATGTGACTCTGTCCACTTCAAGTCACCAAATTTCCTAAAATTCTGCACACTTTCTCCAGCCCTGTGCAC
>NW_022103900.1:32404747-32410009 GCF_000313985.2 Echinops telfairi
CCGCTTTTTTTTTTTTTTCAAAATATTTTTTTATTACAAACCATTGTAAGTCCCTCACAATTTTAATACAGTATCCTTTACAGGGTTGCTTCTTTCTTTTTTTTAATCATTTTATTAGGGGCTCCTACAACTCTTATCACAATCCATACATACATTGATTGTGTAAAGAACATTTGTACATTCACTGCCCTCTGGTTCCCTTTTTATACCTGACAGGAGTCCTCGTGGTTGCACTTGGGATGCAATCTGCAAGGTTTGAAATTCAAAACAAGCAGCCACTCCAAGTAGATTGGGGGCTAGCCTGGTAAAGAGTTACCATCTCAGAAACTCCCACGGGAAGTTTTACCTGCCTCATCCGGTCACTGTGAGTCAGCATTGACTCCATGACAGTGAATTTTTTTCTTTTAACATTCTCCTAACTGCTTCAAATCATGCCATAAATTTGTCTCATTTTTCAGCCATAAAGTTTTCATTTTTCCTTGAGTAGTGATGTTTACGAGAGTAATTATGGTAGAGATGCACAACTAAAGTCAGACTTTAAATTCATAGATCCTCCACGATACGCTCATGGATCCAAACAAGAAAAAAACCAACAGAAGCATTGTCTAGGCAAGAAAAATGAGTGCCCACTTCTTTGGAGAAGAAATGAAAAGAAACCTGAAAAATCTGGAAAAAATATTAAAGGAAAGTTAATAAAGTATTCAAGAAATAGCCACAGTTATGTTAGACCCAACTTCATATCTTATAAATATCCTATAAATCATCTGTTGCGTTAAATTACTAGAAGGGATCTCTTGAATTACACAGACATTTAATAAGTAATGTTATTGTGTCAGGGTCTACTGGTAATTAAATGGCGTCTAAATCACTCCTCTCCAATGGGAGCCACTATAGTCTAGGAGAGAATAAAATAAAGAGGATAGATATATAATAACTTCAAAAGAAGTAAATTTGCTTTCTAAAAAATCGATGTAAGCATAGACAACTTTTTTAAAGAAAAATGAGTCTGGATGATTAAAATCAAACATTCTGTCGAGAGAATACCTTGAAGAACCCTGGCCTCAGTGCTCCAGCCAAGAGTTCCTTTAAAAAAGGATTAGTCAGTTTCAAAGCAACGCATGTATCTTGAAAAGTTGTCATATATAACTGGGCCTTGCTTTGTATCAAATACTGCATAATCTCCTGCTCATAAATTTTGAGTAATTTCGCATTGCAACAAAATGTAAATTTTGTCTTCATGTTCTTATCAATTGCCATCGAGTTTACTCTGATTCTTACAAGCTTTCTGTACCAGGATAAATCAAAACGATTACTCCGGAGGTTTCTGTTCATACACACATGGGTTTATAGCAAATGAAATGGATTTATATGTATCCCCACAATCAGCGATCGCTTGTAGACAAGTTCTTTCAACATACATCTGTCTTGGTCTCATAAAGGTGCCTTGCAGAAAATTCCAAAGAAACTGTGGATTTTGAAGGGATCTACAGGGCACGTTAAACTCGTAGCAGAGATTGTACAGTTATTCTAATGATATGAATATTTTCCCAGAATAGCTTAAACCTTAGCTTCTGAAGAAACATGAGCATATTGACTGAATTCTTTTGAATCTATTCAATAGAAGAAACCCCTTTTGTTTCTATGTTAATTAACAGTTGTGGTTGGGAAATAATCAAAAGTCAGTCAGAGGCAGGTAAGATGGATAATTAAGTTTTATAAAACAATCTTCAATAAGAATAGGCTAGGATAATAAAACTACAAGATTCATTTGGGAAGAGTAGTTGATAGTTTCCTTATGAAGAGAAGAGTTTAAGTAAAGTTAAACAAAACTCCAAACCATACTCACTGTGCCAACTCATGCCAACCCATCCCACAAATTCCTAAAGCAGGCCCTATAGCACGTGCTTCCTTCACCTTTAACTCTTCTTGCAGCAACCTCAGTCTTTCTCGTAGGGCGGCCTTACATGTGGTCTGGGCAATGCTCGTTTCCTGAATCTAGGCATGGGCACGTGGACCAGCATGAAGTGGGTCACATGCTCATTCCATGGTCCCAACAATGGGTTAAGAAGTAGAAGCACAAGTGAAAGGTACCCAATCAGAGAGAATCTCAGCATCAAGTCCTTTACCTCCACACCCAGAAAAGCAACCACAAAATGTTTTGTTTGCTTGTTTGTTTGTTTTTTTAATATGGAGTTGTGAGACCCTGATTGACTGGGAGAGCAAATTTGCCACCATTTAGAACCTCAGAATGAAACCAAGATATAGTGGGGAGCAGGGTGCAATGAAGGGATTAAAAATGCCTGGCTTCTGAGACTTGGTTTGAATCCTGTATCAAAATAAGACTGATTATGATAAGGTTATGATAGTGAATATATTTCATTTTCTGGCACTTGCAGAAAGTGTCCTAAATCGTGCAACACTGAGGTAACAAAAGGCAGCCCCGATTTATGATGTGCTTCAGTTATGAGGAGCCAACTCATCACTGTCCTGTTTAGTTTTTGTTTTTTCCATATTATCATTAGGAATTATAGTGGAAGGATTAACTGAATTTTATTCTAAAACTGTAGCAGAAACTTCAATTGCTTGCAAACCTGGAACCAGACTCTGGTCCTTTTGCAGCCAGATTTCACTGCAAGATCATGCAAGAAGAAGGGAAAAAAGAGAAGGGATAAAAAAAATTTCCTGACTAGTAAACTCATGCCCATTCCCAGATATAATGCAGCTAATCCACAAACTTCCACAGGAGCCTTTATTATCCAGACTGACAAAGGCCAGCATTGTCCTAATCTTCAGCATAGGAGTCACTTTTTGTGATTTGTGTGATTTTTATGTGAGTGCATAGATTAAAATATATATGTAAGTTTATGTGTAATGTTTTCAACCTTCCAAAACAAATGCAAACGGTATTTATAAAGGTAATGATAATAACAGGAAATGATAATAACATAAAAATTTTTTTAAAGAAAATTAGTATTTTATTACATTAGAACTGATTTACGATGAAATCGCCAAAGTGGAACTACGTGACAAATGAGGGCCTACTCCATCCACGAAGCTATTCACTCATGAGTTACCTACATTTCTATGACCACTTATCAGGGCTTATCCATCTCTAATGATTGTAGTATTATTTCAGTGCATAGAAGAAATATCATGTATGCTTGGTCTAATGCATTTGTGGGAAGTTGTAAAACAAAAGCATTGTATTATTACTCCCAAACCTGGGAATTTCTGACTTCCATAAACTTACTCTCTCAGTCACTTCCCTGTGGAATTATTCTATAAAAGGTGACACTGACGGGGTAAAAGGAGGGAAGGCAAACATTTATCACAGTTTTCTGTCATAAAACAAGTCAGTAAATTAAGTGTACATGCAGGGTACATACAGGTATTTTAAAGAATATAGGTTTTTAAAAAAAGAATGTAGTAAACTTATAGGTGAGAGCTATATCTAAATTCTCAAATACCATACTGTTTGGTTTTGAAAGTCAGTTTATCTGGATAATTGGAGACATGGGTAAGTATTTTAATCTGATCCTGATTTTACAATATGACTTCAAAACACCATTCAGGCTCATCCTTTGTATCTTTCCAGACAAGATCCTATATAATGAGACAAGTAAAGTGATACAAATCCAAATAAGTAAATCACTGAACATAATATTCAATAAACCAGAATTGTTATTATATCATGTGAACTAGAATGTAAAATGTCAAAACTGCTAATATCTCTCTCAGAAGGCTAGATATAATATCATCAAATTGCTGCCTAAAATGTATAAAATTCACCCTAAAGCTTGTTTCTTGTCCAAGCTGAACAATCTAACCTATTGAGTTTTCTTCATCTCTACTTCCAGTGATGGAAATTGCACTGTCTTTTGATATTAAACCTATATCAAAATTCATTTTCACACATGCAGTAGAGTTATATTAACAGTTCTTTTTTTCTTCTTAATTTGGTTTCCATTTCTTAACAAGAATGCATTATAACCAACAGCTTACAAACAAGAAACATAATTTGACAAAGGAAAACTGACTTATGGACTACTTAAGCCATTATTAATAAAGTCTAATACTATTTGAAATCATGGACTAATACCAACATCAATTTATGAAGCAATGAATAAGAGTTTAGCAAAAATTTTCAACTGAGACAAATATTCCTTTCAGCGTTACCATTATTCCTGCAATTAAATATTACATTCTTTTCAAGTAAATATAAAGGAAATAAATAAAACAGGAAATTTTATACATTTTAACAGAAACATTTATGTTCTTATAATATGGAACTATTTATTGCATTCTCTTAGTTAAAATGATCAAGTAGCTCCTCTTGCCATTGTTCTGCTCTGGTCTTGTTTCTGTGGCTTGGCTACTGTTGCATTTAACTTAACAGAACTCAGATTTCCCATCCATACGTTAGGGTTTGAACATCTAACCCCCATTTCTAATACAGGCCTCGATTGGTCTAAGCCATTCAGTGTAAATGCACTACTCTTTTTGTTTGGAACAGATTGGACTCCGGGGTGGTTGTATTAGCCAGTAATACCCTTCAGGGGGATGTGTTTCCCTGATCACCTACTTCCACTGATCAAAGTGGTCCAAGTAACTTAAAATGGTACAATCAGAGTCAACTTAGGATTTTTCTTTTGAGTGTTTGGAAAAGTAAGACATTTATCTTTATGGATTTGAGCAAAAAGAAAACATAGGAATTTTATTTCTGCAATTGCTATAAACGGAAACATTTACTTAATGCTGCAATAGTTTGGATTTTGGTACTGTTTATACAATGACAAGGAAAATGGGCTTCAGATTACTTCAAGGTGACTTTGAAAACATATTTGTCAACAAAATAAGTAAACCTTATGAAATGAATAATGAAATATTTTTCTACTGTTTTGGGGAGCATGGTATGTAGAATGAAATTTAGTGAAAGTATCAGTAAAAATTGCACTTGTCAAACTTAGAATAACATTGATTTTTTTCTCTTGTAGTAAACAATTGACTCAAGAATTTGCTATGTTCTTAAATAGTCTTTTATATATTTTTTAAGATTTTAAAACCATATCGAATAATAAATACACGTGCACACACATACTTGGTTTTGTTAATACGCCCAAGCTTTGTTCATACTATGTTATTTGAAAAGCTGGCTAGACCAGAGGATGCACAGCGGTACAGATGGGAATTGGAAACGCAGGGAATCTAGGAAAGATGAACCCCTCAGGACCAGGGGTGACAGTGGCGATACCAGGAGGGAAG
>NW_022103900.1:32410231-32449956 GCF_000313985.2 Echinops telfairi
TGTGCTTTACACAATTGATCTATGTATTGTGATGAATTGTATGAGCCCCAATAAATTGATTTAAAAAAAGAAAAAGAAAAGCTCGCCAGCAAGTATTGCAGTAATCCATAGATTCAAATTCTATGCTCATTAAATATAACCCCTGGATATCATCGTGTGGGACAAAGTGTTTAAAGACAGATTTCTTACACAAGAAATGATTGTAAATATTTTAGCCATTGATATACCTTCAGTATGGGAAAAAAAATTTTTTTTCATTCCACTTTTCCACAGACTTTTTGAAACACCTCATATGTTGGCTTGCTAACAGAAATATTCTTATCGGATACAGAATTTACAGTAGGCTGCTTTAAATACTCCAGCCCTCCTGCCCTTAACTACGGCACTCACAGCAGGGCCACGTTTTAGCTTCTTTAATTCTTCAGGATTGTTCAACCAAGTTTCATATCACCTCTCCATTTCTCAAAACATAAAATTCTTCAGGCTTTGCATTAAACCTCTCACCTCTGGGATAATCTGTACTCTTGACAAACATAAACTATTTGGGAGCTTGTGTTAATAGGCACCTGACATCGTTTTCATATGTTTATATTGACACTAAGTTTTAATCAACGGGATGGAGATTGAATAAGCCTGTTGGATGTTTCAACAAAATAAAAAGGAATAAACCCACAGAAGTACATTGATTGTGGCTACAAAGATATATAATTAAAAAGTATAAATCAAGGACTGCTATTTTATATTTGACTTCAGTTATTTTGAACACTTATGACCTAGTTGTGCTCATTGTTAAGTATATGATTTTATGTGTTTAGAGTAAATCTACTGTAAGCAATTTTATAGTTTAATGAAAATAATTATTGTTTGGGTAGTATGAAGTATGTCTGATTCTATTTTCTTAAAATAAGCTATGATATAAATTATTATGATTTATAATGGTTATTCTTGTGGTTATGTTTGGAGTGGATTCTAGCAAGTAATGATGATTCTAAAATTGCAAAGTATCACATTGAAAGGTATTTTTCCTCAGATCTCATCTTTAATTCCTCTATAAAATTGATACAATTTCCACTGTGGTACAGTACGGGCTATTGTGAAGATGGCATGATTGTGCTGTCAATTTGACAGCTTACTTTAATCTACACCATTTGGTGAAAGAATACATTTTAAAATCTTTTTTAATATATCATATGCCACTGCTGCTACTTGCTCTTCATGTTTCTTAGTCTTTCAAACAAAAGTACTGGGGTCCAGCGCAAAGCCATGCATTGAAACTATCTATAATGGCTCCAGCTGCAGGCTCCCCTGTTTATCTAGCTCTACTGCCGGTGGAAAGGAAAGGTCGGTGTGCTGCTGGCTGCCCTCAGGTGATGTCAGCTCCTAGCAACCCAGTGACAGGCTCCAACTAACCCTGGGGGGTTCTAGGCCGTCATCACTGTGAGAACGGACTGACCGCCAGGTCTTTTCTCGCGCGCAGTTCAAACTGCCAAATTTGGCACCTTAAATATCAAAGTAATATGAATTTCTGTTTATTTGTATATTTATTTTTAATAGACACCATTTCCAAGTCTCCCTGTAATTGCCATCCACCTGAATACACCCACTTGCTCAGTGGAAGAATAAAATGGTCACTCCCCCAAATGATAAGATGTAATCATTCCATGAGCCCCTAGATGGTTGGAAGCAGGGCAAGCATGAAGCTTTGAACACAGAAAAGAACGGAAAATCCAAAATTTTAAAGGCAAAAAAGTGTGTTCAATTCCATATTTCCAAGTATTTCCCTTTCCCTAATTCTATCAGTTCACTTTGTGAACAAAAACTGTAAGAACCCAGCAGACTTTTGTTCACATTAGAGACTGTTGATGGCAACTCACAGGAAACATGAATTGGATCAGGCCTTGGTAGATGAACAATTAGGCATCAGCAATACTAGAGTATATTGGGCGCTAGAAACAAGTAACATGTAGGATCCTGGACAATACGAGGGAGAGCATGTTACATGAATGGGAGGAAGACTCATTAACAACCTGAAATATGCTGAGGATACAGCCTTCTTTTCTGAAAGGAAGAGGACTTGAAACATTCACTGATCAAGATCAAAGACTACAGACTTCAGTATAGATTTATTTCAATGTAAAGACGACAAAAATCATCCCAAGTGGACCAATAGATTGAAGTTGTCAAGGATTTCATTTTACTTGAATCCACAATCAATGTCCATGGACTCAGTAGTCGAGAGATCAAGTGGTTTGTTGCATTGGACAAACCTGCTGCACAAAGCCTCTCTAAAGTGCTTTAGAAAAAGATGTCACTCTGAAGACTACGGTCCGTCTAACTCAAGCTACAGCATTTTCAATAGTGTTATATGCATGCGAAAACTGGACAATGAATAAGGAAGACCAGAGAAGAATCGGTGCATTTGAAAAACTGTGTTTGAGAAAAATATTGAAAGTTCTCTGGATTGACATGAGAGCAAAGTGATCTCTCTTGGAGGACTGACAATCAGAACGCTCTGTGGAAGTGGGAAAGGCAAGACTAGGTCTCCCTTGAGACGCCTTCTCAGGATGGACCAATTCCTAGAATCGAAGATCAGCAAAACAGCGGAAGACACCCCAGTCGCTTGATTGGAATGGAGGCAGTGACAATGGCTCAAGCCTAACATTTGTGAGGAGGGCCCAGGACGGGGGTGGGGTGGGGGGGGTGGGGGGGGTGAGTGCTTCATTCTGCTGCAGGCAGCGTTGTGGCATCGGAGCAGACTTGATTTGCACCCAACACCAACAAACAACACATGGCACAAAGCGCATCCTATGCCATACCGCCAAAAGCAAAACAAACTACTGCAATCGAAAGTTCAGGCAGACTCATAGTGACTCTACAAGAGAGGGTGGAACTGGCCTTAAGCGTTTCTGACGACTGTTTTTAGGAATAGAAAGCCTCGTCTTTCTTCCGCAGAGAGGCTGGTGGTTTCACACCGCTGACCTCTTGGATCACAGTCCAACATATAATCACTGTGCCGCCAGGGCTCCTTTTGGAATTCAGAACGTTTGAATCCCAGGGCCACAAATCCAGTCTGAGTCCAATTAGATTCAAAATGCCCAACGAGAGTAAAAATTTTTTTAAAAATACTTTGAAATAACCAACCTTGCAATATATTTCTTTCTCATTATCACCTGCAGAACATTCGGCCCTATTTTATTTCATTTCATTTTAAAGCTAAATTTACCTATCTTGTTGTAAGGTTACAGGAAAAATTACAGGTCATTCAGATACCACTCTCTGTTTATTTTCCTTGAAGATTTATTCAACAGTCATTTGAAGCACTTGATTACTGTATATAGATCTTCTTCATCATAATAAGCCTATCTTGGTTTATTGGAGGGGGTTGAACCTAAAAAGCACTGGAGGGGGGGGAGTATGCAAATCACCTAGGGTTCTTATTAAAATATGGGTTTTGAGTCCATATATCTGAGGTGAAAAAACAAGTTCTCTGTAGGATGTTGAACCACAATGAACTACTGTAGTTCAAAGCCAGGGATAATTGTGTTGAATCCATCCATTTTAAACAGGAAAAACTTTGAACAGAGATTGAGAAAGCATCTCAAGCCCTCATACTTTGAGAAAAAAAATTAATTAGGCTTTCTTTTCCACTTTGTCATTCAGAGTAATATATAATAGAAAGGAACTTTGTCAATTTGCTTCTTAAAATGAGTAAGTATGAGAATCTTTGCATATCGGGTTGGTTTTCAGTTTTGGGGTTTGTTTGGGGTTTTTTCCTGCCACTGATTCTTGTGAGAAGTTCTGTTCTTTGAGATTGTGGCACTCACTAACTCTCTGAACAAAAAGTGGATGTGGTGAAGATGTAACTTTTAAGTCAGGTCCTAATATTCTATAGTATTATAACTCTGATATTTAACCATTTGAAGTCCCCATTTCACAATTTCTAAAATGGGCAAAACAATTACACACCTTAAAGAGTGTTGGGAAGATATAAGAAAGTGCCTAGAAATTGCTTCATGAAAGATTGTTTATCTTAATCACCAAATTAATATCAGAGAGAGGATAGGAAAAGCTACATGCTAGATATATCATGGCAATGCCAGGACTCATTAGTAAACAGCTTATACATGTCAATGTCTTTTGGTTACTAACACAGCATCTGAACTAGTACCTTGATTCACTATGCCCAGCAAATGCTAATTATATCATTAACATTCTCAGGGAAGCTTTCAGTAACTCAAATATCTGGGTTCCACCTTGATCCCAGGAAATCAAAATCTTTGAGATGAAGCAAAGAATTTTATACTTCAAATTGCTCCCCTGGTGATGTTGATGCTAAACCAAGTTTAGGAAACACTGCATTAAATGACCCACGTCAAGGTTAAGTACAGTGATACAAGTAATACCTTCCTGTTTAACCTAGTTCTAAGATGTTAGTACAATAGAATGACCTTGATCTTCCTAAAGAGCAATTAACTCCTATCTGTCTTTATTCATCCGTAAAAAAGGGGCAGCAAAAGATAATCCTGGGTCAGTTAAGCACCCTTTCACAATGCTTTTCTTAATGTGCTATTTTTATGTCAATTTGCCATCATCTAAAACCTTAAATGTATTTGCCTTAAAAAAAAAAACAGTTGGGATGTGGAATTTTAATATACTTTATATCAGAGGTTGCTTTATTTACCCATAGTTACAATGTAAAGGAAGATGCCCTGGTGGTGCACTGGTTAAGCACTCAGCTGATAACTGAGAGTTAGCAGTTTGAACCCACATGACACCCTGATGCAGAAAAATGTGGCAGCCTGCTTCCTTAAAAATTTACCGGGAAGCCCGACAGGGCTGTCCTACTCTGCCCGGTGTGGTTGCCATGAGGTGGAATGAACTTTATGGCAGTGGGTTTCTGAGGTAGTTAGTTTATTGTGCCAACCTGGATGATAAACACATGTGGGCTTAATTGAAGGGCGGAGGGATAAATGGCTCAGTGAGCCTCGCCTTTCTAGTTCTCGGGTCTCTTGCTTTTTGATGGTCGGACCAGGGTGCAGCTGCCTTAGCAGTTCCCTGCTTCAGCTTGCAAGATTGACTTCAGCTGGCAAGGCTCACTTTCTGCAAGACATCCCTGCAGAGAAGCAGCATGGACCTAGCCCAGTGCATCCCTGGGTGCTGGAGCAACCGTGTGGAGACCCCTGCCAGTGCTGTGATGCTTATGTCGGCATCATTGCATCTGTTTTGTGAGATGGAGGAGGACTTTGTGGATTGGTGTTGGACGTACGGGTTAATGTTGGACTTGTGGGCTTGGGCAGCACTGGGTTGGGATGTTTTCTTGATATACACTTGGCCTTTATATAAAACTCTCTTATACATATGAGTTTCTGTGGATTTGTTTCTCTAAAGTCCCGACTATCACAGTTTTCATCTCTTAGAAAAGGAGGCAGTGTAAAGTCACTGATAAAATTCTCCACCGGGAAGGCTGGGTTTGAGTAGCCACCAGTGCAGGCTGGCCTATTGCTATGATGCTGAACAGGTATGAGCAAAGCTTCCACACTAGGATAGACCAGGAGGAAGGAGTTGTTCGTGATCTACTTCTGAAAATAAGCAAATGAACATTTTATGAATTAGGTTCTGCAATAGATTGTGAGGCTGGTACAGGCCCAGTCATTGTTTCTCACATTGTGCACAGGGTTGTCCTGAGTAACGGGCCGACAGCCCAGACTATGGGGGCTTGTGGGGGTTAAAAACACAGATGCCTAGGATCCGGTCACTGCCAGAGATGTTTATTTGTAATTGGTCTGGATGCTGACTGGGAAGCCAGCTATTTGAAGTTCTCTAGTGATTCTAGGGTGGTTCCCAGTCAAGAATCAAGGTTGTTTTGATTGGCAATTTACCATGAAGCTGGTCCGCTTCAAGAGCAATACTTTGCCCTCACGAATCAGTGTGATCTTCAAACTCTGCTGGTCCTCAGGTCCGCTAAGCAAACTGAAGTTCCTGAGAGGCAAAGTCAGTACTTTCCTGTGTCAGGTATTGCTCTTACCCTTCTGTATATATTCATAATAATTTAATCTTCAGTTCTATAGCTGGAGCCCGGTGGTTTGGTGGGTTGCACATTAGACTGCAATCAAGTACAGCGTTTGAAGCCACTAGCCCCTCCCGGTTGAAAGACGGGGCTTTCTCTGGCCCTCAAACAGGTACAGTCTCTGAAAAAAACCAGGGTGGTCCGACCATGTCCTGTCGATGGCCATGAATGAGTTTGGTTTGTTGGTTGTCACTAAAGTTAGTGAGTCAGAAGCAGCATTGTCCCCTTTCCACTCGATGTGACTGAGAAACAGAGTTCCAGGGACCTGCCCAGCATCACGCAGACAACTAGGGGCACACCCGAAGTTTGAACCCCACCTGTCAGCACAAGAGTCTTTTTTTTTTTTAACATAACCCTAAGAAGTTGGTCCAGATGAACTTTATTTTCTCGGTGAAGAAATCTACATGGAACAAAGAAGTTACTTGTAACCACCATTATTAAACTAAGTATAAAGTGTAGGCAGAGTTCCTGATTAATGTTCCTAGCTACGAAACACACATGTCCTCCGCAGGTTTATCTCATTTACTGCCAACCCCTTTTCTTTAGATCTGAAATAGCCCTCATGATGGAGGCCCAGTTGTTCTGGGTTATTTTCTAAATAAGCTCCTTTCCATTATGTTACATGCAAGTAATGGCTCTATAGCTGAGCTAATTGATGCAGTTCTTTTATCCCTTTATTATGCTTATGCTAGCTTAAAAAAATCCTGTCATTCTCTCTTTCAATGTACATATAATATAGATATGAGACCAGTCTCTCAGATGAATGAATTATGAGTTCTTTAA
Source organism: Echinops telfairi (assembly GCF_000313985.2). Taxonomy (NCBI): domain Eukaryota; kingdom Metazoa; phylum Chordata; class Mammalia; order Afrosoricida; family Tenrecidae; genus Echinops; species Echinops telfairi. The sequence continues at coordinate 32,417,082 of NW_022103900.1, forward strand.
AATCAGAAACCATATCCATGTTTATTTCCAATATATGGTGCTGTTCAGAGGTCGTGTCATTAAACAAATATCTGCTGGGTGAGTTAATAGATCATGAAGCCAGGGAATGGTGGTTTGTGCACCTTTCCTCTGCTGTTCCATGCTCTAAATCATCTCCAAGTTCCAAATCCCCTAAGATCACTTGGTCCACTCCTATTGAAACCAGCCTTTAGATATAAGGTCCAAAATAGCAACTAAGTCAGAAGGATGATTTTGTCCAGAATTTCTGGCCATTTCAGTGTAAATGATCATTAGCCAATAACTGCATGTCTTGCTTTTTGGTATCTCAAGAATGCTAATGCTATGCTGCTCAACATGCTAGGTGCAAGCCACATAGACTCCCTTGGCAGTGCAAACAAGTAAAGCAACTATTAACTGAAAGGTTCGTGGTTTGAACATACATGGAGTTGCCATGGAAGAAAGGCCTGCCAGTCTCTTATAAAACGTCACAGCCTTAAAAGTGCTGTGAAACACAATTCTACCCTGCAAGGATCACGGTCATCGTAAGTCAGAATCGACCCCACAGCAGCTTTGCTTTTATTTAGATCCGCAGAACCGGGCAGCACTTGACATGTGAATAACTCAAAATGAGTTTTGCCGTAAGTATAAATGCACACTCAGTTTCAATGACTTAGTATTTGAAAACATAAATTACGTCATTAGTAATTTTATATTGATTCTGTGCTGAAATGAAAAAAAATATATCCAATAAATGATACGATTGAAGTTAATCCCACCTATTTCTTTTTACTCTTTCAATCTGAGTAGAAATCTTAGAACTATGTACGTGACTCATCTGTCTATTGGAAAACATTTATCTTATGTTTCAATGGTTCTTCTGGCAAATTCTGAATGTCCACTATGCCATTCATTAGTCAGGATTATATAACATGTCCAGTACTACTATTTCCTGGGCTATCTGTAGGAAGTACTTGCAATGATGCCTTCAAGTCCCCCCAACAAAGGTAGGCTTCTCAAGTGTCTTTCCTTACCACGACGTCCTCGTCCGTCCATGCAATCACACTCTGGAGGCCAAAGTAGTTCTTCATGAGAAAAGGCACAACTCATCCAAATGGAAAGCGCCCAGGAAAGGTTTGAATCCTTCAACTTTTCCAGCCCACTTCATTGACAAACTCTTTTAACACTGATATTGGATAAAATGTCAGTTCACTCAAAATTCTAGTTCATAAATGCTCTTTGATCGGGTGATCCAGTCAAAGATTATTGAACCACGTGTGTTGAGGAAGCATGGATTAAATTGAAATCAATCCACCAATCAATTAAGTATCTGCAAAATCTTTAGGCAGAAGAATTTCAAAGAAGCAAATGAAAAACAAAGTATCATTGCAAAATTATCTAATTCAAATGCTAAGGAAACTTTAATAATTAAGTTGCGTTTCATGTTAGATTTACAAAGAGGACCTTTTTTTAATCAGTTGACATGACTAATTCTGGGATTGTTAACTACCTCACAAATATAATGGAAATTTATTGATGATCTCACTTCTGTGATGACTTCCTCTTCACCAGAAGTTCTCTAATCTGTATTACTCTCAGTAAAAGTTCATAATGTTGATAAGTGCACTCAGTTATAATGTTTGATATTAAAATCCAGGGTGGGAATGTGTGAATTCAGTATTTTTTTTTAATTCTGTATTTTATAGTGTGTTTTTATATGAACAAGAAAATTTACCATAGCTTCACAGACACACTAAAGAATTATTTAGGAAACATGCAAAATCAAACTCATAAATCTGTATTCCTTAAAAGGATTCAAGCAAACGACTGGTTAGTTATGGCTGTTCTCAGTTACAGCAGTTCTCAACCTGCGGGTCGTGACCCCTTTGGGGGTCGAGTGACCCTTTCACAGGGGTCGCCTAAGACCTTCAGAAAACACATATTTCTGATGGTCTTAGGAACCGAGACACGGCTCCTCTATCATCTCCGGGTGGGTCCGCCCACATGCAGAGACGCCCACAGACGAGTACCCGGCGTGAAGACTGTTACCCATGCTACACCATGCTTCCAGACAACATTTCATGTCTTTGTCATTAGAAATACATATTTCACAATATATAATTACATATTGTTTTTATGATTAATCGCTGTGCTTTAATTGTGTTCAATTTGTAACAATGAAAATATACCCTGCATATAAGCTATTTAATTATGATTCATAGCAGCAGCAAAATTACAATTATGAAGCAGCAACGAAAATAATTTCATGGTTGGGGGGTCACCACCACATGAGGAACTGTATTAAAGGGTGGCGGTCTTGAGAACCACTGCTTTAGTAGCAAAAACATTATTAGTTGCCAAGTTTTATGATAAGAAACGTGGGAGAGTGGTTTGAGGTGGGGGAATTGGTGCTAAATTATATTTATCCTGGAGCTGATACCAGATGCTTGACAAACATATTTTAAACAGAGGCATCTACTGTATGAACAAGCTTCAAAGCACATGAGTATCCTCAGGATCAGGTATCTAGCCTCTCCGTGTCAGTGCTTGGTGTCCTATGTGTTCCCTTGAATGGAGCTGAATTAATTAACTAGCATAGTTTTATAATGAAACAATGCAGATACTCTTTAGCAAACTCAATTATTTCTATATTTATCAAAGATGGTCTCCATGTGTTATTCAGTTACAGGCCATTATTACAGAAACAATAATTCATGGAACAAAACTGTCTCTCTGGTTTATTGAGTAAGGCAGCAATTTGGACTTCGTTAAAAAGACACCTATGAACTTTTTAGGGGTTGCAGTTTGATAAGTAGTTAATGGAAATGTGGTTTGCATATGGTGGAAGAGCAACGAACAATCCCCGCTTCAGACCCGAGTGTCAAAGAGAATACCTAAAACATCAAATTAGCTTAAAACACCAAGAAAGCAGCCTCCAGATTACTTGGAGAACAGAGGAAACAGATGATAAGGCTTTGTCTTTTCATTTTATTTAAGTGCGGGCAAAATTACTTTTTATTTTTTACGGCTTACTCAACAACTCTTGAATTGCCTATTTATTTTCTAATATGTGTGTGATGAAAATTTGAGAGCTATAAAATACTTCTCCGGTAATTGAGAGATCAAGGCATGTTCCCTTAAACTCCACACACTACAGGGCACTCTCTTTGCTAATTTCACAGGTTTATTAGTGTGTAAATAGAAATAATTAAACCAGCATTTTAAGCCCTCCAGTCTCTAAAGAAAAAAATTAAAACAATGGGATGAGCATCTAGGATTCTTCAGCAGTTTGGCAAAATAAAAGAACAACTCACAACTTTTTTCTGTCTCACTCAATGTGTGATTAATACCAATGAAAGTATATTGAACGCCTTGGTATTGCCTGATATCAATCATGAAATCCCCAAATACTCCCAAGACTCTTCTAGCAGTACTTTCAACCCATCAGAAGCTAGCAACTAATGGGACTTTTCCGCGAAAGCTTCTCCTCATGTGATTTTCAGCTTCTTTCTGATACCAAATAGACCTGAATGCTTATCGGGTCGGATCCAGACTGCCACAAGCTCTGAATTCTGCCCATCTGTCACAAGGATAGTGCTTCACGACAATATTAAGACAAAGAAGAAGAGACAAAATCGGTTAGGGGAAAAATTAACTTCCTATGTCTTTTCTTTATTATCTACTGGGCAGCCAGTTAAACTCTTCAAACGGATTTGAAATTGAATCTCAAGTTTCAGATCAACAGACAATTAGCCACAACAAAACAACTGCAAAAGAAAAGTTGGGGGGGCGGGGCTGTGTTGCTCTACTATCACTTACTGACGCCTATTTTCCTCCCTTTGCTCTTCTCTGATTTGCCATTTTCTTTCTCCTCCCCGAGTGCCCTTCTGGTGTGTCTGGTGTGAAAGAAATACCAGAACATAAGGGAACTTGCAGTGTGGTAAATACAATCTTTACTAATTTGAACTGTTTCAAGGAGGGGAAAGGTAGAGAAATTATACAACCTTAAAACCAAGGGTTATATGAAGCTTGCCATTTGTACAGGCAAAATAGCGGAAGTACTTATTTAATAAGATAATGTTCTTTTATCTCACCTTGTGTCATTAAAATATAAGACCCTGGTAGTAAAACCTAAAGTAAATATGCACATATCTTTATCCATGTAAGGAAGCCATAAATCGCCCTCCCTGATTCCAGCTGTATGACAGCTATCATCTGAATAGTGCAGCTGCCACAACAGTATCAAATTTTATAGTTAAAAGGCAGTCAGAGGCTTATTGTTAAGGTGGAGGTAGATATATGTTGCACTATAAATAAGCATTTTCTAATGAAGAAATGAAGCAGGTTTATTTCCCCCCTAGACGTACCATAGAGGAATAGATCTCTCACCCAGTGCCAGCGGTCATCATTGCACTTATTACGCTTGGGCACCTAGAAGACACAGGTCTTGATTTATACTAATTAGTTTGGCATTTATTGAGTCACGTGAGAACTTAAAAACTCTGGCCACATAGGCCCAAGAGGAAAATGTTTCTCTACCTCTGTCTATAAAAAGAAAATTATGTCTTTACCATACAAGCCTAGTAGATAGTGGATATTTGGAAGGATTTGGTAATATTTTTCTACTGTTTATATTAAACGTGCAGGTTTGATTACCAAGGTAAGAAAGATGATGAAAAACTTGTGTAAATTCAGTTTGGCAAAAGTTTAAACCTAAAAGGACTAGCTCCACAGAGGGTTATGCAGAGCCCTGCTGTCTTAATGTAATGATGGCATCCTGGTGATTCTCCTATGTCCCCTCCACTGCTTTGCGGGATGTGGTCTCTGGGCTAGACACAGCTACCAATGCAAAACAATTAGCTCTCCATGCATTTTAAGAAGCCAGTTTCTTCTGAAATGGAAGCATTTGTACACTGTTATGATGAAAAATAAAAATTCCTAGGGCAGCTTTCCTAGTGTATTTCTCACAATGTAATTTCCAATTGTTTTAAAATGTGTTTATAATAAGCCCCCATACTCTCCTGTGTCCTCTCAAAACCCTCTGCAGATTACCTCTCTGGAGTCATCAAAGAGCCACCACCATAATTGGACCATAAGCTGTCCACTCCACCTTGAACTGAACTGGCCCAGCAGATCCAGACAGAAGCCACTCTTTGGATTGGACATGTGTTTGAAGGCACCATAACAAGACTGAAGTATGCATATCACTGATAGGACTTATATGCAGCTCGCCACTGATTAGAAATATGTATAAGCGTGTTTGTTTGTTTTAATAAACCAATGGATATGTGAACTGGAACCCTAGTACCATGACTTTCTTACTTACCCTCTCATATCAACTACTCAATTGAACACTTACCCTCTCATATCAGCTACTCAATTGAACACTATGAGAAAATTCTGCAGAACCACAATGGTAAGTTCTTACATTTCTTTATACAAGGTCTCTTTACAAGGGTCTGTTCAAAGGTGCCAACTGAAAACACCAATTATATTGAGTATGTTACAAGAGGAACAAATTTAGAGACCTTTGCTATCGATTTTATAGAAGTGAAAAATCTTGGGCTGGAGTCTCCAGAGAAACAAAACCAGTAAAACTTATATACGTATATATGCAGCAAGAGTTACTGCCATTGAGTCCATGGCAGCTCATAGTGACGTCATAGGACAGGATGAGCCACACGTAGGGTCTATAACCAGTAAGCAAGCATTTCCTCAGTTTTCGCTTCTACCTAAAGCAAGCCGCGTTCTTTAGGAAACTTCTAGTCAATTGATTGGATCAATGTTGTGATCTGAGCAAGGGTGTTACATCCCACCCTAATGTTAAAACTGACGGGCTGCTCATAGCAGGTCCCATTGTGGAGGGGTGATTACATTGTATTACATCACAGCATGGGGATTACTAGGTTTGACCTGCCATATCGCAGAGAACATGACCAAGCCAAGTTGACAGAAAACGTGCGTTATTTTCACAAATCATCAACTCCCTCCTGGGTTCTAGCTTCCTATGCATATTATGTCTCTGATATGAATGTTCATGTTATTTACATGGAATATTATGTGAAAACATACAATAATTTCAAATTCAGTTGGTACTGGGGAAATTATACTGTGGTGTACAATAGTCGTATTGCATATTTGCAACCAACATGTTATTTTTTTCACAAATATGTATTATATTCCCACCGAGTCTAGAGGCCAGAATAAAACATGAATATAAACAACAGATACTTACATTAGTAATAAGAAACCCTAATCTGGCTTTGCTTAATGCTCAGCTACTAACCATAAGATCCATAGTTCAAGCCCGCCAGCAGCTTGCGGGAAAGACCTGAGGCTTTCTTTCCCGCAGAATGGTTTACCACCTTGGAGACCTCCTCTAGATAAGGGTCGCTGTAAAGTGGAATCGACTCGCTGGCCATGGGCTTGTGCTCGGGAGATACAGTTGCTATAGATGAGTCCTGGCAATGAAGTCAGTGAAGCAATGTGCTGCCAACAGCCAGTACACCATCCTTTCCACAGGAGAAAAAGGAGATTGCCTCCTCCCTTAAAGAACTCTGATAGCTAAATTATGTGCCAATAGAACTGTTGGAGAAAATAAAATGAAATCAAATTCAAACAAACAAACAAAAAGGAACCTGCAGGAGTTGAGCCAGTCCAATAATGTCACCAGGGAGAAAAAGTGAGGTTTTCTATTCCCCGGGAAGGGTCAGATTCTTGGAAACCCACAGCAGTCCTATAGGGCGGATATGAGTCAGAATCAATTGGAAGATAGTGCATTTGTGTGGGGGATGATCGGGTGGGGAGTGGGGGGCACTATGATGGCAGTAGATTTGGTTTTCCTAATGACTTTCTGAGATCTGTTCCTACCTTTATATTAAATTTACCAGGTAAAACTACATTCTACCCTGAGTCACTTTACAAAGAAATGGTAATGTATGCAGTTCCATAACTGTGACCTTAATTCTGGCACGCCTTAGTGGCCCTTCTCTTCAATAGAGTTTACTGCCCCACCAAGCAGAGTGCGCATATAAAGGAATGACGGAGTGTTGCCAACTTCTAGAATAATGAGCACTTGTGAAGGCGCAGCCATCCTCTCAAGATCCCAAGTGAACACGGACTACCTGGAGACCCCAACATTCACACTCATTGCCAGGGATAATTTGGGAGGATCTGACTCATTATGCAAACAGAACGTTAAAATCATTACATAAAAAGGAGTAATGATTAATATATAGGGGGAGAACTCTGCCATCTCATAATCAAGATTGTAGGAGCAAGCAAGAGAGTTTCCTCTGCCTATCTTGATAACGCAAGTCTCTGAGACAGCAATTTTGAAGGGAGGATGACGCTTCTGCTTACGCTCATCCATACAGAGAGTCTCAGAGACCCTGAAGAGAGATAGACTAAGATGGCCCGCAAGGGAAGTTTCTGTTTTGTGAGGGGGGCAGAGTAGGGGTAGTGGAGAGCCATTCTCCAAAGACTTAATTGGTGTTATTTGAGTTAGTCTGGGTAAACTAGAGAAAGAAATCCACAGAAACTCATATATGTATGAAAGAGTTTTAGACATAGGGTAGATATAAATTCAGAAAACATCCCAACTTTGTCCAGTCCAAGCCCATATGTCCGACAGTGATCTACAAAGTCCTCCTCAAACTCACAAAACACACAATGACGTCGAATGTGGGAGGATCACAGGCCAGTGGGTAGAAAGTCTTTGAATTCAGTGGCAGTGGCAGCATCTCAGTGCTGGCAGGGGTCTCCATGCAGCTTCTCCAGCATCCAGGGCTGCATCAGGTTCAGTCCATCTGGCTTCTTCTCAGGGATGTCTCACAGGAAGTGAGCCTTGCCAGCTGAGGCAGAGAACTAGCTAAGGCAGCTGCACATTGGTCTGACCATCAGAGAACAAGAGACCAGAGAACCAGAAAGGCGAGACTCACGGAGCCATTTATCTCTCTGCCCTTCAATTAATCCCACATGTGTTTGTTAGCCAGGTTGGCACAATAAACCTTAACTATCTTATTATTCATTTCCAAATTGGTTCCAATTAATAGCAATCCATGCTCAACAGCATGAAATGCTGTCCGGTCCTGAGCCATTCATAACCAAAACAACAGCAACAAAAAAGCTACTGCCATTGAGTCAATGTTCACTCATAGCGACCCCAGTAGGTTTCCAAGACTTTAACTGTTTACAGGAGTAGAAAGCCAAGATTTTCTCCCGCAGAGCTGCTGGTGGTTTCAAACTTCCCACCATGCGGATCACAGCCCAACTATATCAGCATCAGGTGAAAATGGGAAGACGGAACCACAATCTAGGAAACACAAGAGAGCCTGGTGTGACTCACCTTGCTATGCTCCAAAGGCCTTAGACAAAGCACAGCTAGAATGCTCCTTAGAAGCAAGCATGTCAATACTTTATCTCACGTGCTTTGGACATGTGATCAGGAAGGTCCAGTCCATCAAGAGAGAGATCATGCTCAGTAAAGCAGAGGATCAGACAAAATGAGGAAGGCCCTCAAGGAGGGCTCACACTTAGCAATGATGTAAGGACAGCACAAGGCCAACAGAGTTTTGTTCTGTGGTGCTCGCAGTTCTGAGCGAGAATGGACGCCATGGCCCCGACGACAGCTTCTCCAAAAGACTGTGACAAGAAACACGATGACACTGCAGCCAATATAGCCACCGAGTATTGCCAGATACTCACAAATCTCAGTACCTTTTATCATCCGGGTTGTGAGTTTCATATTTACAAGCCAAGTGGGACCCCCAGATATGAACTGCTGGCATTTAGAGAAACAGAAATGATTCACTTTCCTGGAATCTGCATGACAAATGAGTTCGATGCTTAAACTCTCATCCATGTAGCTGTAACCGAGTTTTCATAAACATTCTCGAGATGTTCTTCGGGAGCAGCTTTATTTTGACACCCTAGTTTTCCTGCTTAAACAAATGAAAAGGTTGGCTGATACTGTCAAAATATAGCACTTCTGGTGCACCACGAGCCATTTATTAAAATAATGTATTGATGTGGCATCATGCAACACAAAATCATATTTCTGCAGGAAAAAAACCAAAACCTATTACCCTAAGCCAAGAGTATTTTATTTTAAAAAGAAAAATCATTGCCGGAATGGATTCTGAAAGTCATGTGACGTGGTTCAAAGGCCAGCCTCTCAGAGGCTAACCAGGCAGCTTTTACTGCGCCATGATATGTTATGTAAAGTACACATTTGTATAATTAACACGTCTTCTTGCCTTTGGAGAAATGCATGAATAGAAAGTAGATTCTGGCTACTTTCGGACTTACAAGAAGTAGCCTAAAAAATACAAATATGATATTTTTGGTCCACAGCAGTGATGTTTTAAATGTCACATATGGCCGAGTGCGACAACCACCCAAATGTGCACGCACACACGCATGCACGCACGTGCCATACAGATGCACATCCACACAGGCGCACACACACAGCCACTCCTACAGGGTCAGGGCTCTCAGAGCTGACCATTTTCCTGACATCACCTTCATCTTGTCCTTTGTCACCACACTGCACTTTTTGCTCTAAAGGTTTCCGCACTAAAAAGTGGGGAGGTGAAGCCACAGTTCAATTCAATTTATTTTTATATTGCCTCTCATACAAAGTCTCTCCAAACGCTTTACAGTAAGAGATAAAATAATCATATAACACTCGCCTACATGGGAAACGGCAGGGCTCACCCAGGCAGCAAGGAGGTAAAGCGGTGCACGATCATGGGTCGAAGTCCCTGGCGAGGCACCCTTGTTTAGAAGCCGTATAAATGAACATTTCAGCAGACTGCGGCAGTGACATGACCATATAATATCACTCCCCAAGCCCCACAGCCTCCAGGGAGATGGGAGAGGCTTCATTTTTCAATTTAAATAAAGCGTTATCTCTCATAAACCTGTGGTGATCTCAACTGGTGACCAGTTTCCTCTCGTATGCAAAACGAAAGAGCCAAAGTACAGAAGCATGGTTTCTTTCTATTGTTGCCAATTACTATAGTCGCACATGATTTATGGCTTCCTGGAAAGTAGTTAATCCAAGGCACCTCTTCTCGTTGTCTGTGCTCCATATTTTGGCCCCAAAGAGGTCCAGGAGGGAGGCTGGTGCGCAGACTAAAGTGGGTGCTATTTGTTTTAAGTTAACCTAGAGCCAGAGAGGAAATAAAAGAAATGCTTACCCTTGATTCACTCACAGTGGGTCAAGGACACTCTGGGGTAGAAGGAAGAACTAAGGGAGGGTGATGTAGAAAGAATTTTGCTAGATAAGGCAGCCCAAATTAAATAATAATTCCTATTGAGGGGGAAAGCACTTACTGTCGGGACAGGATACTGAAGAAGCCAATCCTGGCTAAGGAAATGAGGTCAAATCGATACATTAAGATACATTAAGTTTGTGTGGCGCTTTTAATTTACAGAAGTGTTATTCTGGACTTGAAGTGAGGAAATTGGAGATGTTACCATTCTCTGAGAGATAGAGTTATACAGTGTGTAAGAAGGAAGTCCAGTCAGCAGTTGAAAGCTACCACGTTTGCAAAGACTTTCTTTCACAGGGCATGTAGCAGTCAGAAATTCCCAGACCCCAGTGAATATACTTTGGGAAAGAGAATTTTCTCCTCCTACCCCTGCTAATGCCCCCACCCCCCATCATGAAGTTTCTCAAGTATGGAGGAGACTAAATATTCTTTGTCCAAAAATGTTTTTATCCCAAAAGTTAAAAAAGAAAGGAAAAGAATATGTGGCTATGAAGGAACTCACAGTATACATAGAAGTAAATACTCCAAAATTTCCTCTGTGGGAAGCATTTTTCTAGCAGAATATGAACCTTGTTTATACTCTACATCTTGAATTGAGCCACATCTTTACAATACATAATAACAAACCAGAATATATTGTAACTCATTTTTTGACCTTTTAATATGTCTGTCACTGGTTGTTGGAGTTGAGAACTACTCTCTATGCTGAGGTGATGGATTATTTAATTAACCATTGACCTTTTCACAACATTTGTTGACAATGAGCACAGCTCATGAAAGCTGTCTGCTTTAGATACTGGTCAACTCTGTGTGGTTTATCAACAGGCGCCATCCATTTTTGTAACTTCAGTCAAATCACGAGAATTACATTTTGCCATTTGTCCAGACCTATTTTCAAATAAATTCATGTATGTTCCCTTTTAACGCTGAGAAATGAGAAATAGACGTACTGCTCTTCAAATCTAGCTACATGTTAACAAACAAGTTTTATGGGATTTAAATGAGTCAACCTATAGTAAAATTATATTGTCAAGCGATGGATCTTTTGGAAAATGTTGTCAACAAGTCGTTTCTAATGATGAACACCTATTCAAAGGCCAAGTAAATCCATCCTCCCCGCCCCCTCACCCCCCACCCACCAACCCTGTGGAATAAGACAGCCCAGGAAAATCAAGCAGGCCCTTTGGTGGGCTTCTAACCACCGTTTTGAAGTCGCATGCATCCGTAATGGTGATGCTCCTCCATAGTCTCAAGAGCTTTCTTTTCTTCATGTTGTGATTGTTGGGTGCCAGAAAGTAGACTCCCTCCGCGCACGGCAACCCGTTAGGACTGCCCCCGTAGGGTTTTCCAGAATGCAGTCATGAAAGCAGTGGGTCACCAGCTTTGTTCTTCCACAGAACGGAGCCATTGGGGGGTTTGAGCCACTGACCTTCTGTCGCACAGCCAAGCAAGTAACCATTGTGCCACCAGGACTTCGTATGCTCCCAGGAGAAACTCAACAGCATGACGGCAGGTTTTGGCCACTCCAATAGGAGGGCGAAAGCCTTTCTTTTCAATTGCGGACTGACCTCAGAAGCTGTAGGAAGTGACATCTTTATGTGACGCTTCCGAGAGTTACCTACTCATTCTTCTTTTGGAAATGATTTGGATCAAGCTGAGTGTTCCCAGGAGAACCCAGGGGTTCCATGGGGGTGTGCTCCATTTCCGCAAACACCGCTGCTCTGAGGACACAGTTCAGGTGAGGCCGGTCATTCCGAGAAAAGGGAAGTTTTCGGAGGATCCGGTTGACCTCTTGCTCAGTGGGCATTGTAGTGGGTGTTCCGTTCTCAAAGATGGGAGCGTTTGGTAGAGTAAAGGAGATTGGAGCCAGCTAGTTCTGGACACAAAATCTTAGTTCTGTTTTCTTTGTGGCTAATGCCGTGGACGTCACTTACTGTCTTGGGGCTTCCATGTCCTCATCTATAAAATGGGAATAAAAATGGTCACTTCTTTCACTTGCTGTAAGAATACAAGAAGAGAATATATGAAAAGTCCCTAGCAAATGTAAACTCCTCATAAAATTAAGCTGTTCTAATGCAATGCTGAATTTCCCAAATGTGGCCATTATCTCTGCAGAGTGGAATACACTATATTAGAGATGCTTCAGCAACAACTGAAGTCCATTTCCATTTCCCTGGAGTTCACAGTGTTTAAAGACTTGACATTATGGAAGTATATTGTCTTCATTAATTTATGTTAATTTTTAATGTTAGGGTGGTATTGTGGTATAATCTATACAGTGGCCTGTGTGCTTGTGCAAACACACACATGCTCAGAGAGAGAGAAAGCGAGAGATTGTAAGGTGCTGCCATTTTGACCTTAAGAAAGCAGATAACCTTTAAAGCCTAAATCTAGGGCCCAAGTTCAAGTATTAATTTTAACAGTGGTCATTTTTAGCTTGACAAGAAAAATAAAGAATTATTAAAACGAAAGATGTGTTGAAACTAGAAGCAACGCACTATCTAATTGATCATATTTTCTGAAAATCTTCCTGGAAGTAAACCATGGTCCTTTACAATCTAATCTGGTGAAAGAGCGTATGCATACTACTCTGGTGTTGTTGGTTAATTATTTTTATTCATCATGGATTTCTTTTGGCACTTTTGACACAGTTTCCCTTCAAATCCAAAGAGTTGATCTTCTCTTAGACCAGATCTATGGTATGGACATACCATTAGATCCTGGATGGTTAAGTTGTGCACTTGAGACAAGGGAGACATTAGTGTAAAATGATGAAGGATAGCTGTTAGTACGTGCATCACCGAAACACAAACTAAAATCTTTGACAGTGGCTGCCCTTTCTGCCTCAGTGTCAATCCATGCCAGCATCATAAGAAAGAACACACGGGACAGGCGAGGGTACCTATTAGAGATGAAGGCATAGCATCCACTGCCCCCTTTGGACGGGGTTTATCTGGCCGTCCCTCTGCATTTCTAGGCAGCAGATTGTAGTTGCTTATAAAGTGACAAATGGTTGTCAATGACATTGAATGACTTCACTAATCAATTTAACTGGTCTTCAGAATGGTCATGGATTGTGTGGTGCTTATTGAATGTCAGCAGATACAAATAAGAATGAACTTTTTGCATTAAAAACATCAATTACAAACATACATTGGGAGAGGGACCGACTGAGGAGTGAAATTTGGTTTTTAAAAGGACAGTTGTCTTGCAAAGGATTTCAGAAGAATACTGTTCTAGACATTTATTTTTTTCAGAGAAGTGGTATTGTTTTTACTGATTTGAGGGTTGGTTTTATTTTTCTTGACTAGTTTTTTTTTCTGTTTGTGGGAAAGAAAACATATACTAATATACTTTAATGCATAATTCTCTGGTGAAAAAAGGAAATAAATTTACTACAATTGTCAGTAAAATAATTGAGGCCTCCAGTATTAAAAAGGAAATACAATTTTCTATCAAGAAAAGGAAAATAATTTTCTTTGTCCCTCAGAGAATTGAGCATTTCCACATATGAGTATATGTTTTTCTTTCCCAAAACAACGAACAACTCATCAAGAAAAAGGAAGCTCTGGTGGCTCGGCCTTTGGCGGCTAAGTGCTGACCTTGGTCCACATTTCAAAATTACCCGCTCGGGAGAAACACAGGGCTTTCTACTCCTACCAAGAGTCCCCCCCACAGAACCAGTTAGTTCTCGCCTGTCCTACGGGGTCACTTTGGGTCAGAATTGATTCGATGGCAGAGAATTTGGTTTGGGTTTTGAATAATTATTGACTGAAATGGAATGATTCCTTCTAGCCTTTAAAAATAAAACTATTATGGCCTAAGTGGCTGTTTATTGATAAATTCATCAAATCAATTACAAAAATTATTTTAAATGATGCACAGGTTAGATCACACAACCAGACGTTGTCCTCCTAAACACTGTAGATATGCACACACTTTGAAACTTACATGCATCCCAAAACAAAACTTGGGTCTCACTCCTATCGCTAGTGTAATGGACTAGAGTATTTAAGCTGAGGTTACCTTACACAAGTGTATCTGCATATTTATTTCAATTTATTAGAGGTAAGTAGTGTTTAACATACTTAATACGAACCACTACTGCTATAAGCCAAGAATGATTTTTTCCTATCTCTGTATGATTCAAATTTATTAAACAATATTTCATGTTTGTTTGACACACCGTCAAACTCAGGACTCCCGAAGACCTGCTGACGCTTTGGAACTGTTATGCTTTCTTGGACTTTAATCATTTTTGGCAAGGCTCCATTTCCTGTCAGAAAGTGAAACAGCTTTGGAATGTCATTTTCACGAAAGAAAACAGAGAGAATCCAAGAGGAAGTTCTCCTCCACTCCAGATCCCCTAAGATACCCAAACACGCTCACAGGAGGGCTGGAATACATCAAACACTAGCAGAGGGAAAAGGACACAATTTTCCCACATTAAAATACATGGATAGAGTTGAACTTCTGCTAAAAATAGTTCCCATGACTAATCCCATTAAGTTTAAAAAATTGAGCAGGATCCTCTTAGGAGCAGAATTACCTCTGCCACCACACTGGGCAGCTGCCCACCCCAAGGCAGCAGCCCCTCAACTTTAGGTCCTGTAGCGTGACATCAGGGGAAAGGGGTGGGAGAAGATTGGACGGGGTTTTTCACTCAGGTCTGAAAGATCAAAGGAAGTGAAAAAAACAAGATACAGGCACTCTCCAGATTACAAAAAACGTCTTTGCCTAAATCTGATTTTAAGTTGAATTTTTACATAAATCAGAGCAGGTAGGTACATTTCATATATAATGCCAGTTAGTGAATTGTCTATCTTAATATGCAGTGCATAGTGTACCAATAGATGCGTGGAGAAACATTAAAGAAGTACTTCCAGACCCACTGAAATACCTTTACCACAAATAATCGAGTAATCATGTTTTGAAGAACTTTACAGAGTTCTAAAAAGCACTCATTTGTTATCATCAACCATTGCATGCACCCCAGATTTCTAATAGACTTTACAGGAGTGGGTTCGTATCTATGGGCTGTGAGTATGTATCTCAAAATATCAAAGATTATGAAGATCAACATACGATTCTTAGTATTTTCCCATTCCTGTTTGGACTAGCTAATTGTTTCCATGGATAAGTGAAGTTGCAGAAAGCAAATTAAAATTACTCCTACCTATGCCCCCTAGACAACATGAGTACACCAAATGAGTCGCCAATATTGAATACATACAAACTGTCTATATTCTGCACTTCCTGTTGTTGTGAGTGGCCATACAATCCATTCCACGGTTTGCTGGGCTGCCCTCGTCTTTTGGAAGTGGATCCCTATCTTCTCAAGTACCTTTGTGTCAATCCGAGCCATCAAGCACTAGGCCAGGCCTTGAGCATGAAATATTTACACCACCCAGGGACTACTTTAGGCCCCTGGGGATTGCCTCCTGTGACACCCTAGGAAAGGGACGGTGGGAGGGATGGACAGGGATGCTGGAAAAACCTGGCAAAGCTAACATCTCAGACTGAGCACATACCTCCTCAAATAGAGGAGGCCATAGGCTTTCACCATTCTGCGGTTCACATCGACACTGATCATGGACGTTACTTTGGTATTTGGGAGTGAAAGACATGGGGATTGAAACGGCAGAAGGGATCATTAGGTGCCATGATATTGGCATATGTTAGCTAAGTGATTAGCAATGGTGAGATTCAGCTGCTGCGATGAAACTTTGACCCAGCTGATGCTATCTACACATTGGATCTAATGAACCCCCACAGACCACATTCAAGCAGAGAACGCACAATGACAAAAGGAGGATGGCTTTTAATGAAATCATCGATCCAGAAAAGGAGGGTGAGTGGATGACTTTTAAGAAACTGTGTGAGCCACTGGGCAAACCCTTGTACACACTAGATTTGAAAGAGTAGGAAAATAACCCACCCTTAATTATACTGATATGTTATTTGTGTTTTATTTTTAAGAACAATAACCCATCTTTAAGTGTTTCTACTTTTGGTAGCATTTCTAGTTTTGTGCTAGGGTGCAGAAAATGAACCAGAGGTTTCCATGTTGTTGTTGTTGTTGTTAGACGTCATCAAGTTGGTTCTGTGCCGTCTTCACAAGTGTTCCTGTGCTTGAGCCCACTGAGGCAGGCACTGTGTCAGTCCAGCCTGAGGGCCCTCCTCTTTCTCACTGCCCTCCTACTTGACCAAGCACGATGTCCTTCTCCAAGGACTGGTCTCTCCTGACATGTCCAAAGTTGTCTCGTAGGAGCACAGCTGGCCCTACTGTTTCCAAGAGAGATTTGCTTGTCCTTTTGGCAGGGTGTAGTACTGTCATGGCCCCATTAGAGTACACAGATACCTCTAGCTCCCAAAATCAAACCAACTGCCAGCGAGTCCATTCCAAACATGGAGCTCGCGTGTGTATTCAAGTAGAGTTGCACTACACCCAAGACGATGACCTTTCAGAAGCAAATTGTCAGCCCTCTCTTCCGTGGTGTCTTTGGGTGGTTTAGAAACACCAGCCTTTCGGTTATAAGTCGAGAGTGTAATTGTGTACATTACTCAGTAACTCCACCAATAGTGGACTATAGCCACACACACACAAATTTGTAACAGAGCCTAAAGCAGTGGTGTTCAACCTATGGGTCGCGACCCCTTTGGGAATCGAATGACCCTTTCACAGGGGTCACCTAAGACCATCAGAAAACACATAGGGTAAATATTTCACAATATATAATTGCATACTGTTTTGTGATTAATCACTCTGCTTTAATTATGTTTAATTATGTTCAATTTGTAATGATGGAAATGCATCCTGCAGATTAGATATTTAGATTACGATTCATAACAGTAGCAAAATTACAGTTATGAAGTAGCAATGAAAATCATTTTATGGTTGGGGGTCACCACAACATGAGGAACTGTATGAAAGGGTCACGATATTTAGAAGGTTGAGAACCACTGTCCTAAAGAGAATTGTAGATGTCTGAGTTAATTCAAAACTCACAGCCACTTAAGTGCTTGACCTGGTCTTTATATATATATATACATACATTTCATGGGACGCTGTGACCCAGAACTTGGTAAATGTATAACCCTGAAACGTCTTCTTTACCTTAAAATGAGCCACGTTTGTCACTTTGTGCTGCATGTAGCAAGGTTCCAGCTTCATAATTACCAAAGCAATTGACAGGGAGGACTTTTGAAATACCCCAAATGAAAGGACAGCTCCAGTCAGCAGTTATACAATGCGTAGGAAAGAGTATGGGTGCCAGAGACACACTGTTGAGTTTCACTCTCAGCTCTGCCATGTGCAAACTCTAAAGTAGTACATTGTGTGGTCAGTCACAAAGAAGGTATATAAGTAATTAAGATGCATAGCTCTCCATTGTTACTGCTTGCTTTCTAGGCCTAACTGTTGTTCACAATGAATAAAATGTGAAGTGGGAAGGTGAGTTCAGTCCCAGACTTACAGGGTGACTAAGGGCTCTAATCTTAAAGATTTCACCTGTCACTATCCAACAAGACAATTGGTATTTTGTATGATTTGGGGTTGTCTCCCAGTCTATCCAGGCCCTCAAATTCTGATCCCTTAATAAATAAATAACCATACATTAAATAAAGAAAGAATCATACATTATTTAGATAAAGAAAGAATCATACATTATGTATTTATGGTGCCTTTCAGAGAGGTCAGTGGATCTGCACCATCGACTTTCTTTGGTCTCAGGGTCATGGATGCTGGTGGTCACACGGTCCCTTAGTGTGAGCTGCTTAATTCCATTAAATCCCAGATGCCTCGGACCCAATCTCCTCTCTTTTGAGCCTACAGGCACATCAGGTAGTTTCTGGGACAAATACCAGTATGGAATAAGTGTCTTCTCACATCTTAACTCCTTCCTTTGCATCAGTAACCCCGAACCCTTCTTGGGCATCCAGTCACACCATCTCTTCTTACTCTCTCTGCTACGTACTTTGAAATGCTTCTCCTTTCTTCAAGACGGTTCTTTTAATTTTTATGATAGCCATTGACTTCGAGTCATGGTGACTTAAATTCAACGGTGAGGCCTAGCAACCCAGAAGAACTTGTCTACAACAGAGCTGAGTCTGGGTTCACCAACAGTGTGAGCCACCAGTAGATGATTCCAAATGGACCCTCACTATTCTTGGTTGCTTATGGGTTGACTGCTCCACAAGCCCAAACAGGCCTAATGAGTGCGCTGAGGCCTACCCAGATTGCTGAAGAATGCCTGTAGGGGGATGGTCATCAAAGACCAACTCTGATAAACAGCTTGCTACAGCTCTAATGGGGAGACATATAAAATGCATCATACATTAAATTTAATGCTGCCTCATTAGTCTTAATTAGATTCCTACATTACACTGGATTATAGTTTCTCTGAATTTATGTTTTCTCTTAAAAACAAGTCTAAGCCAGATAATACTTCAGTGTACTTTCAAATCTTTGGATAAAAATGTCTAGTAATAGATTCCTATCAATAATATTCCTGACCTTAAGAAAAATAATGCCTAAAGTACAGCAAATTAAATTATGATGTTTCTGAGGAGTTTCATATCATGCATAAAGGCAATAAAATAAGTTCTATAACCCAGAAATAACTTATAAACTGCAAACATTAGTTCCCAAGAAAGGTAATTGGCCTATTGTTTCATTTATTCTCCATTCTAGCACTATGCATAGTTTATAATAGGTTGTTGTCAATAAAAGAATAGTTGCTTCTATCCTCCTCTCTCTAGTTCATGGCTTAGTTTCTCCTTTTATTGGTATCTACTGTGAAAACTTCCCACATTCAGGATCATCGTAGCTATTAACAGAAAGAGCGATTTTAGAACCCACAGAACATAGCCTCATTTTAATAAGAAAGAAATTGAAACACAAAAGATTTAAGAGATGATGTGGGTACCATCGATCATGGTAGCTCCATGGCTGGAAGTCAGTTTTCTTACCCACAATTCATCATGTATATGATCAATCCCATGTTATATATGAAAATATCTTTTGCTGCCATGATCCACTGTATGCTGTAGTACAAGGCTATTCTGAGTTCACTCCTTTATGTGGCTGTCACGTCTACACTGATTCCAAAAGACCCATTTGTTGGCTACATCTTTCCCAATCAATCACATACACTTCAAAAGAAAGATCTTGATATGCTGTAAATCAGTTCTGCCAAGAATTCTTTATTTCTCTGTCAATAAATAGTAAAAGTATTGATGCTGTAGAAGTCTTAAAAGTGACGTCTCATTCATATCTACGTGTTTGTAACTTGCGGACGATGAGGGACATTAAACAGCGTATTAAGGAATCCTGGTCTCCTGCAGATTTCAGGCTAACTCTGAATCTTCCTGTTAAAGGCGGGCAGTGTTGTATCTCACCTTGCTCTTCTCCTTGGCCTTCTAGATTCCCCACTGCAATTGCCATCTAGCCAACGCCACTGCACAGCAAAAACGTCATCAGGGAAGAAGATGTCAAGCAAGGGCATAGACACGTGGATGGAAGAAGGAAATCATGAATGAATGAAGAAGAAGAAGAAAAAGTTTGGAACCAAAGAACGTCTCATGAAATATTGGAAACACTAGCGTGGAAAACACTGAAAGCCCCCAACCTCTTGAAATCATGAACAGGAGGAAATGGCAAGCTACAGGGAACGCTAGAAGCCTTGGAAAGTGGCGGTACATACTGTTAGATCATACCACCTGTTAGACGAAATACCAAACCCAAACCAAGCTCACTGCCAGCTAGTCGATGTCAACTCATAGCAACCCTATAGAGCAGGGTAGAACTGCCTCTGTGAGTTTTCAAGACTGTAACTGCTATCGGCATACAAAGCCCTGTCCTCCTATGGAGCTGATGCTGGTCTCGAACGGAGAACCATGCGGATCTTAACCCGATTCATAACCACTATGCTATCAGGGGTCCTATAGGTCAAATCATTTTTAATATACATAAATGTATGATAGATAGATATTTTGAAGCTGAAATACAATATACTTTTGCTAACATAAGAAATTAGTAAAAATGTCTGTGCTCTCACAGTAATTGTGCCCAATAATCACTACAGTTGGGTTGCTAACCACATGAACAGTAGTTCTAAACCATAAGCCAGCTCCTCGGGAAAGAGATGAGACTTTCTACTCCCATAAGAGTGAGTCTCAGAACCTCACGGGGAAGTTCTACCCTACCCTACCCTCTAGGGGCCCTATGAGTCCAAATGGACTCGTTGGCAATGAGTTTGGTTTTGTCCGAGTTGTTAATTTAATGACATCTCCAAACAGTGCCCTGTGTACATCTTCTAAACACTGCAATTCCTAAAATATTTAAAATAGCATCTAAATTTATTTCAGTGTTTGCAAGTTACAAAAGCAAACCATATTCTGGTGAATAAAACTGCTCATTATATAATGGAGTATTTAGGTAAAGTGGCATCTGAAAGTTTTCTGAAACTAGAAATGTAAAGATGGAGGCATGTGCAGAGAAATTGCTCATGCCTTACACTTTCATACTTCACCATAAATCACAGCATATATTGTGCATATTATAGATTAATACTACCTCTAAGGGGTTAACAAGTATGCATTCATTAAAGACCCAAAAAAAGTTCTATGGACTTTTAAGAAATCTATACTGGAAACACAAATTCTATAAAGTCATGTAGTTAAATGGACAGTAGCTTCCAGTGCTAAACTTTTGGGTTAGTAGTGAGCTATCAAACCACCCACGAAATGTCAAAATATTCTACACACCTCAGAGTAGCGATGTCTGACTTTATGTGATTTATAGAAGCGTTATTTATAATGTATTTTCTGTTCATTCCTGTCCAATGCTGCACCTTTTATAAACCTACTGATTAATATCAAACAGTGAACGAATCTGACAAGCAGGATTACCAATCTAACAAAACTGTTTATAGTGTGAATGAAAAGAGCACACCATTTCCAGGCAGTGTACTTAATAATAAAATCCTGTTGTACTTAAGTGGTGAAAGGATTACTTAACTGTCAAGGTTGCTATAACTGTTAAGAGTAGCCACACTGAAGGCATGCTATTCAGAAGCACCAGGAGAATATTATTCCCTGCCAGTTTATTCATCATTATTATATTTGCATATTTTAATAATAACATCATTGATGTGTATAAAAAGAAAATAAATTCAATGGTTTGAAATTAAACTACATCTCCTTAAAGCATTTTTTATGGTAAAAGAATAAACGCATGGAGGTTTTTACTTTCTGATGCCAGTTTAAATGTACTTTTTCCTTCATATTATAAATGTTAAATCAAATAGTATACCTCAATATGTATAACAAATTATAATGGAACATTTTTCTTTAGACAAAGAATGAACTTTAAAAAATGTTTTATGAAACAATTTATAAAATTCGTTCTTGAATCTTTACAAACATGTCTACTGGTGCTTTCGTTATATGGACAGCATTGTAGAGCTATAGTTTATAGGAAAAGCTAAGGTTTTTTAACTCCATAATAAGAAAGACTATTGAGATGACAACAGTAAACCAAATAATTGCTATTACTGGAAATAATATTTGGAAACACACAAACTTCATAGATGAATGAAGAATTTTATTGTCTCTGCAAGACTGCAAAATTGCCAAAATAATAAGTAGAAAAAAAATACCCCAAAGGCTATCTTCAAGATAATTCCAAATTGTGTCTTTGATATTGTAAGCTAGAGTATTCTTACCCTTGATTTAAAAATGCCAATTTGCTCCACACTATTCCTAGTAGCTTAAATAACATCCAATGCTGGCCAGTTGCTTCCAATTCTTAGCCACACAGCAGAAGAGAGGAGAGCAGCCCTGGAAGGTTTGCCAGGCTGTCAACCTGTACAGAAACACACTCCTACCTCGGTCTCCCCCAGATTAGCAGGTGGGTTCAAAGCTGACCTTTGCATTAGCCAGTTAACCACTACACTACTAGAGCTCTGAAATACAGCTCAACAATAAGTTTAAAGAAGGAGAAAGAGATTTACCAAGTCCAAGTCAATTTTATTTTGTATTTACATTGTGATCTTAATTCTATGTTTATGGAACCTCTGGTGGTAAGTTTCTGATAACCTATACAGGAAGAAACAAAAAAGAAAGACTGAGAACAAATAAGATTCCGGCACCCATTTCATCTCCCCGCAGAGTGCATATCAGTAACTACTGCCAAAGAGTGACATTGCCCACCCCCCCCCGCCCCCTCAAAAAGGCAGAGTAAAGAGTGGGCTGTATCTTTTTCAATGATTAAACTTGCAAAAACGATCAGAAGCAACATGGTTGGACCTCTGGATTTGAATCAAAATTGCAACAGCCCTGGAAGTCTAATGAACCAAGGGACTGCTGAATTATAACCTTTTAGGAAATCTCTGTCAGGTCATGAGAAGACCACTGAGAGAAGTGGAACAAAGGCTTCAATGGCCACACAAGAAAAAGCTTACAATCTTTGCAAAACTAGTTCGGAAAAGTCCCTAAACACATAAATGAAAGCAGCCCACAACACATAACAAGAACAAACTCTAGGGAGTAGGAAGGATGGGTTTCCATAAAGGGGTTGTCCCCACTGTGTGCCATCAAGTGGATTCAGACTTTCACATGATAACATGCGAAATGTCCAATTTTCAAAAAAAATTATGAAGCATGTGAAGAAATAGGAAGTATGGTCTATTGACAGGAAAAAAATAATTCAACAAAACCATCTCCTCCCAAAGAGATACTTTAAATTATTGAACTAGCAGAGAAAAATAATCAAAATAGACTATTTTTAATGTTCTTCTCATGCCATGAAGTCAATGCTGACTCGTAGTGACTCTCTGTGGGTTTCTGGACTGTAACTGTTCACAGGAGTAGATAGGCCAGTCTTTCTCTCTCAGAGCTTCTGGTGGCTTTGAACAGCGTACCGTGAGGATTGCAGTCCAATACATAACAGCTACACCACGAGGGTTCCTTGTAATGTTCTTAGGATAAGATAATTTTGATATTATTTAAGCTTTTTTTACTACAGGAAAATAATGAAATCGCTCTACCATGTCATCACCATAAATGATATATCAAATTCTGATAAGAATCATAGAAAAATGTGGAACAATCGCACATATAAATGTGGATGGGAAATTGTAAACATGTATGTCGCAATTGTTGAGTACACAGTTCAAGGGAGACCATATCTGACCTTCACCGGCTTCCGTACTGCCGGGAGGCAGAGGTCAGATGGGTCTCCATCCTTCACTCTCACATCAAGCCGTCCTCCCACCACATTCTACTGCCTGGACTGGATTTGATTACTCATTGCAATGCCACACAGAAGTCTCAGGCAACACTGAATTATGTGGGTCTGTTAAGGAAGTGTATATGATGCTATGAAGAAAATTAGGCAAAGACGAATGCAGCATCAGGATCAGAAGAAGACTTATTGACAAGCTCTGCGATGCACATGACATGGTTTGCTTGCTGAAAGCGAGGAAGGCTTGAAGTGCTTGCTGATGTAAATCAAAGATTTCAGCTTTCAGTATGGATTACAGCTCAATGTAGTTTTTAATATTTTCTGCTGTCTTCTCTATTGATATTTTTCTCTGATTTACTTTGTTATTGTTGTTAGAGTAAAAAAAATGGTTCTCTGCATATGGAATCTAGTATAGGCAAATTTATAGATAGAGTAACTGGATTCAAATTCCTGGGGGTGCAGCAAGGGAGGCTAGAAGGAAATGAGAGCAAATCACAGTGAGAACAAGGATGAGGAAAATGTTCCAAAACTGATTGCAGTGATTATTGTACAACTCCCCCGATATGATTGAATGATTGAACTATTGAATTGTACATGTGAATTAGATGCCATAACATTGTTTAAAATAAAAGTGTTCTTTCAATGACCAACTATCAGCTAAAACTGTAATTCTTAGCAAAATTGGAATAGCGCTGATTAATTTGGAATTTTAAAAGTAAAATATGAATTCATGAATGAAGCTCTGCAAACTTACTGAAATATCAAAACAAAATTGGAACTAGTGGAATGATGTCATTTACTGCGAATATTCCATGGACTAAATACATAAAGTGTTTCTTAGAATTTTATTGTAAGAATTTTAATACAATTTTATTAAAACTCAAGTTTGTGAAGGAATGTAACATACTCTTATGAATTTCATAAAGATAAATAGAATTCTAAGAAAATGAGAAAGAAAGAGAAAGAGTGACTTAGTCCTGTAGATATTCCTGTAAAGATTTACAACCTGGAAAACCCAAAGGGGCAGTTCTACACTGTCCTGGAAGCTTGCTAAGAGTCTGAATCCACTTGATGGCAGTGGGATCTCTTTTGTTTGGTAAGGACATTGTTAACAGAACAGTATGATATTAACAATATAATAGATATATATATAAGCTCCGTGAGAAAAAAAAAATTCATAAATTATTTACTGATATATCCCAAATAACATGATTGACATTCCTGAGGAAGATGTTATTCTAGGAAAATATAAGTAACCAAATGATTCCTTTTCTTATACATAGTAGGCACACACAATACACTGTATTGTTTTAAGAAGTAAAACGTATCAATAAAACAGACTAGAAAATCTTCATATTGTGGTACATGTGGAAATTGATGATGTCATAGATTAGCATTTCAATTGAGGGAAAATAATAACTCTAAAAGGTGGAAAATATTATATTTTCATACAACTAAGATGTGCCTGCCTTCTATGTTTGCTTGTCAGCCACTCTCCCTCTGGTATGTATTTTTATAAATGCACTATACTATTTTTCACATCAAAATGTAAAAATAATTGGCATAGCAGCACCTATGAAAATGCCTTTTGAGAGCTGATGCCAGGGGCTTAAGTGGCGAGCAAATGTTTTGAGAATGATGAGAGCAATGGATGTACAAATGTGCTTTACACAATTGATGTATGTTTGGATTGTGATCAGAGTTGTATGAGCCCCTAAAAAAATGATTAAAAAAACAAACATTTTTCATTATTATTTATTTATTTATTATTTAGATACACATTTATTTTAAATTATTTCTTATTTTTTATTTTTCAGAGAACAAATTTAATTTGAGTATAACTTTTATGTGCGGGGAAATTGTTACTATCGTTCTTAAGAGGCCTCACTGACACAGCCTGGGCGCATACGTGATGATGACAGAATGTAGAGACATTGGGAAGGAATAAAGTTTTGTTTTATGGAGTAAAAAAGAAAAAAAATGAAAAGAAAATGCCTTTTGAAGGGAGTGCAGCTGAGCATGCAAAGTGTGCATATATGCATGGGACTTTGGTATACGTTTGAAAGAAAATTCAGTCCCATCTTATATCTCATGCATTATAAAATAAATTCTATGTTAATAAAACATTTACATGTAAAATATAAAACCATATAAATCATATATAAAGTAATTCAGGTTATGTATTTTACTAAAACGTTTTCTTAAGGGACTCTTTAAAATATATCACAGAGCTTCTCACTCTTTGGCTAATATCAAGTGTAGTAAACTATAGCACAGATAATTTGAATATTTACAAATTAGAAATAGAAAAATGTATTTAAGATTATAAATGGTAGAAAGTAAATAACCCGAAGGACAGTAGTACTGTTCTTTAGGGTTTCTGAAACTATAACCTTTTTTCCCCCATAGTTTTATTGGCACATAATTCACATAGCATTCAATTCAATAGTTCAATTGTTCAATCACATCCAAGTGAGATTATAATCTGCACAGGCGCAGGTAACCACATCTTTCACCCGTGGAGTGGCTGGTGGGTTTTGAGCTGCGGTGATTAGCAACCCAACACAGAAACACATGAAAAGATTGCTCCTAATACTTATAAGTTTAAAATAATATTTAACTTCTCAGATCTGCTGTGGGTCAGGGGTCATGGAGTGCCTTAGCTAGATTACTCTTGCTTGTGATCTCTCATAAATTTCCAGGAAGGCTATTGGCCACATAGACTCATCTAAGTTTCTCTTGGGGTAAGGATAATTCTTTCCAAACTTTCATATGCCAGTTTTGGTAAGCTTCATTCCCTCACCAGATGGGTATTCTCCTCAGGGCATTGCATCTGACTTCCCCCAGATGAACAATGTGAATGAACAAGAGAAGGCAATCAAAAGTCACCACTTTTTTTATAACCTAATTCCAGAAATAAGGTTATAACACGTGTCGAGACTCCTAAAGTGCCACAAGGACAATTCTACCCTGTCCAATATGGTCACTAGGAGTCAGGACCAACTTGATGGCATTGAGTTTTGAGTTTGAGATTATGTAGCATTTTAATATAATAATATGATATAACATAATATAATATATGCCACCTATCTTGGAGCAAAGTTTGAGAAAACAGCATGCAAAGAAATAAATATAATACCATCCCCATGTTATAAAACACATCATTATATATTTGCATGTACTTGAATAGACATTTTAAAAATATACAAGCAAATTCTATGGAGTAAATATATAAAGAGAGTGGTAAATAACAGGTTGTAAATGAAGGTTAGAGGGGGCATGTTCTGTAAAAGAGGATGAGGAGACAAAAATAATACTGCAATACATAATATAACTTAGTCAACAGCTATCTTAAAATATAACAGTCCAAATTTCATCTATGTAACTATCTAGATGGTAATATATAACTAGAACTGTGGTAACTATAACAACTATGTATATCTATAGAGTTGGTGGTGCTGTGAGTTCGGCATTGGGCTGCTAAGAGAAGGTCAGATGTTCAAACCCACCGGTCTGTCTGCCAGAGAAAGATGAAGTTCTCTGCGCCCATAATCAGAAAAACCATACATGGGTCACTCTGAGTTGAAATTGACCTGATGCCAATTAGGTGGAAGAATCACCTGCAAATCAGTCAGGCGCGAGTCCTACAACACACAGTGACGAGGTGACCCGTGCCCAACAATGGCTCCTCAGTTCTCCATGCATTCCTTTGTGCTAAACAACTCCAGTGCGTTCTGTCTCAGGGACTGGTAGACCCTGCCATTCTGTCTATATGATTCTTAGAGTAAACCACACTTGAAACGCGGGAAAATCTGACGAACTGGGAAATGTACTACGTGGTTAGGCAAGCAAGGAAAGTTAACACGAAATGAAAGTCTTTCAAATCGGTGATTGCTGCTTCGTTTGTGGAAAACGGAAGTGTTTTTAAACCACAGGTAAAAGGAATTCCACTTATCTATACCATAATAAGGTGAGTATTCACATTCTAATAATAAGAAAAAGAAGCTTAAATTCATGCGGCTCCGTAGACAGCATCAAACCAGCAACTGAGCCTTTTCCCACTTAAGGTATAATTCCAGAAGTTTATTTACAAAGCATGAGGAAGTTGAAATATTTTAAATAAATAAATAAAGCTGAAAGGATATTTCTAAATAGCAGTCTAACCTCAGAAAATTTTCCCTGACCGCAGTTGAATTCAGATCATCTTAGCTATCTTCGGAGAGAGACTTTTAAAATCCCCAATTCCCACAATGCTGTAAAACACTAAGAGGCAAATAAGGTTATGGTATCCAACTCTCCATTAAAAGGGTGATTTCTGTCTTAACATATTTTTAAATCCCATGGACTGAAATGAAAAGACACGTTTCACTTGTGCTGTTGTGAAAGCAAGCCCCAAGCCTCAATTCACTCCTGTTCTTAAACATTTTTACATTATGCGATCTTCTTTCAATATGGCGTATTTGAAATCAAGGCAGAGCATAAGCATCGCTTGAATCATTCCCCGAGACAAAACCTTTCTCTTTATAGCTTCTCTTACTCTTGATTCGACATCATCCCTCTTCCAGTCATGATGGGCCACACCTAACACTTTCTTTTTTCAATCATTTTATTGGGGGCTATTACAGTTCTGATCACAATCTGATCATACATCCACTGTGTCGAGCATATATGTACATATGATGCCATCATTTCAAAAATATTTTCTTTTTACTTGAGCCCTTTGTATCAGTTCATTTCCCCCCTCCCCTACCCTCCATCCCATACAAATCTTGATAATTTATAAATTATTATTATTTTTTCATGTCTTACACTGCCAATGTCTCCCTTCATCCACTTTTCTGTTGTCCCTCCTCCAGGGAGTGGATTGTATGTAGATCATTGTGATTGGTTCCCCCTTTCTCTCCCCCACCTTCCCCTCCTGGTATCGCCACTCTCATTATTGATCACCTAACGCTTTCTTATAGCCTGTAATATCCCTTTCGGTAGTGTTACTCCACACTACCGATGAATGGAACTGATGAAATGTATGTATATCCCAGACACTATTATGAGCACATCCATTCATTAGAACAGTTTTCAGGGTTGTTAATAAAGAGTTAAATGGGTATTGACCATGTAAAAAAGGTTAGTATGTAGACCACTAATACAAGAAAAGTTCTAAGAAACACATGTAAGCCATGGAAAAACATTCCCTAAGTTAAAAGTGAGATGAGGAAATGTTGAGTGATTTATGGAGACAGAAAAACAGTAAATGCTAAAGGTAAAAAACAAAATTAAGCACAAGAATTAAGGGGAGAATTAAGAATTTTGAGCAAATCAAAATAGGATGATTTTAAAATAATGCAATATTTATAAAATTAATTGGATTGTAAGATGTAACAATAAAACTTTAATTTACACAATTTATTAATACAAGAGAGAGTTTTCACATACAAAAATAAATCTTGTTCTAGGGGGAAAAAACCTCTCTGTACAAAAATGATGTGTAATGTTAATTTGGAGTTTGAAAAAAATTCTGAAACAGGCTGAAAATTGTGCATTGACAATGATTAAAGTATTGAAAGCATGCAACTAGCAAATGACACAATCAAGATTCGGGTCTAACTCTAAAATTTCATGCTTCTAGCCACTCTATTTGTGTCCTGCCAACAAAATCTTCCAATATACAATGAAGATAAAATGTGGCCTCTATTTATAAATAGAGGAAGAGTGATGTTTTATACAGTCTTGAGGTTTTGAATCTGAATGACAGAGAAAATATTGTTGTCATTAGGGAATAATAGGAAGAGAAAAGATGGTTTAGAGAAAATGACGATTGCGTTTTACCTTCCAGGCTTCCCCAAATGCTGGCGGTCACTCCTGCACTTTCCAGGCAGAGAATGGAAATGATCTTCCTGGGCACTCTGCGGAATATATGAAGCTAGACCTGAAGAGTCTGACTTCACATTTCCCCCCAGGCCAACTTGCAGTGAGCTGATTTTCCCTGGGGACCACCTCCATTAAAACCTTTTCATATCCTCAGCATCTCCTAGTAACTTTTAATGTCCTGGTCTTTGACAGCAGCTAACTAGGGATAGCTGAATATCTAAAGAACGGCTGAACATGAGAGACAGAGAGCAAAACAATTAGAGGGAGATGTAGAAACACGTGAGGACATAGATTGTAGGTGTCAGGAATAAAATAACTCCCATCCAAAAGCTATCGTTCATGTCCTCAAAAAAAATTTAAAGCTTTCCATCCATAAAACAAGAACACATAACTATTAAAAAGGAACACTTGAGAAAAATTCCTCTGGAAAATTAAAATATCATAGCAGACGATGCATAGGAAAGGTTAAAGGATTCCCTCAGGAGATAGAGGAGAGGGGCAGATAGCAAATAGAGGAACGAACATACAAAAGTGAGAGGGACCATGCAGAGGTCCACTATCCAAATCAGTGGAGTCCCAGGGATGGGACAGGACAGGGAGGAGAAAGAAAGAGGGGGGAAAGTAAAAATTTAAGAAATTTATATGAAAAAAGTAAGCTTCCCGGCTGGGAGGAGCACATAACTGTCTAATATAGTGGATAAAGGTAAAGAAATGGCTGGGAAAAGTATCAGAGCACAGAAAGCACAGAGAAGCTTTCACAGACGTATAGAAAGAAAAGAGAAAACAAACACACAAATGAAGAATGACAATCAATTTAAATGCTCTCAATGATACTGGAATTTAGAAGAATGTAGTCCAGCTAGAATACTTAGCCCAAACAAACAAACAAAAACTATTTTTTCAAACTAAATTGCATTCTAACCTTCAGTCACATAAGTAAATATATTCCACTGGCTAGTCAAAGCACCGTATTTGCTCGTGCATTTTTTTTTTCTGTGAAAAAGTTCTGAAAGGATGGACTTAAACAAAGTAAAAAAAAGCACATGAAGACAGAAAAGAGAATCGACCCAAAAGACATGGACACAGTCCCACCAATGGACCGGGGACGGAGGCTATTCATCAGGACTGGAGGGGTTAGAAGCCTTGGGAGAAGTAATAGCACACGTGACATCCGATATACTTAGAAGAGACTTACTCAACTAGAGATGAGCTTGGAGCATTAATCATGACAAATACTTAATAGTGAAAAAGAAAAAGAAAGAAAACTAAGCCAAAGGAAAAAAACATGAAAATTCAAATTTTGAACAGAAAAGGAAACATTACATAAGTATCAAAGTGAATATTGCTTATAATCTTAAAATATAAATCTATTGATTTATTTCAAATTGTGATATAATTTGAGAGTAGAAGGACAAGGAAGAACCAAGAGTTTGCTGTCAAAAGAGAAGAAAATTAGAAAGGAGAACTGAATCCTATTTTTCCGGCACACCAATTTAAAAGCTAAGAATACAATCTGAATATTTGATGATTAGAAATAAACTAATGTTTTTAGAGTACATTTAGAGCTGGCCTTCATCGCTTCCAGAGGATAGGGGGAGAGTGGACCAAAGAACAAGTGAAACTTGAAGTGTTTTGACGATTTAGATACGTGTTTCTATCACCAACAAAAATAAAAACTGAAGAGAAAAAAATAAAACCACTATTGGAAAGAATGACATTGATTCTCTCAAAGAACTGAACCCGAGAGAGGGAAGCAAAGAGGTTGTTCTAAGGGAAAAGAACCAATTCTGCTACCAAAATAGTCATTGATAGTTGATCAATTGATAATTGATAATACCTAGCTTTCTGTGGATTTTTCCAAAGCTAATATTTTCATTGATCAAAATTAATTTGCAAACCCCCCTTCTAAATCACTGAGCCACATAACTTTAGAACCTAAAGTTATCACAGAATAATTCCTTACCCTACAACAGGAACAATGAAAAGGTTCTAATGTTTATATCAAAACAAAACTGACTATTAAAAACCCTAACTCAATTCCCTTCCCCGAAACACACACACACAAAATATCTAATTGTTTGATTAAACCCATAATGTATTAAATAAAATATAGCCTAGTTCATAACAAGTTTGCTTGTATGTAAGCCTCATCTTGAATCATAGCAGACAAAATAGCACTAATATCTCAGAACTTTCAACTGATTACGTGTACTTAGTTTTTATTTTAAAGTATTCTGGGGCATAGAACATAACAGTACTATGATACCAGAACACCTAGAAAAACAAAATACAACATGATTTGATATGAAATATTTCATAAACTTTCTCTGGAGTTCTGAAAATAATCCTTGAGCTAGAAGATGCAACACACACATTTTTCAGGCCACCTAGAGAGAGGTTCGCATCCTTAGGTGCTCAGTAGCAGCAGGGATCGAATGGATTGTCTGATGTCCAGCCCAGAGTTCATGCCCTGCATCACAGAGAGTCCTTTCTCCAGATCTCAAGTCAAGATGCTTCCTTTATTACCAAAGATTCAGAAAACAGGATTGTACAACATTTATGATAAGCACGTTTTATTTTATAACACACTATTATGATATTAAAAAACTCAAGGTCGGACAGGGCAAGATATGACAAAATACCAATTTATAAACTATCAAGGGCTCATGAGGGAGGGGGGATCGGGGAGGAGGGGAAAAATGAGGACCTAATGTCGGGGGTTTAAGTGGAGAGCAAATGTTTTGAGAATTAATGATGAGGGCAACAAATGTACAAATGTGCTTGACTCACATGGATGGATGTATGGATTGTGATAAGAGTTATATGAGCCCCCAATAAAATGATTAAAAAGAAAAAAAAAAGCAAAGCGAGAGGGAGGAGATAAAGAGGAGCGGATATCAGAGTTCAAGAAGGAAGAAAATGTTTTGAAAATGATGGTGGCAGCAACTATACAATTATGCTTGATCCAATTGAATGATGAATTGTTAAAATATTTGTAAGAGCTTCCAATAAAATGATTTAAAATAATAATAAAAGCATATAACTAAAAAATAAAGAAAAATAGACATTCTGTAACAAACAAATTTAGAAATAAGGTGATTCATTTCCAGCAGACTTGTAATAAACATTAAAAGTTCTTCAAGTAGAGGAAAAATATGTAGGTTAAAAACAAAACAAAACTTAGATTTGTAAATCTGTGGAAAAGCCTTGGAGAAGGAATCCATATGATACCATAAAATCTTTTATTTTTCTTATTCTTAACTGATTGAGGTAGTTTCTTGTCCCAGCCTGGCCGATAAACACATGTGGGGTTAATTGAAGGGCGGAGGGATAAATGGCTTAGTGAGCCTCGCCTTTCCAGTTCTTGGGTCTCTTGCTTTCTGATGGTTGGACTAGGGTGCAGCCCCCTGAGCCAGTTCCCTGCTCCAGCTGGCAAGGCTCACATCCTGCAAGACATCCCTGTGGAGAAGCTACATGGACCTACCCC
>NW_022103900.1:32450056-32476343 GCF_000313985.2 Echinops telfairi
GGAAAAATGAGGACCTAATGTCGGGGGTTTAAGTGGAGAGAAAATGTTTTGAGAATGATGTACAAATGCGCTTTACATAATTGATGTGTGTATGGATTGCGATAACAGTTGTATGAGCCACTAATAAAATGTTAAAAAAAAATGATGATGGCAGCACATGTGCAAGTGTGCTTGACACACTGGAGGAATGTATGAATTGTGATAAGAGATGTAAGAGCCCCCAATAAAAGTATTTAAAAAAAAAAACTCAGGGTCAAACTCACTCCCACTGAGTCGATTCCAACCCATTGTGGCCCTCTAAGACCGAGCAGAACCGCCCCTGTTCTGGGTTAGGTAGTCTAGGGTTTCCTAGACTAAGTCGTTATGGGTGTGGAAAGCTCCATCTTTCTCTTGAGGAGCAGCTCCAGGTTTTGAGCTGTTTGCGGTTAGCAGCCCAATATATAACTATGCCACCAAGGGAATCACATAAATGTCTACTAAAAGCAGTCTACAATATACATATGTATTATTCTTTACAATTATTATATTCTGAATCATATTGTAGAAGCATAATGGTGATGGAGGAATAGGCAAGAAACAAACATGAAGTGGTACCTACGTTTCACTGAAGGAGACCAGGCGGCATCGTGTGTTAAGTACTGGGATGTTGGCTGACAGGTCAGAGGTTCAAACTCACTAGACTTTCTGAGGGAGAAAGACTAGGCAGTCTTCTTTCATGTTTGTAACTTTGAAAGCCCTAGGGAGCAGTTTTCCTATGTCCCATAGGTTCGCTCTGAGTTGGAACTTGCTAGATGGTGGTGAGTTTTAGATCTCACTTCATTTACTTAGTAAAGCCAAGACAGTTTAAATATATCTAAAAATAATAGTTTTCATTTTCACAACTACTGAATCTCAGAATGACTTATTTTTTTCTGGATAGTAAACCTATACTCAGAACTGCATTAAAGAATTTCAGAATTAGATAAAGTTAAAAAACAGCCCTCAAAAACCCATAAATCACTGATTTAAGCATATGCGTGTCTTCAAGAGAAATCATAGTCCATTTCAAATGTCTTTAACTGAGTTGTTGTTATTAGGTATCATTGAGTGAGTTCTGACTCATTGACACATATATACAAATTCGTAAAACACCCCTTGCACCAACCTGACAACTTTCATGTTTGCATTGTCATTCCACTGTCATTCCACCTCATTGA
Organism: Echinops telfairi; assembly: GCF_000313985.2. Taxonomy (NCBI): domain Eukaryota; kingdom Metazoa; phylum Chordata; class Mammalia; order Afrosoricida; family Tenrecidae; genus Echinops; species Echinops telfairi. The sequence continues at coordinate 32,451,253 of NW_022103900.1, forward strand.
GTGGCCTTCCACTTCTTAGCTGACTGTCTACTTTACCAACCATGACATCCTACTCGGGGACTCGGCCCTCCACATGCGCAACATATGTGAGATGAAGACTCTCATCCTTCCTTCTGAGGAACACGCCATCCTCTCTTCTCCTTCCAAGGCAGATGTGTCTATTGTTCTGGGTCCACCGCTGCCATCAAGTTGATTTCAACTCACAGTGACTCTGTAGGAGTCTAAGTGCTCCCTGCAGTCTCTGGTCAATCTTTAAGCAGCAGACAACTCCATCTTTCTCCGGAGGAGAGGCAAGGAGGTTAGTCAGTGTCTATCTAATCCAAAGAATCCCCAGGGCTCCTTGTTCTAGAAGTCCAAGGTATATTCGATATTTTCACCCACATCACAATTCAAAGCTATCAAAAGCATATGAATCTATTTAAATGACCGTAACTTGAGTCAGGCACACCTTTCTTCAAAATGACATCTTTAAATTTTTTTTATCAGCACCACGATCCAAATGCATTGTTTCTTCTCTGGTCTTCATTATTTGATGTCCAACTTTCGTATGCATATTAGGTCTTTGAAAATGACCTTGGGTCAGGTACCCTAAATCTTCAAAGTGACATCTATGCTCTTCAACGCTTTAAAGAGATCGTGGGCAACAGATTTACCCTATGCAACGAATTGTTTGGTTTCTGGTTGTTGTTTCCATGACCACTGTATGCAGATCCCACCAAGATGAAATCCTTACCATATCGACTCTTTTCTCCATTAATCATGTTACCTATTGGTCCGGTTGTTAGGAGTTCGGTTTTCTTTACATGAAGTTGTAATCCACATCGAAGGCTGCAAACCTTTGATCTTCATTCGCAGGTACTTCATCTTCTCTTCAGTAAACAAAGTTGTGTCATTTGCATATGGCAGGTTGTTAATAAGCCACTGTCCAGTCGTGATGTTGCATTCTGCTTCATATAGTCCCGTTTCATGGATTATTTGCTAAGCATACAAATGGAATTAGCACAGGGAGAGGACACAAACCGGACACCCAGCTTTCTTGATTTTAAGTCAGGTGCTATTCCCATGTTCTTTTTTTCTCAAACAACTGCCTCTTGTTCAATATGCAGATTTTGAATGAGCTCGATTAAGTGTTCTGGAATTCCCATTCTTCTCAATGTTTTCCACAGCTTTTAATGAACTATGCAGTCAAATGTCTTTGCATAGTCAGTAAACATGAAGTAAACATCTTTTTGGTATTCACTGCTTCCAGACAAAATCCATCGGGTGTCAGTAATGATGTTTCCAGTCCTCTCCTCAAGCTGTCCTTAACATTTAGCCATTCTCTTTCAATGCACTGCTTCGCCATTGTTGAATGATTTTCAGCAAAATATCACTTGTATGGGACATGAATGATATTGTTCAATAATGTTTGCCTTCTGCTGTTTCATCTTACTTTGGAATTGGTACAAATATGGATCTCTTCCAGTCAGTTGACCAGATGTCTTCCAAATTTGTTGGCATAGATGAATGAGTGCTTCCAGTGCTTCAAGAAACACTTCACTTAGTATTCCATCAATCCCTGGGGCCTTGTGATTTGCTATTGCCTTCAGAGAATCTTGGATTTCTTCCTTCAATAATATTAGTTCTTGGTCATATACTACCTCTTGAAATGTTTGAATGCCACAAAATTCTTCTTGGTAGAATGACTATGTATTCCTTCCATCTTTTTTTGATGCTTTCTGCATAGTTCAATATTTTGTCCATAGAATTTTAAAATATTGTACCTCAAAACTTTAATTTTTCTTTAGTTCTTTCGGCTTAAGATAGCTGAGCCTATTATTTCTTTTTGGTTTTCTAACTCTAGGACTTTTCACATTTCATTATAATAACTTATTTTCACTTCTGGGCCTGCTTCTAGAAATTTTCTGCTCAGTTCTTTGATTTCAGCATTTCTTCTATATGCTTTAGCTTCTCTATGATCGATATCAAGTGTTAGAGTCTCTTCTGACACCCATTTTTATTTTCCTTTCTTTCCTAACTTTTTAATGACCTTTTGCCTTCTTCATGTATGATATTCTTGATGTCATCCCACAGCTCATCAGACCTTCTGTCATTACTTTGGATGAACCAAATCTATCCTTACGATGTTTTCAAAACTCTTGTGGGATAGACTCTGGGATGTATTTTGGCTCCAACTTGGACTTATACATAAGCAATTGGTGGTGTGCTCCACATGAAGCTCATTTTGATCTCATTTTGTCAGATGATATTGAGTTTCTCCATCATCTCTCCTGAAAGATATACTTAAACTTGTTTCTGTGACTTTCATCTGGAGATGCCCGTATAAAGTCGCCGTTTATGTTATTAAATAACATAACTTTGATATTTGTAAAATAAAATTTGGTTTTACAAAATTTACCAATTTCTATCCTGTTTGACAAATATCTAAAACAATTAATGAAAAAGCCTTTTCAACACACGGTGCTGGCCATAATTCGGTCTCCAAGTGCACCTCACCCCTTTTATAAAAACAAACTCAAGAGGGATCAAGGAACTAAGTGTAAAACCCTAACTACAAAAATCATCGATGAGAAAATAGGGACACATTTATGGGTCTTATTGCAGAACATGCACATACTAAAAGGTAAGGAAGGAAGCCCACAGAGTAAAAGACAAAACTGATGACTAGGATCTTAAAAATAAGACCCTTAGATGCACCAAATAACAAAATCCAATGTGATGAAGGGAGAAGCATCAGAGCTTAAATGGCGAACACCCAATTTGTAGAAGGCTGTGATAGACAGTGGGAGCCCAAAAGCCATCTACAGACTATCTAATCTGATTAAGCCTCTGGCAGATCCCTTCAAGCTCCAGGTGAGGGACTCAAACAGTTTAACTATGAGACAGAGATTATTGTAAGCTTGATTATGTGATACTTGGTGGGTGGACCTCCATCTCAACCCAACCAGAATTTGCTTTAGGCTCATGTTTTTCTTGCTTAATTCATGCCAAAAATTTATCTCCTGACTTTCTAAATATTGATGGTGATCTTTTCTTTCTTATCACCTTATATGGCAAATTAAAAACAGAAAGCAGCAAGTGCTGGAGAGGGTGCAGAGAGAATATAACTCTCTCATACACTGCTAATGGGCTTGTCAGCATGTGCAACAGTTGTAGAAAGTGATATGACACTTCATGAAACCACTGAGAATGGAAACCCCCTACAATCCAGTGATACCTCTGCGAGAGATATCACCTAAAGAAGTAAGAGAGCTAACGTGAAAAGACATAAGTACTTGCATGTTTGTGGCAGCAGTGTTCACAACAGCAAGAAGTTGGAAATAGCCCAAAAGCCCATCAGTGGAAGAATAACTAAAGAAACGTGGTCCATGCACCAAATGGAATACAAAGCATCAGTAAAGGACATTGATGAAACTCCAAAGCACCTCACCATATGAATGGACCTGGAGAACATTGTGCTGATTGAAGTTAGTCAATTACAAAAGGACAAATATGATATGAGACCATTTCTATAAGGTAAACACCAAGCAAAATTAGGCAACTGTTCTTAGTTAATGTAATAATTTAATCAGGTCTCACAAACAATGTGGTGCTGTGTCTGTCTAATGCTTGTGAGCCATATATTACTCCTTCACTTGTTCAACTTAAAAACCACATCAGATGAAGCTTCGTCTCAGTGGGACTCAGTTTTCTTCTTAGGAGGTGGGGAGACAGAACCAAATAATTCTTGCCACCCAGCATTCTCCCACAATCACCCCAAATTCCTAGGCACTCCTACTATGGTTACCACTGAATTTCACTGGGAATTCATGAGAACAGGAGGGGGTGGTATGCCTGTCTCTGAGAATGTCTCTGAGAATTTCACTTCTCTTGGTAAGTAAACCAAGGAGTAGCAGCTTGCCCTTGGGGAAAATGCTTAACATTACTTATAGAGAGTCCCAAAGGGAGAATTTTCCTAATACCACTATGTAAATCATGCATTTTTGACTGAGTTTCTTTTCAACCCTCAGTGACCCAGGCTATGGGCTACATGGATTTCAGATTTCATCTTCTTAAGAGGTACAGCATTCTTAACAGAGCACATCAGAATGATGTGATTGGGAAACCCCACTAATGGAACTGACTACCATGAAGACTTGCTATGGATTAAAGGAACTTAACTAGTGCTTTGGAATTGAAACTGTAACCCCCTAGTGGGAAAAGAAGCAGAGAATTACTGCCCCAAGGTCCTGGATTGGGAAGTCAGTGAGTTTGGGTCCAAATCTTTTGGGTTTTTTTTTGGGTGGGGGGGGTGCGGTCCCAAATAATTGGCAACTTAAGACTACTTTCTACTGGCTATTTTCATACTTTCTTTGCCTTTTGTGACATCACTTGGTCCCTAAGATACAGTTTTGCCTCAGTGAATGTGCATTTTTGAAATTTGTCTTAAAACTAACCTTCATTGCTTCTGAACGATGTTCAGTTACTTAAGCTTTTAACCTACATAAGTGAACATCTCACGTATTTTTGTCAAAAAAAGCTTTCCTTTTTATCTATATTTTCCTTTTCTCAATAGTATTTGAAATTCCATACCATTGGTTAGAATAATGATAATGGCTTACTTAAATCATTTCCACATGAGCTGATAATTCTGCCTTAAATTAGTCCAGGTATATATATAAACTTTATATAGATGAATGGATTTTTTTTAATCAATTTATTGGGGCTCATACAATTCATCACAATACATAGATCAATTGTGTAAAGCACATCTATACATTTGTTGCCCTCATTATCCCCAAAATTTGCTTTCCTCTTGGGTTCCCGGAATCAGCTCATTTTCCTTTTTTCCCCTCCCCCTCCCTTCCTCCTCCCCTCTCCCCCATGCACCCTTGATAATTTATAAATTATTATTGTATCTTATATTACACTGTCCGGCATCTCCCTTCACCCACCCCAGAGAGGAGGTTATATGTAGCTCCCTGTGATCCATTCCCCCTTTCTACACCCGCTTTCCCTCCTGGTATCGCCACTGTCACCCCTGGTCCTGAGAGGTTCATCTGTCCTAGATTCCCTGCGTTTCCAATTCCCATCTGTCCCGCTGTGCATCATCTGGTCTAACCAGGTCTGCAAGGCAAAATTGGGGTCCTGGTAGTTGGGGGGAGGAAGCGTTTAAGAACTAGAGGAAGGTTGTGGGTTTCATTATTGCTATACTGTACCCTAAGTGATGAATGGATTTTGAACTCACACTTAATCTAAGTCCTAGTCTAAGAACAATTAGCTCTTACAAAGTGGCCCTGCTCAATACTTGCCATCATGATGTGATCACTGAAGATATGGATGATAGAGCAAAGTATGGAGAAGAAACTATGTGTTGCTCAGATATAAGAAAAAATAGCATCTGGGATCTTAAAGGTTTAACTTAAAACAAGGAGCTACCTATATGAAGTATCATCTAAATCCACAAGGAAACACATACCAGCCTGTGTGACCCAAGGATTATAAATAAGAAAATCCAAGACCTGAGGAGGGAGCTGTATTAGAGCTTAATTTCTAAGCACCTAGTCTGCAGAAGGCTATGGATGACTGTGGATGACCAAATTCCACTTGCAGATTCACGCTTGGATTAAGCCTCCATAATGGGTACAAGAATGAAGAAAACATTCTAAAATTGATTGTGGTGATGAGTGCAAACTCTTTTAAATATATTTAAACCACTGAACTCTAAGGTATGTGAACTAGATGTCAATAAAACCATTAAAATAATTCTATTATGTGATCTCCAGCTTCATTTCGATCACCAATGCCTAGTCCAGCTACTGCTCCTTCTTGTCCTCCAACTCTCACACCGTAATTGCTGATAGTTAATGATGCATCTTGATTAAATGTTTGATGAAGTTCAGACTGAAGAAATGGATAGAATTCTTCAATTTCTTCATCAGTAACTTTAGTGATTGGTGCATACGTTTGAATAGTTGCATTAACTGGATATCCTTGTATGTGTGTAGATATTACCCCATCACAGACAGCATTATACTTCAAAATGTATCTTGACTTGTCTTTTTGGACAATGAATACAACACTGGTCCTCTTGAATTTGTCGTTACTGGCATAGCTAACTGATTTTTCTGACTCAAACTGCCAATATCAATCCATTTTAGCTCATAATGCCAAGATCTAGGATATCAAACTTTATTCCTTCCATTTCACTTTTGATTACTGCCAATTGTCTTAGATTCATGCTTAGTACAATCCAAGTTCTAATTAATAAATGTTTGTAGCTCTTGGCAGTTAGATTTTATGCCAAATTGTAGCTGCATGAAAGTGTAAGGGTGGAGTCAAAACTATCAGGCAGGCCACTGACTGATGCTGCGTCCTTGGGTGTGTAACAAGGTCAAACTGGAAACCTCCCTCTCTTGCCACTCACCTTGCCCTTGTTGGAGTCCTGCACCTGTCTCCAGGGGTGGCCCCACATGGGCCACCAGCCCTGGGAGCTGTGGACACCCTGCCATGTTCCCACTGACCTTTGATGTAACTTTGTGCCCACTGGCCTGTGATCTCCTTGCTTCTCTGACCTGTAGCTACATGAATCTGGGGAGCGCTTGAGGTAGCACTGAACCCATGGGTGTAAGGGAGCCTGGGCTGGGGTGCCTTCTCAACATAAAGTTTTTTCATATAGATATTTGCGTCACTGGTTTTATTTCTCTAGACACCCTCGCCTAACACACTGTTTCTTGTCATTTTGAGTCCTGCCTCATCAGCAAACGATTCCACTTTGAGCGGGAAGTGCTTCCTCAGTCATATTTTGATTGTCTTTTGACCTGAGTTTTTCAGTGGATAATTCCTCAGGCTTGGACAGCCTCCTCTTTATAGTCTGTACTTATTCTAATCCAAAAAACAAACAAACATTGAGTCCATTTCTGCTCATAGTAATTATATAGGACAAATACAACTGCCCTTGTAGGTTTCCAAGACTCTCTACAGGAGGAGAAAGCCAGTTTTTCTCTCGTGGTTGTTTTGAACTTTTCAAACCACTGACCTTGTGGCGAGCAGACCCACGCTTAATCACTACACCACCAGGACTCCGATACGTAGTCTGACAGCTCTGCTGAAACCTGTTCACTATGGGTGACCCTGCTGGTGGTTGAAAGACCAGTGACATTGCTTCCAGTGTCACAGCAGCACAAACCACCACTGGATGACAAACTGATAAACAAATGATCATAGTGAATCATATGAATTTTCAATTAAACTTTCAGTCTATTGCAAAATATCAAACTTCAAGGGTTCCATTTTATGTTTGACCACTTCCGTTTTTTTCTAGATCAGTCTTCCTTCCTGCCATGCTCTGATTACTAACGGACGTCTATGGAAGGGCCTTCTCATTCCAAGCTCAAGCCATGCCGGATGAGCAAATTAAAGTCCTGAAAGCTTCACTGTATCCATCCCAGGAAAGTCCATTGTAATTTGAGGAAACAGTTCTTTCCCAGATAGATTTTGAGTATTTCCCAATCTGAGGGCCTTATCTCCTGCCACTATATCAGACAATCTTCTATGGCTGCTCATAATATTCTCACTGGCTTTGTTCTTTCTTTCTTTCTTTCTTTTCTTTCTTTCTTTCTTTCTTTCTTTCTTTCTTTCTTTCTTTCTTTCTTTCTTTCTTTCTTTCTTTCTTTAATACATCACTAGGTCTTCTCCCCAGTCTGTCTTAGTCTGAAACCTCCACTGAATTCTGATCATCCTGGGTCCCTTGCTGCTATTGGAAATACGGGTGGCACAATGTCCAATGCCGTAGCAAATTATAATCCCTCACAGAATAACAAACTGATTGAGAAGTAATGGTTTGACTCAGTACTGGCTTAATATTCTTTGGCTTAGTGTGTTTTTTGGAATTATTAATATGCGAGCATAGAAAAATAGATTTATATTACTAAGTATTTCTAAACTAATAACATTTTTCTTTTTGCAATGAATACCCTACTTTTCAATTTATGCTAACATGTTGTGCTTCTTAAAAACAATTCAATCGCTAAATAATGTTTAGAATGTGAAAGATGTTGAGGAAATAAACTGTAATTCAAAACTGAAAATATTTCAAGAGAGCATTCAAATAGCCTTTCAGGGGCATGAAAAATAATAATCTATCTAAATTATTAGCCATAGTTAGAATTTCTCCCCCATAAACACTCACATGAATATCCACCTTTGACAATTCTTCACTGTGATTCGTGCACAATAGAAATGGGAAGAAACAGAATAGTCATTTCAGTGAGGGAGGTTTGCACTGAAAACACCGATTACATTTGATATGGTTTGAACACTGGCTCTGAGTTAGTATTTTCTTCGAGGAATGCTTGGAGAAAGAATGTCCTTGGGAACAATCATAAACAGAAAACTCTATAGTCTAGATTTACAAAGAAATAGATCTATACATAGTCTATAAAGGCAATGTCTTGAGCTCTATGCTGGCAATTTTCCAGGAGCCCTGGGAACTTGCCTAATTTCCATCTAAATTTGCACACATCTTTATTGCAATCTCTTATCCTGTGAAGATTTACTCACTCACATGTCCTTTGGCACAAGGGGAAAAAGAAGATGTTATACAAAAATCTCTCTTTTTCTCTCTCATGGAAGAGAACACTCAAATCAGGGATGCCCTTACAATATCCAAGTTTCAGTCCTTGAGACGTATCATAGGGATCACTAATAGTTAAGGAGAGGAAAAATATGATGGCTGATTCAGGTGTGAAATTTGCTCCCAAATAATTTCCACACGAGGAAGTGAATTGCACAAATGAACTGTGTGTCATAGTAATCTCTGTAATTCATCCCACTTGTGCAGGAAAAACAGGCATTGTCCAACCTATACACAAGAAGGATGCTAAATAAAGTTAATATCCCTTCAAAGAAAGCACAACTTTCATATCTGTTGGAAAGCTTATGAGAGGGTTTCAAAAAGCTCAGGAAAATAAGAATGAAAAGATAATGAAAATTTTCCACAAACTTTTTGAGGATTTCACCTATTCCTCTCTCAGTCAATTCCTGCCTTCCCTTTTACTACTTCTTTCCTCTCAGAGGAAAACCGTAGACTAGATTCCCACCATAGATTTAATGCCAACTTTTAAAGTAGTTCAGGTTTTCTTTCCAAATTTCCTTGGCTTCTCACACTCTTGTATTTTACAAGGTATAGAAACTTCTTAATGAAATGGCATGGACAATTTATGAGTCATAAAATCTAAGGGTCTTTTTCTACAGTTATCAATAATAATGATGGTGACACCAGTCATATGGAGAGTGGTCTTTACTGAGCATGTCCTATGTGCCCAATCTGTGATAGGTATGTTGGGTTACGTAACAATCATCTTGGCAACATCTTTCTATAACAAGCACTTGAAGATATGCCATTTCACGAAAATGATTACTTTTTCCTGTGGGTAAGCATTTGACCACTTTTTAGCATTTTATGATTCCTGTTTTCATTAATGGCTCTTTTCTCTCCATGCACTAAGCTTTCCCCTGCTTTGCCGTGAATTTCCTCCTACCTCTGAAAGGTACTATCTCACCCGCTTCAGTTAGTGCACTTCTGCAAACCCCCTCCTCATAGTCTCAACCCCTCCTGACATCACTGACTCATGCCATCCCAAGTGCTTCCTTCCTGGTTTCGATTTCAGGCCAAGACTTTTCTCTTGATTTGGTACCTGCATTGCTAATATTGGTACACATTTCGATCTCACTATTCATACACCTCTTCCCTCTCTCACATTTCCCATGTAGCCAAATCCTGAAAACACGTGGTGTCTCCTCCTTTTTCTTTTTAAAGTAGCCTCCCATACATAAGGTGACCAGACATCCCGCTTTTGGCGGGACAGTCCCGATTTTTAACAATATTTCCCCAGTCCTGTGGCATTTTAAAAAGTTCCAATTTTTTAAAAAGAATGCACGACAAGCTAAGGTATATGGTATTCAGCTGTCATGCACCTATTTTGCCAGGATATGAGTTTTATCAATGGTGTCCCTCTTTACCAATGTTAAAATCTGGTCACCTTACCCATACGTGACCCTCTAGTTGTACAAGTAAAGCATCACATTACTTCTGCCTTGGTGATTGCAATTCCCTCAGGATAGAGGAAAATTTAGAAACACAGCATTTTGATTTTAAAAGCCCTATGTTTAAAAACATGGGAGCACTTACTGTGTACCCTTGGCTAAATTCCTTCACTTCTTTAACTTCATTTTTCCATGGATAAAAGAGAAGCTGGTTTGGTTATTTGGCTTAAGGGTCAATATAGTCACATAAGTCTACTAAGCCAAAAGGTCTGCTAATGTTTGTACTGATCTCTCCCCTTCGTTAGTTAGTATTCATTAGCAATGTGACTGTCTGTCCCCAGATAGAAGGACCCAGACATTCGTTCTTGTTTTGTCCTCCCATACTGCAACTATCCAATGCTTTGGATAGAGTAAGATAAATTGATGTCAACTGAGAGTTTTCAGATTAAATCCTCTATAAATAGTGACATAAAAGGAATTTTCATTTTCTTCATATCAGATTTCCCAAGAAGAACTCAGCCTTTGTGGAAGAAATACTGGACTGTGTTAATGGGAATGAAGAAGTCCATAAGAGAGTGTAGAGATACACATGCCTACTTCGCAAAACAAAGATGATCGATCTATATAAACTTCTTTCCGAGGGAAGAGGGGCAACTGAGGGAGTCGGTTAACTGCAGGCCACGTATGGAACTGAGGCATGGTAATTCGAAAGAAGGGTTGCCTTTCTTATAACAAGGGAATGGATTTTAGAAAGGGTCTTCAATGCTGAAAAGAGGTGAGATGAGAAAGCCATCATTCCAGAAGAATGCAAATGCCTAATGCACATTTTTATCACCTGTGCTTATTTTGTAATGTGTTAGGCTGGGTTGTCCGGAGAAACAAATCCAGAAAGATTCATATATGTGTAATAGAGAGATTTATATCAAAGCGCAATTGTATATTAAGAGAACATCCCAGTCCCATCCAGATCAAGTCCATAATTCTAATATTAGCCCAGAAGTCTGATTCTAGTGCAATCCTTTCTTCAGACTCACACAGCACATGCAATGATGAGAAATGCAGGAAGGTCAGAGGCCGGTGGGTTCAAAATCTTGAGGATCCAGTAGCGGTGGACGCATCTCCAGTGCTGGTGTGGGTCTCCATGCGGTTCCACCCAGTCTCCGAGTGTGGCTCTTCAACAGGAAAGTGAAACTGACCCAGAGACTCCTCGCAGGTCTCATCAAGTCTCCGCATGGCCTGTCCCCAGGAACACGGCCACAGAGAGAGGCCATTCCCAGAATCCTCAAGAGAAGGCCATGCCCACAAGGAGTATCTATCACCAGGCTGAGACCTGATTGACAGGCTAGACTCCACCCCTTCCCTTTTACTACCCTCAAGTTGACACGAGATAATGTAACTACCACACATAATACATAAATGTTCTTTGCAACTTCCCCATGAAGATGTTAGTGGAATTACATATGCAAGCGGAAACAATATGGAGTTCAACCCAATTAGGAGCTATGTGAGGACTTTCTTCAAATTGGGCACAGGACAAGAACTAAATGTTTTAGTCACCCTGGTTTATATTTATAACCATTTATGAAGGTGTGTTTCCTCAAGAAACATCTGGGCTAGTAATACTGACGAAGAAAGACCCTCTCCTAGAGAAAATGTCCTGATTTAAACTTCTGACCTCAAACCAGTGAGGGAATGAATTCCATTTCTAGCCATTTACTGTGGAATATATATACTATAGCAGAACTCAATTTCTTTTTTTTTCTATTAAAAGAAAATTTTATTTGGGGCCTTTTCAACTCTTGTAACTATCTATACATCAACTGTATCAAGCATATTTGTACATATATGGCTATCAGTTTCTAAACCTTTACTTTCTATGGAGCCGTGGTATCAGCTCTTCTTTTTTCCTCCCTCCTCCCCCACCCTCATGACTCTTTGATAAATGATAAATTATTATTATTATTTTCATATCTTATACCAACAGCTGTCTCCCTTCCCCCACGGTTTCTGTTGTCCAGCCGCCTGGAGGGGTGTCTGTGGTTATGTGTTGATCGTTGCAATCAGTTCCCCCTGCCTCTACTCCTCACCACACCTTTCCCCTACCCTTCTGGTATGGCTATTCTCATTCCTGTTCCTGGATTTCTTGTGTCCTGAGTGCTATCTCTTATCTGTTCCCGTGCAAAAGTGCTCCGGTGAAGCTCATGGTGCAGTGAGTGGTAGCACTGGAGTCATGATAGTGGGAAGTGAGGAAGCATCTAGGAACCAGAGGAACATTGTGTGTTTCATCGGTGCTTCACTGCACCTTGGTTGACTCATCCCTGCCCTGTGACTCCTCTGTGGGGGGATGTCCCATTGTCTACAGATGGGCTTTGGGTCTCTGCTCTGACAACTCTTGCTCTCAAAAATATGGCTTTTGTTTGTTTGTTTGTTATGGGTCTTCTGACGTCTGTTACCTGGTCCCAAAGACACCTCATGGTCAAACCAACTGGTGTGCTTCTTCCATGTGGGCTTGTTGCTTTTCTGCTGGATGGCAGCTTGTTTAATTTCAAACCCTTGAGAACCCAGACACTATATCTTTTAAAAGCCGGGCACCATCCGCTTTCTTCACCACATTTTTGTATGCACCCATTTTGTCTTCAGTGATTGTGCCAGGAGGAGGAACATTACAGAATGCCAGTTTGTTAGAGCAAAGGGTTCTTGCATTGAGGGAGGGTATGAGCAGATGCCTGAAGTCCGTCTACTAGCTCAGTGTATTACTATATAAATATATGTGCATAGGCCAGTTCCTCTATTTTTATGAATTAATTTACATATGTGCACACCTATGCTTATACCTCTATCCATAGCTTTGCTTCCTAGATACTTACTCTGATTCCTTTTACCTTCCTCCTACCCCACCATCACACTTGGCCTTCTTTCACCTAAGACTTCCTCTCAGCTAGATTGCTGTTGCTCCAACACCCCAAGGATCTCTACAGCCTCCTCATTGTTGATTTTAATTCCCTTGTTGTTCCCTTGTCTATGGGGCTCTTTGTTCACTGCTCCCATCCCTCACCTCCTTCTCCCCCCTTGGGGCCATTTATCCTGTTGCTTCTCTCCTCATTCTTGCTTCCCATGTAGCAAAAAGAAAACAAAAGATTAGGAAAAAGAGAAAAATAATACATAATTCCAGGTCTGTCTGCTGACCAGTGAGGAGATAATGTATAATGTGTCCCCTCACTGGTCCCGGGGAAATTCCAGGAGCTGCCCCTCTAGCCTGAAGTCTATTTTGGGGGCTCTTTATGGGCATTGTGGCTTGGCGTTGCTCCTGTTGCTGATCTGTTATATTCCCTCTTGGTTCACTCCACTGCAGTGTGGGTCAGACCGGACTAACTCCCAGCTGTGTGTCCCCAGAACTGTTTGCTGTCCAGTATGCTGTCCAGTATGATCCAGTATGCTCCAGTAAGAGGACTGCATGTCTTGAGCTGTTGTGGGCCCCAGAGTCCTCTCTGTGCTTTAGCAGTTCTGTGCAGAGACATCATCCTCTGGGCTTTGTGTGAAGATATGGGGTCTAGACCGACCCTTTCTCTTTTTCCTTCTTGGTTTGCTACTGCGTGGGTGTGGTATGCTGGCCCCTCACCCCGACCTGTAGGTTTAATGTTGTTCTCTTTCACACTAGGGAGGGGGTCAGTTTGGCTTTGATTGGGGCCAGCCCTGTAGCCCCATCTTTTCATGCATTTCTCTAAAACTGTCTCAAATCCTGTATCCAACCACTCCAAGAGAGAAATATGAGGCTTTCTGCTTACATAAAAATTTACGGCTTTAAAAAACCAACCATAAGGTGAATTCTACTCTGTCTTACAAGTGTCCCTGTGAGTCAGGATAAGTTTGTTTTTTAGTTTTGTTTTACTTTGTGGCAAAACATTTTCTATTAAGTATAAATAATAATAGTACCTGAAGTTTTTGCCAATTACATCTGCTACTTGCTATATACAAAGCACTGACTTATTTATTACTTCAATGCTACCAGCAACAAAATACTACTGGCATGATCAGTATTCCCACAACACAAAAGGTTGAGTATTTTGCCCAAATTACCAAAGCTAGTAAAAGATGGTCAGAGTTCAAGTATATGTCAGTTTACTTTAATTCAGGTATTTTTAACCATAATGCTCACTTCCATTAGTTAAATAATGTACAATATATTATGTGTAATCCCCACCATCACTTTGCTGGGCAGATAAAGCAAATTCTCCTTAAAAGATAACTCACATATAACGATTGAGTGTTGAATGTCGACATTCTTTTTTCAAACATAAAAATAAATACATTGAAGGACATTTGAGCACTCAATGAGCTGATGGCCTACAGAGTTTAAAATCGGCAGGTTTTTTCAACCAGTCATTGTGGGCCTGATCATCTTGGATCATGGCATTATCAAGAACACCAGATTCACCACTGTGCCAAAGAGCACTCTGGTGATCCATATAGATGTAACCCAGAAATCAGAAACCAAGCCATGGCCTTGGAGTGGACTGGTGCATGCTACCACTGTCATTGCCGAGCAGCACTGCCTTCCACACAGTGTCGGGAGGTGTGACTTTGCAGAAGCACATTTGCCAGGGCAGCTCTCCGTATCTTTCTTCTGAGGAGCCCGGGTGACTTCAAACTGGCAATTCCTCTCTTGTTGTTCCTGTTCCTAGGTGCCACCAAGTCAGTTCTGACCTTGAGAGACTGCACAGCAGAATGAAACCCTACCCAAGACTGCACCATCCTCACAAGTGTTCCTGTGCTTGAGCCCATTGCTGCAGCCAGTGTGTCCATCCGTCTCCTTGAGGACCTTCCTCTTGTTCACTGCCCACGTAAGCAATGTGAGCGGTGTAAGCAGTTTCCTGAGCATGAGGTCCCTCCCAGTGACTCTCGACAATATGCCTGAAGTATGTAAGAGAGAGCCTCACCATCCTCGCCTCTAAGGAGTGCTCTGGATGTCCTTCTTCCAACACAGATTCCTTTGTCCTTTGAGCATGTACTTTGTACTTGAGCATGTCCATGATACTTTCAATAATCTTCTTCAGCACCACAGTTCAAATGTGCCAATTCTTCTTTGGCCTTCCTTACACATATGATCCCGTTGCATATGATCCAATTGAAATACCTTGGCATGGGTCAGGAGCATGTTAGTCCTCAAAGTATCATCCTTGCTTTTCACTCCTATAAAGAGTTCTTGTGCAGTAGATTTACCTAATGGCATCTACCTTTAGATCTTGGGACTGCTGCGTCCATGAGCATTGGTTGTAGACCAAACAAGATGAAATCATTGACAATTTCAATCTTTTCTCCACTTACCATGATGTTACATATGGGATCAGGTGTGAGAATGTTGGTCTCTTGACGTGAGTTGTAATCCATACTGAAGGCTGAAATCCTAGATCTTCATCAGCAAGTGCTTCAAGTCCTTCTCACTTCCCACAAGCCACTAGGGTTTTGCAACTACTGTAGAGTCTAACATGATTTTGAATTTTCTATGCTGCACTCCATTCAATGGCTATTCTATTTTCAGAATTCCATGTCAAGGTAGTCCTAAACTGTAGTTTAGTAAATTGTTGTGTTTCTAGATATGACTTTTTTAGGACAAACATCATAATTGTGTTTGTTTTTCTACCAAAAACCATCATAATTCATTCTTAGGACTCATTTAGAAAAAACAGTCCAAACTCACTCCTGTCAAATCAATTCTGACTCTCAGTGATCCTGTAGGACAGGACAGAACTGCCTCTGTGGGTTTCTGAGACTGTAACTCTTTATGGGAGTAGAAAGCCTCATCTTTTCCCTCAGATCAGCTGGTGGTTTCAAACTGCTACCCTTAGCCCAACACATAACCACTACTTCACCAGGGCTTCTCTAGAAATTATTTAAATACTAGGAAATCCCTGTGAAGTATATAAAACTAAAGTTAAAGTTGATGTTATTCAAAAAAGGGAAAATCAGAAGTTTTAAGTAGGAATTAGAACAAGAATCATTCTCTGGACAAATATACTTTTATTATTGTGCTAGTCCGGATGGACTAGAGAAAGAAATTTCATTGACACTCATATATGTGTAAGAGAGAACTTTACATAAAAGAGTAATTGTATATTAAGGAAACAGCCCAGTCCAGTCCAGATCAAGTCCGTAAGTCCAATATTAACCCATATGTCCAATGCCAGTCTATAAATTCCTCTTCAGATTCACACAATACATGCAATGATGCCGAATGCAGCCAGATCATAGCCCAGTGAGTGGAGAGTCTTGTGTATGCAGTGACAGTGGAAGCATCTCAGCGCTGGCTTGGGTCTCTGCGTGGGACCTCCAGCTCCAGGACTCTGGCTGCCATCAGCATAGCTCCATGTGGCCTGGCAGCAGGAAACAAAGCAGAGAGAGTGTGTGTCCTGGCCCCAGGGAGGAAGACAGGAGTTTCCAGAATCCTCAGGAGAAGGTCATGCCCACACAGAGACATGAGTGGCTATGACCTGATTGACAGGCTAGACTCCACCCCTTCACTCAAATTGACAGAAAATTATGTAACTGCCACATTTATATAAATAAAGATCAAATTTTTATGAGTGCATATGCTAAGAAATCAAAGTTAATGAAGACCTTAAATATTAGTTTAAGAGACAACAAAAGATGAAATAATCAATTATAAAAGTATCCATTTATGTCAAATTTAAAGAAAAATAATATCCTTTTATTCAACTTTTCTAAAATTTAGTAGTATTATACATTTAAATATATTTTAAGGATATAAATAAATTCGTATATGTACCATTTTCACTTTATTCTATATGCATATATTGCTTTTAACTGGAAGAAAATTAAGAAACTTTGTTGTAATATTGGAGAGTGCATTTTTTAAATGAGAAATATTAGTGGTTTATATTAGGTTTTTAATGAGTTAGTTAAATAATTACATGCTTAGGGAAATTGTGTTTGTTTGTTTAGTTTTAATCCTCTCTTTTGCACCAGAGAATCCTGCTGTGTGGGTCAAGATGCAAATTGCCTATTTCATACACTCTACATAATATAATCATATTTATGCGATGTATTCATTACTAGAAACCTTGTAAATCCCATTGCCATATATAAGGCTTCAAAAAGCTCATGGAAAACTTCCATTATCTTTAATTTCATGTGTAACCTAACTTTTTGGAGGCCCCTTGTATATCAGGGTAAGAATATAGACAAGGGTAAGTAAAAACAGTATTGTTACTAGACTTCTACTTTACACATGCATGAATCTATTCCAAACTGTGATTAAACATGCCCCTGAAATTAAGATGTGACTACAGATGAGTACTCTAAGTGATTCACTTGGCTTAGTCTCATTGGAGTGCCTTCAAAAAAGGAGTCCAATGGAAAGGGTGCCTTCCCAGGGAATATTCTGTACAATTTAAATTCAAGGCAGTGAGGTCAGCCCAGAATGTTGTGGTGACTGTGTGTGGGGTCACAAAGGATTCATCTAGATAGAGTATCTTGAAAGACACAATACAATCACAGGGGTTTATTAGAAAGAAGTTTCAAGAGAACTGAAAACTTCATTGGTTAAAAATCAAAACAAAAAATGAGAAATTGGGCCAAGGAACTTTCCCCCCATCATGACATTTGCTTCAAGGGTAACAAGAGTTGTCCTATGAAAACGTTGGTGGGAAACCTTGCCCCCTCCACCCTCAAGCCCTTCTCTTGCCCCTTCAGATTTCATTTTATTTTTAAAACTCAATGACTACTTACAGGAACATCATTGTGAGGCCCCGGAGAATACCCAAACTGCCATTGTGACCTTTTGCACATTAAGGTGCACAGAATTAATTCTTCAGAAAAGACTTAGAGGGATGGAACCCCGCTTTCAGAATATATATAGACAAGTCAGTTCTGACGCGTAGGGATTTTACGCACAGCAGAGCAAAAGACTACCAGTCCTGTGATCACCTCATACTTGTGCCTTTGCTTGAGCTCATTGCTCCATCCATGGTGTCAACCCATCTTGATGTAGGTTTTTCTCAGACTCTTTACTTTACTAAGGCATGATGGTCCTTCTCCAGGGACTGGATCTCCTGACATGTCCAAAGTATGTAAGGCAATGTCTTGATATCCTCGTTTTTAGGGAGCATGGTGGTCTTACCGCTTTCAAAACACATCAGTTTGTCCTTTTAGTGGTCTATGGTTCTTTCAATGTGCTCCGCCAGCACCACAAGTCAAATGCATCATTCTTCTTCAGTCTTCCTTACTCAATGTCCAACTCTCACATGCATGTGATCTCATCAAAAACACCATGGCTTGGATCAAACCCATCTTAGGCCTCAAAGAAACATCCTTGTATTTGCTGTAAAGAATTTTTGAGCATCAGATTTACCCAATGCGACTGGTCTTTTAGAGCATTGATTGTGGTTCCAAAAAAGACCAAAAAAACTGACAACTTCAATCTTTTCTCCATTTGTCATGAAGTTACCTATTGATCCAGTTGTGAGGATTTGGACCTTCTTTACATCGAGTTGTGATACTTCAGGCTGCAATCCTGAATTTCATCAGTAAGTGCTTCAGTCCTCCACACTCTCAGCAAGCAAGGTTGTGTCCTTCCTGTAATCAGTTGCATGTATGTATGTATGTACGTATGTATGTATGTATGTATGTATGTATAGACCTAGATGGAGAATATTCGAAACAGTGGCTTCACATTATGAACATTTGTTTCATAAAGGATTCTATTATTTTTGCAGCAATGTTTTTATCTACCCTTGTATTTACATATGACTTTATATATTAATATATACTAACATTTAAAATTTTTTTTAACTTAACTTTAATCTAATTTACCTTTTCAATATGCTTTCATATGAAATGCATACATGTAAAACAGATATGTAATCAGAATGACTATGAGTAATTAAGAATACAGTTTGCTTTATATTATGATAAAACTATCTTCCTCGTTTATTTTAATATACACAAAAACTAAATTAATTATTTATCTATCTTATAGAAGTAAAACTTCAATTATAATCTGCTTATGAATAACAAATTTATATCTTTCATCTCATTATCTCATTCTCCTGTTATCAGACATTCTCTATTGACTATTTTTTCTGCGAATGAATTTTTTAAATTGTGAAATAGCTGGGGATAGGAGGACCACACATTTCTAACCATCAACTCTTCATTCAACAGTTCAGACCATTCATCAGCACCTATATTGTGTCCCACACTCTCCCCTGATTTCTCTTCACCCTCTTATGAACCTCCAGCCTCCCTTTCACCTAAGTCACTAGCTGTCAACTTTCTTGTCCATTACTTCATCTTCTTACCCTTGGATACCTCCAAAATCTGTTCCCTTTGATATACAAGTCTATGTCATGGGTTTTATCCTTAGAGTAGTGGCCTCATATAATATATATCACATCTGTCCTTTTGTGATGGTCTAACATTGCACAGTATAATGTTTTTAAGGGCCATCCATGCCATGAGATCTTTCATGGATTTCAGCAATGCTTAGCATTCCATTGTGTGTATGTATCATCTCTATTGATTTTCTATGTTAAATATTTGCTAAATAGCTTAAATTTCATCTCTCAGCCAATCACATAACATTGTTCTAGGTCAAGTACTCTGGACTCAAAACTCTGCCATACCCTAATTAAGCTGACTAGAACGACTCATTCATTCAGTTGGTAATCTCATCTCTGAACGTATGTCTGACTTGGTAGGCTCTGTTTTGGGTCCAGAAAAATCCTTGCCTTCATGCATTTTGATCTCTAATTCGCTGTTGTTTATTCTGAGTTCCTAACGTGAACAAGACAAACCTGAATGTTCATTCAAGATGACTAGTTTAGTCATAAGGTGTCCCCATACTTTTGATTCTCAGCTCCTCACAGGCTTCTCTCGATTCAGATGAGACATGGAGGGTACAAGTATATATTTACTTTTTTCCCCTGTAGCCTAAAAGCAGATGACTCCTGGAGAGAAGATGGAGTGGGTGGTAGAAGGAGCTCAGAAATCTGCTGCGTGGGAGAGCCTGGTTCCAGTTCCCGGGGACTTGGGGTTCCAGACATTTAGGAGTGCAGAAAATGGTGGCTGGGAAAATGTGTTGGGAAAGTGTATTTGAAATTTTTGTTGGAAAAGTACATCTCCAAATAACAGGGAAACAAAAGCAAAGCGGAAGTTCAGACTAGTGGTTCTAGTTCAATTAGAAATCAGTAAGAAGTATGGCGTGCTATGGTACCTTGTCAAGTTTGTCATTCTGTGGTGGATTGTATTCTGCTAGGAGACTGGAAATGAAGTCACTGGCATTGCAAGTATCCGTAGGCTTACCTAGGGTGGACAGGTCTCAGAGGTGCTTCCAGATTAAGGCAGACTAAGGAAAATGTTCTGTCAGTCCATTTCCAAAAACTAGCCCATGAAACACTGCAGATCATGGTTGAATACATGCTGCAAGGTGAATCCCCTAAGTTAGGAGGTACTCAGAATATAGTGGCCACGCCCTGGACTCAAGCATGCAATGACTATGAAGTTGATGCCGGAACAGGCAACATGTTGTTCTGTTATCCATGGGTCACTTGATTGCATGTGCCAACCAGAAAGGTGTTAGGAAAAGAACTCACTCTAATAGACTACATAAAGAAGACCTAAAGACCCCCACATCTCAGCCTCTATAGCACGGCACTGTAGCATGAGAAAAAATGACCAAGATTATAAGTTTGAAGCAAGAAAACGCTAGCCCTAGATCCCACACAGAGTGCATCACCACGGGTCGATTCCAAGAGACTGAGACAAATGGACAGATCACCAAATGGTAGGGAGAAAGGAGTCTCCGAGTGTCTAGGACTCAGGACATCGCACCACTCCACTACGAGACGAGTCAATCTCACAGGCTTCTTAAGCAATTAAGGAAACAAGAGGAAGCCTTCCTCACAACAGACATGCTGCTCATTAGCATATATGGGGATTGGAATGGAGTACTGCAGTAAAGAGATCATTGCCATATTTGTACTCCAGGATATTAGAAAAACACAATCAGATTATATTAAGTTAATATTTGTCATTTGTTTGATATTCTTTATACTCTTGATGAGAAATACATTTAAAAATCTAGGGGATTCTTACTCTGCATTTGCCAAGGATCATACAATTTTAAACACAACGAGGTTTTTTAACAACCCTTCTTCCTGATCCTATAAATAAAAATCACGGCAGAGAAGAAACCATGTGCCGTTTCCAGGCTCTGCGCATCTTTCGGCTGCATTTGAAACTACTCCCCACTGTGCTGTTCTCCGAGGTGATAAAGAAGAGCTGTTTATTAGCAGGCCTTCCCCGGCCTCCATCTTCTGGTTCCCTTGTGTCCTTCTACTTGAACACTGTGATGGAGTCTGAACTGAAATAAATCTTGTATTGAATATTTAAGATAAAACACAGCCATACCACATGAGCATCCTTTGATAGTGTGGACAAAACAACTTTTGCCTCTGAGGACCTCTAAATGCCAGACAGCTCTATAAGACTAAGGTCACTAACTCATTAACCCAGGTTTAAGGCCCTGTGTGGTCAAGTTTCTACCTCACTCACCTCATCACTCCATGCACCTGCAACTCAGTATATGCTGGTCCTGATTCAGATTCTTATATACATCATTATTATATACCACTCATTCCTCCTCCGCTAGATAAACTAATTCTACATGAAAGTATCTTCTTCATCCTCTTTTCTATTAGTACTTCATCTTTGAGATCTCAGCTCAGTTGTATTTCCTCAGAGAGAGAGATATCAAACTCACTGTTGCATGTTCTCATGGTAGACAAACTTCCATCAGTTGTTACATGGGACCGTGACTCTATTTTAGTGTCTTAGCCTCTGCTAAGGTTGTAACTGTCGCCGATGGTAGAGAATGGTTAAGCACTCAGCTATTTCAAACCCACCCGGAGGTCTCTCAAAAGACAGGTGTGGACATCAGCTGCAAATAGGGCACAGTCTGGCAGACCCCATGAAGCAGCTCGACTCTGCACCCAAAGGATTCAACTCAACATGAGCGGAGAACCGTTGAGCTAGCAAGTTACAGTACAACTGGAAACCTACACCCTTGATCTTTTCGGCATCCTCTCGATCAATGCCTCTGTTGCTGCCCTTACCACTCAGAGGGACCCCATGTACCACACAATGCAACGCTGTCTGGTCCTAGTCCGACCTCACAATGGTTGCTAAATTTGAGCTCATAGTTGCAGCCCTTGTGTCCATCATCTGGTTGAGAGTCTTCCTCTTTTTTTGCTGACCCTCTACGGTAGGAAGCATGCTGTACTTTTCCAGGACTTGGTCTTTGATAACAAGCCCCAAAGTATGGGAGACGAAGGCTCACCAGGCTCCTTCTAAACCACATATCCTCCAAAACAGCTTTGTTTTCCTCCTGGTAGTCCATGGTTCTGTGATCCTCTTTTTCAAGGCCATACTTCCAAGTCGTCCGTTTCCTCTGGTCACCGATATTCGTTGTCCAGCTCTTCTTCTGTCTTCTTTGGATGCTTCCTGCACTCAGTGTTTTGCTCTTGAAAAGCAGAAATGATCGCATGATTGCCACTCAAGACTTGGATGCTTTCCCCAGTTCTTTCGGTTGAGTTATGGTAAGGCTGTTCAGCCGCTTGGTTTTCTAAATCCAGGTATTTGCACATTTCATGATACTACTTTACTTTTTCTTTTTGAGAAGTCCTTAGAAATTTTCTATTCAGCTCTTTTCCTTCATTGTTTCTCTCATTAGCTTTGGCTACTCTATGTTCAAGAGCAGATTTCTTAGTGTCTTCTGACACCCACTATGGTTTTCCTTTCTTTCTTGTCTTATAATGGTCTTGTACTTTCTTCAGGAATTATGTCCTTGAGGTCATCCCATGACTCATCTGGCCTTTGAGCGTATATGTTCCACATGAAATCTGTTCTTGAGAGTTTTTCTAAATCAAGGTGGGATATATTCAAGGTCATACTTGGGTTCTCATAGACATGTTTTGATTTTCCTCAGCTTCAGCTTGCCTATGAGCAATTGATTGTCTGTTCCAGTCAGGTCGTGGCTTCATTGTTCCACAAATGTAGTCAATCTGATTCTTGCATGTTCCACCTGGTTGGGACCACATGTCTAGTCACCAGTGTTGTTGTGAAAAAGAAGGTCTTTGTGATGAGGGTGTTGGTCTTGCAGAATTCTATCATGTGCACTCCAGCTTGGCTTCTATCATGGCGGCCATAACTTCCAACGATCCTTCCTCTTTGTTTCCAGTTGTTGTATTCCAATCATCAACAATTATCACTGCATCTTGATCTACTTGCAGGCTTGATCTACTTCTGATGGAATAAGTTGGTCATATTTTCCATTTTTTCCATTTTGTCTTCCTGGCTCCAGTGTTCTACTATACTCACTACCAGGAAGTTGATTCAGACGAGGGGAAACTGCTCCTGTGGTTTCTAAGACTGTCGTTCTTTATGGGATTAGAAAGTCCCATCTTTCTCCCTAGGATCAGCTGATGGTTTAACAGCCCCATGCAGTGCATAGCCACTGTGCTGCCAGGACTTCATTTGGCTCTCCCAGGTAATTTGTGAACACTAATAATTGCTGTGTTCATCGATCTTCCTTCGGAGCATAGTCTCCCGCACAGACAGCATTGTAGTTCAAGATAGAACTAGAAATGCTCGTTTTGAAAATGAATGCAATACTCCCTTCCTCATGAACTTGGCATTTCCAGCATACATAGGTTTTGTGTCAATTTGACTGGGCCAGGATTTTCAGTATTTTGGCAGTTGAGGCCTCCCTTCATGATGGGACCTAACTGTGTCATAGTTCCACGATGAGTTTGCTGTGTTGTAAGACGATGGGACAGGAGTGCAGCCTTCTTCCTCAGGTCCCAGGTCTGGGGCAATTGAAGTAAACTTTTCTCCTGGGCAAGAACTACACCTATTTTGCAGACTGTTGGAAGGTTTGTTTTTTCTTGTTTGTGTGAACCCTGCATCTGTCAACCTCTAATTCTTTGGACTTGACTAACAGTCCATGATATTGTCTATGAAGCCAAGGAGCTATCAGCAGCCTGCCATATTGTGTCCTATTACCTTGCATCCATCCACCTCTGCCTCCACCAGCCTGTGGTTTTCCTGCTTCCTGGTTCATTTTCCTGCTTTCTGGTCTGTCATTCCCAGCAGAGAGACATAAGTCAGGAAAAGCCTTCAGCTTAGCATCTGACCAGGGATTTGAATGGGGCTATATTTACCCAAGTCTACAACAGTGTGAATCGCTTAAAAAAAGAAAGATTATATATATTTGTACATATACATATATATGGTTTTGTTACATATACACTTTATATATATAAAGTTATTATATAGATTGCTTCTCTAGAGAACTGAGTTTAACACATATAAGATTCTCCTTTTCAAAATGAATAATACAAGTCTATTTAAGATCTTAAGATACTCCTACTTAATCAGACTATCAAAATCACTTTGGTTGCTTTGGAAACAGTGTTTTACACACACTACTCACTGCCAGGGGGTCAATGCCAACTCATAGAGACGCTCTAGGACAGTGTAGAACTTCCCCCATGAGATTTTGAAACGGTTACTCTCTATGACAGGAGGAAGCCCTGTCTTTCTCCCACAGAGAAGCTGGTAATTTCTGCCTGCTGGCCTTGCAATTAGGAGGCCAACATGTATCAGAGCCTACCCAGAAAAGAGAAATTAAGATTAGGAGAGTTGGGGAGCCATGATAATCAATGAAAAGGATTATCCTATATGTATTCATTAAATTTATTTAATGAATTTCTATTGCGTGTATTCGACCAGGCATAAATCTAGACACTATCATCCATCAGACAACAACATATAAAATGATCACCACTTCGTTTAGCTTACAATTTTATAGAAAATGACAAATAGTGTTGCGTCCCGGCCTGCGGGACGCACGAGCAAGGCCCTGCGGGGAAAGGCGAACCTGGATGGAGAAAAAAGACACGGGGACGTGGAGCAAGACAAAACTCTGATCAAGCTCATTTATTTGGGCAAAGCTGGGGTATATAAAAGGGGGAACTGGGAGGTGCATA
>NW_022103900.1:32480199-32499345 GCF_000313985.2 Echinops telfairi
GACACACTTAACAACCAGGAAGCAGCCAAGTTCGGCTCGTGGCTGAGGCTAAGGCCTTAAAGGCCACCTGCTCCCAACAAAATAGTAGCTCCAATAGAGAAACAAATAATGTACCATGTTAGAGGATGATTTTCCTCCACTGCACTCTATATAGGGTTTCCCAGGCTGTAAATCCTTTGGGGAACTGATAACCTCAGAGTAGCTGGTGGCTTTGAACTTCTGACCTGTGGTTAACAGTCCAATACTTACCCAACAGTGCCAGCAGGGCTCCTTTAGAAGATACTAAGGAATACAAAAAATGTCTAAAGGGTATTAAAGGGTATTTAGAAGACTGGTGGGAAGGAAATGCGGTGACAGGTTACATGTTTAATTCTATGACGAGATTTTGTCCTTTGTGAGAAGAGAGATCGATCAATGAATGAAAAGAAGTAAGAGATCAATCAAATGAACATCTCTAGGAGGGACAGAGTTCTGTGTAGAGACTTTTCAAGCAAGCCCTGAGATTCCAAGGTGTGCTAGAAACAAGGGACAAAGCAAATCAGGGGCAGAGACCAGGAGAGGCTGTCAACTAGAAGGCCACGTAGGATGTCTAAGTTTGTGAGTGCTGCTATGACCGAAATTCCACTAATTCTTTAAAGAGAAGAAATTCAGTTTCTAAGCTCACAATTCTAGAGGGCACATTAAAATGAATTAAAATGGAAATTTTTACTTCTATTTTAATAATGCTCCAAAATTGACATCTATCAATAAATAGAACAGAGTATCTTGCCATTAGCAAAGTACTTTTAAATTCATAATGAACCTTGAATTTTGTATACAGGCAAACAGAGGCAGAAAACAAGAAAAATGTAAATGAAATCAAAACTTAAACCCTCAAAATATTTTTGCCATTTCATTTTTTTCATCATATACTAAGGCATATTTACGGTCCATTGTAACTAAAAGAAAATGTCCCAAAATAGAAATACCATTACTATGTTATAAATAATACTCAATAACATACAATATAATTTTTGAAATCATGTTATAAATATGTAAGTGTTGTACTTTTAATACATAAGTATAGCATACAAAGAATGCATCAACATTCACAACTAACATAATAATATTAGTTTTTAATATAATATACATTCATCGGATTATTTGAAATAAAGCTACTTCCTATATTTAAGCAAAGTATCCATTTTGCAAATTCTTGTGAGAAGGAAAACATACAAAGAAATACACACACACACATTTCCCTAAAAATATTTCCATTGACCCCTCAGAATTCACCAACTAGCAAACCTGCAGGATGAGACTAACTCACCCGCTCCTCTAGCCAATTCAGGAAGGGAAGGAGGTCTTCAGAGGGAAGTAAGTGGACAGATTGAAGAACAAGGAGGGGGGTAATGTTTTCTGGAAGTAGCTCTTAGAAATCCTGTTCACAGCCTGGAACTGCATAAATTTTCTCTGCATATGTTATTGCTACCTTGGGGGCCATGCTAGCATATGCATTTTGGGTTTTTCAAAAAATAGATATATGTACATGAATATGTGTGTTTAATGCATAAATATTATGATGACTTTTCTTTCATGAGACTCTGCGGTCCCTTCAGACTTACGATAGTGTATACAGTAAATAAACAGTAATCCATTGAGAATGCATATATTTTTTGAGAAAACGCAAAGTATGGTTGAAATAGGACTGAATATTACCACCCATTTTGGAATATCTCAGAAGTGAAAAATTATCAAACAAAATAAACTCAGCAAGACAATGCAGGCGTTTGCCGACAGCACAGGATTCAGCAGAAGAACGGAGAGGAATCTATACTCACGGAGTCTCAGAGGAGCAAGAAAATCACACTTATGTGCAAAAGCAGCAGATAGCAAAGGGAAAAGTGCAAACTAATGTTGTTAAAATGCATTGTATCATATAATTAGAAAAATATATATACATATATATGGTCAGATGACTTTAATAAAGCCAATAAGCTTTTGGTTTAATACCTGTTGGTTAGTATTATGAAAATAATGCTATTTGAACATACACTTGGTCCTTGATGTATTTCATTTTTGAGTAAAGATATACGTTCAATATACTTAGCATTACTATTCATTGCATACATGATAGAACAGTATGATAAAAGCAAATGATTGTAATATATTTTGTTTCCCGGTAAGTTCCGTCAAACACAGCCTGACAAATCTAATATGAATGCACAGAAATCCAGTTACTTCTAAGCTTCAGTTCTCTGGAATACATAAAATAAATATATGATCAATGAAATGAAATATGACAAAATGTTTCATATTGATGTTTTCTCCTTTCAAAAGTGCCTTTTTGGTTAATGCCCTAAGTCACTTTTCCCATACATTTTTCTTTCTTTCTTTTCTTTTTGTGTGTGTGTATGCAATGTATAGATTTCCTAGTTCTGATTTCAAGTTCAAGGAGCCTGGGGAGATGTGGGAGATCTCTTCAATCCAGGGCTGTTCCTCAGCCTTTCACATGAGAAAATTGTTAGGCGCATTAAAGTATGCCTGACTCTGCTGCATTCCTTTGTTCCTAGTGAGTTTTGGGAACACATCCTTTTCTCATTATATTTCCATAAAATATATTTGATCTATTCTATTCTTAGAATACCTCTGACGTGGTCTGTGAGTGGAGCACAGTATAAAAATATTTCTTTTTTATATGAGACAAAATGTTTCCATTTCTTAGACACATAAAAAAAATCAGTATATAGCACTCTAAGAAAGTAAAACTTGTCTGATACATTTTCAGAGTGCTCAAAACAGACCGCAAAGCCTCCCTCCTTTTCCATTGTAGTTCCGAACCTCACCCAAGGCACACAGTTGTCGGCAGAACAAAAGGAAATCAGGAAGAGCGAAAGAGAGCCAGGAGGGCTGGGAAAGATCCCGGATCCTACAACTCAGAAAGTAAGTTTATATTTAGAAGAAAAGAGAAAAAGTTCTGTTTCTTCCACTAGGACTAAATGAATTCTACTAAATTTATATTGGGAACTAAAACATCATCGAAAATTTTAATGGTTTAATGTTAACAGCTAATGTTTCCAACTTGTGGTGAATAGCTGAAATATTTCCTTGGTTAATTCAATTTGGAAACCACTGGAAGCCAAATATGTCTTTCCTGCAGTTTTCTCCCACACCACCCCAGCACAGTTTCAGGCCACACATTACAATCTGGCCTGGTCAGGGCTGTTGATAGTTCTATTAGCAAGTAATTTTTTGGAGAATATTTCCTTCAGAATATCTATTTTGGCATTCCCGAGAATGACTGCCTAAGTCTAAGTTGTCAGGGTCCAAAGGAAGCTAAGAGTTTGTTCTGAAGACGGCCACCCACCAACAGCTCCAACGCCGAAGA
The DNA here is from genome assembly GCF_000313985.2 of Echinops telfairi. Lineage (NCBI taxonomy): Eukaryota > Metazoa > Chordata > Mammalia > Afrosoricida > Tenrecidae > Echinops > Echinops telfairi. The sequence continues at coordinate 32,483,567 of NW_022103900.1, forward strand.
CAAAAGAAATCTACCGTTGATGACCTGAAAACCCTCCTGCTCACGTATGTATACTGCTTAGAGCAAATAGGAGCTCAGGGAAGAGAAGGATTGAGTTTCATTTCATTACTCACCATGTTTAGAAGAGTGCACGATACCCAGTAGTTACTCAAGAAATACTGAGTTAGCATATGAAGAAATGAATGAACTGAGAAATGTGATAGCATTCCTGTTCCCCGGAGAGCTGAAAGGAAAATATACAAAGTGAAAAGCATGAGTCCAGTGAAACCAAGAGCATGAGGATTACCAAAGGAGATCGTCTTTCCCAGACAAAACTGTTGTCCAGATGCCTAGGAATCACTTGCTCCTTCCAAAAGATACCATAATGATTACAAACACGTCTGCTTAATTTTATAAGAAGTGCGGTATTCCAAAATTTTAAAATGTGTATTTCTATACTAAGTTGAAATACAGCACAGCTCTATCTTTTAAAACTTTCACATCACTCTCACAGCTGTGGCACGTCAAGAGTACCACGACTGATATCGGACACACACAAAACACAGCTGCGGACAACGGTGGCTGCTCACATGAGATCGATGCTACAGCATGCAGTACAAAGTGCAAGACTTATGGGGAAAACAAAGCTGGGGTACAGCACTAAATACTTTCAGTCACATAAAATTTTATCCATGATTACTCTATTTTTACACAACTATTCTTTATTTTTCTGCCAAATTGACTTACCCTCCCAGGTATTTTCTTCAGGATAAGCATATTGCGGTGGGCATAAAAATATGAAATACTTGCGTTATTTGCCTAAAAGTACACAAATGATTAAGAAATACATACACACAACCACCACACTAAACATCACTTCACCTTGAGAAGGACCTGGAATTTGTTTCCAGAAGTGCGTCAGCTCATCACTGGTGGAGGAGTAGAATGTGAAATTAGGATCAACCTGTAGTGTCTGACATGGAGATGGCTGTGGGTCACAGGATGTGCGGTGGTCAAGGGAGTGGGTACGTGTTGCGGGACATGCTCTGTGTCTGTTTACAGGCTCGCTGCGAGTCAGAATCGACGTGGTGACGCCTAACAGCCCCGCATTTGTGTATTCCTCACACGCTGCCATCTGGCCGATTGAGACTCACGGTGGACCTGTAGGACCATGAGGAATGGCTCTTGTGTGTTTCCAAGACGGTAGGAACCTTGACCGAAGCAGAACGCTTCAGCTTCATCCCAAGGAGCAGCTGGTGGTTCTGAATTGCTGTGCTTGCGGTTAGTGACCCACTACAGGCATTACGCTACTGCCTCGAGTTGTCTGTGTTCTTCTTGCTTCTCTTACAAATTTAACCACAAGTAAGCATATCTTTCGTGTTATTCAAATTGTTCCCTGACATTCCAATCATAGTGAAATAAATTTGTGTTATTACATAATTGGTCGTGACCTCTGGTCCAGTTGATGCAGGGTCCTCCTAGTACCATTTGCATTTGACTCTTGCTGTTACTGTGAGGCGCTGTCTGGTTGGCTGGGGCCCATATCACTCCTGTGTGCAAGAGAATGAAATAACGCCCCGTCTTTCACCATCTTCACACGCACCCATCGTTGCAGCCACTGTGTCAGCCCATCCTCTTGAGGTTTTCTGTTTTATCTAGATTTGAAGCTTCTTTAAAAAATTCTTAAGAGCAGGAGGGGGGAGCGGGGAGGGAGGGGAAAAATGAGGACCTAATGTCGGGGATTTAAATGGAGAGAAAATGTTTTGAGAATGATGTACAAATGCACTTTACACAATTGATGTGTGTATGGATTGCGATAACAGCTGTATGAGCCCCTAATAAAATGTTTAAAGAAAAAGAAAATTAAAAAAAAAATTCTTAAGAGCAATAGATATTCAATATCTGGAAAACTCTATGCCACGTTGACTATAACAGGATGAACACATGTTGTTTAGTGAGACAGACAGAAGACACTTGCATTGATCGTTCCAATGATGCAGCTCTTGATGACTAAGGTAGCAGGGGGTAAAGTGTAAAACGGTGACATTATAAGGCCATTGTGGCTATCCATGGAGTTTGGCATGTGAGACCTCAAACTTCATATGAATTTGTATGCATCTATAAATTATATCACAGATATGCATTTAATAAATACTGTATTGGTAATGCTAAATTCCCATAACTATATAATATTTAAATTTATTAAATCAAAATTTGGAGGATCTGCAAAAAGTTGATTACTGTTTGCTTTAAATTCTACTTATATTACATTCCTGGGGTGAGGTCCAGGTATTATGGCAGGAGCCAAACCCCACCCAGGGATACATATGGCACCAATTAAAAAGGAGGGGGGGCGGGAAAGAACGAGAAACAGGGGTACTGGGGGCACAGGGCATTAACCCTCCCAAGGGGAGGGTATTGTTATATCTCCACAGGAGAGTGAGAAAGTGAACAGACTTCAGCCACGTGCACCAAGATGTGAATGCAACAAATTGGCATGAATCAGGGTACCACCACAGGAATGCACTTCAGAGGACAGCCCTGAAGCTGCAGCTCAAGAACAGGGGTGAGTCTGATCAGGACCAAATGAAGAGGAAAGGAGAGAGAGTGGAACTCATCCCGGCCCACCCAGCCCTGAGGACAGTATTCCAGCGCAGAACAGCCAATGCACAGAGATCACAAAGCCGGCACCACCAAGGGTCACGATGTCACTCACTGACCCATAGCGCTATGAGGGACAACACTGGGAACGCAGTGTGGGAGATGTGCCCAATCCGACCCCATTGTGCCAGAGTGAACCACTAAGGGTGTGCAGCAGAGCAGCAAGGGATGCAAAGCAATGGAGTCCCCAAGGAATGCCAACAGTGGACTTTGGGGCCAGGGCGTGGCGCCCCTCAGACTCACTGGAAAACACTCATAAAGGTCAATGAACAGGCCTGGAACTGTTTGAGTGCTTTTCTTTTTCTGTGGTTTTGTTTGTTTGTTTTAGTTGTTGCTTTGGTTTTTGTTTCCTTTTGTTGTTATGCTTCACTTTGCTTATTTTGGGTGCATATTACTGTCTCTGCATGTCTATCAAGACAAGATAGGTGGGATGAACAATCCAGAGGAGAGAACAATGGGATCAGGTGGGAGATAGAAAGGGGTGTGCCAACAAACCCAGGGACAAGGGAAGAACAAGTGATTTAAAATTGATGGCAAGGAGGACATAGGAAGCTTGGGGGGCGGGGGGTGGGGGTGGGGGTTGGGGATTGATCAAGGGCAATGTAATCGAGAGGAATTAGCAAAACCCGAATGAAATGAAGTCCAAACATGATAGTGGGACAAGAGGAAAGTAAAAGGACATAGAGGAAAAAACTGAGTGGCAAAGGACATATAGGCATGTACACATGCAAATGTATTTATATATAATAATAGGGGAATTGATCTATGTACATATATTTATTTAGAAAGTATTAGGGCAGCAGATGGATTTAGGCCTCCATACAAGTACTTGCTCAATGCAAGAACACTTTGTTTTAATAACCTGGCATTCCATGATGCTCACCTTCCTGACACAATTGCTGAAGACAAAATGGGTACCTAAGCAAATGTGGTAAGGAAAGCTGATGGTGTCCAGCTATCAAAAGATAAGCTTCTGAGGTTTAAAAGGCTTGCAGATTAACAAGACGCCATGTAGCTGAGAAGCAAGATGGGATCAGGTATCAGGCATCAAAGACCTCAAACAAACAAAATCATATCGATGTGAATGAGAGGGATGGCAGAGTGGAGACCCAAAGCCCATTATTAGTCAACTGGGCATCCCCTGTCAGAAGATCCACAAAGAAGAGATGAGCCAATCAGGGTGCAGTATAGCACCCACAAAACACAAATTTTTCCTCTGATTCTTTAATGTTGCCACCCCCTCCCCACTATCGTGACACCAATTCTACCCTACAAATCTGGCTAGACCAGAACATGTACACTGGTACAGATAAGAGCTCGAAACACAGGAAATCCAGGACAGATAAACCTCGTAGGACCAATAAAGGGAGTAGCGATACTAGGAGGGAAAGGGAAGTAGGAGGAGTAAGGTGAAATCAATCACAATGATCAACATATGGTCCTCTCCCAGGGTGACGGACAACAGAAAAAATGGGTGAACGGAGGCGGAGACAGAGGTCAGTGTAAGACATGGAAAAAAATTTATAAATTTTCAAGGGTTCATGGAGGAGGAAAAGGAGGAAGGAAAAAAGTGAGGAGCTGATACCAAGGGCTCAAGTAGAGAGAAAATGTTTTTAAAAGGATGATGGCAACATAGGTACAGATGTGCTTGACACAATGTGATGAGCTGTAAGAGCCCCCAATAAAATAAGATTAAAATTTTAAAAATTCAATGTATATATCTTTATCTACAGTTTGATTTTCTGATTATTTTTCCTATTCAGTGTCTTATATTGGTGAATGAGCATTACATAAAAATTAATCAATTGCTGATACTTCTAATATGTAATTAACTGTTCCAAATCACTGAACCAAATTCTATCCTCCTTTTATATGACTTATTTTAGTTAACTATGCCATTCTCCATTGTCAAGCAAAAAAGAAATATTATCTTTTTAAATTAATCATATGTAGAAATGACAATTTCCCCCCTCTGTTCCTCATCCCCCACCTCTCTTTTCCTCGCCCTTCTCCTTACCTTCCTTCTTCAACAGAAAAATAGGTGAAGGAAGACGTCGGGCAAGGCAAGATATGACAAAATAATAATTTATAAGTTATCAAGGGTTCATAGAGGAGGAGCAGGGAGGGAGGAGGAAAATGAGGAGCTGATAACAAGGGCTCAAGTAGAAAGCAAATGTTTTGAGAATGATGATGGCAACAAATGTACATCCATCTACATACGATGGATGGATGTAGAGATTGTGATGAGTTGTATGAGCCCCCAATAAAATGATTTAAAAAAGAATTCAGGTTCACTTCAGCTAGACTTTTCCTCCTTTCAAGCCACTCAGACCAATGTTCACATCTGAGGGGTCAGGAATCTGGAGGATTTTCCAGGTTGTGAGCTTCCACTCTTTTTATTTTGATTTTAATTCTAACTTTATTCATTTTGGTTTTTAAAGAAAAATATACTCTGTGTAGCTGCACAGTCCATTGAATCAAACAAAATTAGTAATAATATTCCATTAACATCCCCCCCCCCCTTCTTAAAAAAATTCCTCCCTCCCATTCTTCCCCACCACCCCGCATAATTTCCCGTCTCTCCCCTCTCCCTGCCCTGGCTCTGCTCCTGACCTCCTCCAAGGTAGGATTCAAAGTCTCATCTTTCGGTGTGAAAATCACATTTCTTTTTGTTTTGCTTAAGAGCATGGTGTCATTAAATATAAGATTGAGTAACTTTGCTAAGCGTAGTGTTCTTGAGTGTTGTCCATGTCTTCCAGGGTTTAAGAGCACCACCCTTATTTTTCTGATGCATAATATTCCATTTTATGAACATCCCAGGATTTCTTTAACCATTCCTCTATCATCAGAGTTTTTTGAATGATTTCATCTTTTTACTACTATGATAATTGCTGCAGTACACACTTTTACTATTGTAGCTGGATGTATGACTGCTGTAAGCATAGGTGTGCATATATACATTCATGTTTTGTTCTTTATTTGGGGGTGTATATGCATAGTAGAGAGATTGTGGGTCCTGAGGTATTTCTATACACATTTGTTTAAGGAAGCACCGTACTATTTTTCATAATGACTGTATAATTCTGCAATCCTACTTATAGTGAATAAGTGTTGCAAACTCTCCATATTCTCTCCAACCTTTGTTATTTTGTTTGGTTGAACTTTGCTATCAGTGCTATTGGTATGCCACCACTGTTTTCATTGGCATTTCTCTTATAGCTAGGGATTGCAAGCATTTCTTCATAAGACGTTTGGTTACCTGCATATGATCTTTGATGAAATGTCTATTCTTATTTTCTGCCCATTTCTAATTGAATTGTTTTTCTTATTGAGGTATTGCAGTTCCCTATCTATTTTCATGATTGGCTCTTTATTATTGCAAATACCCTTGAAAACAATTCCCAATCTATGGATTCCCTTTTATTCTTTTTCTCAAGTCTTTTGTGTTAATCATCTTACTGGGCTCATCCAACTAAGGCCCACTCCTCTTTTTCTCTTCTTTAGAGTGAGTGTCTTTCGTTATGTTTGGTATTCTGTCTATGCCTTGTACTGGGGCACTTACATTTGTCCCAGTTTTCTAATTGATTAACATCATACTTGTAGAGCCTATATTTAAGTCTTTAATCCATCTTGAGTTCATTTTTTAATATGGTGTGAGGTAAAGGTCATATTTCTTTTTTTTGCAAGAGAAGGTCCAATTTTCCCAGCACTATTTCTTGAAAAGACTATCTCTCCCACATTTTAATGTGTTTTAGTTCTTTATCAAAAATCAGGTGTCTGTAGGTGCTTGGTTTTATTTCTGAGTTCTCTGTTCTGGGCCATTGTTCCACATATCTATAGTTGTATCAACACCAAGCTGTTTTGATTATTATGCTGTGTAACAAGTTTTAAAACCAGGGAATGAGAGTCATTCCACTTTGTTTTTATAGGTCTTTGGTGTAGGCTTATTCGTAAGTACTCATTTTTTGTGTGGTTATTGTAAATGTGGTTTTTCAATTTTCCTTTCTATAGTTCTATCTATTAATGCACAAGAATCCAATGAAGCAGACGACCACTATACCAAAAGCATTGAATTGTCGGTAGGCAAACATCCCTTGGCAGAGTATATCAATGCCCTATTTCCTGAATAATATATTTCCTAAAATATATTATTTCAGGAAAACTGTGACTGACATTATCAGTTAATATCACTTTACATTTTGCCTGACAACCAACTCCCATTATTTGTGTAAATCCAGCTATGTAAGGATATATTCTGTACAAGTGAATCATTCAAGTACTTCAATATGTACTTAGCCTGTACTGATCCAATATCCTCTCTCAACGGTGCTTTAAAAATTAGTACCAGGAGATAATCAATGACAATATTAATGGAAGATCTGTAGGTTCCAGGGAGATGATCTATAAGACTTCCTACCATAAATTAACAAGAAGGCCTCTAAGGGGAACCCAAAGCAGATAAAATAACTAAATAAATAAATAAACAAATAAATCCAGGAATGGATTTGTGGCTTGCACAAAATCCTGGCTCCAATTTAAGAACATTTAGTTCTTACACCGTGGCCTGCTCAGTACTTGCCCTCAGGAAGGGAACAGGGGAGATATGGTGCTATAGCAAATTGTGATGGAGAAATTAGGTGGTGCCAGGCTATAAGATAAAATAGAGCTTGGAGTTTTAAAGGCTTATTTCCACATAAGCAGTCATCTAAGTGAGATGTCAACTAAGCCCAGAAGGAAGAAGCACACCAGCCTCACTGACTGCAGGATTCTAAAGCATTTAATCTGAAGCTGAAGGAGGAAAGACTATCAGAGCACAAATTGTGAGATTCTGGTTTGCAGAAGGCTGTGGATGACAGTGGAAGCCCGAGATCTACACAGGAAATAAGCCTCCAGTGATTTCCCTGGATCCATAATGGAGGGATGGGAATAAACCGATTACCAGAGATTATTGGCGAGATGACTATAGGAGATCAAAGTGATAAACCTGACTTGAATGGTTAAAACCTTTTCACTTGATGCCCCCTCTGACACACATTGAGCCTGATCTAGTTTTCGACACTTTCTGTGATTTGCTGTTATTTTTCATACTGGGGTTTCCTCTGGTGTCTTTTGTCATTGAAGGTAGACCTCTTGACTTTTTGTTAGATGCTCTGCTGTTTTTAGGAATGTGAAAACCAAGATTGATGAGCCTATAGTGAGAAGAGTGGAATCAGGGGGGGGGGGGCGACGAGGGGTGTTACTGTGGAGGAGAGGAAAAGCTGGTATCAAGGAGTTCAGAAAGGAAGGCAATGTTGTGAAACTGACTGTGGTAGCAATTGTACAACAGTGCCTATGTGACTGATCTAGACAGTGATATGACACCTGGATTAGCTCCCAATAAAATGGTTTAAAATACACACACAAGAACCTATTGGCTTCTGTTTGTGGATTTTATAGCCTATCATATTGCCAAAACTTCCAATTTGTTCCATCCAATTTTTATCAAATAATGGGTACAGAGGTGTGTGATATATAAAATCATGTCATCTTCCGAAAGGGAGGTTTATGTCTTCTTTGCCAGTTCAGATGCCTTTGATTTCTTCTTGATGTTAATAGTGCTGGCTACGACTTCTAAGGCCATATTAAATGAGAGCAGTGACAAAAGGCAAACCTATCTGGTTCCCATTTGTAAGAAGAATCCTTTCAGTGTCTTTCTATTGTGTGAAATTCTAGTCCTTAATTTTGCATCTATGGTCATTATAATATTGAGGAATTTCCCTTCTATTCCTATGTTATTGAATGTTTGATAAAAATGGATGTTAGATCTTATCAAATGCTTTTTCTGCATCAATGGATATAGTTATATGATTCATTTCTTTTGTTTTATTTATATGGTGGATGATATTGATTATTTTTCTCATATTTAACCATCTTTGAATACCTGGGATTTAAGTTGCTGTCTGCTGCTGTTGATTCTCTGTCCAAAGGACTCTGTTTATCATTTTCTGTAAAGTTGATCTTGTTTTAATAAATTTTTCTGCCTCTTCCTTTTCTGAAATATCCTTATTTCCACTTCATATTTGATAGATAATTTTGTTGGATGTATGATTCTTGTTTTGTTTTTCTTTCAAGGTTTACCACTCCATTGCCTTCTTGCTTGCATGGTTTCTATTTAAAAAATCCAAGCTTATTCTTACTGTTTTACCTTTAGTGGTGATCTTGAGAAGTTCCCAACATTTTTTCTTCCTGTTGATGTTAGAAAGTTTGACTATGTTGTGCTGCGGTGACTTTCTTTTGGTGTCAAATCTATTTGAGATTCTTTTAGTTTCTTGAATGGTTTTCAGTTTTCTTATGATGTTAGGGAAATTTCCTTCCAGTATTTCTTGGATTATCGTCTCTGTATTTGTTTTATCTTCATTCTGTTCTGACAGATTTATCGAATTGAACTTGTTCTTTTTGATGGTGTTCCATAGAACTCTTAGTTTTTCTTTGGCCTTTTTTTGGTGTGTGTCCTTAATCATTCTTTTTGTATTTTGGACTCAAGATATTTATCGTCAAGCTCACTGATTCATGCTTTCCTTACTTCAATTCTGCTAATTTTTTTTTCCTTTCAGAGTGTTATTCAGCTATAATAGCTTAGAATTTGCCTTCTCGATTTCTATTTGAATTATTCCTAATTTTCATTGGCTTTGTCAGATTTTTCATGAAACATTTTCCTTAGTTCTGCTAACTTCTCAGCTTTTCCTAAGCTCTGTCAAATCCCTGTTCCCAACCACCCACCCACTCATCTGTTTAAAGTAGTTAAATATCTTCATTCTGTCATGGGAAGAACCTTCATCAGAAAAAAAAATTTCTGAGTCTGTGCTTAAGGCACATATTTGTGCCATACTTTCTGGTTTTCTCCTGTGTACTGAAAGTACTTGTTGTTTTTTAGACATAGTGTTGTCTTCGTATTTGTCCCTATCAGGGGACAGGGTAGTATTAGAATGAATAATATTCTCTTTGCACTAGTTGTAGCTGTTGAAGGTTCAAGGGTGGCTAGGTCATGTGGAAATAGCCTATTCTGAGCAAGAATTGATGACATATAAAAGTTAGTATTTCTAGTCAAGGTCCCATCCTAGGGATTGACCCCAGTGGTTGCCAGAAGGGCATGCCAATCACCAAAAACAGCCGGCATAAATGAGGGAAAAAATATCCAAAGAGTCCTTCCCATTGGTATGAACTTGTCTTATGAGAGCCGAATACCAGAACTGGGCCTAAGATCAAACTAATACGTCCCTATCCAACAAGTGTCAAGTATGTGTGCTGTGTCTTTTTTGGCCTCCGTGCCAAGCAGAGCTAAGGAATTGTCCCAATGAAAATTCCCTAACATTTTCCCATCCCCTTCATCCCCACCTTCAGCAAGGTGGGGTGACAACCCACCCAGTAAAGAAGTGCCACTGTCCCCCCCTCTCCTCTGTGGGAATGGAATAAGTCTCAGGGACCAGGCAGGTATGGGAAGAGAGGAGTGAGTTCACCTTTTCCCTTCTCCCACTATCACCTTCAGTGAACTGGGGAGGGGAGGATTGCCCAATGGCATCTTGTTGGGGCAATACATGGGATTGTCTGGCCTTCTTGCACGAGTTTCATCTTTCTGAATTTCCAGACTGTGCCTGCTTCAGATTTCTACCCATCCACAGAGATTTAGAAGGCATATTTTAAAATTTTTCTCTGCTTATTTAAGGTTTTTGCTTAGAGAAGGTGTTACAGAGCATCTGGCTGTGCAGACGTGTGGTTTATTTTGGGGGGAGGGTTCCCCCCTGAATCCTTGTTCTCTTATTTCTAAGGAGCTTTCTGACTGTACTTCCACAGACAAAGACTGATTTCTTCTTCTGGAAATCCATCATATATTTACTACTCTTCATCAATATCATTGTTCAAAGGCATCAATTTCTCCTTTGAAGCTTCTTAAATATTGTCCAGTCTTCACACGCATACAAGGCGATTGAAAATACCATGACTTGTGCGATGGTTAGTGTTTATGTCAACCAGGCACTCCTGGGTAAAGGTAGGGACAGAGTCCAACCTATCAATCATGCCACAGACGGGTGACACCTCGAGGGTGTGACCTTTTGTATAAGACAGAGACGGAGAGCAGAGCTGAGTACTATTGCCCTTTTGCCTCCTACGGGATCTAGATCCCGCCTCTGGGTCATCAGTCTCCTGTTCAGTTTCCTGTCAATCCCATCGCTCTCCTCTTTCTGTACCCACAGATGAAATTGTCTTGTTTTGATATCAACATATCTTTTGTTTCTTTACTTTCAAATATTTGTTAATAACATAAGAATATATAGAGTGCTTCTGTCTCAATATAAATTTTTAAGTTATTAACAAGTGTTTAAAAATATAAACAATTCCTTCTGTTAGTCAAAAGGAATGAGACAATTTAAAATGGATTTTTCTATATATATGATTCATTGTAATTTAAGGTAATATTCATACCAAACCTAAAATCACCTCATTGTTGCCATTGGTAAATGTCCCAAAGTAGGAGAACACTAGTGTAGTGTTCTAGTATACTACTCTAGGCAGCTGATAACAGATTCAGAAATCAACTCTGTCTTGATCTCTTTGGAACCATAGGTAAGTGCTATGACTTGTTGGGCCTCTGTTTTCCTATTGATAAAATGGAGAACCATGATGACCTGGTGGCATAGAGGGTGACATTTTGGGTTGCTAATCACAAGGTCAACAGTTCAAAATGACCAGCCATTCTTTGGGAGAAAGATTAGAGTCTTTACTCCCATAGAAATGCAGAGTCTAGGAAACCCACAGGGGCCATTTTACTCTTTCTTACAGGGTCACTAGGAATCAGAAGCAACTCAATGTTCTCTCCCCCACCCACCCTCTCTGTTATAAGCAGGATAGTATAGTTTTTGCTATGGTAACTAAACACCACAAAATCTCACTGTCTGTAAGCAACAAAGTTCTATTTCTCTTCATCAGTATGTCATTTTCACGCTCTGTCGTCATCTTCAACCCGAGACTCCTGGATGACAAAGCTACGTCTGTTAGGAATATCACATTGGCAAAGGAAAACCTTGCAACAATGCACTGCCCTTAAAAGCCTTTGACTACTAATGATCAGTTACTACTGCATACATTTCATTAGCCAAAATTTAGCAGGTGCTACATCTAGTATCACATTAAATGAAGAAACACAATCCGATCAGCCCAGGAGATGGGAATGCAAAAATATTTGTGAATAGTCATGGTAACTTTCATCAATTTAATGTTCTCTAAAGTGTTTCACTTATTAAATTTTATGACTATTAGAAAAAGGCACATTGCATTTTATGCATGGGAATTTTAAAATGTGTCAGATTATTTCGTTTGGAATTATCACATATATAAAAGAGACATTGTAGCAATTCACCCTAACTTATTCTTTAGAGTTCCACTTCTAACCCCAGTATAGCATTTTAGGGGATTAGGCTTTGTTTATAACCAACTAACCAATCAGGGTGTTTTTAATGGTTAACAGTGGAAGAAAGGACTTTGTTGTTTTGTGTGTGAACGTGCGTGTGTGTTTTGAATGTTATTTAGCTAACACAAAAACACAACATGAATCTTTTGGATGCAGTGGAATTGTGTGGAATAAAGGGAAATGAATGTTTTTAGAAACTTGTAAATGTTAGGAAAGTTTTATAATCATTAAATAGCTATGGTCTGTTGTTAGCGGAAAAATATGGTTTGATCTCCATTAATGTGCCCTTGTGCTCACTCTGAAGGCTCACATGTCTACTGTGGACTTGCCATGACTGGTTAGATTTGTCTTCTTCAGTTACCACTCAGTCACTAACATAACCAGGCCCGGAGTTTCCTCCCCAGCATGGTTTGGCTGTCACATGTAAAAGTGATCTGGTTTGTTTAAACAGACTATTTTCTTACTGTTCTCTTTGTTATTGTATATCATAGCAGAGAACTTCAAGTTAATACACCAGCATTTTTCCACTGCCCACATGTGAAAATAGGTCATAGAACATTCCAGGGAGTATCAAATCAGAATATAAATAACATCACCATAGCTTGTGCTATATACATTCTGGAATTTTGGAATGTAATCATTCTCTTTCAATCCAGCACCAATAAATTCTGTCTTCCTTTAGCTTTCCGTGTCTTTTGAGTATTGATCTTCCTTCTCAAACGCGATTTAAAACTTTTTAGTGCACAATCTGTGCCATTCTTTTATTTTTGTTTAAAATCATTTTATTGGGGGCTCTTATAGCTCTTATAACAATTGCTACATAAATTGTATCAAGCATATTTGTACATATGTTGCCATCATTATTTTCTAAGCATTTATTTTCTATTTGAGCCCTTGGTATCAGTTCCTCTTTTTTCACTGAAACGTTTTTGTTTTGTTTTGTATTTATTATTTATTGAAACACTTTTGTGACCCCCATTTTAAGACACAAGGAAAACAGGAGATGTGTGTTCATTCATTTTAAAACTATCTGTTTGGGGTCATGACCATGAGGCCTTGTGTTGAACATTGGGTTGGTATGAGTTGAATCCAACTTGATGGTACCTAACAAGAAAACTGTAAGTTACAAATCCTAGAACACCGATTCTCAACTGCAGGGGTCAAGTTTGCCCAAAGGGGATATTTGCAATGTCTTAACATAGTTTGGGCTACAAAGTTGAGAGTTACTACTGGTGTCTAGTACGTGGATACCAGGAATACTGCTAAACAGCTTGTAGGGCACAAGACATCCCCCACACAAATAACTAGTTGGCTTAAAATATTAAATTTTCCTCAGGAGAAACCATGCCCTAGAGTGAAGAGTGGAAACAGGAGAGTGAGAAGCAATTTTAATACAAACTTCCAAATAATGTTGTTTGGTGTTTTAAAATTTTTCCCACTGATCTTAAAGGCAACACTTCCAATATGTGTATCTTGTTACACCATGCAACACTGATAATGACAACTATTAAATGCAGTTGCATGACAAGATCTACAAGCTATGAAGCAGCAATGAAAATAATTTTATGGTTTGGGGTCACCACAAGGTGAGGAACCGTATGAAAGGGTCACGGCATTAAGAAGGTTGAGAACCATTGCTGTAGGTAGCGTTCCAATGTTTAGTTTGACAAATACTGTGCCAGTAGTTTAATAAGAAGTATTTGTTTGATAATGAAATAGACAAGGTAGACTAGATTCGAGGGCTAGTCTATATTTGGGGAAAATACTATGTGCAACTTAAGTTTTCCTAATTTGTGAGGCAAGTGTCAAACGGAAACACCCCATTTTTTACTATTATTGCAAAACTGGAATAAAATATTAACTCCCCCAACTCTTACAAGGTTGATTGGGGAAGTTAACAGATTACGACAAGACAAGATTAGAAAGCATTGAGGATGCAGATATTTTATCCTGAATATTAAACTTCCAATTCCAAGAAGTCTAGTTTCCATTACCCTCACTTTAAACCCCAAACCAAATTCATTTCCACCAAGTCTTAGTGACTTTGTAGGATAGAATAGAACTGACCCTGTGGGTTTCTGAGATTATAAATCTTCATGGAATTTTCATCCCCTCTGGCTCCTTGTGGAATATATATATATATATGATTTAGGTGCCTTTTTACATTAAGGATCATCAATTTTATGTGTTGACTCTTTATGTCCATCACAGCTCCAAAGAAAAATAATCACAAAATATTTTAAGGACATCATTTTCTACATATGAGTCTATAGATATTAGTGTAGCGATCTTTCTCTCTCTCCACATGTGTGCACATTAATGCTTTCTCTCAAACTCTAAAACAAACTCACTGCCACTGAGTTATTTGGGACTCACTATGACTCTTGATAATGCTGCTGAGACTGTAAACCTTTATAGGACCCAATAACCTCAACTTTCTCCTGAGGGGCAATGAGTAGATTTGAACCACTGACCTTAGCTTAGCAACTCAGGGCCTACCCAAGAGCACCACCAGGGCTATACATGTATAGGACAATTTTTAGATAAAAATACATGGATTGTTGACCCATACAGATGAAAAACTCAAGTGACTGGACACTATTTACACAGACAATGAGGCAAAACTTTCAATAATGCTCGTTCACAAAGGCAGAGTGAGTGTGCCTGCTGGACTGAGAAGAATGTCATTCTTAAATGGGACTATCGTAGTACAAACAAATGTAGAAGTAGCATGGGCCATTTTAGTGGAATATGGTTGAAATTATTTTGATAATCCTTAGTGTCAGGTACTAAGTTTTTACTAAGTGTAATATTTTCTGCAAAAAGAATAGTCCATATATCCTCTAACAAGTAACTGAACTTAGTTGTTTCAGTAATAAATGCAGCATTATTTTGATTCCACAATAAAAAATAAACTTTCACCAGTTTTGCTTTAAAGAACCCATTCTTCAGTTTTGATGCTTGTTTCAAAATATATACTATAAGTGAACAAATGAAAAGATGTCGTAGATAAAACTTAATCAGAAAATAAGCAAACAAACTACTATATTTTATTTTAGAGGTTCCATTTCTAAGATACTATAATTTTTAGTAAACAATTATTTCTACTATTTAGTCTTAAAAATTATCTAATGATTTCATCACAACTACGCTGCCAAATCATTTCTACTATTGGACATAATAAGAATAAGGATTCAAGTCTCTCTTGTATCATGTGCTGAGGAAATGAGTGCTCGGTTGCGTAGTTCATGATCACTAAAGCTAAAACCAAAAACCAAATTTACTGCCATTGAGCAGATGCTGACTCATAGTGACCCTATAAGACAGGGTAGAACTGCCCTGGTGAATTTCTGAGACCATAACTCTTTACAGGAGTAGAAAACCTTTTCTTTTTCCCATGAACTGGTTGGTTGGTGGCTTTGAACTGCTCATCTTGCAGTTAGCAGGCCAATGCATAATCACTATGCCATCAGGGCTAAGAATATGCAAGAAATAATTATATTAGGAAATATGTATTACATTTTATCTCTGATCATTGAATCATGCATGCTTACATGAGTAAAATTTCCATAAAAATGGAATTGACCCACTTGTCTGTAACGGTTTATATCTATATCATCAAGAAGGGAACCGATTACATGGAACTGTGTGTGACCTCCTCCCTGGGGGACAGACAACCGAAAAGTGGATGAAG
>NW_022103900.1:32499495-32517404 GCF_000313985.2 Echinops telfairi
TTACACAATTGATGTGTGTATGGATTGGGATAAAAGTTGTATGAGCCCCTAATAAAATGTTAAAAAAAAAAAAGAGTTGTAAGAATCCCCCCCCAAAAAAAAAGATAGAACTGCATTAATTTCTTGGAACTTCCATGCACTCTTCACCAGGTATAGCCACATTGTTTAAGAAGGAAAATTTATTTGAAAAAACTTCATACACTTTTACCCTTTTTTTCACACCAGATTCAAGAGTGTCATTGATGGTGTAGTATGCGGTTACATGAAATTGGCCTCTGACAATCACCATTTTTGGAGCACTTCAGTAATTTCTTTTTTCCTAATATTTCTTCAATGGAAAACTGCTTCATAATCAATATTTGACAGGTTTTTTGAGGGGTGGTGGTTTGCATTTCAAAATCTCTTAAATTGTTCAGATAGTCCGTTCGTAATGAGTAGAGATCTATGTGTGTCTTGAACTTTACTTCTGAATTTTTCAAGGATTTACTCTTTCAATGGCAATGCTGCAGCATATTATTCCACATAACAAACAGGAATACAACCACTAGTGTTTGCATCTTGTTTGAGATATTTCCAACTTCTCTTTTTGGTATCTCCTTTCTGTGTCTGGAGCACATAGAATTCTAGGATTACACATCTTGCTAAAGCATGGGTTTCCCAGGATGCATTCGAGAGACATTTAAACAGGCATTGCCCAAATACATTTTAAGAACTACCTATTGGTAAACTTTACCACTTAAGTTTGTTAATTCTTTAAATCTTATTTTAGACTTATGCAATGGGTTATCATTCCCTATGGTACCATGTTTTGTAGTGTGACTTGTTAAAAATGTATCAAATTGAGCAATAAGTTCAAGCAAACGCCCAAATGTTTCATTTTATTGCAACTCACATACTTCTTTTCTGTGGTTGGGGGGGGGGCAGCCCCCCCCCCACTAATCACTGGTTCAATAGACGCAATTGTATGGTTGAGATATATGAAGATTATATTAAATTCATCGAGAGCATGAGAGATAGAAGAGAGAGTCAAATAATGGAGTCAGACACATTTCATGGTAGCATGCTCACCTTCTGGATAGCCATGATCTTACTGGCCAGGTCCGTGCACAGCGTGGGCCAAGGCGAGGTGGGGCCGAGACCTGGCAGGAGGTTGGAGACCCCGCAGGAGGACTCCGTTTATTGCTAACCAATGGTTATATCTACTTCGGGGGGCATGATTGCAGGTAACCACACATCACAGGAAGGGGCAGTACAATAGGCATACACATTATAGGAAGGGGATGTACAATGGGCACAGGCGTAACAGGAAGGGGATGAGCTAGGGGTGTATACCTGATAAGAAGGGGAGGAACTAGAGGTATACATGTGACAAGAAGGGCGGACCCTAGATTCATGATGGCAGCCTAACCTTGGCCACTCTTGGGTGGGCTTGCCCTCTCTGGGGTCTACTACAAGGAAACAGACAACTACTATCCTTATCAGAAGGGAGTGGGTCCTAATTGTTGTGGGATAAACAGCGGTGACTGCTTGTTCTAGATGGCTGATAACCCTTAGGGAGAATAACCCCTGATCTACTTCTGATGACCTCCAAGTGTATAGTCATTCGCAAGCAGCTAAGTTTGGCGTGTATTTGGGGGAGACAACTTGGGAGAAATCCTTCTGTTTCCCAAACTTTTTTCCATGAAAAAATAGTCTATGTTGAGCAAAGGTTATAATGGCAGTAACAATATGGTACAAAATTACTTTCCAGTACTGTTATTCTACCATAATGTTTCCAGTTCATATGTTAACCCCAAACCACACCTCTGGTTTAAATATGACAGCATACAATCTTTGTTTATTAGACTATTTTCATGTTTATAAATCACACTCGAGTTGCAATAACCACTAAATCCATCCCTAGCAAAACTAGAACTAAATTACTCAGGAGCGAATAATTTGCAAAGTAGTATATAAAGCATTCAGGACGGATTACAATTCAATGTAAACAAAAGAAAAGTCCTCACAACTGGACCAAGAGACAGCATGAGGACAATGCCAAAAGATGGAACTTGACAACAATTTCATTTTACTTGGATCCACAATCAATGCTCGCAGCAGCAAACGTGGCATTGCAAAGACGGCATTTTAAGAACCAAGATATGCCTGACTACATCAGGATATTTTCAATTGCCTCGCATGCATTTAAACAGTAGGCAATGCCTATGGAAGAAGAAAGCAGAACTGATGCATTTGAATCAAGATGTTGGTGAAGAATACTGAAAGCACGGTGAGCCCAGGAGAACCAACAAAGCTGCTTTGGAGGAAGGGCAGCCAGAATGCTCCTCAGACATGAGGGTGGCTGGATTTTATCTGAGGGATTTTACACATATTCTGGCAAACGAGTTCCTGGGAAAGGATCACTGACAAAGAAGAAGACCTTTGTTGAGACCAGGGGACACCATGGCTGCAATCGTGGGCTCAAGTAGGTCATATCTGAAGATGGCACAGAGCAAGGCAGTATCTTGGTCTGCCTTACACGGGGTTGCTATGAGGCAGAGCCACTCTAAGGCACCTGACAGCAACGATAGCAAAGGTGACAGGGGACACAGTCACCACACCTTCATAATTTTCTGTTAGTTTTGTCCCCTTGAAATATGTTCTACTTACAAACCTTGTTTTTTACCATCCAGAACTTTTCAGCACACATTTTCAAATGATCCACTGTGGTGTTGATTATCAGTTGGTGTTTCCTCTCCAGTTTCAGTCCAATAGTTCGCATTAGAAGAAAAAGTCATTCCATAAAACAGGATTTATACTTCTGATATTTGTGGGGTCTGCAGATAGAATATTTTCAGGCTCTAAAGTAGTTTTTCTTTCTACACCATTATTCTTTTTTTTTTTTTAACCACAGTAAGGGATGGATTCAGAATTGGGGACAAATTCTGTTATTGTGTACTGTATTGCTATTACTAATTTCTGCACTAATAGTACTAGTCCCATAATTTGAACCCATTTAAATGTACTTTTCAATGTTAAAAATCTCTTCTGATTCACCATGTTTGAAAAAAAGTTAACTTTGAAATTGTCTTTAGGAATTCACAAATCCTTATATTTTTATCTTGTTAGGGTTTTTGGTTGTTTTTTTCTCTTTCCTTATCACTGTTTCATTTTCTCTAATATAAAATTATGTCACTTTCAATAATTAAAGATAACAGAATTTGTAAAGGAAATATATTTTTTATGCAATTTACCCTATAATTTTGAAATTAGTGTGAAATTTGTATTTGAAATTTAGTAAGAAAAAAATATATTTGGAGCATGCAATTTTGTTCATCAGGTCTGAGATAATAAAAAAATACAGTACTGATAAAGTGGTCAGAAATACTTTCTTTCACAGGTTGCAAGGCCTTTTTAGATCATCAAGAGTGTTTTTCATCTTCTAACAGTACGTATAAGATACCCTCACTATGTGCCTTTGGATGCCGTGCCTTCACAGTTCACTGCGCTGTTGCTGATCACAAATAGCCCACTGCAAATGTGAAGGGAAGTTTAACACGTAGACACATTTTGGTTCACTTTGAGCAAGACAGATAATTAATGAGCTAAATGATTAAGTGTCACTGGCCCATCCCAATATGGTCAATGTGATGTTATACTCAATGGGGTTGAAATGAAAATGAAAATATAATTGTTACTCTATGCAAAATTTATAAAATATACATGTATAAGATACTCATGGAATTACTGAACTCCATATCCGGAGACATGTATATAATTGATGTCACACTAATACAACTTCTTCACGAGCAACTTTGTTTTCTGAGTCATGACAATACCAAGTGATTCCTTGAAAGACAGTCACCCTGAAGAGAAATGGAAAATAATATACATGAATGAAAGTTGTATTATCTAAATATGTACTTATTATATTGTCTTAAGGCATTGCTCTATTCCTTTACACAGAGATACGCAAATATTCTGACAAAGCCCAAATGTAATGTTCTGATAAATGTACTTTGTTGTTTTGTTGTAAGATGAATTCAGAATACACCAATTTTGCATAACACAGACCTGTTTTATACCATAAATATTAATTTTATTTTCTCTTAGTGTGTAATACCTTACTTATTAGACGAGATAGAATAACATCAAGTATGTCAAAAATGGTCAAAAATTAAACACACTTGACATAAGTTAAAACTTCTGTTAAATAAATATTAATATTTCCAGTGTTTTGGGACATATGTTAGTATTATATTAAATTATTACCCATGTTAGTGTTATATTAAGTGTATGTAAATTGAATTTTCATGTGTGCCAAATATATTTTAAAGTTAAAATTAAATCTATTATTGCTTACAAAATTAAGGACATAACTGTAAATAAACGCTATACAGAAACTAACTTTATTGAATTCATTGCAATGATTAAGTTCCCTAACTTTTGCACATCATTGGGACTGGCATTTCCATTGGTTGTTCACAAGAACCTTGTATTTGCATAGTGGCATAAAAGCATTCTAGCCCTCTTGCCTGGAGTTGCCCTGTCAGCAGTCATAGATTCTCTGAAACTGCATCAGAAAACTGTTTATTGCCTGGTAACTACTCAGATTGGAGTCAGTTGCATTTTGGGTACTATGGCAAAGTTAGAATTAATAGCCCAGCCTCCTCTCTTGTATACGAGAAACAGTATATTCTCACAAAGAAGTTTCAAGGACATAGTAGGGACCAGTAGGAGACAGATGTCCATGTAGATGATGAAGTGGTAAGGGCAAAAAGAACGTTTTGTACTTGGGCTTCCTCTTGATCTTGCATGAACTGAATTTCAGCAGGTCACATTCTCACACTGTGGAGCGAGTATCAGTTTCATAGAGCGTCCTGTCAGTTCCCATCCACTGCGACCCTTTTTTTCTTCAGACCTAACTGCTTGCCATCTGTGGGTCTTTGTTTTAGACAAATGGTGCCCCTTTCTTCTTGAGTGGGCAGTTTTACTCTCCCCTGTAGGGTCATTCTGAGTTGGAATCAACACGTTGGCAGTGAGTTTGAGCTTTGAGTGCTAAGTGTGTACTTACCTTGTTGATTGCATAATCTATGCCTAGATCTCGGGAAACACAGGCAGGGGTATATTGGTCTCTCAGTAGCTCCTCTCTACCTTATCTAGAGTATGCTCAACCAATCCTCATCCCCGGTCACCAAATTTGTTCATTTGTTATCACATTTACCCTTTGAGACTTTTGGTTTTGTGCCTTCGCATTGTCACAAAATGAGCCACTCTGAAGATGTAAACACGTGGTTTTCTTGGTTCAGCAATTTGGTTACCTTATATTTATTTTAAAGGTTCATATATTCATTTATTCAATCTATTTCAATTATTCACATAGTATGATTGAATACCCGTGCATGCCAGGTCTGTGTGGCCCCCTAGGAATCTGACCATGAATGAAGCACATATTGCCCTGACCATCATGTGCCTTTTTGGATTATTAAAAGAGAGACAAGAAAAGTGATTGTGATAAGACAGCATGATAAGCTGTCTTTGATATGAGAAGGGAAGTGGTCTGAGAACAGGTATCTAACTTATTCCTAATAGATATAGATCTTGAGGGGGAACAGACCAGAAGTTTTGATTTAGACTCAATTGAGTGATTAACATTATCAGTCTGTTGGACAATGGAAGAATTAGCATTCCAAGTGGTGGAAACAACATCCAAAAGTGACAGGATCAGATGTGCGTTTTCAAAACATCACTCTCTTTTCCATACAATCCTGCAGTGGGGGCAGCATCAGAAGCAAAGAGCTCAGCCAGGAGACTGTTGCAACCATCCAGTCGAGAGGTGTTGCTGGCTGACAACCAAAGAGAGACAGTGGACAGTGAACGAGATGGACGTCGTTATTGTTAGTCAGGGCTGAGAGCCGGACAGCAAGCTGATCCCAAGATCTCTGACTCGGACAGTTAATAGGTGGTGGACTCGTTCCCAGCCTTTGGAGAGCACAGAATGGGAAGACGTTTCAGGGCAGAGAGATGGAGAAAGAATAGACTGCATTGCATCTTAGACATATTGTGTTTGAATTGTCCTGGGGGAGGGGGGAGGGGTCCTCACATGGAGGGTCCCTGGGACAGTTGGCTCTACAGATCCGCAACCAAGAAGAAGGTGCAATAAATAAAATGTAAAGATAACTATTTTTTCTTAATGGAATAAGAATCTTGTGTATACGTGCTAAGTCCTTTATATTTGGAGCCAGGAATAATGGGTCGCTTACCTTAGTAAGTATCATCAAAAACTTTATATATCCTTGATAGGCATCACATCAAGTTTCGGACATTTTTCCCCTCTTACTACTACATATTTGCATTTTGTTTTGGTGTCTTGGTCAGAAATCGGAGTTAAAGTTACATGATTAATCTTACGTTGTACAGTCCTTCAGAGTTTAAGGAAATCGTTCCCACACAGTTCCGGACAAAGTCTCAGGACTGTAAGCTGGCATTAGAGCAGTAGCCTAGAGCCAGGAAACCGGGATAGAACCTCAGACCAGGAGTTCTAATGAGGTCGTTGCAAGTATTTATTCTGGGGTCACAGCCAGTGTTCAGAACCAGAAGTCACGGAGTTAACTAAGCCAAGGCCCAAAATCCAAGCCAAGAGTTGGAGCCAAGTCTATGGGCAAAGCCAAGAAGCAGTCACAGGATTAGCACATCAGAATAAAACCCAGAACTGCTGCTGAACCCAGGGTCCTCCCTCAGGCCTTCTCAGTGCCTGAAGTGGCGCTCTGTGGAGGAAATACAATCAAGGAGGTGAGAAGGGGGTACGTGACGATTGCCTCTGTTTTAGAAGGCATTTGTTTGGAGACCGCACCCAGAAACTCATCTAAGACATCTTTACTATTATCTGTGTTCTCTTTTAAAACAGGTGAGATTATTTTTTTTGATAATTTTAAGTAACATTTAAGATTCACTATAACTCCAGATATAAGCAACAATAACAAACTCATTCTTTTAGATACAATCAGAATCAACAACTGAAATAAGAGTGAATTCCAAATGTAATCAAATTTCTTTTATACATTCTTAAAAATAAGAAATCATCAGTTATATTTTGGATCCTTTTCTGTACATCTTATGATGTCTTTCTTCATTCATCTTCTTCTGCAGAATATCAGTAATCATTCCCAGAACACTGCATCTTCCGTTTCCTAGCTCTCTGCTTGTCAAAAATCCTAATCTCTCTCCAAAGAAGAAATCTAACCTTTCAATAAATGTTTATTTTTAAATGTCTTTTTAAATATAATTTTGAAAAAAATAGCATATTCTTAGGACTAAATGTTTTTCAACATATGCAGTAGATTTTCCATTTTCAGTTTAGTTTTTTCTTTAGTGTGGAACTAAGACTTCGTGACCCGTGAAAGTAGCATCATCATTAGTTTCTTATTAACCATCAGATAATGCCACAATGCTGTAACCACTTTTTTCCAGATACTTATGTGAAGAGATTTTTCATTTATTTTTATAGCTGCATAGTACTCCAATGTATAGTTACACCAACCAACCGTTCAATACTATTAACATAGGAACCGAATTTTTTCCAGTTTTTTACTATTACAATGTGGCAATGCAACTGGGTAAGTATTATTTGTACTTATGCAAATGTGTCTGTAGGACAAATTCCCAAGAGTACAACTGGTGGGTCAAGAGGTATCTGCATTTGTAGTTTTAGAAGATATAATCAAATAACCTTTTTTGGTATGATATAAAATCCCACTTTCCCTTAAAATTGGGACTCTATTTTTTTAACTTTTTATTTTAACCATGTGTTATGCCCTTGTTCTTTTTCTCTAGTCCTATCTCTTGTTTTTTGTACAAATTTTTCTTTTATTTATTTATTTCATCTTATTTTTAATTAATCGTTTTATTGAGGGACTCTTACAAATCTTGTAACAATCCATAATTCAATAGTATTAAGACACCTGTACATATATTGTCATCAACATTTTCAAAACAAAAATTGGGACTCTGAACAAAAATTTATTTTTTGCCAATTCTGTAGGTTTGTTTTTTTTAATGGTATCTGGATAAAATTCAATTAATATTTTTAATATAAGCATTGTTTTAAATATATTTTGGAGCCAAATGTATGCTTTCTCTTCACAATATTTATCCATATTTCTTTTTGAATCTTTAGTCTTGCAAAATCATTGGTTTGCAGAATATCTCTCTGAATTAATCTCATTTTCCCTGGAATGTGAGTTTCAAGTACCCCCGAATAGTGTGGGTCCTTTAAGTTTTCTATAATGTTTCCAGGGAGCCCTGTTGACATAGTGGTTACTAGTTGGGCTGCTAACTACAAGAGCAGCAGTTCAAAACACCCAGCTCTTCTAAGGGAGGAAGATGAGATTTCTATTCCCAGAAAGAGTTTCAGGGTCAGAAACGCACAGAGCAGCTCTACCCTGCCTTGGAGGGTCACTGAGACTTGATATCAGTGAATCCTTGGGTTGGATATTATTGTTTCTTGCTATGCACTCATGGTTTTTTGATTTTGCTTTTAATGTGTCAAACTAGCTTAACATTTTTGTTGTTGTTTCTAAAATATCAAGAAAAATAAGAACTCATGAACATCTCAACATGATAAAATGTAATTATAACTATCCCAAATTTAGCATCATACTTAATTAGAGTAAACTCTGAATGGACAGTTTTGATCAAATGATGCAATTCATATGAAGATACTTCATAATATGTAAAAACTATACAAATATTGAATGTACCAAGAATCGGTGCATTTGAATTGCGGTTCTGGTGAAGAATATTGACCATGGACTTCCAAAAGGGCAAAAAAAAATTTTTTCTTGGAAGATATTACTCCAGCATGCTCTTTAGAGGCAAGAATGGCAAAACTTCATCTTACATATTTTGGATGTGTTGTCAGAAGAGACCAGTCCCTGGAGAAGGACATCATTCTTGGTATAGTGGAGGGGAAGGGTATCAAGGAAGACTCTCAAGGAAATGGAGCGACACAGCGGTTGCAACAATGGGTCCAAGCACAGGATCAACTGTGAGGACAGAACCAGGACACAGTGTTTCATTCTGTTGTGCGTCCGGGCGCTCTGGGTCAGAACCGACTCTATGGCACCAAGCAACAGGACATTTTCACAATCCATGGAGTTTTCATTGACTTATATTCAGAAGTCAATTGTCAAGCCTTTCTTCCTAATCTGTTTTAGCCTGAAAGTGATTCTGAAACTTGTCCAAAAAGAGTGAACCTGCTGATGGCATAGCCTTTAATTGTAGCAACACACAGGTCAATCAGAGTAGAACACATTTGCAGTTGATGGTACTAGTGGGTAGAATGTTACTCCCAATGAGACTCTATTGATTTAAGCCTTATCATTTAAAATTAAATTGGATATATATATATATATCATTTAAAATTAAATTGGATATATATATATATCATATTCCATGTGACAAATTGACATCTCCCAATGGAAAGAAACAGCCATGAATACGATCAGAAATTGATACAAAGGTAAACCCTTGGTGTCTATAACCAAAGCCAGTTCAATAGCGAAGTTCATAATAGGGTCTGTTGGCTGGAATGCCTGGGCTACCAAAAATGCAAAGAAAATACCTCTCTTCTTCTCACACTTACCTTCTACAGTTAGCTACCACGCTTGTCTACCATCTGTCCCAATCTCTTTCTCAGTGGCTTTCAAAGATCCTGATAAAAGGAGAGGAAGAGGAGCAGCTTTCACCTCTGGGTTTGAGCAACGCAAGTGATGGAGCATTCGGGGACTATTGTCTAACCAATAAAAAAGAGAGAGGTAGCATTTTCAATCAAGGAGGGAGTTGCAGCTTTGGGTTTGCTTCTGAATCTTAACTCTAACAAGCACGCAAGATTAATTCAATCCCAGGTGTCATAACAAGACCCAACTGGGTTTTATTTATAGCAAGAAAATGATTTGCTGAGATTGAAGGGGATCACCACCCGTAATGGGGAAAGTGTATACTTTACTAAGTTTGTGTTTACATAGCCTTTGGTACATATAAGTGCCACCTATGTTTTGTCCTTTGGGGTTTCTTGGGAGGCTCTGCTCTTTTTCCCTCACATATATGCTGGCATGAAGACAGGAATTTTCATAACAACAGAAAACAGAAGGAAGTTCATCATAAGCACATATGTGTGTCGAGAGGTTATTATGTGAAATGGGACATCTTGGAGGTGTGATTGTGTAAAACATTTGTCTCTTTGGACTTTTGTACAATGAACTAAAGCTTATAAGTATATTTGCTGTTTCCTGTATATTATTTGGAAGATGCAGTGTTTAGAAGTAGGTAGAATTCAAGTAAATATTTTTTCCATGCTGCATTCCATTAGAGTTCATTGGGACATATGCATCCCATATTATGTTTGTCAAAATCCATCATATGTAAGAAACATTATAAAACACTCAATGATTCAGGATGAATTTCAATGTGGGGGAAAAAAGCTTTCTATCTGCAAAATTTTACAAGCATCACATAATTCGTTAATGACAAGGTTTTTCTCATAAGAACAAAACAAATTAAGAAAACAAAGTAAAAATAAAAACAAATCTGTCCTCTAAAAGATAAAGGAAAACATTTGAGTTTAAAAAAATATCAAATTATTTTACCAAGATGATCTGAATTCTCTCCAAGATGTTGATCCATGTTCATTCCACACCATTTCTGCCATTCTCTAAGTTACATGTTGCTCACTTCTGGAAAGTCCTCTCCGTGTTTAACCATGTGCCTAAGTGGTGGTTTTTATCTGTTGGGTTGTTTGAGTAATTATCAGCTAAATTTTGAATAGAACTAAGCATTCCTCCAGCATGCTTAGCAAATACCTGGCACTTCTGCTGAATTCTCTAGAATAACTTGGTGACGTTCTCTAATATTCTAAGTTCAAGGTTCTGCCTTTGAGTTTTGCCCTAGTGATAGGCTGGGGTTGGCTTGCATTGCTTCCCAGAGTCGATTAGGTTCCGCTCTCTCAACATTAAATTCCACAACATCATGGTGGAAGCTTAATGTAGGCAACTGCAAAACAGTTACCATAAAAACTGGCAAAAGCTAAAATGCAGGATTTTTTTTTTAAATCCCCAAAGAACCAACCATGAACTATTCACCAGCACACCTACTGGCCAGTGTTCTTCCCAAGAGTCTGTTCTCTGACAGGTTATGCTGCAAGGGCCACCTTAACATGTTCAGCAGGAAAACTTACATTCTACGTTGCAAACTGAAAAGAAATCCTTAATCAGACCAAGACAAAGAGATGACTTTTATCTTTGTCTAATACCTGTTGTTGGGACTGAAAGAACAACAACTTTGTTATTGGGGATCTCTCTGGATCTAGAAGATGAGGAAAAGCTCATCTCAACATAGCAGAGCGGCTGTATAATCACCTAGGGGGTTCTTGAGAAGTATTTATATTTGTTGCTGGCATAGATTGACACCAGATTTTTTGACTGACTTTGGTTATTAACTTTCTCCAGTGTATTGGAAACATCGGGACTTAGTGATAGCTTGCTGAGGCTGGAAGCAACGGACTGAGTGTTTATAGCCAGGCATGAGAAGATGACCACAGTGTGAATTTCCCATACTCTGCTAGATGCACCAAAGTAAACTTTGAAATAACAAACTGAAAGACTTCGAATACGGAAGAGAGTGGGAGACGGAGGGGATGAATAGCTACGGTTCAGTGGAAAGCTGATGAATTGGAAATCACGGGTGTAGGACAACAGTGTACAGGACAACTTACCCTCAACTACCAGGGATGTTTGAATCATTAAATACCCTAGCTTCACTTCTTCTAGTACCTTGCTCACTTCTGTCAGCAAATCCGAACAAGCCAGAGGGTCAAGAGAATTTGTTGACAACATTCACACTGGTCATTTCCCCAGAAACAAAACAAGACTGAAAAAGATGGAGAGAATAGTGCTAAAGACCAAACTGTCACTTTCAGGACTAAGGTGTACGTGACCCAAGTCATGGTATTTTCAATAGTTTTATACATATGTGAAAGATGGACAATGAAAAAGTGAGTTTGGAAAAGAACTGATGCATTTTAATTATGGTATTGGAGAAAAGTATGGACTGTCAGAAGAACAAACAAATCTGTCTTGAAAGCACAGCCAAAGTGCTCTTTTGAGAAATACAGTGAACCCTCGCCACTTCGCGCTTCGACTTCCACAACAGCACATGCTCTGTCATTACTGCCACTGATTGGCTCATACTGTACACGCTTGATGCCATAAATAATATAATAAATAATAAATGATAACTGTAACGTCCAAAATGTTTTACTGTATTTTCCCTTTTTCGTTTAATAAATTGGGTAATACGAATGTAATGGTGACTAAAGGGTGTTTTTTCACGTCCTCTATGCTCTAACTACGAAAATATTTGATTTACAAATAAGGAATCCTACTTCGCGGAATTTCATTTATCACGGTAGGGTCTAGAACCGATTAACCGCGATAAACGAGGGTTCACTGTATAGCCTCTGGGACCTTAAAGGCTTGAATGTACACAAGCAGCCATCTAGCTCAGAAGCAACAAATCCCACATGGAAGAAGCACACCAGCCTGTGTTATCACAGTGGGTCAAAGGGACCAGGTATCAGGCATTATCAGAACAAACAATCATATCATTGTGAATGAGGGAGAGTGCGGGGTGAGGACCCAATGCCCATCTGTAGGCAACTGGACATCCCTTTGTAGAGGGGTAGCGGGGAGGAGATGAGTCACTCAGGGTGCAGTGTAGCATCAATGAAACACAACGTTCCTCTAGTTCTTAAATGCTTCCTCCCTCCTCCCCTCCCCACACCACTATCATGATCCCAATTGTACCTTACAAACCTGGTTAAACTAGAGGATGTGCAGTGGTGCATATAGGAACTGGAAACATAGGAAATCCAGGACAGATGACCCCTTCAGGACCAGTGGTGAGAGTGGATACTGGGAGGGTGGAGGGAAGGTGGGGAAGAAGGGGGGAACCCACTACAAGGATCTACATACAACCGCCTCCCTGGGGAATGGACAATAGTAAAGTGGGTGAAGGGAGAAGTCAGGCAATGTAAGATATGATAAAATAATAATTTATAAATTATCAAGGGTTCATGAGGGAGTGGGGAATGGGGAGAGAGGGGGAAAATGAAAAATGAGGAGCTGATTCCAAGAGCCCAAGTGGAAAGCAAATGTTTTGAGAATGATGGGGGCAACAAATGTACACGTGTGCTTGACACAATGGATGGATGTACGGATGGTGATAAGAGTCGTATGAGCCCCCAATAAAATGATGTTTTTTTAAAAAGTGAGGCTAGTGACACTTGCTTGTACATACTTCAGATATGTTCCCAGGAGAGCCCGGCCCCTGGACAAGGACTCAGGTTTGGTAAGGTGGAGGGCAATGAAGAGGAGGAAGGCCCTCCACAAGGTGAGTGGACACAGCAGCTGCAACAACAAGCACAAATGCGACCATGGCCAGAATTGGGCAGGCCTGGGCCGTGTTTCTTTCCATCAGACACAGGCTGGCTCTGCGTCGGAATTGACTTGTTGGCAATTAGCAATAGCAAGAAAAATGTATACGAATTTTGCTCTCACTTTAACTTTTTCTTCAGTGTTCATCCCTGATGAGTTTCCCTCCTCTTCTCGGAGTTCTGAGTCTGACGGGGCATCACAGTACTTCCATACACAGGCATGACCCTGAGATTGGTAGCCTGCGTGATAGTCGAGGGGGCAGGAGGCAGGCATGTTGAGTGAGTCATGTCCATACAAGAGAATAGGGTGCTTCCTTGAGGCCTCAGTGGCTACGGGGCGGCAACTGTCTCTCTAATCCGTATGTTTCTAATTTTGACCAAATAGATCTAGATTAGCGGTTGTCAACCTGTGGGTTGCCATTCCTTGGAGGGTCGAATGACACTTTCATAGGGTTCATGCGATTCATAACAGTAGCAAAATTACAGTTATGACGTAGCAATGAAAATAATTTTATGGTTGGAGGTCACCACCACATGAGGAACTCTATTAAAGGGTTGGGGCATTAGGAAGGTTGAGAACCACTGGTCTAGATAAAATAACCAAATTATCAACAACAAAACTTTAATGTTTTAAAACTTTAAAAAGGCCAACACTGCAGTATAGCAAAGTTATGATAGGTGCCCTTTCTGGTGTTCATTTCTTATCTGGATGCTCTTGAAGTTTTGAAGAAACAAACGGGTGTCATTGTCTTCTCAGATTCCCATTTTGGATGTCGCTTCACAGTAAAGAAGCTATGATACCTACTCCGAAACAAAACATACAAAGGAAGAGGCGTATCCTAGGGCATCTAGGGAAGAAACCCTTATGTTACCTGTAGTGTGGGAAATAAAGTGTTTTAGCCCATCCTATCACCACATTTTCAGAAATCTAGAATCAGGAAAGAGATGTAAGGAGAAAGTGTGCCTTCTTTGCACTTTTTTACCTGTCTTTAGTTCACCAAGCCAGTAATGTCAGGGTTATGTTCTGCTTTATGATGTCTCTAATGCCCCAATGTGACTTGTACCATGCTTTCAATAATTGGATACATCCACGTATTGATCCTCACGAATACCATCTTCTCCTCACATACTCCTTGAATATTACACATGAACAATTTTAATATCTGATTTCTATAATCTTCTTTGGATGTTATATTAACTTTATTTCATTTATGAAAATAGTTTGGGGCAATCAGTATGTACTGTCAATTTCTCTGTTACCTAGATCCTTCAGGCCTCTAACTTTGGCAATAAAACAAGATAGATAGATGATAGATAGATAGATAGATAGATAGATAGATAGATAGATAGATGATAGAGAGATAGAGAGATAGATAGATAGATGGGTGGGTGGGTGGATGGATGGATGGATGGACAGACAGACAGATAGAGATAGTTAAAATTTATTGTGCCAACCTGGCCGATAAACACATGTGGGGTTATTGGTAGAGAAATAAATGGCTCGGTGAGCCTCGTGTTTCTAGTTCTCGGGTCTCTTGCTTTGTGATGGTTGGACCAGGGTGCAGCTGCCTTAGCCAGTTCCCTGCTTCAGCTTGCAAGGCTCACTTCCTGTAAGACACCCCTGAGGAGAAGCCACATGGACCTACCCCGATGCAGCCCTGGGTGCTGGAGCAGCCGTGTGGAGACCCCTGCCAGCGCTGAGATGCTTACATATTTGCTGATTCAGCTTTCCTCCTGCAGTCGGCATGATAGTGTGTATTTTGTGAGATGGAGGAGGACTTTGTGGATTGGTGTCGGACTTATGGGTAAACGTTGGACTTGTGGGATTGGGCAGCACTGGGTTTGGATGTTTTCTTGATGTGCACTTACCCTGTATATAAAACTCTCTCTTATACATATAAGTTTCTGTGGATTTGTTTCTCTAATATACCCAGACTAACACAGATAGATTATTGATAGGTGATAGATAGAAAGATAGATAGATAGGTGATAGATAGATGATAGATAGAGAGAGAGATAACACAGAGAGAGAGGGAGAGAAATAAACATGAAGTATTTTGCATTCAGTGAAGGACTGGGGCATTGTGGAAAAATTGTCTCGATCATGGATTTATCTGCCTGATTAGTCTCTCTCTAACTAAAAAGTGGTGCATCAATAGACACCTTAAGGATAATGAGAGACACTTATTAAGTGAAAGAAAGACTAAGGCGATGCGGGTGAGCACTGAAAGGCTTGAACTCCGCAGGAGGAGGGATTTGGTCATTGGCCGTCTACCTAGAATACATAATTAAGATGACTTTGGCTCCAGTGGAGCACATGGGGACTGTAGAAGGATTGAAAGTTTTAAGGATTTAAAACATGTCTACAGTTGTCTCTGCCTTAATTACATAAGGGGAAAGCTTTTATTTTAACTCTGGCCAAGGAAACCCTAGTCGTGAAACTGTTTTCATTTGATGAAATGTTTACTCTCACTAGAAAGAGGCAGGGCTGTGCACAGTTGATGAGCCAACATTGAAGTGGTTATACATTAGTGGAGAGAGAGATCCAAGGATCGGGCATGGAAAACTTGCCAAAATTATCATGACACGGGGGTCACAGATCAAATCCATGACCTTCTTGCAAATCTTGGGAAATTCATGTTTATAAAATGCATAGCATAATCAAGGAACTTCTAAGGACATTCTCCAAACAGTCATATATTCTAAACTGCTCAATTGTATATCACAATGAAAAAGATGTTAATGTTTCAAAGACTTTGAAAGCAAGCATGCTTGTATATGCAGATTTAGTTATAAGAAGCCCTCATTCTAAATCAACTGTGCATACCTTTTCTCTGCACAAATGTGGCCAAACTCCCAAACAGCTGAAAGATAGAGACAAACACTGAGAACAAAGCATAGTATCAGGACTAAGAGAGAGTTGCTACTTCTGACTAGATGGGCTATTTACTGTTGATGAAGGACAACGGGAATAAACATTAATTATAAGCTCACTAAAAGTCTCTCACACCTAATAAAGTCTACTGCTGCGTTCAGGGGATCTGGCTGGGAACGGCTGAAACTATCCTATCAGTATGACTATTCGAGAAGCTCCGAAGCAATCTTGTGTGGTCATAGATATAAGTACTTAATGAAAACCTTATTTTGCTACGCAAGAATGATAAATATAGATAATACATATGTAAATAATGTCTATGGCAAGAGTCTGAAATTCAGCAAGCTTGCAGTCCAGTTCCAATTCATCCACATTTTTTGTGGAGAAATCCAGGTTGTTTAAACTCTATCCCTCGGTCACCACATGCAACTTCAATTGCCTACTATAAAACAATGACTTTGCTTAAAGTTGAAGGATGCCAAGCTCGGTAAGAAATGCATTCTTCAGGAAGGCAAAGACTCCAGCGCAGGGACAGCAACATGAGTTAAAATCTATGGCAGGGAAACATTCAAGTTAATTAACAAGCTCTGTGAGCCGAGTGAATCCAAAGGATTTTTTTAGTCAACTCACCTATCTTGATTTCATGAGAGACAGTACAACTTAGACCTCATGGTTTTGTTTACTCTTGATTTGTTTTTATTCCTTACTCATCTATGCTTGATACTGTCATGAAAGCACACTTTTATATTTATGCCAATTTAATTCTAGCAAAACCCTAATTTAGTTTTCTATGAAGTAAAAGATGAGCCATTTAGGGGGAAAATGTGGTTTGCAGATGTAAAATGTGATTGAAATTTTTATCTTTTGTTAATTATTTTGTTATTTTAAAAAACCTATACAACCATATGCATGGGCTTAAGACTTTTGTTCTTCATTGGTTTATATATCCAATTATAAATTCTTTGGAGAAAAAAAGTTATTTTTACACTTGGAGGGTTAAGAATTTACAATGCTCAAAATTAAAAACACAAGATGTTCAAAATAGATGTTTTAAACTGGATTTGACTTTCATCTTAATCTATTTCTCCAAACGTAATCTCTGATTAAGGTGAAATGAAAAACAACCAAAAAAAGTGTCAGGTAAGTTAAAGGCGTTGCATGAACATGAGCTGAGTAGTTGATTTACTCATGCAACCTCAGGAACCCACAAGAGCAGTTCTGCTCTGTCCTATCGGTCACTCCCTATAGGTCAGAATGGACTTGATGATGGCAGTGAGTTTTCCCTCAGTGAGCTTCCCACTAAGGCCCCAACACCTAGAATAATGACTCCCTTTAATGATTTATTCATTGGATTGATTAATTAATCAGTTCTTCTCTAGGATAAAATGTATACTTACATTTCATTAGCTATTCGAAGACATTTGAATATGCAGATCATGGAAGAAGCACACCAGCCTGTACAATCAGGAGGTGTTGAAGGGATCAGGTATCAGGCATCATCAGAACAAAAAAATCTTGCCATAGTGAGTGGGGGGGGGAGTGCAGAGTGGAGCCCCAAAGCCCATT
>NW_022103900.1:32519436-32554522 GCF_000313985.2 Echinops telfairi
AAAAAAATATCAGCTGTGTCATTCATGGTAGACAGATTTGATGGGAGATCCAAGACCAAGGTAGGTTAGGAGGAAAGGTCTGTGGCTCTCCCCCCATGTTAGCTAATGGAACCTCTGTGGATCACAGCACAGTATTATCCAACAAACTTGCCTTGGGTATATCATCAGGCGGGATTGCTCTCTGAAGAAGGGCATTATATTTTGTAAAGCACAGGTCCAATGATGGTGAGGAAGACACTTGATGTGATGGATGGTGAGCTACAGTCCATTCACACAGCCTTTTTTAGTCAAAATTCTTTATGTGATGCATTATAATTCTGGACTTCATGTGGATGGCTATGATCCCACACCAGAGGGAACTCTCTGTTACAGGATTAAGTTGGGCCTAAAGCCTGGCTGACTCAATGGGACCTCACAATCACAGCCAAACCTGTCCTTCTTAGAGGGTAGGCGCCAAGCACATACCGACAAAGCACACTTTGTTTCCTTGGGGCCGTCTTTAAGATCTCTTTCTTAGAGGGTGTGACTTAAGATACCATCCTCCATTTTCCTTGAGGGTCTTGTTGGTAGGTGTCATTGAGTTGGTGCTGACCCATAGCGACCGTAGGCCCGACAGAGTGAAACACTGACAGGGCCTGCGCCATCCTCACAACGGTTCACATGCTCGTGCCCGTTGTTGCAGCCACTGTGTCAGGTCATCTCAAGAAGGGCATCCCTTGAGGGTATGGTCAGCTAACAGACAAACCACCCTGCTGTCTGAGCCATTCCTGAGCATATAAGGGAAATGGTAGGGCCATTTGGAATAGCATTTCCTGATCTCTGTGTGAAGCGACAGAGGCTGCCAGGACCCAATACACCAGAAGCCGTGGCACACATCTACTCAGGTGCCTTCTCCTTTGCTGGCCTGAGATTAGGGGACTGTGAGACAGAATGAAACGTGGGCTGGCTTCCTGACCCATGAGAGCAGAAGCCAAGGACCCACGTGGCCTAGAGGCTGAGGACCAGTGAGAGACTCGACTGCTGGCCGAGGAGAAGTATTGCTGTGGACCAATGAGGGCCTCCTTACTGTTGGCTGAGCCTGCTGAAGAAACCTCTCTGATCATGAGTATGACCTGGAGTTCTGTGTGACCACTGAGATGAATTATCAGAGCCAGCATAGAAGTAGAGTGCTGTGGGAGGAAGGGTTGGCATCAGAATACGTAAAGTAGGATGGGGGATGGAGGTAAGTCTGACCTCTCCCTCATGGCAATAGGAACATCAAAGGAAGCTAGATATGCACCCCCTCTCACCGTTTATTGCAGATTGGCCCAAGATCAATAATGGACTAGAACATGCTGGAGATCATGAGGATAACATATAAGCAAACAAGCATGGTGTTCCATTATACATACGATAGCCATGCTTTAAAGTCCACTTGATGGCACCTATCTCTCTGCCTGTCCATCCAAATACTGTATTGCAACCTTTAAAGAAAACATCTTATTTAATCCTAAAGTGAGCCCTATAAATTAGATGTGTTGTTCATTTTACAGACTAGATAAACGCACATGAATCATAAGCAGACAATGCATTCAAAAGAAATGGAAATAACACACAGTTGTGTTCAAGTCAAAGAAATAAGGGATCTGAAAGTTAGTTATTCTTCAGCATAGTGCCATTAATTAAATGCGTTTGCTAAAAACTATAGCAAACAAAATGCTGAGTGAAGGAGTCTGTGTGTGTTTGCACATATATGCACGTTTCCACTATATGGTGACACAAGAGCACCCTCTGGAAAAGTCGATGAACTAATCCAGAGAACTGTTTAAGCAAAGCCTCTTACCAATGCTCTCAGTTCTGTTTTGGAAGGAACTGCTCTCTAAGGAGAAAAGAAATACGCTTTAGTTTCAGTATTCACTGTCTTTTTGGGGTTGCTCATGAATAAATTGGGCTAATTTTTGAATGTGAGAAGTGATGGTTTTATTATATAAATTACTGCCCCCAAATGATTGCTTGCTGAATCCATCATCTTTTAACTCAACATTTCAGGCTGAGTTTAGTAAAAAAGAGATGATTCCCAATGTGTAGTCTCCAGGCTCTTTGCCATTCCCATACGTCTGTCTCTGCAATAGGTAAGCCCAATTATCAAGGATACAAATGTGAAACACTGAAGGAGTTTCAAATATCACATAACATTTCAATATTTAATATGTATTTTAAGCATATCAGTTTCTGCATATAAAGAGTGACTCGCACATCATGCATTACAATGTCATACTAGTTCTGAGAAACAACGGCTTTCAATTTAAAGAATAAAACACCCTCCAGCTGAAGAAAATTCTCACATTACAATATGTTTAAAAGAATCTATTCCAGTTGTGGTTGGTTGTCTATGAGAAATCTTTTTCATTGGGAGGTAAAAATTGAATGTTCCCATGTGAAAGTCTTTCTCACAAGAGAAAAAAACTGTGTGTTGCATTTTGTACAAACTAGGTGAATTCAAAATGATGGATCATTTCAAAAATATTCATTATACTATTTACTTACATAAATGTGGTTGTATAAAAAGTAAAAAAAGGAATGCATTCACAATTGGTTTAAGTCATTTTCTCTTGGCAAACCACCATATAAAACAGGGGCATCATGGCGCCACGGAATTCTGAATTGTGGTGGAGCACCATCAGTACACATGGCATTAATCTCTTCTCGTTCCAGGAGACACCCTTGCTTGCATTAGTGGGCTGCCTCTTAAATGTAAGATGGTGTAATGTAACTCAGGTTTAAATAACAAAATAAATAAGACCTATTCTTCCTGAATCCTTCTCACCAATCTCTTCCAAGCCCTCTTTGTTAAAGTGCTTCAGTATTCAATGTTTACAGCTTTTAACGTATGTAACAACTCTTTGAAGGCGGGTAATAAGAGGGAGACTTTTCCAAAAAGGCAAGTTAAAGGAAGAAAGGAAAGGGGTTAATCTCAAGAGTTTTTAACACTATATGAAGTAATTGAAAGACTTTGGGTTTTTTTCATTAGCCTATATATGTGAACATAACATAATTACTTACCCTACGTTTTTACTCATCTTTCAGCAAAAGGACCATCCCAGTATTTTGGAAATCTCACTGTATTATTTCACTCCATGCTCCCCATGACAAGAAGAACATTGAGCTGTCTTTAATGTCTTCTAATTAAATACTTCAAGCATTTTTAAAGTCGACGTTTTCCCCAAATATAGATATATTTTAAAATAACAGACTTTTCCAACTGCATTTTTCTATTGAACTGAAAAGCTTTCAGAAACTGTCCCCACTGAGCATAATAACTATTTAAGGAATCAAGCTATTTATGTGGAAATATTAAGAGGGATGATTTTGATAACCCACACTCAAGGCCAAAAGCTGGATCACTGGGACTTTTACTGAGGAAGTTCATGGAGGCCAGGCCATTGGCAAGTGACCTTGAAATCCCTCGATGTAGCCTCAAATTGGCTTCGGTGCAAGCTTATTATTAATGCAGACAGCAAGTTTATACCATGAAAAGCACATAGTATCTCTTGCTGAGGCCATAGCTGCCACTCAAGAGCCGCAGATACAAGTAGAAACATCCTTGTGGATGCTCTTACTTATTTTTAATAAATAGCACTAGTTTATGAACAGTATTATGTTAATACCTTTGAAAATAAACTCTTCTGTTTAATAGAAGCTTTACATAGCAATATTAAAAAATCATCACATAAAAGGATTTCAATGAAATACGTGATGTGGCAACACTTGAAACGGACTTAAAGGTCCATTTTCCTCTCTAAGTCTTATTGTCCTAGAAACACACATGTTAAAACCCTTTTCTCTAATGTTTTGAAAATTGATATCTTCCAGCGTATGCACAGAGACACAACTACATCCTGTTCAGTCAGAAAAGAACTGTTTGCTCAGTTGGCACATATGAAATCATTAAGGACAGTACATCACAATGGGAAATTCAAGTCCCATGTATTGTTCATGTAAAAACCAAGAAAAGAAGTCTGGGAAGTTGGAAGGATTTCTTTTTTGGAAATACATGTTTGTAACTTTAAAAAAAGGAGATCTCTTAATGGTAAAGCATTAACAAATACTTTTTCATATGAATAAAATCTGTAATCAGTTAGATAAGAGCAATGTGCCTTTTTTTGGCATTTAATCAAACAATGAAATCATATACACAATCCTGACACAAAAGACAAATGATGTAATAATCAGAAGGAGTTTCTCTATCTCCTTGGAACTTTGCATACTTGACTTGTTTTCCATATTTTGTGACTTTAAATGGTGGGAAAATTATATTAAAATGCTTGTAGCAGTTCCTCTAAACTAGCATCCTTTTTGTTTTATTGTATTTAATATAAAAGCAGCAATTATTTGATTTCAAAGTTATGAAAATATGTACCTTATGAGAAAACAAGCAATTTAAGCTTTAATTGGTGTCATTTTTCACAGAACTGGCAAGATCCTTGCATCCCTGGCACGTTGTTTTTCTATAAAACTGCAGCGCTGCCGTCAATGAATGGTTTACGAACACAAAAGTTGTTATATGAAGGTATATGCATAGATGCCTGGAAATATAAAGATTTCTGGTGGGAGTTATTTACAAAAGATGTATTTCATTTGTTACTGCGCACATCTCCATAAGACTGTTTTTAGCTCCTGTCTGTGGAATGGTGAAGCTCGTGTCTAAAGTAGAATAAAAGCAGAAGCTTTGATGAGGGGAAAATCTAATGCTTGGGAGGAGAGTAAAAAGAAATTATGATTTTAACTAAAAAGAAGCCTAGTAGTAATATACTGAAAGGCTTGCTCTGGTTTTAATATTTAAAAGACAATATAGAACCTGCACTGGGACCCTTGCTTACAGAAATTACATATATGAACCACGAAGCTTTCTATTTTGTGACATGTCGGCTAACCACGAATACCTCCTCGTCTATGGAACCGATGACAGCGGCTGCTTGTTTGGGTCAGAAAGACAGACGCTTTATATATTTAATGAGCGTTTTCACAGCCTTCGCCTCTCTAAAGGCTTTCGTGGTTTTTGCACCTACAGACGTTTTTGTTTGTTTGCTTTGCTTTTTCAAATGCAAAGTCCCAGATCTACTCTAAAGTTTTGGATTCAAAAGTTCTCAGATACGGCTATGGAATCAGATTGGATCTTTGGTTTTGGGGTTTTGTTTGGTGGGGGGACGTTTCTGAACGGTTCCTAGGCCCTAGTCAGCTTTAAGGAAGACTGCGGGCTAGTGGATTGAAGACAGGGAGTCTTTCTCGGGTCACCCCAGGTTTAGAATGTTTGGTCGCAGTTGTTGTTACTGATGTCCAGTCAGTCTTGACTCAGAGCAACCCATTGTGACCGAGCAGAAATGCTCCGCAGGGTTTCCTTGGCTGTCCTTACTTACAGGAGGATTTTCCCAGATTTTTCTACCTCAGCGCAGCAGGGTGGGTTAGAATTTTACCCTTTGGGTTCACAGCGGAGCACCTAATCATTGAGCCACCAGAGATCCTAGATATTAGGGTAAACAAATATTTTGATATGGTCTTTATCTTTTTCTACTTTCTTAATGTTGGCAATTTTTGTTACTAACAATGAGTGAAGTACATTGGATCTTGCTGGCTGCTTGACCGGCATGGTGTTCAACAGTGAGGTGTATGTCCCAGCAGCCCTCTACAACAGAGAATTATGCTCTAGTCCTTCCCAGGGAAGAATTGGTTGTTACTGTTGTTAGAAAAGAACTTACCATGGTAATACAAGGCACGAATGTGTGAGGGCTAGAGTTCCTTAAATGTGTGTGTGTGTGTGTGTGTGTGTGTGTGTGTGCACATGGCTTCAGATACAGCTACAGATGCAGGTCTGTTGTTGTTGTTGTTTAGGTGCCCTCGATGTGGTTCCGACCCCACATACAACAGAATGAAGCACCGCGGGGGTCCTGCATCACCCTCACAATTGTTCCTGTGTCTGAGCCCATTGCCAAAGGCACTGTCAATCCATCTGCCAAGGGCCTTCCTCTGCTGTTGCTGCTTCTCCACTTTAACAAGTCTGATGTCTCTCTCCAAGGCCTAGTCCCTCTGGATGGAGATTTACATATATACACACTCACTCCTCCTTTATCAACATGGCTAGGTTCTGAAGATTGGGCTGCTATGTGAAATTGGCATTATGTACGAGATAGGAGCCACCGCCATAGTTGGCACCCGTGTTTCCCCTTATGGCCTCTCACTGCCCTTAGATATTCCCAGGGCACCTCACAATGCACAGGGGGCAGCCAAGCCCCATCCCACAAAATCGTCCCCAACACTACACACACCACAGAAATTGGGAGTCCTGAGGGCAGTGGTTGTGTTTTGCTTGATACCTACCATGTCCTACTGTCCCCCAGAGATCCCACTGATCCTCCAGCTGCCAAGGTCCTGCAACTCTGTGGAGATCTTGTACCTCTCCCCCAGCCTTGGCACCCCTTCCCTCTTTAGCCCCTCACCCAATCTCCCCTTGATCACCTGTGACCTCATAGCCTCTTGTTGTTAACACATCATCACCATGGCTGGAATATGGAAAATGGGATAATGAGTGACCAACACATGCCCTTGGCTCTGTTTCTTTTGGAGAACCTAATACAGAATTTGATACCGAGACTGGTTCTAGAGGAATACCATCTTAAGTTCTAGGAATTGGTTCAGGGAGGGGGGGGGCGGGGGGGGGGCCGCGGGTTCTGGTATTGGTCTTCTAATTTGATAAGATTAAAGGGCATTAATAATTCTATTTCCAATAGTCATGCAGGTACTCATTGTTTGTGGTATAATTTAAAAAACGAAAACGTACCCGTTTGCTCTCAAGTCAAGTTGTACTCATAGCTCCCCTGTGGCATGACAGAGACACAGATAATAATATCACTGTCTACCCCGTGAACTACCTAGAAAAGGCAATATTCCGCCGAATGCCGGAGTGGAATGAGAATGAGAGCGATGAGTTACTTCTGACTACACTGGAAGAAGCAGAGAAAGAAGAAATCAACCGAGAGCTTCCAGTGCCCACCCCCACGCTGTTAAGTGACCTGAAGTTGTAGGTGGACTTTGAAAACAAAAAGAAAAGAATCCTTAACTCCTGTAGACATCTAACTAAAATTACTAAAGAAAAAGAAACTAGAGATTCATCCTTAAAATGGCTAAATTACAGAGTAAATCGAATTCCTAACCTTGAAAGTTTCTGAGGTTAAAATGAGAGTCTGGCCTGGGAATAACTAGGGTCATAATTGTTGGACTGGGGACATACAGGCAGATCAGAATGAGCCTGCACTCTTTGGATTATTCATTCGAATTTTTCACGAGCATCAACAGCCCTTCCGAAATTCCCTTTTCCAAAGGAAGCTATCTATCGTGGCCTTCCCAGAGTCCGTTCGTAAGACGCTGTTCCTTCTCTGCAGGACTAACATTCGCCACCCTAGACTCCACAGAACACAAAAGATAAGGTACAAGATGTGATCCATGGGAACGTAAACTATACTTGACAAAAACCTGAATGGTTTTTTTTTCAAATGTATACAAACAAAAGTCAGGGGAATATATGTGAAAACGTACACTGAGGGTGAGGAATAACGTGAGTCGGGTCAACATTTGCAATATGGGCCTATGGAGCAAGGATTCTGGATTTAATGCTATAAGCGTCTTATGTACAAAATAAAACTCTGTCCAATCCTGCACCATTCTTCACCATTTCTGTGTTCGAGTCCATTACTATAATGATAATACCAGTCCATCTCATCGATATTTATAGAAAATTCTCATCCTCTGTGATGTTCACAAGCAAATACCAAGTCTTCTCAGATATTTCAAAGGAGGTCAGATTTCTCTCTCCTACCCTCTGTAACATACTTAGTCTTAAGGACAGTCTCCCTTCTCTTAGACAGGCGCTTGTTAGCGTTCCTCATAGCAGAGTGATTAAACTGCTAAATTGCTAATTGCAAGATTGGTGGTTTAAACCCATCAGCCACCCCATAATAGAAAGATGGGACAGTTTGCTTCTATGAGAGTTACAGCCTTAGCAACCCCTGGAGACAATCATTCTTTGCTGTCCAATCGGGTCACCCTGTGTAAGCATCAACTTAATGCCAGTGGCTTGTATTTTGTTGTTTGTTTGCTTGCTTGCTTGCTTGCTTTGCTTGTGTGCTTACTTGCTTTTCCTGGCTCAACTCTGAGCCCATGTATTATAGCCATTTGCTCGGTCTATTG
Source organism: Echinops telfairi (assembly GCF_000313985.2). Lineage (NCBI taxonomy): Eukaryota > Metazoa > Chordata > Mammalia > Afrosoricida > Tenrecidae > Echinops > Echinops telfairi. Next base: position 32,527,657 of record NW_022103900.1, read on the forward strand.
GACTAGACCCTTTCTGGAGTCAGCAAATTCTGTTCTTTCTTTATTTTTGTCCCTTTGTATACCAGGTAGCAATGAGGTATTGAACTACAACAAAACTCCCATTCGGCAGAAATACAACATTTCGAATGATCAGCGAACCAGTTGCCATCGAGTTGGCCCCAAATTACAGTGACCCAATGGGTGGTGGTATCGTGGTTACAAGTTAGGCTGCTCACTGAAAGGTCAGCAGTTTGAAACCACCGGTCACTCCTGGAAAGAAAGATGGGGCTTTCTACTCCCTTAAAGAGTTACAGTCTCTGAAACCCCCAGGGGCAGTTCTACCCTGCTCTATAGGGCCGCTGTGAGTTGGCATCAACTTGAAGACAGTGCGTTTGTTTGGGGTGCTGCGTGACAGGGTAGGACTGTGATCTCTCAGGTTTTAGATGGCAGATTTCTCAGTAGGAGATCTCCAGACATTCCTTCAGAGGCACTTCTGGGTGGACTTGATCATCCAGCCTTTGAGTTAGCAGCTGAGCATTTTCATCATTTCCTCTGCAAGGAGGCATATTGCCCAAACCCCATTCAGAGTCCTACCTGTCGGCTGCATTTCAGCCGTGCACTTGGTCATCCCACCCTTACAGTCATGGGGTCCACTTTTGCAATATAGGAAAATGTGGCATATACTTTGAAAAGGAAACCATTGTCTCGACGTGTTCCAGAGTGGCAGAGAACGGGAGAGACACACCGGGGTCACGAGTGGAAAGGATGAGAACTAAAGAACAGAAGGAGGGGAGGCGGGAGAGAAGGCTTCAGAGAGATAGCACATGCACAAGCAAAGTTGACCAGAGCTAAAATTGGGTAAGAAAAAAAACATAGAGGTGAGTCCGTATATGTGTGTGTGCAAAGAAAAAATAATTTTTAAAATTATTTTCTTTAAAGAGAAGCTATTAAATAATTCCTCTTTCAGATGAGACATATTTAATTTCTAATTACATTATCCATGAAAGAGAAGGACTGTGTTTTAACTTTGAAATTAACACAGTAGAAGAATTCAATGAGACAGAAACAACTAACTAAACACATTGAGACTGAGATTTGAAAGAGTATCGAAAGATTTGGGCCCAATTCCCTTTGTTTTGTTTTTATAGTCATTCCTTTGCTATAATCACTGCCATGAATCTGCATGCATCTAGAAGTGAAATGTTGTATATTTGCAAAGTACTAAAAATTCTTCAAAATACTTCCAGTGGTTGAAAATATGCTCACTGATCAAAATAGCCACCTATAAATACTGTGGATCTATGATATGATAAATAAACACTATCAAATATTTGGATATTCACATATGTGCATATAGAGTGGATAAAGAGAGGAGGCAGTGGAGAAGAAAGGAGGCAGAAAGAATATTTCTGCTAATGCTTGCTACTAGTTGGCAAATATGTACCTACAATATGACTCCATTGCATGAGACTTATGGGAATATGGCTCTCAGTATTGTATACACACACATAAACATAGAAATTGGAATGTTCACATGTACACATGCATACATATTTAAAATAACATTTTAAATGAGGTTTGAAAATACATATGCATATACATACTCACACACATTCTGAAATGCCATCATTCAACATAATTCATGATGTGTATTGAAATGTATCAAAGCAGAAACACATTCCAAAAAGAAATACTCCTTGGTGCAATTAAATCATAAAGGAGTTTAATTTGTTCGCTTAGTAGCTAAATGTTTATATCAACATTTTGGCCGGCAGTTTCTTTAATGAGAATGTACCTGGAATGAATTAAATTCAGTTATTATTTAAGCTCATGAGTTAAAGTGTTTCTTCAGGGAATGCACTTATGCTTTGATGCATTTCAATGAAGGCTGTTCTTGAAAATGTCTATTTCAACTACTTTGAACTGGAAACCTGAAAATACTCAAGATAGTCTGGTTTATGAAACTGATCATGCCTAGCTGAGGGATACAGAAAAAGGATGGGTAACTCACACTTTTTCATAACAGTTTTATTGAGATATAATTTACCCATTTGAAGTGAAAAATCAAACGATTGTTAGTATATTCACAGAATTATGCAATCATCACCAATTTTAGAACCTTTTAATCACCTACTCTCAAAAAAATCTGTGAGAAGTCGCTCCAAATCTTGTCCCTTCCACCCCAGCCTCCCCCACCCCCCAAAAAAACTCTCATTGCCATTGTGTCAATGATGGCACATAGCTACCCTATTGGACAGAGTAGAACGACCCTGTGGATTTCAAAGCTGTAAATATTTATGGGAGCAGAGAGCCTCCTCTTTCTCCCTTGGGGACAATGATGGTTTCAAACTGATGAGCTTGTGGCTAACAACCCACCTCTTAACTCATAGCTCTACTATGGCTCCTTACCCTCCCTCACCTCTGAGAACAACTTGTAGAACATTGATTGGATGACCTCTAATTAATGTTCTATAAGTTGGCCTATTCTGAACATTACAAATAAACTGAATTATACAACACATATTTGTTTGTTTTTATGGCTGGCTTATTTTCACTTAAAATATCTTCAATGTTCATCTGTGTTGTAACATGATTCAGTATTTAATTTGTTTTTATGATTAAATAATACTCCATTATATGGCTATATCACACTTTATGGATCTATTCTATGGACTATTCATTTATTTTTATTTTTTCTAATATAAATAATGCCATTGTGAGCATGAAAGAGGAAGCTATCATATGGACATATGTTTCCATCTCTCGAGTGTATAGCTAGGAGAGGGAGACATGGTGCCACTACACGTTAGGTGCCGGGCTGCTCTGCAGAAGCAAAACTGAGGCTCTTGATTCCTGTAAAGATAAACGGTCTTGGAAACCCTCGGGTCGCAATGAGTCAGCACCGACTGGATGGCTGTGGGTTTGGTTTGTGGGGATAGAGCTAGGCGTGAGATATACTCAATGCTGGCTCATATGTTAACTGTATGCTTTAACTTTTGAAGAACTGCCAGAGAGTTTTTCTGAAGTGGATTCACTATTTTACAGGGTTCCAATTTCTCCATTGATAGTTCACTCTTGATGTCTACTGTCACTTATTGTCATTGAGTCGATTCCAACCAGACTCATTAAATCTACGGGTTTCCTAGATGCTGAACTCTGCACTCCCATGTCCTCTAGTTGAATAAGGTAAATGCAATCACACAGATAAGATGAGAACTCTTTGGTTTATTACCCTTATCTACAGTGCCAAGGCATATATAGAAATACCAGTCAAAATCCAAGCACACTATTAAAAATGATCCCAAGAACACTGTATACACAGAATTGTATCAATTGTAAAAGAAACTGCTTCAGAGTTAGTTAGGCTTATTTTAGAATAATTTATGGAATTTAGAATTTCAGCTGGAATCCTATTGGCCATTCCAGTGGCAAGAACAAGTTAGATATGTAAGGAGCTACAGATACCATTGTAAACCAACTTCATATTTTTGCTAAATAAAAACCTGAAAACTGTCTAAACAGACCAAAACTAAAATCCATACTCACTGCCACCAAGTCGACACCAACTCACAGTGACCCTACAAGACAGGGTAGAACTGCCTCTGAGTTTCTGGGACTCTTAACTCTTAGCTGGAGTAGAAAACCCTGTCTTTTCTCCCACAGCAGTTTCAGAACTGCTGATCTTGTGCACCGTAGCCTAAAGCATAACCACTACACCATCAAACCTGCCTGTTTAAACAGAAGCCTCTTTTAACATGTTTGAGTTCAGTAAGGGAAAAAAATCCTATAAGGTTAATTAATAAAATGCACATAGTGCATCTGGAAAGTAGTAATATATGACCATACATAGTAAATTCTTATAAAATAAACTAAACTAAACCCACTGCTATTGTGTTGATTTCAACTCAGTGACCCTCTAGGGCGGAGTGGAACTGTTCCCTCAGGTTTCTAAGACTTTGAATCTTTATCGAAACACACAACCTCATCTTCTCCTGCAGAGTGGCTGGTGGGTTTGAACAGCTGACCTTGCATTAGCAGTCCAATTCTCACTCTACTATTCCAACAGTTATCTTCTTGTTTAAAAAAAAAAAAAAAAAACTCCTGTGAAATACAGCCTGAAAGTACTTACTTATTTCTATTATGAAGATTTAAATTTAAACATACTAAAGCACTATTTTTCTTGTTGTTGTGAGAAATAAGACATCATTATGATAATTTAGAACTGCATTTGGGCGATTCATTCAGAGTCCAGATCCTAGAACACACTAGAAATTTAATTGGTATTTAACAAATGTTCAATTAATGAGTGACATTATATGTTATCTTCCAGAGACCTTTTAACATATTGTGTTAAAATCCAGATATCTTTCTAGTTTGCTAAATTTAGAGCAGCTGTATCTTAACATTGCCCTTAATTAAAATTCAATAAAACCCCTCATTTTAAAAGTTATTGTGGTCAAAACTGTGGGTGTGCTACAGAATCCTGAGCTAAAGGCAGTTAAGCTAGAGTGCACCACCTGTGAGGTGCAGTGATCAGGCTGAAGTGCATGGCCTGGAGCATGTTTGTTGCCATTAAAAAGTAAGCATAGACATAAGAATAAGGGCAGCATTTAGAAGTGACCGTTAACAAGTTATTGTCACATAATTGATGGGAAAAATAAATTTCTTATTAATCCAGTGTAATCAACATTCCAAAGCAAATTAAAACCTACCCTTTAGAAAGCACATGAAATTATCTATCATATATGCACATTTGTCACCCAGCATCTCAAAAATAGTATATTCTTAATCATGGATGGGAAAAGAGTGAGAGAGATTATTGGTTGCAGAGAATATGTACATTAAAAGGCCTGTCATGAAGAATATGCAATTTGGAAGGAGATAAGACCTTAGATAATTCTACATTTTACTGGAAAATCATGTTGTGTGCCCTTGAGCCAATTTTGACTTATAATAACCAGGTTCTATACAATTATTATTATATAAATTTAACCTACAGATATTCACTCAACAAATATAATTTCATAGTAGATATTTTATAATTTGTTTTGAAATGCTTAACCTCAAAGAACATTATTCAGTGATTAACAAGTATGTATTGAATGTAGACAGATTCCTGCTATAAATTGAATGGTGTTTTGAAAGACACTTGCTTATTTTCAAAGTTGTATCTCTGTGAGTAGCAGGGTATTCCATACATAAATTCTTTATAAATTCAAAATTTAAATGTAGAATAAGTTAATTCCACCCACATCTTAAGGATATTTGAAGAGTTAAATTAAATGGATATGTACATGAAATTGTTTTGTAAATGGCAAAGTAAATCATAGTATTTGCCAAATATATTACCTGGCATCTTTTTACATTAAAAAGAATCATTGTCTGATTTGTAAAATATTTCAAAACATTCCTTTTTGGTAAATATAGACCCAAATATGTGTCCAATGAAGGAAAGTGATTATTATTTTAAAAATCATTCATGAGATTTATAGTCTCAACTCAACATAATTGAAGTAGAGAAGAGTGGCTCTGAGTCAGCTGATTCAAGTAAAAATTTGTCAATCTACAGTCATGTTTTGAAAACCAACTCAATACAAATAGCTTTTATAACCGGAATACTATGAATATATTTCTTTTTATATTTTCAGTTTTCTTTTGTTCATAAAGTATTGCAACAGCAGTGATTCTTTCATTGTCACATGCAACTAGAAATAATAAATTGATTTCCCTTGTAGTAATTGATGCCAAGATCTTAATCAAAGCTGGCATTCCTAGTTTACTTAACAGATTTGTGAAATTGTCTTTAGGAATTTTCTCAACCTCTTATTTGCTATGAAAAAGAAACTTTTCTACTATATTTTCATGCTGTTCCAAGATATGACTAAGCTCACTCCATTTTTGCTGCTTTTAATTGCCACAGAGTCCAGTCCAGCTGATGGAGAACTTATACAGAAGAGAATGTTGCCCAGACCCAGATCAACTCTATCATCTTTGAGATTCAAAGTTAGGACCAAGGAAAACAAAACCCCCAAATGCCTTACCAGACAATGTCTTTTAAAAGGGAGATCTGGGTGAGCAAGTGCCATGGGCACAGGTTAGTGTTAATAAAAAAGAATCAAGCACAAGAACCATCTGTACAACTGCCATGCATATATTTAAGATAAGTGATAAACCTTTCAATATATTTATGAATTGACACAGCATGAGCATCGTTATGAGTCAAGTGATGTGGTAGAAACAATAAAAATATAAAAGTAATCTGACACAGACTCTCCAAGTAAGGATCATGTAAGGAATGAGAGCACAAAATGACATATCAGAAAAAAACAATATAATGCGTGGATTGTTTAAGATGCCTCTTGTAGCTATAGGAGCTCTGAGTGAGTGGTTATGTATTGGGCTCCTAACTGTAAGGCCAGCGATTCAAAACCACCAGGTATTCAGTGGGAGAAAGACAGGGTTTTCCATTCCCATAAAGAGTTGGAGTCTCAGAAACTCACAGGCAGCCCCTGCTACCTGTCCTATTGACTCACTATAAGTCAGAAACGCCTCATTTGCAGTGAGTTTAGTTCTTCTTCCTCTTCCTCCTCTTCTTCTTGGTTCATGCCACAGCCTTTGTTATTTCCACCAAATGACTTTGGTTTTCCTGATGGGTCTGAGTAAGTAGGTCAGGGAGAGAATATAATGTTTGGATGACTCAGCTGAGAATAAAATTGGACAACTCAGAAATAAGGGAGGAGGGGATCACTACTACCAAGACAAGTGAACCAAGAGTGGAGTGTACCCTTAGATGCCAAGATTCCTATGGAGTGGACCTCATTGGTCCAGGAGACCACTTTAATACCAGGAGGGTGGCAAGGAGCAGCAGCAGAACGAAAAGCCAGAGCCTGAGACAGAGTAGTGGGCTTTCTAGCCCTCTGAGTACATTGGGGCAGGAGGCTGGCTTGTGGAATAGCATGTCTCTGGGCACTTAATTGGGGGAGTTGGGTTTGCTGACCTACACTGCTAAAGCTGAGCACCTTTAGGCTGATGCTTTTGATGGGCTAGTAAACTCTTGGGGTATTTATTTTTTTTTTTAAAAACCCAAGTTGATTCTAAGCCATATTGACCTTGTAGGACAGGGTAGAACTGCCCCTATAAATTTCCAAGACTGTAACTCTTCACAGGAGTAGAAAACATTGTCTTTCTCCTGTAGAGTCATTGGTGTTTTTAAACTGTTGTTAGTATCACGAGTGTTAGTAACACTTCGTGAGCAGAACAAAGGCCAGACTGAGAGGCTGAGGGCCAGAGAGAAACCTGCCTGCAGGTCCACCGCAGGCTCTCCTGACTGAACACCTGTATCCTGAGCATTTCTCACCAGATTTGTAACTTATTAACATCCCTAAGGCAGGTGAAGTGTCTGAGTTCTGTGTTGCCATTGTGTTGAATTATTGGATGTAGCTGAAAAGTAGAGACTACTGTTAGATATAAATAATGAAAAAGTAGAGTGCTGTGGTGGTGCAGTGGTTACCGTTGCGCTGTGATCCATGTGGTCGACAGTTCTAGAAAGACTGGGCTTTCTAATCCCATAAACAGCTTCAGCCTCGGAAACTCACCAGGGTTTGAGATGTGGTAGCATTGACTGACAACTGTCAGTTTGGTTTGGTGGGAAACAGAGCAGATTCAGATGAAAATATAGATTCCAATATAACTTATGGGAAAAACCATATGGTAAATTCAAAATTAGTGTGCCACAAGATAAATTAAAATATTTGAATTTCAGGGAATTACAACAGTGGGAACATCAGGGAAAACCACGAAAAATAAGGTCGTCAAACATAGCACCACTGAGCATGCTCCTTTGGATAGGAGCCATGAAAGGGAGAAGAGAGGGCAAGTTTGGACAAGAAGGAGCCACTTGACTAGGGTCAAAGAACCTGAAAGGAGTCATGAGGGGCCGTGCCTATAACTATAGTAGAGCTACATGATGAGAGGGTGCTGAATATCAGGGTTGTTTGCTTAAAATCTGGTAAGCTGTTTGCAATTAGTATGATATGGCATGACATACTCTGATGGGATGTTTCATTTGAATATTCATTTGGCAAATGTTTATGAAATGGGTGAAAATGTTGGTAAATGTCCTCAAGTTGACTTTCAACTCACCACAACCCAATTGACAGAGTAGCTCTGCTTTAGACTAAAACACTCATTACTATTGAGTCCTGCCAACTCATCGCCGCCTAAGGGAGCAGAGTAGACCTGCGAAAGTGGGTCGTAAAAACTGTAACTCTTCATGGCAGTAGAAAGCCCCATTTCCTCCCGGAGTGGCCAGTGGTTTCAAACTGCTGAGCTTGTCCTTAGCAACCCTCCTCATACCCGTGACCCATATACAAGGAGCACATAGAATATACCTGGTGAATTTCCTTACCCGCTGAAGCGATTGAGCCGACATTAAACAGGAAGGAGGAAAGTTAGTAGAGTTATGTATTTCTTCCTGATTTTGAGGAATATTAATTGGCTGGGCAATCCCAGCATTTCATGCTTATGTCCTCCATCGAATATTCCATCTATAGATGAATGGATTGTATTTTTTTATCTCTTTACTCTCTACCCTAATTTACAAGCATCTCTGCTGATGACCTGGTGCTCTGGGATCCCCAGGAAATGAATAAAGGTAGTGTTAGCCCAATCTGAGATTGAAACACAATTTAAAATATCACCAACTGAATGCAAGAAAGAAACTCATTCAAATTGAAATGAAAGTTAAATTGTTAAAAGTATATAGTAATTTATCAAGACATGCCGACATCCTAAACTGTAGAAGAAGAAGATAATAAAAGGCTAAACTAACAAAAGTCATCAAACTAAAGAAAAGGGGAAAAAGGTCATATGAGACCTCAGTGGAGTTAATAAATTTAGAACGACTCAAATTGACTTCATTGCATCATTGCATTTGTGAGATATATATATATATACTATTGACCATGTTTTTTCTTACTCATATATTAAATGTTTGCTTCATTATTTTGTTTGAAAATTTATATTTATGTACTCTAATTTCTTGATCATTATTCCCTTCTCTGCACTTATTAATTTCTTAGACCGGGATTAAACTATCCTTTCCCTATTTGCACTTTTTTCCCTTCTCCCATCATATTCCTCTCAAATGACTCATTTCAGATAGGTCCTGAACACAAACCATATCAGAGGCTTTAGCCAGAATTGTACCCACTCACAGTGCCAAAAGCTGGTCCGTGCCTCCTCAGGTCCAACAGGCCTTGATGTCTTCCAGTTGCCTGTATTCAGGTCCAATATCAGGGTGATTTACTATATTTTTCCTTGGAAAATGTTTCAGGTTGAACAGAGTGAAAGATATGCCCGTGTTCAGAAAAGTTCAGTTGAGTCTGAAAGACATACTGGCACTCTATCATGAAAAAGAAAAACTATCCAAATGGCAAAATATGCCCCCAATAATTGGCGGGGGGAAGCGAGGGTGTCGAGTTGTTGAAAGAAGGCAGGGCCCAGCCTGGATGGCAGGCAGGAGCAAGAGGGCACTGCGTCAAAGCTTTCGAAACAGGACTGCTTGCTTGGTTCCTGCGATTGGAGAAGAATTTGGGGTTCCGCTTCTATGCTACTCCCTCCCATTTTTAGGTTTGGTTTGCCCACATTTTGACACACATGTTCCCAGTTACCATAATAGACTACATATGTAACATTAACTACATCATTTCAGAGCTCCATTTGCAGATTCTACATTTGATTCGACTCATACTCCCCCAACCCCAAAGGAGACAGGCTGTTAATCCCCATCCTCGGTGGGAAGCTTATGGAATGGCTGGCAAAATGTAAGCAGGAAAAAAAGGCTTTGTATTGCAGTTGCCATGTTAGCTGTGATACACACACATATACATTTCATCTCCACTGTTGTTCTTCATTAATTCATTTTGGGATTTGTAACACAGCATTTTAGCATCATCTTAGGGGGAGTTTAGAACACTTTTTTTTTTACATGTGCTGCATACTCACTTTACAGTGGGGGTAGAGTGAATAGAAACATCTAAATCCACACTCCAGAGGCTGAATCTTAAACTTTTGATAAGCCCTGCGTGCAAATACAGGCTCAGGACTTGTCACAGGGAATATGTGTCTCATAACACGGAGGAGAACAATTGAAGCAGACTGGCTCTTTCGCCCTGTATATTTTACATGAAATAGAATTGTAACAAGGAAAAGAGAGTTCTACTGCGCTTGAGAGACTAGAAGGAGGGACTCGTTCACAGAAAACATATTTTGATTTTGTATGGATATGTCTTGCTTTCCCAAATGAAAATAAATTTCTTTTGATGAAAGAGGATGGAAAGTGAAAAATAACTGCTTGTTTTTGTGTAAAATTGGTAAAAATCATAACTAAGGAAACATTCAACAGAAAAGGAATATAAAATCAAAATGATTAGTGAAAATGTTGAGTAATTACAGTAAAATATCAATACTTTGCATTTTGGCACTTGGGAAAGGCAGCTTATTCACAAAGTAGGTTTTATTTAGCAAATCCTGTTAGAGCTTTGTTCCAGGAAAAGGCACTTTATTGGGACTTCTAAGAAAACTCATATAAAGATGGAAGGAATGTTAAGAAAAATTATTCAAAATGGTTTTCTTCCTCTAAGAAACTTAATAATACAAAAGCATTGTCTATAAACCTACGAGTATGTTAGAAAAATTGCTGAGGGCTTCAGTAGCATTAGCACAATTTTAGTAAGAAAAAGAAACTGTATAGTGAGGAAGCATGTTGGTATTGTTTTAAGTTAATAAGGGATTATGGATTATTTCCATCTTTTCAAAATATTTCCTCCTAATTCACCTTTAGAGAAATCATTACATTGGACAAAATGACAGTTTCCTTTTTGATAGTACCTTTGTGATTTTTAAGTTAAAAATACTGTGTTAATTATACAAATCCAATTTGATATGCCAACCTAATGAAAAAATACACTGAAAAAATATTGTACACTCTTGTTTACTTACTTCTGTTTAGTCCTTAGAGAATATGACAAATCATCATATTAAACAATATGTTTCTTGAGATCTCAAGAAACATATAAAAATAATTATTTTCTTATACTAAAAACATGACATATAAAGAATACTTTTTATTAGTTGGTATTTAATACATATATCATTCCATATTTCAATCACATCAAATAGAATTGTACAACTGTTTCCACAATCAGTTTCTAACCATTCTTTTTCTACATGGACTCCTTGACACTGTCTCCCTTTGACCCCACCACCACCACTGTATCCCTTCCCCTTGAACTTCTTATTCTACTTGCTGTCCCTGTAAGTTCATCAGTCCTGGGTTTCATAGACTAAAATATGGAAACACAGTTTCAAGAGGGTGATCTCCATTGACATAACAGCTCTGAGACACACTCTAATATGAACAAGCAAAAGCAATACAAACTCAGAACACAGAGAATTTTGGAAACCAAAACAGGTCCAGCCTGCATCATAGGGGATATCTGCTGACAGTGTTTAAATTGCTCAGGTCAGATTTATGCCTCTGATCTTCTAGACTCCTCTCTTCCCGGCATTCTGTACAGTGACCACTTACTCCTGTCCCTCAATTCCAGATAGAGGGAGTTCCCCAGAGGCTTATTTCCTTCCTCTGTAGTTCTACAAATGAATTTGGAGCTCCCACTGTCATCCATAGTCTTCTACAAACTGAATTCTCACAATTTAGGCTCTGATACTAATCAGTCCTTCCATTTTGGATTATATGGGTTCCGGTCCTTCAGTGATTGACGATGGTGTGATTCATGCATGTGGACGTAGTTGACATCTCATGTAGATGGCTGCTTGTTTGGAGATAAGCCTTTAAGACCCCAGATGCTCTGTAATCTGATAGCTGGGCACCATCTAAACTATTTGCCACATTTTGCTGTAGCACCCGTATCTTCTGTGTTCCCTTCCTGAAAGCAAGTGAGTATCAAGCAGGGCCATGATGTAAGAACTAATTCTTAAGTTGGGGGCTAGGATTTGGTGGAAGCCACAAACCCATTCCTGGATCTAAGCAAGCTTTTTTTCTTTCTTTCTTTCTTTCTTTTAAATTGTTGCAACTTTGGAGTTAGTACCTATGTCATATCATTGCACAGTTCAATTACATCAAGCAGAATTGTACATTTGCTTCTATCATCATGGTCCAAACATATAAAATATGCTTTTCATGTGACAATGAGAAATACGTGAAAACATGGTGCACAGCTTGCAAAAGTCTTCAGCATGAAAAAGATTAAGAAGTAACATTGCAAAGGAAAATGAAAACTGGAAATATACAAGCAAAATTGTAGGATTTAAGATTAGCAAGGGTACTGTGAAAGTGTTTGAAGAAATATTAAATAGGCTTTACTTTCAGAGTCAGAACTGACCCGGTGGCCGAGAGTTGCTCTCAGAATTTGTTGTATTTCCATTCAAACAGAATAAGTTATGGGAAAATCTTGATAAAAGTCACAAGTTTTATAGGTCAAGTTTCCTCTCTGAGTGGGTACCTATCCCTACTGACCATATCTGATCAAGCTCATGTACAACAAGATCAGGAAATCTACTGCAATTGAAGGTCATATTTTACTTTTTCTTTTGAAATACTGTTGACTATTGACAGAATTACATACTGTACTATACATACCTTAGATCTATCATGCTCATCTATCACTCTGCATTGCATATCAAATTGAGGTTGACACGTTGCATTTGAATAAAACAGTGGTAGAACATGCATACTCATTTACACTTCAATATTAATTGTTACATTTTTATGCACTAAATAAATGTACATAATTGGTAAAATGCATGGGAATTAAGTCAAATTAGCCAAATATGCATGGTTAAAAACAAGTATTTCCCTACTTTTGCATTGCTATATAGCAAGATATGTAGTAAGATACATGAAATATTGTTATACTAAAATGATTTATGACTCTATGTGGAATCATTTAAATGAATAATTTCCATAACCTCATAAAATAGAATAAGGCTTTCACTGAGTGTAGAATGCAGTTCAGAATGTAGACTCCATCGTTATCCTACAAATGAAAGGGATGGTTTCCTAAGTGGAATGCCATTGAGTGGACAGGTCAAACTTGGGACAATTTGTAGATTTAGTTCAGGCATCCTCAAACCTTATCCCACAGAATTGCCCCTCAGGGTCAGCGATGTCGAACTACAGCAAAACCTACGGAGAGGTGAAGAAGAGTGTGATTACAGTTGATCAAGTGACTTTAGATAGACTCTCCTTGAAAACTAGCTTTGCCACCCTAGACATTGTATGCTTTTGCTGGTCAAAAATATGTTTTCACAAAGAATAGTCTTTTAAAAGTATGGTTGTCACTCAGATCATCCACAATACTTTCCCAATACTTTCAAATCACAGCAGAAAAAAGCATGTCATATGATTTGAGAACTTATATTCCTGTGAGTTGAAAATAGAAATGTTAAAAATTCTTTAGAAATATATACTGGAATAGTAAATAATTAAATGTGGTAATAACATCTGGGCTAGATAAGTACAGAAGAGCAAAAAAGAAAAAAAAAGCAAGCAAATCCATGTTAAAACAGCGTATATTGTGTATGCTCCCAGGTTCGGGGTATACGCATTAACTAAAGAGCAAATACTGGAGAGATCAAAACAAGAATAGTATTATTCTTAAGAAATAAATTAGTCCCTGTTTTTCCCAATAAGCTTTCACCAACATTTTCCCCCATTTTTTTCCTTCATCCTTGGCTAAAGCTCCTTAGAACCTAATCACTTTTCTAGAGATACACAGCTCTGGTTCTCAACCTGGGAGGGCAAAAGTGATATTTTTTGGCCAGGGACTTTTTTGTTGTAGAGGGCTGTCTTGTGCATTTTAAGATGTTTAATGGCATTCTTGGTTTCCACTCAATAGATGATAGGAGCTTCTTTCCACCTAAGTTGTGACAATTAATAATGTCTTCATACATAGTCAAATATTCCCTAGGGAGCAAAATTGCCCCCTGTTGTGGACTACTGTTACAGAGAGAGGGGAATTATAATCAAAGGCAGGGCTGCTGAAGAAAGTAAAAAGGTTTGTCATATCAGAAAAGACTAAGCAATGGAGCAAAACATTTGCAAGTGATTGCATAGAACTCTGAAATAAATTAGTGTGAAATTTTCAGTTCAACAATGGTCACGTATCACTACAATAACTATGAACAACAAATATTTTACACTGCCATAATACAGAGATACTTTATGGTGAAAGCATTGTGTATGCGAGGGTAGAACAAGATGATTTGTGTTCCCTTTATGTTCCCAAGCCATTAAAAATAGCTAGACTTTTTTTTACTCTATTCCTATTAAAGAAGATAGGAAAAAATAAGTATTTGAAGAATATTTTCCAAAAACCATGATTTTATTTAGACCAATTAGTACTCATGTGAAAAAAAATGTGTTTCCCTTAGATTTTGTTCATGCATGGTAATATTAATTTAAAAGGTTTTCTCTGATTGGCAGCTGTCCTTCAATTTATAGTTCAGAGAAGAGATTTCCACCACCTGAAATATAGTGTATTTATATGGCCCCTCTCAGCATAATGCTTTCTGTGATGTTGTGGTAGCATGACATTTCTTAATACGGCTCTTCTATCCATGTCTCTGTGAGCCCAGGTGAATGATTGGATAGGGGTGTGACACTACTAGAGGGGATTGGTCAGTTTTAGTTGCAACTCCCCCGGCTCTAAGGATCACTTGTTTGGAGAGAAGACAGAAATCCCAACACTTTTAGAATTAGAGCATGTTTGAGAGCTCTGTCTTCAGTGGGGAGGCTGAGACCATGAGGCTGTGAGGCACAGCCGCCATCCAGCTTCCTGACTCGCAGAGCCAGAGGCTAAGGGGCCCAGAGGCTGACACACTAAGGACTGAAGAGAGATCTGCCTGCTGGCGGAGGAGAGATCTTGCTGTGGACCGATGACTGGATCCTTACAGGGTACTAACTCTGGCTTGGGGTAACCTGTTAACCTCCCTAATAAATGTCCTTAATGGCTGGTGTCAGAAGAGGTAAAGAAAGATAAAGGGTGGGGGCATGTGTGATCTCTGTCTCGTGGCAACAGGGAAGCCAGAAGAAGCCTGAGATGGCTACCTCCACATCATGTTTTGCTGTTTTATTATAAAGTCTAGCCTCTATGTCTTTGATGACAATCCCATAGGGGGAGTTCTCTGTTATGCTATTGGGCAGAATTAAGGTGGGATCTGTTCAGAGTGTCAAACTTACTAGAGGGTATAAGGCAATTCATAATCTTTTGTTTCCTTGGGATTATGGTCTGCTGAAAGACAATAAAGCACAGCTCCATCAAGGCCATCCCCCATGTCTAAAGAGCCATCTAAGAAACAAGACCAGAGAGAATCCCAGGAACATCAAGAAACACGAGCCATCAGCAGAGCACCTTCAGAGTCCCTGCTTCAAGTGGCAGAGTCCAGGACCAGAGGATAAGAGGCTGGGGCACGTAAACTATGGGACAGAGGCAAGGAGCCATAGAGTGACCAGAGGCCAAGGCCAGGAGACCATGAGGCAGAGCAGAGGAGCAGTGCCAAGACTGAGACTGTAAGACAGGGCCATGGAGGCAGGGGCCAAAGAACCTTGTTCCTAAGAGGCTGAGGACTAGAGAGAGACATGACTGATGACTGAGGAGGGGCGTTGCGGTGGACCAGTGACTGTAGCTTTAAGGTGTTCTGATCCCGGCTTGTGGAAACCTGGTAACTTCCCTCTTAAACCCCATAATTGAGAATCGTCTATGAGTTCCACGAGGCCATTTCAGCCCTAGCAGAAAAAGACAGTCGTATGGGAGGGACAGTTGGTGTCAGGATACATAAAGAAAGAAGAAAGATGGGAGGCAGAGGCGGGTCTGACCTCTGCCTTGTAGAAAAATAGATACAAAGGCGTTGGGCAGATGTGAAGATGGATTCTTCTTCTATCTTGGGTAGTCAGAGCAGGTCACGAGTGGCTACTGTGCCGTTCGCTCACCACCCTGAAAGGGATCTCCTTATAAACTGGTAAAGTTTGACTGTATTATTCTGTGTGCCAAGTTTGGCTACCTGACATTGTGAACGATGAATGAGGCTGGCTTCTGACTGATTGGCCGTGTTTAGGAGACTATGAGACAGAGGGTTTGTGTTTGGGTGAGAGAAGGTCTGGGGTCACTATCCGGAGCTCAGGCCAAAGAAACTCAATGAAGACAGAACCTATGGAGGAAGAACAGGGAGCAAAGTGTGGGAAGATAAATCCCACACACGCAAGGCATCAGACCATCCCACTGAAAGTGCAAACATTGGGTTGATAGCTAGAAAGGAGGAAGTTAGAGAAGAGTGTTGTTCTGTGAGACATTTTGGAGATTTCATTCCATTTGGAAGTGAGTTAATTTGTTTACTGTGCCAACCTGGCCGATAAACGTGGGATTAATTGAAGGGCGGAAGAATAAATGGCTCGGTTAGCCTCGCCTTTCTAGTTCTCGGGTCTCTTGCTTTGTGATGGTCGGACCAGGATGCAGCTGCCTTAGCCAATTCCCAGTTTCAGCTGGCAAGGCTGACTTCCTACAAGACATCACCAAAGAGAAGCCACATATACCTACCCCGATGCAGCCCTGGGTGCTGGAGCAGCCGTGTAGAGACCCCTGCCAGCACTGAGATGCTTACACATTCACTGACTCGGCTTTCCTCCTGCAGTCGGCATCATCGCGTCTGCTTTGTGAGATGGAGGAGGACTCTGTGGATTGGTGTTGGACATATGGGTTAATGGGTTAATGTTGGACTTGTGGGCTTGGGCAGCACTGGGTTGAGATGTTTTCTTGATGCTCACTTAACCTGTTTATACATGAGTTTCTGTGTCTTATACATAAGTTTCTGTGGATTTGTTTCTCTAAAGTACCCAGACTAATACAGGAAATAAACAAAGAAATGTGTTGGCCCAACTCTAAAGTTGTATGGCCTTTACAACAAGATTGCTGGGGTCCAATAAGAGAGCTCAGACAGTTCTGATCTTTTTCTCTGAGGTTCTACCTCACTCCTCCCAGAAATCATGAGAATGATAAAGATAAGTGGGTTTCAGAGGGAGCTGCAAAATGTATGTGAAAGAAGTAAATAATTAGTTTCTATTCACTTGCATTTTGAATATTAAAGTCAATAAGCAATTACATATATATGCAGCTGACCCTTGAGCAACACAGGTTTGAACTCTGCAGGTCCAATTTATAGGTGGATTGTTAAGGAATTTGTCCTTCCCCCTCCCCCAGAAAACGTGGTGGCTGAGTAAGCATTGATTAGGTAAGGTTCATAATAATAGTCCTGGGGAAGTTGCATGGGAGTGGTTCTTGGAGAGGTGCAGGTGACTGTCAGAAAGGAGGCGCATGCCTCGGGCTTCACAGGCTGCCTACCACACAACTCCATAGGGCATCATTCATAGAGCCTCCAGTGGAAGCCACTCTTCTGGAGTCTGACAGAACTTGCAAGGACAGATGAGACATCATAAGGAACAGAACCAAAGCAGATCACAACGAAAATTGTAGGCAATTTCTTCCGTTTTTCAGAGTTGCTAATGCATTAAGAAACATCATTGTGATTTAGCTCAATCAGCAATACAATACAATCAAATTTTGAAAGCATTTTAGGAAAGAATTATTTCTCTTTAGTATTGTATATTGACCAGCTCATCATTAGTGCTAAACAATTGTTCAGAATTAAATAATGTAATATATGAAAAGTTGGATATTCAAGATGTTTCACATTGAATACCTAAGATACTTACAAGTCCTCCAGACATCTCTTGTTTACAGAAACAAAAACAAGACAAAGCAACAAACAGAAGCATCTTTTGTTTCTGTTTACTGAGAGGTCCAGAAAATGTCAGTTGTCTACTTTCTGTTGGTTTTTGCGAGTCTCATTTACAATGAATTTGTGGACATCAACTTGAAACTTTCTTTACGGTTCAAAAAAACCCTCCAGTACAATATGCCAAAACACAAGAGGAAAGTGTCAGGTGTCTACAGACCCCAACCAGGCACATTCAGCGACAACCAGAATCTTCACCTTCTCTCAGTTTGGTTCCAGTTAACCCTTTCCTGGACTAGACTTTAACTGCCAACAAAGTCTAAAAGCAATAATGTGTCACTGGCTTGGGATTTCCTAGTGACGTTTATATCAAAAGGGAATTCTCCTGTCTTCAACGGTGCCATTCAGCTGTAACCTAAAGCTAACCTGTTTATCTATAATCCCCAGCAAGTTCATGATCTGTCATTTCTTCCTTATCAGATTAATTATCAACCAGAAAATAAAGTCCACCCCTGAAAAACATTGGCCTTTTTACCTCTCCTCTGCTCCTATTCTATACCCTTTATTTTCCTATCACTGTGTGGCTTTCTGATACTTAAAAGATTTAATAAATCTTTTTAAGCAAAGCTTAAAAGCCTTTGCTATGTATATTCCAGGCCTCTGGGAACTTTCCAGAAATGTGGAATCTCAGGATCCACCCCAGGCCTATAAATCAGAGAATGGGTTTTAATAAAATGTCATTCCATGCTTGTGCACAGCAAAGTTCGAAAAGCCAAAGAAACAGTTGTCCAGTTGATGCTGACTCATGGTGAACCAGGTGACTCAGCGTGGAACCATGCATCACGCAGCACAGGATTTCCGATGGCTGATTGTTCAGAAGTAGATCACCAGGAGGTTACTTTGAGGGCTCAGGTGTGCCTGACCCAAGCCATGGTCTTTGCCATTGCCTTTGTGCATGTGAAAGGTGCGCCTTGAATCGAGAAGAGGGCAAATGGATCTATGCATGTGACTTGTGGTGCTGGAGAAGAATATTGAACATACGGTGGACTGCTAAACAGACAAGCCTATCTGTCTTGGAATAGGTGGAGCCAATAGGCTCCTTCCAGGCATGGATGGGGAGAATGTACCGCACGCACTCTGTGCATGTTGTCGGGAGAGGCGGTCCCCTGAGAAGGGCATCCTGCTTGGGAACTAGAAGGGCAGGGCAAACGAGGGAGGAGGATGGGCACGGTGGCTCAAGCATAGGAACACTGGTGAGGAGGCCGCAGACCAGGCAGCATTTCTTGCTATTGCGCCGGGGGTCGAAATGAGTCTGAACCAACTCGATGGCACCTAACAACCACAACAAGACCTCCAGCCTTTCCTTCTGAGTAGTCTCTGATGCTTGCCGTTATCATCAGAGTGCATAACCATGTGCAGCAATGTTTGAAAAGTACTGTTTTTGCCTAGATGGTGTTTGAAATTACATGGATACCATGCACATCAATTACTTTAGCAAAACCACACTAAACACAAACATAGGCACACACATACATACATGCACAGCTGGAAAACACAATGGAGTATGGCAATTTTTCCAAACAGAAATGATGTGGGTAGCAGAAATCTCATGTACAAAGGAGGAGATGGCGAGGCAATCAGAAAACGAGGAAGACCACACGACCATGGGACACACAGACTCTAATTAGAAGCTGCGAAACTTCCAAGTTTGGGAGCTAATTCTATTAATTCAGCTCTTAAAGACACCCCAGAAAATGTAGAGAATTTGGTTCTCTCTTCATATCTGTCTTCCAATAAAGACACTGCTCACCTCATAGCCTGTTTTGAAGGGATTAGAGCCTGTCTCAGGTGGGTCCAGTCCTACAGGGCTCAGCCTCCTATCAGCTGTTCCACCTGACTGTTCTTGTGCTCTGTGGGAATGGGCGGCCTGTCGTGCCTCACTGCTTAATTATTATATTAGCATACTGACGCTTCCATGATTAGTGCTTCTCTGCGCGGGTGTTTATTCTATAGAAAAGCCCTTCGGTGATTTGCAATGAAGGTGATTTTTCTTGTCAGCTTACTTCAAAATTCCAATAAGTATAAATCCAACGCAATTTAAGTTTTACCAATGTTTGCTTCCATTTCATTCTGCTCTCTCTCTCCTTCCAGTTCCTCTCTTCTTCCAAGTACGAAACTTCATTTCCTGAATGCAAAGTCGACTGCAACATTTCCCAGAATACATAGTTTCACTTTGCTTGTCCGTCTCCGTGATGCAGGGCACCTTTGCCCAAAATGGGCAGATTCTGGCCTGCCCCGTACCACTACCTCGGAGCACACTGTGAACCTTGGCCCACTTAGCAGAGGTTTGCACACTAACAAATTGAAAACTAATGGAAGTTCATATCCGTTAGTATAAAGCAAATGAATAAAAGCTTTTTTGGAGCATTTCATATATGAAACTGCCATCTCCCAAATTAATAGTCAATTTTATACCTGCTCCCTAGTTTAAACCTGTATAGTGCTGGGAAGAGAATGTCCATCCCTCTCTCTCTCTCTCTCTCACACACACACACACACACACACACACACAAAAGGAGTTCCAAGTTAACATTCACTTCTTCTCTGGTGAGAGTTCTTAAAAAGTTTTTAAGTCCTGTTTCTAAGTATTTGAACAAGACCCCACTGTATGTCCTGTTCTTTAAAATTTTAGCATATTAAGGATTAAAGTAAAGAATAAATAATGACTTAATTTCAGCTATGGACATGCCCTGGTGATTATTCATTTTTTTGATTCAGGGAAAGAACTATTCCCCCCACATGTTGGAAGTCTAACGAGCAGGCATCACACTTTGTTCATTTGTGTAGCCTCCTGACACACGCACCTGAATTAGAACTTGGTACCTAGTTGATGCTCAAAGAAGCTGCTGAACTGTAAGTTGACTCTCAATGTGGCATAAAGTTGTTGACATTTCGTTTTCGTTACATCAGATATGACAACAGCAACAGGAAGAGAAAAAAATTTAGGCAAAGCAAAACTAAGAGCCCCTACCTTGATACTCAAATCAGGATACTAAATAGATAAGGTACTTTTGATCCATTCACCTATGGCTTCTCCTCTGTCCCCCTAAAAAGTCTCCTTAAGAATTCTTTCCTAATTAATATTACAAAAACTAATCCTATAAAAAAATTTTTCCCAGAAATCTCTTTTGTTAAAGTGTTTCACAATAGAACTATGTTCATTTTCAGATATTAATTTGGGGGAGTTTTTCATGCTTTATATCATTTTCACCTTCTAAACCCCACTCAGTACCTAATATAAGTAGAACAATGCTTTACACACACGATGACATTTCTATGATTAAGAGCTACTGTCAAGTTAAACAGAATTTCTTTGGTCATGCAAACTATGGGGGGCAGGATGGTGCTGGACTTGAAAACCAATCAGCAATGGCCCCCAAACCACCAAACCACAACTTAACCTCACTTTAATCACAAGTGTTCACCCCTCAATGTGCACAGCTGATATGTTGCCCAGTAGACTCAGAATAGGTTAGTTCCAACCAAATTCAAGTTAAGTGCTGGCCACTAGAGATACAGTGGCGGGGGGTGGGGGGGGACGTGTTACAAGAACTGGCTTTGCACTCAGATGAGAATGTTATCTTGTGTGGAAATTAAGAGCAAAGCACAAAGGGAAATTAAGAATAGAGCTTACAGGAAAGTTCATTTGGAAGAAAGGCAATGAAAGAGGGAAAAAGCATTAAGGAACACATCAGCAAGAAAATGCATTATCAACTCTCATCTTCAATTGTCAGGTTTCAAATCTCAGTTATTTTTTAAATTCCTTTTCAATGCAACTGAACAATAATTAAGCACCCACTTAAACTCCTCGCATTCTTGGGGGAAGGCATGTATGTTTTATAAAAATAGTAAGTGGGAAGCAACATGAAAATGGATAGAGAACTTGTGGATAAAATGCAAACCTGGGATGAAGAGTCAGTAAACTTGACCCCAAGGAAGGTTATGTTCATGGTCAGGCTTCACGAAGGGGAAGAATTTTCTCAGCAGTAAAAATGGGGAAAGGATGCTAAGTAGGAAAACTAAAGGCTGGATCCAGAAATCTTAGGAAATTCCAAAACTTATAAAACACCATGTTATATTCAAAGAAAAAGAATGGGTACAAGGTTAAAAAATATGGGATGGAGATGAAATTGTGAGAAATGAAAAAGAATTTTGAATTGTCTCAAGGTAATTGAAACTGGACAAAAAAAATAAACATATCTATATTTTAAAGGCAGTTTTCCTCGCTAGGCCACAAAATTCAGTCATTTCTCTCTCCAGTGCCCTTAACATCTGAAACCTTGTGTGTGTGCATGTGTGTGCATGTGTGTGTTGTTGTTGTTTTGTTACTATTGGCACCCAATCAGGCCTTTTCCCCTGTATGAATATCTAGCATAATTTTCTAACAGATCACCTGACTACTTATCTCTCTTCCTCTAATACAATATTTGCACAAGTGTGAAGCAAATTTAAATTTCAACCGAATCACAAGGGCTAAAATTAGTTGCCTACACACACACAAACACACACACACACACACACACACAGAGTCATGACAACTTCACTGGTATGCTTACCAAGACCTCTAGTTAGCTAGCTATCCATCCACCCACCCATCCATCCATTGATCCATCTCTGCCAGAAAGTACAGGTAAAGGATACTAAATTGGGAATGGACCATCTACATTGCTAAAACCAAAAGCTCGAGACCTACATGAGTAATTTGAAGTTTCTTATAAGATA
Source organism: Echinops telfairi (assembly GCF_000313985.2). Taxonomy (NCBI): domain Eukaryota; kingdom Metazoa; phylum Chordata; class Mammalia; order Afrosoricida; family Tenrecidae; genus Echinops; species Echinops telfairi. Next base: position 32,550,229 of record NW_022103900.1, read on the forward strand.
TGATAAAATAATAATAAATTATAAATTATCAGGGGTTTCGGGGGGAGGGGGGAGGGGGGAGTGGGGAGGGGGGGCATGAGCTGACACCAAGGGCTCAAGTGGAAAGCGGGTGTTGTGAGAATGATGAAGTCAACATATGTACTAATGTGCAGGACACAAATGACGTATGAACGGATTGTGATGAGTTGTATGAGCCCCTAATAAAATGATTATTTAATTTAAAAAATATATACAACACCAACTACCCACCTAAGAAATCTAAGTGTTCATCAGAAAGGCCTCTTCCACCTTGTCTGGGTGTAATTATTTTTCATTCATTCTCCTGAACCATGGACCTAAACCAAATAAATCAGTAACTCACCAGTCTTTATGCCTGCTACACACTGTCCCAAACACTAGGAAAGTTTGCATCTGACGTTCCATCCCTTTTATGACAATTCTACCCATTCATTCTTCAAGCCTCAACTGTTAACCACCCACAGGTTGACTTCCATTCTCACCTCATTGGGTATATTAAAATCTTCGCCCTTCACTTAACCTGATTTTAAGAAATACAATGGCTAAGCATTCAGCTTCCAATAGAATGGTTGGTGGTTAAAACTCATGGAGCTCCCTGTGGGGGAAGACGTAACATTCTTTTTCCATAAATGTTGAAGCCTTGGAAGTTTCCATGAGAAGCAGTTCTACTCTGTTCTACAGTCTCTGTGAGTTAGAATGAACTGGAAGACAATGAGTTACCCCATTTTACTATGACGTTGTTGGCTACCCTTGGGTCAGCCACCAATTGATGGTGACCCCCTGCACCATAGGAGTGAACTACTGTGACCTCCAAGACTTTCCTTGGCTGATGTTCAGAAAGAGACCACCAGGTTTACTTCCTAGTCTATCTCAGTCTGGGAACTCACTGAAGCATTCAAATCTCCCTGACAGATGAGAGGTGGCTTCACTTGCTTGGGAATTTCTCCTGGGTCTACCATGTAGCACTATTACGTCTTTCAGAAAAAAAATAAATACAAGACTGGTCTCAATGACCAGTAGAGATTAAAGTTGTCCCAAATGTCCAACTTTTCAAAAATGCTCAACTACTCCACAATCCCTGATATCAGCCACCTCTCTGCCCTTAGTATATTGCCTCATGCCCCAGGGTCTCCAATCCCCTGCCAGGTTGCACAGAGCGCATAAGCCATTAAGGAAATGGCTCATGCATTTCGGAGCATGGGTAATTCTCAGATCCAAACATCAGATATCTATCTGGAGGATTCTAACCTACTGAAAAATTAAATTTTTAGCTTTGTTTAATTATAATTAATTCAAAGTTTAAAGCCACGTGTAGCTAATGGCTTCCATTTTGGCTAGTCCCAGCCAAGACTAGCATTTATTCTTCTACTTTGTTGTAAAGCAAAGATTTTGAAAATGATGCTTTGGGGAAATAACGTAGCTATAAGATAACTTTATTACCTCACAGAGACCCTACAGGACGTAGCAGAACTGCCCGGGTGTGTTTCCAAGACTGTCAATCTTTAGAGGATTAGAAAGCCATCTTTCCCCCACAGAACACCTGGTGGTTTTCAACTTGTGATCTGGCGGTTAGTTGCCCAATGAGTAACCCACCAGGGACCCTCTGAGTCTGCACTGACTGGAGAGCAAGGAGTGGGTGCCATTGAGGAAGGCCCTTAAGGAATTACAAGTTAGCCATTCAGACTCACTAGCAAGGGAAGCTAGAGTAGAATAGGACAAGTCAACTCTGCTTATGAATCAGAATCAATTTGATGCAAAAATGGGTCAGAATAGCCTTGCAGCACTGTTGGGTGAACAGTGGGCTGCTAACTACAAGATGAGCAGTTCAAATCCACCAATCACTGTGTGGGACAAAGACGAGGCCATCTGTTCCCATTAAAGATTCACCGCTTCAAAATCCTGTATAGGGTCACTGCGAGTTGGAATCCACTTGATGCCACTTGGTTTGGTTTTTTTGGCTTTTAGGGTTATAGACAGGAGGCATGGGGACATTGTGGGTTAGACATTGGGCTGCTAAGTACAAGATTTATGATTCTAAACCACCAGTGCTTGCCCCATAGAAGAAAGGTGGTTGGCTGCTCCCATCGAGATCGACGGTCTTGGAAACCCTAAAGAGGGTCACTAAGGATTGGAATTTATTCCATTGGATTTGTTTTCTGGCTCAAGGCTCACATGAAGGAAACCTGGCAGTGAAGTCTTTATGCACTGTGTTGCTAATCACATGGTCAAAGCAAAAGGTTCCCACCCACTGGCTCGCCTTGGGGGAGAAAAGACTGCAGTGGAGAAAAGAAAACACAGGGCGCACTTCTACTCTGCCACACGAGGTTGCCAAGTATCCAAACAGCTGCATGGCAGATCATTTGGGTTCTAAACTGGGTCCTTCATTTACAAATGGTGGGACTTTGTAAAGCACTTCCCTTCTCATTGGCAAAATGAGGGTGAAATATAATATATCCAGCGTAGGGCTGTGAGTCAGAACGAACGAGGCGGCGCCCAACCACCCCCACCACCTGGAACGATGATGAACTTTAGCATCTGGCCCATCATGAATGTGATGTGTTAGCTGCTGTTATTCTTCGTGAAATTTCCTCTCCCATTACCAAGTATCTCTTCTTCATTGAAACAGATGCCTAAGAGCAGTCCATACAATGAATGCAGGTCCGGTATATCAGCTTCAGAGATTTGTAGTTGAAAATAGACAAGCCATTAAATATCAGAACGCCACCTCCACCTTCAGTGTTACATCAAGTGCTTCCTTTCTGCGCTGGTTCAGTCATAACTCTGATGATCGCTTTCTTGAAAGAGACCAGGAGAGTTGTATTTACTAAAGTTATGAAATTTGCTGATGCTGATTGGAAGGTACTGTTGCTTGAGAGATGAGAATAATGTAGCTTTGTTCCAAGGAAATGGTAAGTGTTGCAATCCCCCCACCCCCCACCCTGTCTGTGATTATGAAGCTTTTTTTTTTTTTTTGCATCACCTACACCATAAAACATACTAATCTCCATAGGGGAATATGTATGATTTAGTTGCTGGAATTAGAAGTAGAACAGTCTTTTTATTTAATACAGGCTGAGATAAATTCAGATTAAGTACATATTGTATAAAGAAAATAGGTGACAACATCCATTACAAAGGCAGTATATAGGAATTTGACTTTCCCATGTCTATCAGGCCACATACACATGTCCCCACACGATTTTAAATTGAGTGACTCAATTGTGCACTAGATTTAGGTTATACATCTTCCTTTCACAAAGTATTATTGATCTACTCTCACTGCAGGTTTTTTTCTTCCTTGAGGAAAAAGAGTTTCCTTTATTATTTTGGTCAAAGTTTCATGATGACCTTTGGTGTGACTGATGATGTAACATAATATACCATTCTAGCACATCAATCCATACACTTGTGCTCCTCTCTGTTTAGATATCAGTCCTCAAATCTTTCAAAAGATCAATCTAAATAAATAACAAGTTAGCTTTCAGGCAAACAAATGAATTTGCATTGTTTTATATTCATCATAAATATTTCACTTAATTACCGAGGTACCTTGTTCAGAAACACAAAACAACATTATAAATTAATTAGTGCTGTCCCTGCTGATTATTTAGAAGTTCTGTGGAATGTAAAAGCCAAGGTAAAAACAGGCTTCAGCACCCAGTGTGAGCACACACTGTATCCAAACACAGAAGCCCTGTTGTTTCATAGTATAATTTGTGAAGTGCAATTTGAACCACCAAGGTTTTGTCTTTTCTCAGGTGCTTCCCCATTCATTTTCAAACTCAAGGTCAACCAAACCCTCATGTTTTTTTTTCATTTTATATCATACACACAGACAAAAACGCCTATGACCTTGAAATTGATTAAAGCAGGTATTTTCCTCTCATTGCAAAGTCATAAAATTGTAATATTACTAAAAGGTAACAGAAAAATTTCAAAGATACAGAGGGTCTTCAGTGTGAGACAAATACACTCTCAGTATGTAAGTGTCACTGGAGCCAATATTTTATATAAATCTCAAGGTCTCCTTAGTTGTCTCCAAAATCAAAGACAAAACAGTTTTATCCAGGTTAGTATAACCTTATTAAAATAAACTTAACTCTTGATCGTGCCTTACCAGGCCTCCCACACCCACTTCACCACCAATTTGGATCACTTGTAGTTCCCTGGGCATGGTCAAGGGTAATGTAACAAAGAGGAATTGCTGAAAACCTGGTGGGGACTGAGCATGATAGTGGGACAGGAGGAAAGTCAAGGGAAATAGAGGAAAGAGCTG
>NW_022103900.1:32555482-32579153 GCF_000313985.2 Echinops telfairi
TTTTGAGAATGATAAGGGCAATGAATGTACAAATGTGCTTTACACAATTGATGTATGTATGGATTGTGATAAGAGTTGTTTGAGCCTGTAATAAAACAATTAAAAAAATATCTGTAAGATCTCCCAATAAAATGATTAATAAACAAAACAAAATAAAAAGAAATAGAGGAAAGAATGAGGAGGCAAATGGGTATTTATAGAGGTCTAAATAGAGGCATGTAAAAAATAAAAATAAATAAAATAAACTTAACTCTTAAATTATGACTTCCAAATAATTTGCTCATTGATAGTTTTCTAAGTGACAACAATACAGCCTCAAATGAAATACTGCAAAGTCCATCATTTCTGAGCATAACCGTCAACAGCAAGATAGCAATAGTTTATTAAAGTACAGCCATAATGTTTTGTGAAATATATATTAAAAGGTAATTCCACAGAAAAGTGACATCAATATTAAATTAGTTCCCAGTTGTTAATCCTTAAGACCATTTCAAAATCTGGCATTATATCACTATATGAGTATTATTTTAGATCTTTAAAATTATCTTCATGAGGTACAATGCTATTACAAAATATTAGAGATTCTGTTGTTTTCCTTTCTAGTGAGTGAATAACGGCCTGAAGGGATTTGTGCTTACAGTAAGGTGACCAGACGTCCCGCTTTGGGCGGGACAGTCCTGATTTTTAACAATTTTTCCCGCGTCCCACGGCGTTTTAAAAAAGTCCCAATTATTGGAAAGAATGCACGACAAGCTAGGGTATACGGTTTTCCGCTGCCATGTGGCTATTTCTCCAGGATAGGAGTTTTATCAATGGTGTCCCGTTTTACCAATGGTAAAATCTGATCACCTTCCTTACAAACCAAAGTCAAGGTAAACAAGAATATTTTGTTTAATCCACTGAAAAACACCAAATAAACGGTTTTGTTTATGTGGTAGTTACATAATTTGGTATCAATGTGGGACTTGAGAGGATCAACAGTGAAAGGGTGGAGTCTAGTCTGTCAATCAGATCATAGCCAATGAGACCTCTGTGTAGGCAAGGTTTTCTCCTGAGAATTCTGGGAATTCCTGGCTTTCCTCTCTGGAGACAGGAGACACTCTCTCTCCTCACTCCCTTGGAGACGCTCTTCTGACAAGACACATGGTGCTATGCTGATAAAGCCCATGCCCTGGAAGCTGAAGGAACCACATGGAGACCTGAGCCAGCATTGAGATACCTCTACTACCACTGGATCCACAAGGCTTTGCATCCACTAGCCTGTGCTCTTCCTGTATTCAGCATTATTGTGTGTGTTTTGTGAGACTGAAGAGGACTTTATAGATTGGTATCAGACATATGGGCTAATATCGTACTTAGGGACTTGATCTGGACTGAGCTGGGATGTTTTCTCAATATTCAATTGTACTTCCATATAAACCTGTTTCTTATACACATGAGTGTCTATGAATTTGTTTCTCTAGTCTACCCAGACTAACACAGTTGATATCATGCACTAATTCATAAACTCAATCTGATACCACCTCATTTAAATACATGGGGGTTTTGCTAAGTAGCTGGAGAATCCATTTTAATGCACCCTAATCCATGCGCTATATCTTAAGCATATTTCTTTGGGAAATGCTGATCAATGTTTTGTAGGAGATGAACGTAAAACAGGACACCAGTTAGCATGAAAATGGAAGAAAAATAACTAACCATGAAATAGAAATAAGTTCATGAGCCACATTCCAACGAAAGTAAGGGGGGGAATATATTCTATGTTTTGAAATGAATACATAGAATATATACAATGGTAGCAAAATATCCATGCATAGAAACCTCTGGTCACATCCTTTTGGCTGACACATTTAAACCTACTGAAACAAAAGTCAACTAGGAGATTTCTCAGCTGAAGTTTTACTGATCCTTCTTCTCTTTTGTTTTTACCATTGGTTAGTCATCATGCTCACAGTTTCTGAACCTTCTTTCCTAGCTGTACAAGGGAGTAAGAAAATTGTCGAAGCGGCTAGTTCATCTTATTAACATTTTCCCAGAGCTTTCCATGCATACTGATATTCTCTTCTCTCAGAAACATCAGCAAAACATTCATAGTCTCCATGCCACCTGACTTGATTCTCCACCCTGCCATGTCATGTCTTTGAACCAGCATCTTCTGTTCTGCCCATGGCTGTATAGATAACCCTAAGCCAGTGGTTCTCAACCTTCCTAATGCCATGACCCTTTCATACAGTTCCTCATGTTGGGGTGACCCCCCAACCCTAAAATTATGTTTGTTGCTACTTCATAACTGTAAGTTTGCTACTATTATGAATTGGGAGACACCTGTGAAGGGGTCGTTTGACCCCAAAGGTTGAGAATTGCTGCCCTAAGTCATTCAACTTGAACTGTCTTAACATGAGCTTGCTATTAGCCTTACAAGGATCCTTAGGGGCTTAGTGGTTAAACACTCAGCTGCTAACCAAAGATCATTTTGAACCCACCAGCCGCCCTCTAAGAGAGAGATGCCCTTTTCTCTAAAGATTTACAACCTTAGGAAGCCTAAAGGGTCACAGTGAGTTGCAGGCAACTGAGTGGCAAATGAGTTTGGTCTGGTTGTTAGCAGGGCCTAATAACAGTGGTTTTTAATATGTGATAACAGGAAAAAATTGTTTAAGTGTGTGCATGTGTAACTTGAATAAGACACTAGATATACATTTACACTAATGATTGAGATATTATGTATTTTAGATTGTTCACTGTCATAAAATGTAAATTGATGGTAGTAAATTGTTATGCTCCCTTTAATTTTAAAGTGTTTTCCATGTTTACTGAACTATAATCTAACCTATATAACACCCACAGAAGTTAAGCAATGGCTGACAGACAAGATAATTGATCATGTTATTGAATCCTGTCATGTTTACTCTGAGAGAAAATTATAGATCATTTTGCCCAGAATAGTATAAAAAATAAACATTACTATATTTATTAAATACTTGGGTGTGCATGGTTTTTTTCCTAAGGTCCAAGGTGCACTAAGCAGATTTTCTACCTTCTAAAAAAAAAGAAAAACACTCTGTCTTCAAATGGAGTGTATTAGTCTGGGTACTTTGGAGAAACAAATCCACAGCAACTCATGTATAAGAGAGAGTTTTATGCAAAGAAAATGTGCATCACGAAAACATCCCAACTCAATGCTGCCCAAGCCCACAAGTCCAACATTAACCCATACCCAACACCAGTCCACAAAGTCCTTCACCTCACAAAACAGAGGCAATAATGCCAACTGCAGGAGGAAAGCTGAGTCAGTGAACGTGTAAGCATCTCAGCACTGACAGGGGTCTCCACATGGCTGCTCCAGCACCCAGGGCTGCATCGGGATAGATCCATGCGGCTTCTCCTTGGGGATGTCTTGTAGGAAATCCATCTTGCAAGCTGAAGCAGGGAACTGCTAAGGCAGCTGCACCCGATGCAACCATCACAAAACAAAAAGACCCGAGAACTAGAAAGGCGAGGCTTCACCACCCATTTATCCCTCCGCCTTTCAACCAGCCCCACATGTGATTATCGGCCAGGCTGGAACAATTAACTAACTCATGGAGTAAAACATAGGCTGCTAAAAGCAAAGGTGTGGGATATAGAGCACTCATATTTATAGAGTGTTCACCTCCCTTTCCTAATTCCGTGGGCAGCACACGGTTGTTAGAAGAATGACAGACTATCATCAATTGATCCTACCAACTATTCCAATCTCTGAAACCTCACTCAGCCCTTCATTGCTACTTCAGAATCCTTCTCAGCCCATCTCTTTTCAACTGTCAATAACATTTCCTCAGTAACTAGTCTAAACCATGACCTGTTTTCAATCTCCACTCTCCCATACATTTCATTCTCATTATTATGCTTCCATTTCTTCCATTATGGAAAAAACACGGCCATAAGTTATATGTGCAGATTCTGTTTCCTCCATCTCAAAATTACCATTGCATCCTCTTTTCTCTCCCCTCCGTATCTTTAATATTAGGGGGAAAGTGTATAAACCACAACTCTGTCTCTTGTGTTCTTCATTCCTCTTATCCCACATCTAAGGAGTCCTGGAGCTGTGACGGTTCAGATCCACCAGGCGCCCTGCAGGAGATCGATGTGGGAGTCTGCTTCCATAAGGATTTTTACTTTGGAAACTGTCTGGAGCAGTTCGAATCTGTCCTATAGGATTTCTGTGAGTCAGATTTGACTGGACAGCAATAGATGTAATCCCTTCTCTTCGACTCATTCACTCATCTATTTATTCAATCCATCCAAAAATGCTTTCATTTGGTCAATCAAGAAATAACTTCGGGTAACACAAAATGTTTCAGTACAGTATTTAGTATAATTAAAAGTTTGAAGCCTGTGGGTTCTATAACCTACTATATCATTTTCTATGTGTATGAGTATAGGAATGTTCATCTCTCTGGTGTTCAGTTTGTTCCGATGTAAAATTAGCAATACCTCCTTCTTACACTAGTATGAAAATTAAACAAGAAATGGCCAATAACACTTTTCTTAGCCAATAATAATCTTTGTTTCAAGATATAGAGCTAGGTTAAGAAAATAGATAGCTGAAGTGTGTGGTTTTCAAGGATATACATATATACTGCTCACTATCTCATTAGCAACTTTCTCATCATTAAATAATTCCCATTTAAAACAATGACCACAAATCTACTATCCAACTAAACTATTTTTTCATTAATAAATAATGTCCAGCAGTAATGAAAGTAGCACTGGATGTATAGGTTAGCTTTGAGTCAACTTGGCTGGGTCACGATTCCCAGTGATTTGGCATTTACATAATGATATAATCATCCTCCGTTTTGTGATTTGAAGAAAATTGTCATCCTCTGTTTTGGATAATGCTGATTTTTGCATAACATTCTGGTCTCCATGAACTCTCCATTTTAATAAGTGAGGAGTGGCAAAACAGACACATGTATAGATATCAAGTCCTTTTTGGAAAAAGTGGAATTGGAAGACCAAGGAATCCCTCCCAGTTTCTGAAGTCCCCTAATCTGCATATGTAAATGTGTGTAGATGTGGAAGAAGTACTAAATAGATACTTAAGTGAGCTGAAGTACTTGAAATGCTGTGCTCCAGAATACTATACTCTCACTCTTGACTCTAGTTATTAAAACAGCAAGTTAAATATTAACCAAATAAATCTAGTAATAATATAAAAACAGTAGTATATTTGACCCCATAAGATCTATATTAAGAATACTAGGATGGATTGTTTTACCAACAACAAAAAAGAAAAATGTAACATGAGAAATATGAGACTTAAATAAAAACAACTATCAAGGTTTATTGAAAGATATAAATTTTGAGAACAAAAAGAAAATTAAATAATAGATAAGTCTGAGCCTTGGTAGCATAATGGTTATGCATTGAGCTGCTAATTGCAAGGTTAGCAGTTCAAAGCCACCAGCCACATCCTGGGAGAAACATGAGGCTTTCTCTAGTAAGAGTTATCATCTCAGAAACAAATGTGCAGGGCCAGTTCAACCGGCGTTCATAGGGTCAACATGAGTCAGAATTGACTTGGTAGCAATAAGTTTGAGTTTTGATTCCTAAATATCATAATAGCCAGAATAACCTGCATCTGGAACAAAATTCCAAGGAGGTTTTATTGCACTTGAAAAGAAAATCTAAAATGCTCATGTATCTGTAAAGCATTAGAGTTGAGAATGGTACAAAAATTTGATAAATACAGGTATAACATGGGTCACTTTTAGATATTAAAATATATTCCAGAAGTATGATCACTTAAATAGCATGAACAGTTCCTAATCAGCAGCCATGCAATATCTCAGAAGCAAGTCATAATCCATATGCAAATATATAGAATATTAGGAAGGTGACTTCATCAATAAGTAAGCTAAAATAGTATTTAATAATCAATTCATTTTTTGATTTTTTTAATACTGAATATTTATTCCATAGAAAATTGACAAAAAAGCATTCAAGTGTTTCATACCAAATAGCATCATAAGCAAACTGAAAATATGACTCAATATTTTACACTACTAGATTATAGTCCTAGTACATAAATCCTTCATGAAAATAAACAAGTAAAACCCAAACAAAAATTAAACTACTCTAAAAATCAAGTGGCAAAAGGAGTAAAAGTGCTAATGAGAATGTAAAAAGCAATGCACAGAATTACTAAGTCCAAATCAAAAGAAAATGCAAGATATGCTTCTGCCTGCCAAAATTAGAATTTAGAAAAACATATACCCCATGCTTGCTGGGATATAAATTAATACAGTGTTGTTTACTTGGTATATCTGGACTTCTGTTGTCCATTCATCTAGCCAATCAACAAATATTTGATGAGTATTTATTCTCTTTAAGGTTCTCTTTGAAGTAGTTGGAGTGTTGGTATCAACTTTAAATTGCTTCATTTCATTTATCCTAGCAACTGTAGAAATTCTATACAAAATAAACAATGATAAGTTAAAATATAAAAGTCTATATTTAGCATAATACAAAAGATAGAGCTTGGTTTTTAAAAAAAAAAAAAAGCAGACATATCTACCAGACCAGCATCCATCATTGTTGCTGTGGTTGTCGCCATCATCATTGTTGGTATTGTGCTCAAGTTGTTTCTGATGCACATTGACCCTGCACAGCAGAAGCAAACAGCCTAGCGCTGCACCGTCCTCACAATTATTCTTATGTCTGAGCCCATTGATACAGCCCCCACGTAAATGAATGTTGGTATTTCCATACTAGCAGCAGCCCTGATGGCATAGTGGGTTAAGAATTAGACTGTTGACCAGAAAGTACGCCATTCAAACCCAGGAAGATTTCAGTCTCAGAAACCGGGAAGATTTCAGTCTCAGAAACCTTAGGAAGATGCTGCACTCTAACCACTTGCTGATAATGGGTTCAACATTTGCATTTTGTATGCATGTCCAACTGTTTGTATGGTCTTCGTGCCATTTATTTTTCAAGAATATTAAAATTATCTAAGGTAATAAACTCTCACTTGATCAGCATCCATGCACCCTTTTAAAAAGGGCTTCCTACTTTCAACATTATATTGAATCTGCTCTACCTCAGGTCACCCCCCCCCCCATGAGTCCATTTTAAAGACAAGGTTTCTTGTGGTCTTCCCTCCTCTGTCTATATCATTGCACTGTGATCACCTCTTTTAACTTTCCTAACTAATACTTCTGAAGCCCATATGGGGTCGTAGGTTACTAACTGGGCTGCTACCCTCAAGGATAGCCGCTTCAAACCACTGCCTACTCCTGTCAGGAGTTCCAGTCTTGGAAATCCAAGGAGCAGCTCTCCCCTCTCCGATTGGTTCCCTATAAGTCAGAATCAACTCCACGGCAGTGAGTTTGGGGACTCAACACTTCATTGGTTCTTTTTCCTTACGACATCTTTAATGTGTTTCTCAATATTCTGTGCTGAGCCTTCCTCTCTTCCCATTTTCCTTACTCTTCCCTTTGAAAAAGCCCATTTCACACATTCAGTTCTCATCTCTATGCATGTAACTCACGAGTCTTCTGTTTTCATGCTAATGCTGGACCTCCCTTTTTTGTGTGTTTTTATCCCTCAGATACGTACTAAAAGTTGCCATTGGATGTTCTTCAAACATCTCAAACTCAACACATTTCAAATCAAACCCCCCTACTTAAACCTTCCATGACTTCTCTCATATTATTAATGGACTACATCTTTGTCATACTCCCCCTCATCCAGTTAGTTGCCCAACACCAATCAAGATTTTTATAGCTTTTCATTTCCTTTCTCTTCCTTTCCAACTCCAATATAACTACTCTTACCTCAGCATAGCTTGGCTCACTGTCATCGGAGTCGTGCCCTGGTTATTAGTATAACTTCTTCCATACTCTTCCTCTGACGAAAACATGGCTGGTTTGATTTTCCTACAATATCACTGTGATTATATCACTCCCTGATCCACTGGCATTCCACTATCTCTCAAATTAAGTAAATGTTCTTTCCTTGGCAAGGCATTCAAGATTCTGTTCAGTCCAATACTTCCCCTCATTTTTTTCCTCTACTCTTTTTGTACAGATGTTTTAAAATGGAACATTTCTATGGGCTGCCCTTTCTGAAACAATACAGTCCTTTCTAAAGATCCGGCATGACTATCACATTCACAGTGCAACCTTCCCTACAATATCTTTGTTTTAATCACTGTTAACATAACCACTGGCTTCTATTTGTCATGCATGGTGAACATATCTCTTCCCCAAGTATCATAAAGACCCTGAGGCTCCTTAAATAACATCAAATGAACTTTGAGAAACTACATTGCCTAACAGAGTGTCTTGCATATAGCAAATACTGAAGAATGAATCGATATACTTACAGGCAATAAATTAATACTTTTTAGTCATCCCTGTACTCATCTGGTCCTGGTGATGCTGTGGTTAAGCAGTAGGTTGCTAACTAAAAGGTTGGTGGTTGAAATCTTTCAGCTGTTCCTTGAGAGGAAGATGTTCTAACCTACTTCCTTAAAGATTTATAGTCTTGGAAACCCTATTGGACAGTCGGAATCAACTGGGCAGCATTAGGTTTGGTTTGGGGTGTTGTGTTGTACCAGTATATTTCCCTTGCTAATATGGTTTATTGACCTCCTCTGTACAATTGTTAAACTTCGAAACAGAAATCATATATGTCATTTAAGAACAGCTCATCATTGGCTGAGTAATTTGGGAAACCTGAGGAGCCCTGGTGGCACAGTGGTTACATGTTGGGCTGCTAGCCACAGGGTAGTCGTTCAAAGTCACCAACTGCTCTTCAAGAAAAGGATGAAGCTCTCTACTCCTGTGAACACTTACAATCTAAGAAACCTACAGGAGCAATTCCGTCCTGTCCTAGAGGATTGCCATGCGTCGCCATCAATTCAATGACCGTGAGTTTAGTATTTGGTTTGGTTACACACAAGGTAATATCAACAGATATTTTATCCCATTTTTCTTTAGTTTGTTTTGAAGGGTGTGATATTTAGAATGTAAAAAGAAATTCATTTTATGTATGATCATTTTACCTCTTGATAATTAAAGTTATGATTAGAGTTAAGATTATTTATTATCCAATTTAATGTTTACAAAACATCATAGGTGGGTGCTTAAATTCTTTAAAATTGTCATAATTGGATGTCCTCATAGTACGTGAATCAGGTAACTCTTTTGGTTGGCAGATTTTCAAACAGGGAAAAAAAAGCATCAAATGACCAGTCATTTCCCTGAACGTCTCTCATTTTAATAGCTATTACTCTCACTACATGCTCATCTCCCCGGAGATCCTGTGCTGGATGCTTTTCCTGAATAAGTCTTAGAAAAATTAAAGACAAATACAAGTCTCAGAAAACCCACAACATTTCTCTGTGAGACCTTCCTTCCACGTTAAACACAAATGGGGCCACCTGACAGGCCAGTCTTGCTCAGATCAGGTGAAGCTTTCCCTGGATGGATCTATTACACAAAACTGATCCCTCAACCCTGAGCCAAAAGAAACAAGAGAAAAAAACACAATAATATGGTAATATCATTCCAAAATCCCAACTGTATCTGTAAAACCTCAGCTGGAAGTTGATTTAACCTCTGGTATTGTCATGTGACCCCTGAGGTGGTACCTTCCCTTCTGTAAGTGAGGAGCACGATTCCCATTGCCCAGGGAAGCCAGAGTCCCCCAGTGACTTGGAAGAGTCTGGAGAAGGGCTCAGGTTTCATAGTTTATTGCAATTCTTCCAGCACTGAAATCTCCCGGAGCTGAAACTCATTCAGAAATGATGAGGCATTTGAAGCTGCCTGAAATCGGGGCTCTTCTACTAAAGTAATGGGCTAGTTCATATCCCACCTGAGAAAATGATTTTTAAAAATCACGTTCAGAGAAGAAAAAACAAAAACAAAGCAACCTTACAAGGGAGTAGAGTTAGAGATTATTAAGCTGACTTTGATTGAGTCTGGTTGAACTTTTTCGATGCCTAATAGCCCATCTGCACTGGAGGTTTTAAAACCCTGTGCTGATATTTTAATTTATCCCATCTGATTTCTGTGATAACTCCTTATACTCCAGATAATTGGGGAACTGAGCAAACAAATCACTGCCCTTCTGATGTTAGGGTAAATGCATTCCTATAGGCTTGCCAGATTTTGCAAAAAACCTCTCCCAATAACACAGTCTCACCAGGGTATCTCTCTCTGGGCAATTTTCCACGCCACAGAGTGAAGGGGAACAAGGTTAACATGAGGGGACATCACTGAGGCGAAGCCAGAATTTGGCCACCCTCCCACAAGAAGCGAAACAGAAATGACAGGCCCCTTTGCCTTCACGACATACTTGCTGCCACCTCTGGATGGCTGTGCCAGTGAATGGGGATTGGCTCTTGAGCCTCCTTCCCACCGGCTTCGTTGGGCCCACACTGTGTGCATTACCACATGGGCGTCATTCTATCAGGCTGATGGTCATAGCATGCTGTGAAGCCCAGTGAGGGTTGTAAGACAACATACATGAACTGGAGGGAGTCCCTCAGCAGAGGCCTTGTGAGGAGGGAGAGAGGGGGAGTATGTACTGAGAAGAGGCCGAGCAAGCTGGGGCTTCAATATGGAAGCCTGGGGAAAAGAGAGGGGCGCAGACAGGAGAGAAGCGCAAACTGACCCACGCAAAGCTGGAAGAGGAGAAACCGAAATAGGTGGAAGATCGTTTGGGGAGCAATTTAAAAGTTGGCTGAGGTGAGGCAAGATGGCAGCAAGCTGAGGGAGCTGCTCTCCCAGGGCACAGTGGCATGAGTCCCCAAAGGAGGGCTACATGGTAGGTCATCGTTGGGGGGGCGGGGCAGGAAAGAAAGGCAGAAATAGGAAATGGGTGGTTAAGGCAACTCCTACGCCCCCCCCCCCCCCAGGAAGTGCGTCTTCCACTGCAGCAGTCCTGTTGCCTTGGGCCACTCTGACATCAGTCCCCCCTGTGCAAACAGTCATTGTGGAAACAAGCGATGCACCGCCCCAGGAAAAGAGAACAACACTTTAAAGAAACAAAGCAATCTAAAATGTGTGTGTGTGTGTGTGTGTGTGTGTGTGTGTGTGTAGCGTAAGCATGCAGCATAAAATGCACGGGTTAAACAAGCACATTCAAGTTTTTTCAGAACTGTGAAGTGAGGGGCAGGGGCGCCAGAGCAGGAAAGAGAGGAGGAAGCGCGAGGAGAGCCTGTGAAAGAAAGGAGCCCCCCTGTACAGACAGCCTGACGCCAGATGGCTTCTTCTAATAAATATTCAACCTTAACTCCGTTCCCATGTAACTTTGTTGTAAAACTGCCAGCACACCCACACAGATCTGGGCCAGCAATGATTACAGTAGTACCCACAACATAGTGCACCAGAGGAAACAGACAGACAGGGTCCTGTCCACAGACAGGCAGGGCTGGGAGGAGTGAGTTGATGGACCTTTGCCTGAAATGCTTTGGAACGCCTAATAAGAAGTAGCCTTGGAGGGGAGGAAGTGGCCGGAGAAGAGAAATGGCCTTATCTCTTCTTTGCTTCAGATTTCAGTATTGGAAAGATACACAGCTTTTTTTTCTTTAGAACTTATATATAAGATAGTATACCTCAAATATTATTTTCCAACATAACCTCTGTTTTCCTACATTTATGAATAATGATGACCACATTCCAAGTCTCCCTTCCCTTTGTAACTATAGCCACGCATTAGACTTTGTTTTTCATCTCACCAGATGGAGAAAAATAGGCGATTTGTGGTCATTTTTTCTTCTTTACGGAAGAACACCGAGACATCTCGACCCCACTAGGAACCATTTTAAATTCAAATTCTATTTAGAGATATAGACCCCTCTTGATTCCAAGTAGAGGGAAAAAGGAAGTGTACATTTCAATGTTTCCTGGGAAGATAATTTGAAAATAATGATATCAGCATAAAATGCCATAATACTAATGTAATATATGGGGGTGTTGAACCAAATATTGTCCCAAACTCAGCATGAGAAAAATGGTGACATGGTGAAATATTATCTTACAAATATGTACTTCATAGCACTTTAAAATGTAATGTTAAAAAGAGTTATTAGGGAAAGATACAAAGCCTTTGAAATTTTAGTTTGCCAGTGATAAAACTGAAGTTTTGTAGCCAGAGATGCACTAAGCCAACTTAGCCAAATATAGCAATTTGGAGGAAATTAACATTCTTAGTGGAGGGCGGGGGGAGGAACTAGTTTCTAACTATCTACATTTAAAAAAAAATCTTAGATCTCATGTCACAAATTCTCTAGAAAATTTTAAAAAATCATTCTGAAAGAATTCTCGTAAGTCAAGATTTTTCTTACCGCAAACTCAAGGGTGCATATTTTGGAGGATTACCGATGAGCACTGATAACTCTGTGGGAATAGAGATGGGAGAAGAAACCAACCAAAGAAAAAAAACATTTAAACACTTATAAAAAGCTAGATAAGTTTGTTAAGTGCATACTGTTGTTTTGACAGTTTGAGAATCTGCACAGATTTTACATTTTATTACACTGACATCAAAGGCTGGATTGATAGGAAAGGACCACGTGTCTAACAAAGAGCGACAGATAACAAATTAGCATTTATTTTCTGGTGATATTAAACCTTCTAGTGGTAAATCATAGTATTCCTTCTTCCTGAAGAAGAAGAACAACAGAAAAAACTGTCTCAGCAAACTGAAAAAGCACTGGAAAGTTAAGGCTTCCCAATTAGGGCCACATTGGAGACCAATCCCTGAAAACATGTGTATATGTTGCACACGTGAAATACAAACAATGAAAACATATCTGTATACAAACTATGCAGTTGTGCATTCAAAAGAAGTAATGGCATGCAATAATGGGAAATTATTTGAACATCTGTTTGCACATTAATCTGCATATTTTTACACATGCAATCATCCATTTGCATCAGCATATTTTGCATGTCGCATACACACATTAGACACCTGTTATTAAAAACCAAGTCCATAATATGATGCTATTTCCCTTAAATATAATTCTTTTTTCAGGAGATCTCTCATAGAGTCAAAGGGTGATCCTTCAGTTGGAAAGCACACAATGTGTATAGGAGCATGTTAGCGAAGTACATATATACTTCTTCAACTCTCTATGGACGGTACACATCAGAGTTCAAAGAGGGAAGCAAATTGGCAAATAATGGGGGGAAAACAATCCCATGGCAGAAATGAATCAACATACACTCTGGCTCCTTCATTCTAGAAGAAAAAGTGAACAGAGTCTGAGAAATCTCGCTCTTGGACTATGTCAAGCTCCTTGTCTTCCCAGCACATGGTTAATAAATATTTGTTGCTTTTATTGTTGGTTGCTGTTGGGGGGTTTGGGGTTTATTTATTGTTGTTAATGAAACAACATGCAACGTAATTACAATTTTCCATTAATCAATAGTCTGCTGCATTTAGATGCTCTACTAGACTCTACGCTGATGGCTTCGTAGGTCTATCTCGTTTCATCCATTTGGAAAGAACCTTTGAACAAACATGAGGTGACTGAACTGGAAAGGGTTGGGTCCGGCTCCTAACTAGGAATGTGGCACTGGATTACTTTCTCTTTCAGTTGACTTTGTAAAACTGAGAGATGAGTCTGCCTGTGTTTAGTGTATGTACCACTATCCCTCCTCTAATCACAGTGGACATGAAAATATCTATCACTTTTTCCTACTGAGTCTGGATTAGCCATAAATTCTTTCTTAACACAGCACTCCAGGCCATCACCACCGACAGATCAAATTTGGCACACAAGATGAATATATTTTCTATCCCTGGACTAAATTATCTCCCAGACATCTTCCATAAAGTCAATCAAGAACGTATAAATGCTTACAATCCCATGTTTTAAGAACTACAGCAATTATTTGGGTTTTTTTCTGAGACGATGTACCAACTATGCTCTGAAATGAGGTGGCCAATGGTTTGGGCTTGAGAAGCGCTTGCTGTATGTAGACTTACACTGTCATCATATTTTAAATGGGATTTAGCCCACAAAACATGCCAATATGAGTTGGTGTTCAATCTATTTCCCTCTTTGGGATGATCCATAAAAGTGCTTTTTTCCAGGCAGTTATGCAAAATGGATCAGGAAAGAAGCATGGAGCACTACGTTGTGCAGCCCAGCCCTGAGGGCAGAGGGAAGACAGCAGCCGTAGTCCTAGCTCCTGCCAGACACAGCGTTGGTGGTGTGACAGAAAGCAAAGAAACCTGGAGGCACATTAAAAGGACATTTTCTGACTCACGTAATATGGAAAGATGGAAAACAAATGTAGCTATCACAGAGGATATGTCTTTAAGGAAAGTTACCGGGAATTTCAGTGTGGTAGGCATGGCGAACGGCTGAAATGAAATCTGTGGCAAGTATTTACTTAGTGCTTGTTTTGCTTAAAGCAATAGAATGAAGAATCATAACACAGAACCTTTTTGAGAAGTTACATGCTAATTATGAGAAAGAAAATGTACAGATAACATGATAGAAGCAATCATAGGCCAAGAACACTCGTTCTTTTCCAGCTTTATCTATATACACATAGAAGAGATTTTGATGAGCTTTGTTACTTTGAATGGCAAAACTCCAACAAGGAATTCCCTGAAAACCTTTATATGGTAGCTAAAATCTCCCTTTTATTCTTTTACCACCTAGGTCATTTTTCTACATATATTTTATGTCATTCTTCTTCAATTCATTGGCATCATCGTCATGCGTTAAGGTAGTCAACTGATCCAGTGTTCTTGTCTTCACAATTCCCCTGAGGATTCACCATTTTCCTCTTCTCAGTCTTTGTGGACTGGTTGGTACGGACTCTCCCATAATAGCTCCAAATGTAGGTATGTGATCCAAGATGGGCCAAGTCAATGGCCCAAGTCAATGACCCAAGTCACCCAAGATTGCCCAGGATGACCCAAGTCAATCCTGGGTTACTTGTAGTACTAGCATGAAAGAGAAGCTCAATATATCATATTGTTTAATGGTAGCAGTCTAAAAATGAAGCCAATGAAGGGGTAAGTAGAGATGAGAAATGGAGCCTAATGCATAATGATATTATATGAACTCCTAGATAGAGCAATATCTGATCCCACCAACCTGTCACCAATTTAAAACCAGTTTAGTTGAATTTATGTCAAAATACTTAGCAAATTCTGTCACTATCACTGCCATACATTAAGGTAATCGGGTGATCCTATTTAACAAAACATAAATAAAAACAACTTAAAGCACTTTCTCTAAACAAAATAAGGAAAACCAACAAGAATAGAGAAATGAAGACTCAACTTTCAAGATCAAAATAGCTTGAAGCCCAGCTTTATTATCAACTATTTGGCATAGTTATTTTCTTATCTTTGTGGGAACTGATAACCAGATACCATTTCTCCTCACAATCTACAGAACCCTTCTAATACGTTCTTCTGGAAAATACTGGGAAATGAGTCAACCTCTGTAACTGCATTTCACTCTAATCTTCCCTTAAATGAGGATGCTCCCAAGTTACTACCAGAAAGCCTTTGTGAAAACAGAAAACCTCATTATTTGGAAGAGTTATTGCAATTGCAAGAAATTCATTTTCAGGTCTATTTATGGGACCATTAGTGTTGATGTCTCCTGCATGTGTAGTTCTCCATTTAGCACTCCTTCTGTAGATGAAGTCCCTCGGTGTCACAAATGGGTAAGCCTTTGACTATTAACAGAGAGATAGGCAATGACTCAATCCCACCCACAGGTTCCAAGGAAGAGAGGCATGAAGATCTGCTTCCAAAAGATCACAGCCTTGAAAACTCCAGAGACCACGTAATTCCCTTCTGCAACACGTGGGGTTTCCATGAGTCAGAAGTAACTCAGTAGGAACTGGTGTTGATGACTGTCTCCGACAGATAGCTGATTTTCCTTCTCTCTGAGCCCAGCCAGCCCCATGGAGTACTTCAGAGGGAGATAGCCTAGTAATAATCCTTTCAGCTTAGAATGTAGGGTATCTTCTAGGGTCAATAACCTGCAACAATCACTTTTAAGGTCATCTCAGGATACCAGCAAGACACTGAGGTACTTGCCTGATTCCAGAAAATAATTTATGCAATGGAATTTTCTAGCTGGTTAACGTTAGTAATAAAGAAATGACTATGATGAAGAGGGATTAAATTTCTCTAGTAGAATTTCAGAGTAAATATATAATAACTACCTAACTGAACCACGGAGTCCTTAGTTCTAACCTAAGAAACTGCCCTCCCATTTCAATGACCATTAGCTGTGGGAACGTCTCCATCACAGCAGCCCTTTAAGGGTAGCATATTTTTCAACTAAGCGTTTGTTCTTTTTTGTCTACTTCCTGTTTAGAAATCACTTCTATTTTGAGCAACATGTTTACTTTTTCACCTTTTTGTAAAAGGAACTGCATTTTATTTGCTAGAATCCAAATGCAGCCAAATAAGGAAAGCTCGATAAAAGGAATTTAAACAAAAACTCATCCCATAAATTTACTGCAAACTGCCAAGTTTGGGGCTGTGCCTGCAGTCATTTTAGATATAAGACATGTAGAAGCAAACAGTTTTGGGATTTTCAACCGTTATTTCATAAATGGAGTAAGATAGATCTGTTTATTCATATGAGGTAGTGTCATTTTTCTCGGGTAGGTTTCGTATTGTACAAATCTATTAGCATATTTACAAATTAATCTTCCCTTAGGAAAAAAAATCAAAGATTTATAGAAGGAAGGGCTGTATTACTTTTAAAACTAAATTTTTAAAGCGAAAAGAAGAAAAATTATATTGAACTATAAATGCTTTTTATAGCTTTTGTAACATCAGCATTTATGAAAGGAGAAAAAAAGAGCCCAACATAGGAAGAGTTTTCAAGGAACTCATTGAAACATAGATCATAAACTGGAAACTCCTATAAAATTAAACCTGTTTAAATAAATGAAATCTAACTGGCATTAAATTAATAAGACATTTAAAGCTATTAATGTCAATTTTCAAAAATAAAATAAAATAAAAATGTCAATTTTCCTTGGACATTTTGTTTTGTTGTCTAAACTCTAACTACTTGTTCTAATTTTTGACAAGATCAGATTTTAAGTCTTACTAACAATAACAACACTAAAAACCAGCGTTTGTTTCATTTATTCCTCAAGCTCTTAATGACATGTTAATGATGAACAACATATGACATAATTAGTTTCTAACAATCCACTGTCATAAAATATACTTTGCTGCAATAACAAAGAAAAACTTGATGTGCAGGCTACAGGAAGTCTCCATTTACACACAAATGCCTTACGTTTTATAAAAAGGAAGAAAAGAAATTTGATTTCCCCCAGATAATCTATTATTCATCTCTACCACTTTTTTGTAAATGAAGGGTTAAATAGACTTTCTAGACAAACAAAATGTGCAGCATGATATAAGCTGAATTTCTATTAAATGAGATGCAAACTTTAATTATTTATTAATAATCACTTTTTATAACATTCCTAAGTACTAAAACACAATGAAAGTATTAGCTATATTAAGATTTTTTCCACAGGAAAAAAGGCGCAAAATTTTTAGGATATTATATATAATTATCCAAATTGAAAGTTATTATTGAAGCAATTAAGAATATTAACAATAAACTGCTACTCATTATTGGTGACTTCCTTATTCCGCACCTGTACTAGGTGTCTTAAATACATTATATTAGTTCCTGTTCACAGAAAACATATTAGGTAAATACTGTGGTCATTTATATTTTGTAGATTAAGAAATTAACCTTAGTGCTATTAAATATCAAAGATATCCATCTGCTAAGTAATGGAGCCTAAATCAAAATGCAACCCATCTGATCTCGGAGCCTGTTCTGTTATCATTACTGAATAGTGCAACCATCAAATAACTTCCTTCCCAATGATTACCACCCTGTTTAATAAGTGCACTACTGTTATCTGTTAGAATAATTTCAACTAGTCGGCCTCATCACTATAATTAACAAACACCATAACTTTTAAAGGTTTTTCCTTATACAGAATCCAGTTTTACTCTGTGGCACAATTGGCTGGCACTGATCAACTCCCCTAAAGATGGCTTACGCCGGACCATCAGCAGCTTCACAGAAGAAAGGCCTTGACAGTCCGCTTTGGTGAAGACCACAGCCAAGAAAACTCTACTGAGCAGGCCTACTTTGGACCCCAGGACGTCACCATGAAAGAGTCGCCTAGACGACAAGGGATGTGGTTTTCGAGTCCAGCACAGATCCCGCTGTCAGGAAATCAGTCTGACCCACACAACTGCATGTGTGTCAGAGTGAGAACTTTGTGCCATAGGGTTTTTGTTCTGTTTTTTCAAAATCAGTTTTGGGGAGTTAATACAGCTATCACCTCATTCCAGAGTATAAGCACATCAAGCAGTGGTGTACAATTGCTACCACAATCAGTGTCAACACATTCTTTTCCTTCCTGAACTCCTTGACATCAGCTCCCTTTTATCCCCCACCCCCCTCTGTGCCCCCCAAGAAAACCTTATTCTACTTGCTGTCCCTATAGGTTCATCAATCCTGAGTTTCATATACTGAGAAACAGAAAAACATATGACAATAATGCAAGAAGGTGACCCCCAATGACATAACACAACACATCTGAGATAAACCCCAGTAGGAACAAACAAAACCAACAGAAAATCTTGAAAACCAGATCAGACCTAATGTGCATGGGGGGGTGGGGGGGAAGGTGTTAGTCTGGGTACTTTAGAGAAACAAATCCACAGAAACTCATGTAAAAGAGAGAGTTTTATATAAAGGTTAACTGTGCATCAAAAAAACAACCCAACCCAGTGCTGCCCAAGCCCACAAGTCCAACATTAACCCATATGTCCAACACCAGTCCACAAAGTCCTCCTCCATCTCACAAAACAGACACAATGATACCGTCTGCAGGAGGAAAGCTGAATCAGAGAATGTGTAAACATCTCAGAGCCGGCAGGGGTCTCCACACGGCTGCTCTAGCACCCAGGGCTGCATTGGGGTGTAGCTTCTCTTTGGGGATGTCTTGCAGGAAGTCAGCCTTGCAAGCCGAAGCAGGGAACTGCTAAGGCAGCTGCACCCTGGTGCAACCATCACAAAGCAAGAGACCCGAGAACTAGAAAGGCTCACAGCCATTTATCCCTCTGCCCTTCAATTAATCCCACATGTGTTTATCTGCCAGATTGGCACAATAAGCTAACTAACTCAGGGGGGTTTGGGAAAAGCGATTACCAGGTCTCTCTGCCTCAGAGCCGACTCAAATTGAAAACTTAGGGGTTGGTAGACATGCTTGTGAATTGTTGGCATAAGCCAAAAGATTAAAAGTTTTAATCCCCCCGAAGGTGCCACAGATGGTTTATTGCTCACTTTAGAAAAGCAGCCATTGAAATCCTTCTGGAACAACCTAGTTCTACTCTGACACTCGAGTGCTTGCCGTGAATTGGAATGAACTTGATAGAATCTCGAAATGAAGAGCCTCTGAATCTTTGTGGTTTCTTTTCCTTCCATCTTATGTATTTATTTCTTGCTTTAGGGTGTTTTTTTTTTATGTTTTGTTTTTCCCTGGTGGGAAATACACTACCATGTCTTCCATAAAGCATATTATTTGCAGCCTAAAACGTGTCACTTCCAAGAGCAGATTCTCTCGCTGAGCTTCTTCCCCTCCTCTAGATTTGCTGTCCGTTCAAGTCCCTCTTCAAAGGGCGTCTCAACAAGGGACATCATTTTATACGGATTTCATCACCAAGAATAATACGCTTCCTGATTCTTAGGCCCATTCTGTTTCACCTCCAGGATCAAACCTTATGTGTAAAGCCATGCCAGTTAAATTCTGGGATTATCTCACAGAAGTATCATGTGCTCACGCATATGTAAATAGGACGGATTCCTGAAAGAGCTCAACGTTTCCTCCATTTTTGTGACTTATTGGACCTATCACTCAGTCATGACTTGTCATGAGGCAAAACTTATGGGACAATCCTGCATACCCATAAGAGGACAAGATCTGTCCTTTGTAATCTCGAGTCGATGACCTTGAGGGCTGAAGTAACAAGATGGTTGTTTTATGAGGGGAGTGGTCTGGATAAGTTTCATCAAGGGCAGAATGTTGAGCCCATCTGGGTGGCACAGTTAACCTCTTGACTACCAACCAAATATCTGGACTTCAAACCCATATAGAAGCTCCTCACAATACAGACCTGTAGACAGCTGTCTGAAAGGTTACTATCCTGAAAGTCCTCTGGAGGAGTTCTCCTGGGCAAAGGAGGGCTCACAATGAGCCATGAACTGTTACCAACAATATTGAATGGAAACCCTATCTTAATCCCCTATGTGTTGCAAAGACCTGAATTCACAAAACTCCATTGTAAATATTTGAGGATCCATTTGAAAGGACACTGAAAGAATCTTTTCTTTTCTTTCAAATATCACTTTCCTATGCCGGTGAGGATAGCATCCAAATATCATGGAATATGGCTATAGGCATATCATTTAATATGTTTCTGTTGCGTTTCTCCCTTCAATGTATCACTTCATATTAATAAATTGAGTAGAAAAGGGACAGCTGTTGGTTCTCTTTATTTGAGAGAGAAATTAAGAGCTAGAAATGCTAAACAGCTTTTAATATTTTCAACAGTAAATGGTAGAGGAGTGAGAAAAACAAGGCTGGCCTTCAGATTAATGCGCTCTTCAAACTTCCTCTCATGAAGCGCACTGCAGTCTATCACACTTAACCTACACTTTCCACACCTCCAGAAAAAGATACCCACAGACATACCTCTTTACTTTGGCATGCGCTCAAAGAAATAAGCAAATCTGGTCCTTTCTTTGTGCATTAACTTTAATTTCTCCTTTCCACACATACACTGTGAGAACATCAGGTAGATCCATTTACTTCCACCCCCTCAGCCCACTGTTCCTCCTAAAGTGACATATTAATTATGGCTCGTTTGAAATTTTCTCCTACGAATGTAGGCTCAGACTTCAACACCTAAATGAATTATATATACACCGTGCAAGCCTGTTTGTTCCAGGTTTCTTAAAAGGAAAAGAATGAATGCCGTGTATTAATCATCAAACTGGTGTCTCTGATTGAAAACTAAATTATTTAAGTGAGTAACACTCGAGGGTTTTGTTTTTGTTTAATATGCTACTTTCTAGAATAATTTCAACATTGAAAGGTTATCTATATACACCATAAGCCCTGGTGGCATAGCAGGTAGCACACTGAACTATTGACCGTCAGGTCAGAGGTTCAAATCCAGATGGGACTGTCTGCTCCTGTACAGATTTACACCTGCAGAAGCTCACAGGGGCAGTTCGGTTCTTCCCTGTGGGGTCGCCAAAGGTCAGAATCGACTTGATCACACTGAGTCTCAGACCAAGAAGAAACAAGGAACCATATTAAGGTTCTCCCAACCACCACAACAAAAAGGCTCATTACCTTCAAGTCAGCGCCAACTCATAACAAGCCTCTAGGATAGGATAGAACTACCCCTGTGGGTTTCTGAAGCTGTAACTCTTCAAGGGAATAGAAAGCCTCATCATTTTCCCTTGGAGTGGCTAGTGATTTTGAACCACTAATCTTTAGGTTTGCAGCCCAATGAGTAACTACTAAGCTATCTTGGGCTCCTACCAGGCTTGGCAATAGTATTTCAAACACAGTAATGATTATGAGGGTAGCTGAGGACCAGGCAGTGTTTCATTCTGTTGTATGATTCTAAATTGGTTCAATAGCACCAAACCAAACAATATAAGCTACACAATTGTGTTAGCCTGAGTAGACTATAGAAACAAATCCAGGGAGACTCACATGTATAAGAAAGAGTTTTATATACAAGAGGAATTGTACATTAAGAAAGCATCCCAGCCAAGTCAGGTCCAAACTCATAAGTCTGATATGAGCCCATATGTCCAATACCAATTGAGTTAGTTAATTGTGCCAACCTGGCCGATAATCACTTGTGGGGCTAATTGAAAGGCAGAGGGATAAATGGGTGGTGATCCTCACCTTTCTAGTTGTCAGGTCTCTTGCTTTGTGATGGTCGCACCAGGGTGCAACTGCCTTAGCAGGTCCCTGCTTCAGCTTTCAAGATTGACTTCCTATAAGACATCCCCAAGGAGAAGCCACATGGACCTATCCAGATGCAGCCCTGGGTGCTGGAGCAGCCATGTGGAGACCCCTGCTAGTGCTGAGATGCTTATTCGTTCACTGACTCAGCTTTCCTCCTGTAATCGGCATCATTGCCTCTGTTTCATGAGGTGGAGGACTTTGTGGACTGGTGTTGGGTTAATGGGTTAATGTTGGACTTGTGGGCTTGGGCAGCATTGGGTTGGATGTTTTTGTGATGCACACTTTCTTTACATAAAACTCTCTTATACATGTTGCTGTGGATTTGTTTCTCTAAAGTACCCAGACTAATACACCAATCTATAAAGTCCTCTTCAAACTCATGAAACATATGCAATGACACCGAGTGCAGGACGATCACAGACCAGTGGGTAGAAAGTCTGGATCCAGTGGCGTTGTAAGCATCTCAGTACTGGCAGGGGGCTCTATGTGGCTTCTCCAGTTTCCAGGGCTGCATCAGGGAGGTCCATGTGACTTCTCCTCAGACATGTCTCACAGGAAGTCAGTCTTGCGTCTTGTCAGTAGAGTCTCCAAAGAAGTGACTCTTCAGTCTCTTCCACCTACAAGGAGGACAAGCCAGATTTCCCAGAATTCTCAGGAGAAACCCATGCCCACACAGAGATCTCATTGGCTATGATCCAATTGATAGACTAGACTCCACCCCTTCACTTTTAATCCTCTCAAGTCCAAAACTGACACCAGGTTATGTAACTACCACAACAGCCATAGTTCATTGAAACTGTCAGGAGTTATTATAAATCAGTTTTGAAGTTATTAATAAAATTTAGTAGATGATAATCCAAACTAGCTATTAAGAAGGCAAGACCAAATAAAGGTTATCCCTCTTAGCCACACAGAACGAATGCATCACTAATGTATATTTCATTTTTTTAAAGTTTTACTTACAAGTGCATAGAGGAGAGGAGACAAGGGGAAAGATTGTAATTTCTATCTGTTCAGTCCTTCTTCCCTTGGATTTAACGTCCTTGAAACAAATTCCTCACGCTTCCTAATCTGTTTTATAAACCAGTTCACAGATGTAACATGCATACAACAAAATTACAGGGTTGAAACTAGGAATAAGATCAAACACAAAGAGA
Organism: Echinops telfairi; assembly: GCF_000313985.2. NCBI lineage: Eukaryota > Metazoa > Chordata > Mammalia > Afrosoricida > Tenrecidae > Echinops > Echinops telfairi. The sequence continues at coordinate 32,578,722 of NW_022103900.1, forward strand.
AAGCTATAAAACTCAAGAGGGGAAAACCACCTTGACTAGTCTGTGAGACTTCTGAGTCGTCATTGAAACCAGTGTGCAATGAAAACAAACCAACAAGAAAAGGATGCCCAGGGAGAACAATTTATTAAACTCAGCAGGCCCGGGGAAGGCATTCAATAACGAGAGTTGTATTAGTTAGGGGAAGTTAATTGCTTTAAGAAAAAAAACAAGAAGACATAGACTTAAAATGTATAATGCCTCAACTTCAAGAGCAGTTTTGTTATTCAAAGAATGGAATAATGGATCTAAGTAGATAATATGACTACCCTCCTCCATGTAGAACTCGAGCAACCTAGGCTGTTGCTCTTCCATATTCAACACAAAACTTTCAATGTCACTATGAGCTGACATCCAATGTCATCATCTCCCTCCCAGAAAGCAATGGGGCGGGGG
>NW_022103900.1:32579253-32617369 GCF_000313985.2 Echinops telfairi
GGAGGGGAGGGGAAGAATGCAGAAGTGCACACGGTAATTTTTAATGAGTCTAGCTTGGATGTGATGCGTATTTCTTCTACTCGTTAAACTATTGGTTTAACTCTGTCAAACCAAACTCCAAAATCAAAATCACTGTCACCAAGAGGATTCCCACTGAAGGATTGTCTAGCAGTCCTGTAGCACAGAGGAGAACTGTTCAATAGCCTTTCTTTTCTTTTCTGTTTTTTAAAATCATTTCATTGGGGACTTGTACAACTCTTATCACAATCCATACATCGATTGAATCAGGCATGTGTGTACATACATTGCCTTCATTCTTTTCTAGACATTTACTTTCTATTGAGCCCTTGGTATCAGCTCTTTTTCTCCCCGCCCTACACACCCTTTTAATCCCCAGATAAATTATACATTGTTATTATTTTCATATCTCACACCAACCGCTGTCTCCCTTCTCCCATGTTTTCTGTTGTTCTTCCCCCTGGAAAGGGGTATATGGTTATGTGTCAACCATTGGGATCGGTTCCCCCTATCTCCCTTCTTCTCCCCCTCTTCCCTCTACCCTTCCGGTATCACTATTCCCACTCCTGTGCCTGGATTCCATGTGTCATGAGCCCCTATCTCTTATCTATACCTGTGTACATGTTCTGGTCTAATCTGAATTGAGAAGTAGTACCGGGGTCATGGTAGTGGGGGGTAAGGAGGCCTCACAGGGAAGCAGAGGAATAGTCTCAATAGGATTTTTATGAATAAATTTTTATAGGAATGTCAGTCTTATCTTTATTTCAAAGAGTAGTTAGTGTGTTTGAACCACCAACCATAACCCACTCTTGCATGCTGCCTCCTAAACCCCTTTACATGATGAAATGTAGCAGAGGCTGGGCGATTTTGTAACTGTGGGACCAGAAAGAAAGGACTCTGTGAATCGTTTTGAGCAGCTACCAAGCCTCCAAATGTGAGAAAACATAATTTAAAGCCATCACCTCACCATCATGGTGGATGGTAGAGAAGTGTAAGTTGTCAAGCATTTCATTCTTTTTAGATCAATAATCAACGCTTATGGAGAGGCCGTCAATAAATCAAATCATGTATTGTTCTGAGAAAATCTGTAGCAAAGGACCTCTTCAAAATACGAAAAGTTAAAGATGTCACCTTTGAGAGCATGGTATTTCCAATCATCTTACATGCATACAAGAAGGATGCAATAAGAAAGCGGGACCGAAGACAAATGGACACATTCAGAGAGTGCTGTTGATGAACAAGGCTGACTGGACATACTGGACTATCAGAACAACAAATTAATCATGCAGAATGTTCAGTCAGAATGCTCCTCAAAACAAGGATAGTCATTTGTTTTCCCTTATAATCCATTTAAATTTGTTCCAGTCGTTAATATTTTCTTCTTTCTTTACAAGTGAGGACTGCATCTGTTTTACTTTGGTGTTATTTTTGGTGGGTTTTTAAAAATGTTTTTCTGTATATGAAATCCAGGAGAGGTAAATATATAAAGGCAGTAACTGGCTTCCTTGGGGATATGGCAGGAAAGATTCAAAGGAAATGGGGAGCTAATAACGATGAGTACAAGAATGAAGAAAAAGGTTCTAAAACAGATTGTGGTGATAATTGTACAAATATTTTTTATGTGATTCAAGCATTTGATTGTATGGTATGTGAACTATATTCCAATAAAGCTGTTTAACAAAATAAACAAGGATAGTATGGCTTCATCTCATGTACTGGGAACATTCCATCAGGAGGGACCAATCCATGGAGACAGACATCCTGCTTGGTAAAGAAGAGGGTCGGCAAAAAGAGAGGGATCCCCTCAATAACATAGACAGACACAATGGTTGCAACTTAGGCTCAAATAGAACTGAGGATGGTGTAGGAGGAAGCAATGTTTCATTTTGTCATAAAAAGTTCACTGTGATTCAGGGCTCACTCAATTACTCTTCACATCGCCAACAACCAACAAGCCCTACCATGAGCTGTCTGTCTTGTCACCATCATCTTACGTACACATCTCTCCATACATATTTTTAATAATTTCCTGAAAGGAGGTGATCCATCTACTACATTTAGTTCAAAGTTCAGGGTCACTGGGTAATCATATTTCTCATCATTAAATCTGTATGTGACTTAAGAAAAGTTATCAGCCCCTCCTTCGTATATACCTATACATTTAAGAACAGAAACAAAATAATTCTGGGGGGGGGGGGGGGCGGAGTCCAACTCTGAGGAAAAGCAGAAGCAAACCAAACTCACTGTCATCAAATCAATGCTGACTCATAGCGACCCCTTGCGTGTTTCCAAGACTGTGGCTGTTTCCAGGGCAGAAAGCCCAGTCTTACTCCTTAGGCTCTGGAGAAAGGAGAGCTGGTAAAACACAACAATGGCAGATCCACAGCAATGATGCCACCTTGCTGAGCAAGTATACTGATGCTCAAACTCATAAGTATTGGTCAAGTGTCTCGACGCATATTCAGCTCTCTGAGGAATGTTATGGTGTCCGGTTGTCCTTCAGGGTCTTCACGCCACCCTCCATCCTTTTCATGCCTTTTAACCTTTACAGATTTATCTGAAGGGAGCACCTAAAAAAATGTATTATCACTGGAGCCCATTTTCTGCTGATACCAATTTGGAGAACCAAACATAATTTTGCAATCACAGAGTTCTTAAAGCTGGAATTATTACCTTATTGGCAATTCAATTCTCTGCAAATCTTCATCAGCTTCTGATCTATTCATTTCCAGACAGTTCCAAGAGTCAATAATCACCCACCTACATTTTTTCTCAGGGAGCCCTAATGTTACCCATTGTGTACTAAACACAAGGTCAGCAGTTCAAAACCACCAGCTGCTCCACGGGTAAAAGAAAGCTTTCCACTACCATGAAGAGCTACAATCTCAGAAACTCATAGAGGCTGTTCTGACTGGCACTGTAGGGTCACTATGTTCCATCTAAATTGATATACTTCTGAAAGTGGTGTTTCCATCTCTCTACCCATCATAGGGTGGATATGAGTCAGACTCTAAATGATGGCAGAGTTTGTAGTTGTTGTTTGTTGGGGGAAGGAGGGTCATTTCTCAGGTTTAAGATGTGAATTTTATGATTCATTTGTTTATTTTTAATTTTTTCATTATTAGTTGCAATTTAATATATATGTCATTCCAAATGTCAATCACATCATGTAGAATTGTACAATTGCTACCACAATCAGTTTCCATTCTTTTTTCTTTATGGATTCCTTGACAAAGTCTCCCTTTTACCCCACTACCACCACTGTCCCCCCACCTCAAACCCCTTATTCTCCTTGCTATCGTTCTAGGTCCATCAATCCTGGGTTTCATTACACTGAAAAATGGAGAAGCATATAACACAGCTTCAGGAGGGTGATCGCCATTAATATAAGACCTCTGAGATACACTCTAATATGAACAACCAAAAACTGAAGAAAACAATACAAACTAAAGATACAGAGAACTGTAGAAACCAGACCAGGTACAGCCCCGCATCATTGGGTGGAGGGCCGGGGTCGGGGGTGGGGGGTGGGGCGCAGGTGGAGTACACTGAACTGCTGACAAAATTTTAAGTGTTCGGGTCAGATTTATGCCTTACTTTTCTTTGCTTAATTGTTTTGCTTTCTAGTGCTCATACCTTTATCTCAACTATTATAAGCCATCTAAAACCATAGACCTCTTCAGGATACTAGCCCCTCCCTTGTTTTCATAAGAGCTTAATTGAGCTCTAATACACATCATCAAAAAAAAAAAAAGGTCCAACCCAGTGACTTACTTCCCTGGAGAATCCAGTGGGCCTGTTAAATTCAAGGTAGGTCACCTCAGAAGGTTATGGGGACTATTTTGGAGAGATTGCAAATGGTAATCTTGATAGATTTTCTCAAAGGACAGGATGATCAGGGGGCTTATTAGGAATAAAATTTAAGAGAACTGAAATTGAGGAAAAGCAATGAAAGTTGTGCTGAGGAATTGAGTATGTTATATCAATGCATCTGTTCATTCTTCAAGAATAGCAAGAACTGTCCTATAAGAATTTTTCTGGGAAACTTTACCCCATCCACAGTATAGCCCCTTCAGATATTTTTGTTCTCTCAACTCAGAGAACATTCAAAAGAAACCCACTTTAAGTTCTTCATGAGATCTACCTGGCTGTTTTGTAAGTCAGAGAGCCCCGAATTCCTTGGGGAAACGGTAGGAACTCACTGCCATCTAGCTCACTCCAGTGATGACAGTTGTAGTGAATGCCATCAAGTCAGTTCCTACTTCTAGCGACAGCACGTACAACCGAACGAAACATTGCTGGTCCTGCACCATCCTCACAACTGTTTCATGTCTGAGCCCCGGATGTAGCCACTGTGTCAATCTTGGTAATGGTCTTCTTTCTGCTGCCACCTACTTTACCAAGCATGGTGTCCTTCTCAGGAACTCATCTCTCCCAACAACTTGTTCAATGTACATGAGATGAGGTCTCGCCATCCTTGCCCTGTGCGAGCATTCTGGCTGTACATCTTCCAAGATAGATTGGTTCAGAGAGATGGAAACACCACTTTCAGAAGTGTATGGATTTGGATGGGGGAATATGTTAAGAACCAGTAGTTTCACAGTTTGATATTTAGGGTTAGTAAAGGCTTCTGTGAGTTTTTAATTGTAGTTTTTGGCTTATTCTAGGCTAACATCATCACATTGAATTTTAGAACATTTTTGTAACAACAAAGAGTAACCCCATACATTTTAGCTACAATCCCCTATTCTCCCATCTGCCTTATCCTTAATCAATCATTACTGCATTCCCCCCAACAAATGCACACCTGTGTAAATATATGAAATATAACAAAATATATTTTTATTAAAAATAAAAGTATGTAAATTTATATCTAGTGATATTTTAACCTCATTCACCCACATTCAATAGTTCAAAAATGTAATTTGTGATCATATTTGTATAAAACAGATGTAAGTCAAGGCCTGCCTGTAAGTCATGGATCAAGTGTGGTACTAACCCAATAAACAGAAAATAAACAATTGAAACAGTCCATTTGCTTGGAGACAACAAAAAGGACAGTTCTCTGAAAGCTAGAGTTTCTTGTAACTGATCTGTATCCAGATATGCCAAGCCAGAGATAGGCAAAAGTTATGGCAGATAGCTGTGCACAAGCCTGCCACCACCCAAGCACCGGCTGGTCCAGCAGCATGGAGGGGTCATCGCCCACTCCAGTCCAGGTCCTGTGGTGCTGGCTTCACAGGAAACCAGGAAGCTGGATGGTACAGGTGCGGATACACACTACCCTGGTCTGTGGGACCACAGGCTACTAGTCAAACTTCAGGGGGATATGGGCAACAAAGGGTTGTGTGTCCCTTTCTTAGACTTGACAGGCAGGAGTAATCTATCTTCTGACTTCTCATATCTACTTTGTAACTTTTTCCATTCATGTAAATATTATCAGGCAGTTATGGTATCTCTATGGATTAAGTGTTGAATTGCTAACCACAAGGTTGGCAGCTCAAACACACCAGCCCCTCTCAGAAAGAAAGGTTGGCAAGAGTTATCATTATAAAAATCTTGTATAAGACTTCCATGAATTGAAACAGGCTTGAAGGCAGGGGTTTGGGGATTTATAAATGTTATCATATACTATGTGCTTTTTCTGTAACTTGTTTCTCTTATTTACCATTATATTTTGAAGGTTCATCCATACTATTGCATATATATGTACTTAATCCTGTTTATGCCCAAATAATATTCCATGATGTGAGCATGCTACATTTTGAGTAGCCATTCAACAGTGGACAGACATTTGGATCTTCTCAAAGATAATCTCCATCTGGGATACAATAGCCATTTTTTTTTTATATTTATTTATTTATTTATTTTTAAACATTTTATTAGGGGCTCATACAACTGTTATCCCAATCCATACACACATCAATTGTGTAAAGCGCATTTGTACATCGTTTCTCAAAACATTTTCTCTCCATTTAAACCCCCGACATTAGGTCCTCATTTTTTCCCCTCCATCCCCACTCCCCCCTCCCGCATGAGCCCTTGATAGTTTATAAATGGGTATTTTGTCATATCTTGCCCTGTCCGACGTCTCCCTTCATCCACTTTTTGGTTGTCTGTCCCCCAGGGAGGAGGTCACACACAGTTCCATGTAATCGGTTCCCTCTTCCCTACCCATTCTCCCTTTACCCTCCCTGTTTTGCCACTCACACCACTGGTCCTATAGGGCTCATCCATCCTGGATTCCCTGGATTTTCAGTTCCTATCTGTACCAGTGTACCTCCTCTGGTCTAGCCAGTCTTGCAAGATCGAATTCGAGTCATGGTAGTGGGAGCGGGGAGGAAACCTTTAGGAACTAGAGGAAGGTTGTATTTCTCATCATTGTTACATCGCACCGTGACTGGCTCATCTCCTCCCCTAGACCCCTCTGCAAGGGGATCTCCAGTGGCCTACTAATGGGCTTTGGATCTCCACTCCGCACTCCCCCCATCATTCACTATGGTAAGATTTTTTGTTCTGATGATGCCTTACACCTGATCCCTTCGACACCTCGTGGTTGCATAGGCTGGTGTGCTTCGTCCATGTGGGCTTTGTTGCTTCTGAGCTTGATGGCCGCTTGATTACCTTCAAGCCTTTAAGACCCCAGACGCTATACTTTTTGATAGCCGGGCACCATCAGCTTTCTTCACCACATTTGCTTATTCACCCGCTTTGTCTTCAGCGGTTGTGTCGGGGAGGTGAGCATCATAGAATGCCAATTTACAAGAAGAAAGTATTCTTGTGTTGAGGGAGTACTTGAGTGGAGGCCCAATGTCCTTCTGCTACCTTAATACTAAACCTATAAATGTAGGCTCATAGATCTATTACTCTTATGAATAATGCCACTTGCTAAACACATCCAAACACACATTTTGGGGTGGATATATGTTTTAATTTCTTTTGGGTATATACTTATAAGTTGGGTATATTCCTAGAAATTAACAGGTCACATGATAATTGTATGTTTGATTTCTCAAAGATGTGCCAGACTGTTCACCAAAGTGACTGCACAAATATACATTCCCAACAGAGTTGTATTATATAATACTTAAAATTCTGTAATATTCATGACCACTTGTTTTTGTTTTTTTTCTGAAATTTTTATTACACTCACCTTGGTGGATTTAAAGTGGTATCTCACTGGGGGTTTTCATGATCATTTCACTAATAGCTATTGAGGCCAAGCATCTTTTCATGTGCTTATTAGTCATTTGTATATCACTTTTGAAAGATGTCTAGCTAGGTCTTATCCCCATCTTTAATTGTTTTAAATCATTAACATATAATAGTATTTTATGCATTTTAGGTACAAATCACTTACTAAATACAGAATTTGTAAAGAATGGTCCCAATTTAGTGGCTTTTAATTTTACAGTTTTGCTAGTATCCTTTGAGGTATACACTTTTACTATTTTGGTGATGTCAAATTACCTGTTTTTCTTTTGTTGTTCATGTTGGTCTCGTATATTAGATGCGATGACAAGTAAAGGTCATGACATTTGCTGCCATGTTTCTTCTAAAAGTTTCAAAGTCATTGCTCTTATGTAGGTCTGTGGCTAAGTTTTTGAGCTAAGTTTTATGTAATATGTGGGAGTAAGCATATAATTTTATCCTTTTGTTTGTGGTAATCCTGTTGATACAGCATCACTGTCTTTCCCGATGTGGTAGTTACATAATCTAGTGTCAACTGGAGGATATTAAGAGTGAGGGAGTGGAGTCTAACCTGATGCCACCTTTGGCCTTCTCATGAGGTTTCTGAGAATTTCCTCTCTTTCTCCCTGGAGGGAGGATACGCATTCTCTCTGCTTGACATTCCTGTTGACAAGCCACATGGAGGCATACTGATGGCAGCCAGAGCCTGAGAAATGTGTCCACCCCCATTGTATCCACAGGACTTTGCACGCACTGGTGTATGATCTTCTTGCATTCAGCATCATTGCATGTGCTATGTGAGTCTAAAGTGGAATTTTGAGAGTAGTACTGGACATATGAGCTAATACAGAACTTACGACTTGATCTGAACTGGACTAGGATGTTTTCTCAATATATAATTACCTTTTGTTATAAAGCTCTCTCTTAGACACATGAGTGTCTCTAGATTTGTTTTTCTAGTCAACCCAGTCTAACACACCCAATTAAGTAACATTGGCACTCACAAAAATCTGTTGAATATAAACATATGAGTTTATTTCTTGACCCAGTTCTATTCATTCAATCTACTGATACTGGAATTCCACTGTCTTAACTTCTGTTGCTTTGTAGTTCATTTTGAAATAGGGAATACAAGCCCTCCAATTTGTTCTCATTCTTCCAAGATTCTCTAGACTATTAAGGGGCTCTTCAAATTCTATATGAATTTTAGGATCCGTTTGTCAATTTCTGCAAAGTAACTAGCTGAGTCAACTGGCTCAGAGAGATTTTATTGAATCATTTTGTGGAGCACTGCTATCTTAATAATATTAAATACACCAACCCATGAACATACGATTTTTAGATCTTCTGACATAATTTTTATTAAATACTTTTATTGGGGGCTCTTAACTCTCTTATCACAATCCATACACCCATCTAGTGTGTCAAGCACATTTGCACATATGCTGCCATCATCATTTTCAAAGCATTCTCTTCCCACTTGAGCCTCTGATATGAGCTCCCCATTTTCCCCCACCTTCCCCCACCCACACTCCCTCACAAACCTATGATAAGTTATAGATTACTATTTCCATATCTTACATTGTCCTCCGTTGCCCCTCACCCACTTTTCTGTTATTCATCCCCCTGAGAGGGGGTTCAAAGGTGATCCTTGTGATCAATTCCCTCTCTCTCCCCCCACCCTTCCCTAATCTTCCTGGTACCTTTCCTCACATTGTTGGCCCTATGGGGTTTATCTATCCTGGATTCTCTGTGTTGCGGGATCTTGTCTATAGCAGTGTACATGTTCTGGTCTAATACAATTTATAAGGTAGAATTGAGGTCATAATAGTGGGTGGAAGGAAGCCACAAAGAACTAGAGGAAAGTTGTGTGTTTCATTGATACTATACTTCAACCTGACTGGTGCATTTCTTCCCTGTGATCCCTCTGTAGGGGAATGTCCAAATGTCCACATATGGGCATTGGGTCTCCACTCCATTTCCCCTACCCCACCCCACCCCCATTCGTCTTGGGTAGGGTATTGTACTGGGTCTTAGATGCCTCATACCTGATCCCATCAACACCTCATGATCACACAGGCTGGTGTGCTTCTTCCATGTGGGCTTTGTTGCTTCTCAGCTAGATGGCCGCTTGTTTATCCTCAAGACCACAGACACTATATCATCTGATAGCCGGGCACCATCAGCTTTCTTCACCACATTTGCTTATGCACCCATTTTGTCTTCAGCGATTGTGTCAGGTAGTTGAGCATCACAGAATGCCAGATTGTTAGAATAAAGTGCTCTTGTGTTGAGGGAGGAGTTGAGTTGAGGCCCAATATCCATCTGCAACCTTAATTCTTAACATATCAATATGAATACATAGTTCCATTCCTCTCTCATTATATATATAAGTACATGTACATGCCTGTATTTAGACCTCTATAAAAGTCCTTTGCCTCCTGTTCTTTCCTCTATTTCCTTTTACTTTCCTCTTGTCCCACCATCATGTTCAACCTTCATTCAGGTTTAGTAATTCCTCACTGCTACATTGCCCTTGATTAAGCCCCACTAAGCATCCTACAACCTTCTCTCTAAAATTGATTTTAGTTCAATTGTTGTTTCCTTGTCCCTGGGTTGATTCCCCATCCCCTTCCTTATTCCTACCTGCCTTTCTCCTGTATCTCCCCAGAACCATGTCCCGTTCTTTTCATCTCCTAATTATTTATCCCACCTATCTTCTCTAGAAAGACATGCAGATACATTAATAAGCGCAAAAAACTTGGAAAAGCCAAATAAAGCAACAGAGGAAGTCAAGATCAACAAAACAATAACTACAACAACAAAATAAAGCCACTGACAAAAATGGAAAGACCTATAAATAGTTCAAGGTCTGTTTGCTGGCCTCTATGAGTGTTTTCCAGTCAAGACTGATGGGGTGCTACACTCTGTCTCCAAAGTCTATTTTTGGTATTACCTGGGGATTTCATCACTCTGCTCCCCTTGCTGCTCTGCTCCGTGCCCTTAGTGTTTTGCCCCAGCATGATGGGGCCAGATTGTGCAACATTCCCACACTATGTCTCCAGTGTTGTCCCCTGCAACACTATGGTTTAGTGAGGGACATTGTGTCTCATGGCGGGGCGGCCCTATGGTCCTCTCTATGCGTTGTCTGCTCTGAGCAGGAATATTTTCCTTGGGGCTTAGTGGGCCAGGATGTCCTCCCCTCCCTCTCCATCCCTTTGCATTTCTCCTGTTTGTTCTAATCAGACACACACCTATCCCCAAGCTGTAGCCCAAGTGCTGTCCTCTGAAGTGCATTCTTCTGGGAGACAAGGGGGGGTGTCCACATAGTTGGGATTGAGCCCGGCCCTGAAGACCTCTCTATTGGTTCCCTGGTACATGGCAGTATGCTGTATTCACATCTTGGCACATCGGGTTGAAGCCTGGTCTTTCTCTCCTTCTCATGTGGAGATATAAACAATACCCTCCCCTTGGGTGGGTTAGTGCCCTGCTCTCCACCTACCCATGACTTTGGTTTTGTTTCTCCTTCTTTCACCTCTTAATAGTTGGCTGTCGTATGTATCCCTGGATTGGGTTTGGCCCCTGCCGTAGTTGCTGGACACACCCCAAGGATGTATGTATATAGTAACTTTTCCCCTATGCCTGTTTTTTGTTTGTTTGTTTGTTTGTTTGTTTGTTTGTTTTTAAGCTTCCTCAGTGGACTCATGTTGTACTTGTCCTTTTGTGCTTGACTAACTTCACTTAGCATGGTTTCCTCCAGTTCTTCCCATGCAGCAATGTGCTTCATGCATTCATCGCTGCATTTTAGGGATGCGTAGTAGTCCATTGTATGTGTGTAGCACAGTTTTTTAATCCATTCATCTGTTGATGGAAATTTGGGTTCTTTCCAACTCCTTGCAATTGTGAACTGCGCCAGGATGAACATTGGAGCACAGATGTCTGGCCGTGGTTTGCTTCTTGCCTGTTCTGGGTCTATGCCCGTTGGGTGATTGCTGGGTCGTATGGTAGCTCAATTTCCATCTACTTTAGGTAGCGCAAAATCGATTTCCATAGTGGCTGCACATACCTACAGGTCCACCAGCAGTGGTTGAGAGTTCCTATCTCACCACAGCCCTTCCTACACTTGTTACTTTCTGATTTTTTAATTTGGGCTATCTTCGAGGGTATTAGGTGGTATCTCTTAATTGTTTTTAATTTGCATTTCTATTATGGCTATAATGATTGGGAACATTTTCTCATATCTTTATTGGCCATTTGTGTTTCTCACCTTGTGAAACTTCTGGTCACTTCCTTTGCACACCTGCTTAGTAGGCAGTTAGTTTTTATTATTAGTTAGTCTTATTATAAGCTTGCAAAGTATTGTAGATTTTAGTAATAAGACCTTTGTCTGATGGGTCATTGTTAAAGATGTTTTCCCAGTATTTGGGCACTCTTATCACTCTCTTGGTGAATTATTTCAATGTACACAGGTGTTTTATCTTCAGTATATCCCACCTTTCAATTTGTGACTCCTCTGTATTTGTATCCTTCCCTATTTCCGATAGCCTTTGTATTCCCTGTGCCAAGGTTCTCAGGTTTATCCCAATTCCCTCATTAATGACCCTAATAGTTTGGGGTTTTACCTCAAGGTCTGTGATCCACCTTGAGCTTATTCTTGTGCATGGAGTTAGATAAACATCTTTCTTCATTTTTTCCAGCATCACTAATTGAAGAGGTCATCTGCTTCCCATTTGATATGTTTTGGGCCCTTGTGAAAAATTAGTTGTCTGTATGCTTAAGTTTTTATATCTGGGTTTTCAGGTCTTTTCCATTGGTCTGAGTATCTGTCATTATTCCAGTACCACACTGTTTTGAATACTGTGGCTATGTAACATGTGCTAAAGTCAGGTAGAGCAAGCCCTCCCACTCTGTCCTTCCTCTTGAGGAGTTCTCTGTTAATTCAGGGCTTCTTCTTTCTCCATATAAAGTTGGTAAGCAGTTTTTCCAATTCTTTGAAGGATGATGGAATTCATCTCAGGATAGCATTAAACATATATAGTGCCTTGGGCAGAAATGACATTAGTATACTGAGTCTTCCAATCCATGAGCATGGGATATTCTTCTATTTGTTGAGGTCACTCTTGGTTTCTTGTCATAGTGTTCTGTAGTTTTCCTCATACAAATCTTTTTTTTTAGTCAGGTATATCCCTAGATATTTCAATTTGTGCTTGGCAATTTTTAAATTGCCTCTTCTGTGATATTGCCTGATGTGTATAGCAGTCCAATAGATTTCTGTTTGTTGATCTTGTATCCTGCCACCATGAAATATTTCTCTATCACTTTGAACACTCCGCTTGTGGAGTTTTAATACATAAAATCATATCCTCTGTGAAAAACAATAGTTTCAAATCTTCCTTCCCCGGATGAATACCTTTGATGTCTTTTCTTTGTCTTATATTGTTGACTAGGACCTCCAGTACAACGTTAAATAGGAGTGTGGACAAGGGGCATCCTTGTCTGCTCCCCTTTCTCAGTGGGATTGTTTTAGTCTTTTTTCCATTGATTACCACATTAGCTGTTGGTTTTTCATATATAGCTTGTATAGTATTGAGAAAATTTCCTTCCATTCCTATCTTCTTGAGTTTCTTAAACAGGAATGAATATCGCATGTTGTCGAATGCTTTTTCCACATCTATCTATATTATCATGTATTTCTTATAATTTTTCATGTCAATGTGGTGAATAATACTAATTGGCTTTTATATGTTGAACCATCCTGTATCCATGGTATGAATCCCACTTGGTCATGGTGCATTATTTTTTGTATATGCTTTTATATTCTATCAGCTGATAATTTGTTAAGTATTTTGCATCGGTGTTCATTAGGGATATTGGTCTGTAGTTTTCAATTCTTGTGGCATGGTTGCCCGATTTAGGTATCAGAATTATACTAGAATCATAGAAAGAGTTTGGGAGTTTTCCTTCTTTTTCTATATTCTGGAAGAAATTGTGTAGTATTAGTGTCAGTTCTTTCCTGAATGCTTGGTAGAATTCTCCTGTGAAGCCCTCTAGCTTGGGGGATGATTTTGTTGGTAATCCCTTGATAATCTTGTCTATTTCTTCTATTGCTATGGGTCTGTTGAGGTTCTTGATGTCCATCTGGGATAGTTTAGGTAGGGATAGTTTTTCCAAGTATTTGTCCATGTCTTCCAAGTTTTTCAGTTCATCAGAGTACAGGCCTTCATAGTGAGGAGTAACTATCTTTTAATTTCATTAGGGTCCATTTTAAGGTCCCCTGTTTCATCCCTCATCGTTGCTATTGAAATTTGTTCCTTCCTTTCTTTGGTTAGGTTTGCTAGCGGTCTATCGATTCTGTTAATCCTTTCAAAGAACCAACTTTTAGCTTCATTAATTTTTCCCATAGTTTTCTTCATTTCCTTCTCCTATATCTCAGCTCTGATTTTTATTATTTCTTTCCTTTTGCTCTTACTAGGATTGTTCTGTTGACTCTGTTCTAATTGGTGTTAGTTTTGTTCCAGCATATCAACCACAAGTCTCTATTCCTTTTTCATGTGTGCATAAATAGCTATCAGCCTTTCTCTGATAAATGCCTTTTCTTTGTCCCAATAGTTTTGGTAGTCGTATTTTCATTCTCACTGATTTCTAGAACCTTCCTGATTTCATCTCTGATCTGAGCCAATACCCGCTCCTTTTACAATAGAGAATTATTAATCTCCAGTTGTTTGTCCCTGTTTTCTTCATCATCCTTTAGTCTTTTCCAGCCTTATGGCACAGTGGTTGGAGAGAGACATCTGTATAATCTCTATGTGCTTGAACTTACTCAGGGAGCATATATTTATTATTCTCACTGGTTCTTGGTCTACTGTTCTCTTGAGCAATATATAGTGCCCTATTTTGTCTCTTGTTATGGCTTGTACCTGGAGATCCGTTTAGTCAGAGATTAGGATTGCTACCCCTGCTTTTTTTGCATTGCCATTTGCTTGGTATATTTTTCTACAACCTTTAATTCTCAACCTGTTTTTTTTTTTCTGTAAGCTAGAGATGGGTCTCCTGTATGCAGGAGATTGATGGATTATGTTTCCTAAGCCAATCTGTTAGCCTCAGGCTTCTAATGCCTGCATTAAGTCCATTGATATTCAGGGTAATTACATCCATCTGTGGACACTGTGATGTCATCTTGTACCTTTTGTGTTGGGTGATTTCCTACCTACCTATCTTATCGGTTTGTGTTGTGTATGTGTGTAGTTCATCCTTGCCTTCTTTCCACTATTGAGCTAATGCTATCTTGGGGACTATTTTCTATTTGTCGCCTACTGGGTGGAGTTGTTCTATGTGATTGTTTCTTGTTTATGCTTGGTGAGTTTTGATCTTCTGCCCATACTGTGTCAGCAAGGATCTTTTGTTGGCCTGGGTTTCTTTATACATATTCTTTGAGAGTTTCCTTGTCTGGGAAGATTCTTATTTCTCCATCTATCTTAGTAGATAATTTGACCATATATAGTATTCTTGAGTTTGCATTATTTTCCTTCAATTGTTAGAATATGTCACTCTTCTTCCTCCTTTTCTTCCTCATGTCCACTGATAGGTCTGAACATATTCTTATTTGGGTACCTTTATAAGTGACTATTTGTTTTTCCCTAGCTGCTCTTATGATTTTCTCCTTTTCCTCAGAGTTGGATTATTTAACTACTATGTGTCTTGGTGACCTCTTGGGGTTCTGTCTGGCTGGTGTTCTTTCAACCTCCCGAATGGTTGTCTGATTTTCATTTATGAAGCTGGGGAAGTTTTCTTCTAAGAATTTCCTTGCTAATTTTGCTATTAGCTTCTTTGTTGTGTCTTGTTCTGGTGGTCCAATTATTCTGATATTGGTCCTATTCATAACACCAGACATGGCTCTCAGGTTTTCTTCAGCTTCTCTGATTCTTATTTAACTGCTTTTTCCATTGTTGAAGTCTGCCTGATTATCCTTTAGGTCACTAGTGTGATTTTCTGCCTTCTAAAGTCTGTTAGCAGAGTCTGTTCATTTGCTACTGGGCTTTATTATTTCATCCCTTAGGTCTTGTATTTCCCTTTGGTATGTTGCCTTTATCTCCTCTATCATTTCATCCTTTTTCTGTATTGCTTCCCTCATATCCTGGATGACTCCAAGCAGAATTCTGAAACTTTCTTTCTGTGGAAGGTCAATGTTTGCTTCTTCTATAGAAGTCATTATATTCATGACTTATTCTCGCATTGTCTTCTGTTTCTCCTGATTTTTTTGTTGAGGATATGGGGGCTGCTTGCTGTCTATGTGTTGTTTTAGAGGAGCCTGCCACCATCTTCCAGAGTCAAAGAGCACTGGGATCTCTCTTGGGGGACTCATAAGAGTGCTTCTTCAAACTACCTGCAAGTAGCTGCACTGGGGGGTGGTCAGGCTACCACTGTATCTCCCTGTGATTTCACTCTTAACTTAGCCAACCAGCATTGTGTTATTTGGAATGTTAGTTGGATAGTCCTCTCATGGGACATTGGTTGGGTGGTTGTGGGCCCACGAGGATGGTGTTTCACTGGCTGATCTCTCAGGAAGCCATAGTGGTGTGTCTCATGGGACTTGGAGCCCGTGGGTGGCGTGTGGTGTTTTCCTCTGCAACTTGAGTGTCAGGGAGGGTGGGTGGGTATACCCTCTTTGGTGTAGAGCACCAGGGATGGCCGGCAGAATTACCCTAGTCAGAGAGATCACTGTGTAGGTTGGGTGGATGTTCCTGAAGTACCGCGGAACACTACAAAGAGTGGGCAGGAGTTCCTCCAGTCACTTGTAAAGCTTTGGGGTGTAGGTGGGTGTTCACTCAGCTGTTTGAAGGGCAGACCCTTCAGCCACTTGGGTTGTAGTGGAGGACAAGCATGATTTCCCTAACTGCGTGTAAAGCCAACAAGTGTTGGCGAGAGCTCCCACAACTGGGCTGCCAGAATTGCCCTAGGCTGAGGGACGTGGCCTGGAGGCCTGTAGTAGTTTGTGAAAGAAAAGAGAGGGAAAAGAAAAGAAAAAGAGAAAGGAGAAAATAAACACAAGAGCAAAGATAAAAAACAAACTAACACACAAAGCAAAGACAAAATAGCAATAAAAACAGAGTCAAAATAAGGAAAACAGACTCTGCTGAAACTGTGGTGGGAATGAGAGAAGAGCTAGAATAAGAGGGAAAAGGAAGAAAAAAAACAAAGAAGAAGAAAATAGATAAAGAGATAGCTGAGCCCTGGCCATGCCATGTGTAGAACTGCCTCATGGCATGTGTAGCACTGCCATAGGAGGCAGGCTTGAGCTCCCATGCTGGGTGGGCTGAGTTGCCATGGGCAGAGGGTAGTGGGCTGGAAGCCAGCAGTGGCATGTGGAAGGAAAGCGAGGGAGAGGAGAGAAACAGAAAAGAAGAAAAAGAGAGAGAAGAATGAAATAAAAGAAAAGAAGTAAAAAGAAGGGGCAAAAACACAACTGTGCTCTCTAAGACTGACTGTGGTGGAGAAAGAGAAGAGAAGAAAAATATAAAGAGTAAAGAGATAACTGATCTCATCATTTGAATATAGGGCTGAAGGGGTTTAAACCAACCAACCCCCAAGGTGACAGGTTGACGTGCCCTTTTGGTGTAGGGTCCCACCCGTGCTGAGTGTAATACCCTAGTTGGAAAGATCACTAGAAGGCAGATGGAGGTTTCCTCAGCAGCATAGAGCACTGTAGAGGGCTGTCACAGCTGCCTTGTTTGATGTGCAGCATTCCCACAGAAGGCAGACTAGAGTTCCCCTCTGCTGTTTGGATGAAGTTACCCTATGTGGAGGGTAGTGGCCCAGAAGCCAGTAGTGGCATATGAAAGGAAAGAGAGGAAGGGAAGAGGAAATAGAATGAAAAATTAGTAAAAGCAAAACAGAACTGGGCCCACTAAGATGGTGTGTTAGTCTGGGTAAACTAGGCAAACAAATCTACAGAAGCATATATATAAGGGAGAGTTTTATATAAAGGGTACATTAAGAAAGCATCCCAACCCAGTCCTGTAGAAGCCCATAAGTACAACATTAGCCCACACATCTGACACCAATCTACAAAGTCCTCCTCAATCTCACAAATACACACAATGATGCCAACTGCAGGAGGAAAGCTGAGTCGGTGAACATGTAAGCATCTCAGCACTGGCAGGGGTCTCCACACAGCTGCTCCAGCACCCAGGCTGCATCAGAGTAAGTCCATGTGGCTTCCCTTGGGGATGTCTTGCAGGAAGTGAGCATTGCCAACTGAAGCAGAAAACTGGCTAAGGCAGCTGCACCCTGGTCTGATCATCACAAAGCAAGAGACCTAAGAACTAGAAAGGCGAGACCCACTGAGCCATTTATCTCTCCAACCTTCAATTAATCCCACATGTGTTTATCAGTCAGGTTGGTACAATATACCTTAACTATCTCACCGGACTCCCAATTTTCTAGTCTGGCAGCAGGAGCTCTGGGCAGGTAAATCTATCTGACACCATCTTCTTCCATCTCACCCAAGATCCCTTCTGACATATTTTTAACAATGTTTTGTAGTTTAAGCATATTTTTGTTAAATTATTTTTGCTAATTTTATTCCAAAATATTTCACTTTTAAAATGCTATTGGAGAAGGAATTGTTTATTTAATTTTATTTTCAGACTATTCATCAATGTTTACAAAAATACAATTGATTTTTACATATTAATCTTTTTCTAAAAATTTAGCTGAACTAACTTATTAATTCTAATAGTTTCTTAATTATATTCGCTTATTTTCAAAACACAATGTTGTCTGCAAGTAAAGAGAGTTTTATTCTTCCTTCTCTGTGTTAGTCTGGGTTGACTAGAGAAACAAAATCATAGTCACTCATATGTGCATAAGAAAGAGCTTTATATATGAGCAATTGAATATTGAGAAAATATCCCAGCCCAGTCCAGATCAAGTCCACAAGTCCGATATACAGAAAATCACACATAACATAAGCAAACACACAAAAACCCAACAATGACAAAATAAAAGAGAAAATTTTCAATCAAAAAGGAAACTGAAAATACTAAAAACTGAAACAATATTAAAATGGGTCAAAAAGGAGATCAAACGGTAATATATTACAGTTCTGATATTATCCTTTTAAATTTATTGAACTCTATTTTATGTCCTTATATGCGGTGTAGCCTGGAGAATGTACCATGTGTACTTAAAAGGATTATATATTCTGTTGTTGAGTGGAGTTTTCTGTAGATGTCTATTAGGTAGCTTGTTTATAATGTCAAGCTTTTCATTGCCATACTAATCTTACCTTTTATTAAAAATAAGGCATTAAAACTCTTGACTATTATTCATAAATTGTCTGAATCACCCCTCATTTCTCTTTCCTGCTTTATGTATTTTGGTACTCTCCATTAGGAATATCAAAATTTGTAATTTATATATCTTCTTAATAGACCAACCTTTTGGTCATTATTAAGTACTTTTCTTTATCCCTAGTAACAGTCTTTTGTTTTAATGTATATTTTGTCTGATATTAGAATAATTACTCAAACTTCCTTATAGTTTTGGTTTTAGGGTATCTATTCCTATCTTTTTTTCAATGTATGTATATCATTGAATCTACAATATACCTTTTGTAGACTGAACATTAGTTGCAGCTCCTTGTAATGCACTCCAGAAATCTCAGCCTTTTTGTTAGATTTTTTAACACATTCACACTTAGTACATCATTGATATAGATGGAGTTACATCTCCATTTTTATTTGCTTTCTATATGTTTCATCTTGTTTATTTTACTACTCCTTACTTATATGTATGGTTCACATTGCATGGTCAGTTTCTAATATATTATTTTACTTTCTTAATAGGATATATTTTTAAGATATTCCATCAATGATTGCTCTGGTATTTACTATATTCAGTGTGACTTATCAGAAGCCGTTTAAAGTTTGATACTAAATTAATACCAGTAAGTTATAGAAATGTTACTATTATATAGCTCTATTTGCATTTTCCTTTTCTTGAGTTGTTATATGAGAGGGTACCCACCAGAAAACAGAATTATTGTGGGCAGAGACTAGGTGAGCATCAAGCAACTTGCTCTGAGGTAGTTCATCCAATGGTGAGACCTGGGAAGTTCTCTCTGGTCACAGTGGTTTTTTTTGTTTGTTTGTTTCACTCAAACCTCATTTTCTTGTGATGGTGATTTAAGAGAACAGTGTGAAGCTGTGAAGTTTCCTGCTTGGGAAAAATGCTACAGAAACTGTTGTGATGTTGAACACAGCTTACAAGATAGCACTATGGGAAAAACTCAAGTATATGAGTGGTCTTCTCATTTCAAAAACGGTAAAATATTGATTGATGACAGGCCTTGTTCTGGATGTCTGTCAACTTCCTAAACAGACAAAAATGTCAACTCATGGTGCATTTGAAGTTCATTCCACCAGGTCAGACTGTTAAAATTAACCAAGCTTTCGATTTAGAGGTTCTGAAAAGGTAGCATAACAGTGTGAGACAAAAAAGACCTGATTTGTGGAGATGGGGGACTGATTTTGCCACCACGACAATGCACCTGCTCACAGAGCCATCTCAGTCCACAAGTTTTTTGCTAAAAAAACTTCTTGCTCTACACACCTTACTCACCAGACCTCACTCCGTGCAAGTTCTTTTTGATTTGCAGATGCAGAGGGACATGAAGGACAGTGATTTGATGAGTAGAAGAGGCTTTCAGCCATCAAAACAGATGAGTTTGAGAAATGTTTCCAAGAATGGAATCACAGATTTGACAGATGTATTAAGTATAATGAAGAGTACTTTGAAAGTGATAAAGGTGTTTTGTAAAATAAAAAAAATTAAATACATAGTTTTCAAAATAACATTTCATTTTTGTGTTGGGATATCCCCCTGTATATATGTAACATATGTGAAGATATACAGATAATTTTTTTTTAATCATAGCATTAGAGACTCAGTACACCTTTTTTTGTAGGGTATTGTCAACCATAACTCTACCAAATGTTTTGCCAGTGTATAGAATACATTTGTAATGATATTTTTATCACTCAATACCTGGTTCCTTGCTCTACTACAAGTTAGTGCACAATGTTTTCTATTTTTTGTTATGTCAAGTTGCAAAGTTCTTTTTTTATTCAGGAAGGTAAACTGCTTTAATAATCAAATTCAATTGAAGTTTATTTCTTCCTCTTAAAATATTACTGGAGAGGTAATCTGTTAATTAAGGCAGGACGCTTAACCAAGCTAATATAGAAATCCAAAATAGGGGTTGATTTATGAGTGAGATATGGAGTACGTACCCGGTGAGCCACATTTTTAGGCATGTTGCGAGTTTACCAACGTAGAAGGAAGTTACATTTCTTGAAAAGCTTTTCATTTCACACATTATATGAAATAAAATTTTGAGGGAAATATAATGATTCTCCAATTCTCTTTTTTTTTTTTCACAAAGGAATGGAATTTTCATTTCATTTCTTAAAAGAAAAATTACTGGATAGCAGAGCTTTTTTCATCTTCCCTCATTCTCCTCACTCTACCCAAGAAAGAAGAGGGACAAGTAATTGCTAAGTTTTGAAGGTTTATATGGGCATGCTTGGAAATTTCCTTCAGTAGTGAATGAGCCAAGCGTATATCCATCCATCCAGAAGACAGCTATTCAGTGGGTACAACAGACTGGGTGCCAATTTAGTAGTAAACCATTCAGCTATGGTCCTTTCCTGAAAAACAAACCTCTTATAGGCTGGTCAATAGAGAAAATTAAAGAAATTTTGCCTACACAAGAGATCTAATCATATAGAGAAAAGTTGCTCAGCCTGGCTTCTTCATGGGAAATTTGGGACCCTGACATCCAGATCTCATATCTACTTGCATTGGTAGTGAGAGATGAGGGGCAAATGGGGAACCAGAGTGAAAGCACCCTGCCCAAAGAATTATTGATTGGTCGAGCAAGAACTAGTCAGATTTTATTTGTCCTGCTGTGGTAAGGCATAGCCTACATTTGTAAAACAATTCATTTTGAACAGATGGAATGGGATTTAGATATGAGTCGTGGAAACAATTACTAGCTAAGGGTTTCACCAATTTTCTAATAAGGAGTTACTTTTAATTATTACTAAAACTATAATGGTAAACTGAAAGTATATATATATATATACATAAGTACATGCATACTCTTATATACACATATATGTATCAATAACAATAAGTTACGTGTTGAATATTATTTCCTTCTCACTTCTCTCCACCTTTGCTCTCTGGAAAATGCACCAATTTTAAAAAGCCCTTTGTGTATTGCTTAGAGGAGTTACTACACATCATAATTTTGGTAGCCAAATTCTAAGGCTGCATGAGGTTGCTTCTTATTTGAGTAAGCCCGCCCTTGTCTCATCATGGATAAAATACTTAGGATGTTAAGTGCATGATTCTAGAATCACTCTAGAAGAATCCTTCTCTTTATCTCTCTAGTATGGAACTTGAAGAAAAGATCAAAATCATTTATTGAAATAGAAACGAGGCACAAATAATAATCTATAAATAGCAAAGAGTTGATTTGTAGTCCATTAACATGAGTCCTCTAGCCATAATTCCTCATATGATGTATTATAATCTGACACTAGGGCTTTAATGCCATTTGGGAGGGTGTTCTCTACTATACTAATGGACAGGATTAGGATGGCATTAAACCCTGACTTCAGTAGAGAATGGCATAGGGGTTATGTGTTGGGCTGCCATGCACAGTTCGAAATCAGCAGCCATTCCTCAGGAGAATGATGGGCTATCTACTCCCGTAGTAAATAGTTACAGTCTTGGAAATACACAGGGGCAGGTCTGCCCTATCCTTTAGAGTCGCAATGAGTCAGCATTTAAGTAGATAGCCATGAGTTTAGTTCTGGTTTCATTAGAGGGTATGGTCCAAATCACATCCTTTGTTTCCTTTGGGGCACCCTTAAGACTACTTTGAAAGAGGGTCTGACTTAAAATAGCATCCTCTGTATTCTTTGGGCATATGGTGAGCTAAAAGCCTAAAAACACACTGCCATACCTCTATTTGCTGACTGAGTTTTGGGAGAAGCAAGAAGACCTCCTTTGATTTTAGGACATTTGGGGCTTCTGGCTCTGGACCCCACCTTTCTGCTCACCTCTGCCTGATCTTCAGATTTGGACTGAACAACTATGTGAGACATTCACTCCAAGTTTTGTGAGTTTCTGTGGGGTGTTGCAGCAAATCCCTGAGCCCTGGACCATGAGGGCATATAATCATAGAAGGAATGATGGAGGAATTGCAGGACAACAGCATCTGGAAGGAGTTAAACATTTGGGGCATCTTTAATCTCCAGCTCTTTGGGACTAGTCTTGAGTTAATGCTTCTAAAAGAAATGATTACTATAAGAGTAATAGAAATAATCCACCTCTTAAGGCATTTAGGTATTGTTTTTATTTTACACACATCAAGATGCTTGTACACACAGAATATAGCTAAAAATGTATTCAGGAATAAGATAAAGGTGACCCAGGGCAGAGGGTAAATCAATAAGTGTCACAAACTGTGCTCAGAATAGTAGGGAGCTTACTATAGTTCAGATAACATGTCACGATGGGAATGTTATCTATATTGTACTGAGCCCAATCCTTACTGAGCCCAAGCAATGCTACCGTAGTCAAGCACCCCTAGAAAGAATTATTCCTTCCTTTTAACAAGTCCAAAGACTAACTTCAGTTACACACAGAATTGGCCTACTTAATCATCATCTCAAAAGTTTTTGTTTGGTACACTACAAACCCGAATTATTCTAAAAATCTGATAGCTTTATCTATGAAGATGAAGTCAGTGAGTTACTGATACTAGAGACTAGGGGCAGTATTATCTCTTGTCTCTGTCATGGCATCTCCCCCTACCCCACCGCCACCGCTCCCATCCTCTCCTATGCAGGCTAGCTCATCTCCCATTTGTTACTGGTGTGACCTGAAAAAGCAAAACTTTCGTAATTGGGTTCCCTGCACTTATTCTAATCCCAAATGTCCTCTCCCAAAAAACAACTTTCTTAAAAATTCCCGAGTTTTCTTGAAACATAGTGGGGCTGTAACTAGATTTAACTCATTATGGTTCATTATATTGATATTGATTTATTTCATTTAGTGGGTATTATTTGGATCTACTCTATGCAGAGAAAAATCCTAAACTTGCCATAAGATACCATGGTGATTGCTACACTCTGATACAATGGCAAATAATACACGCATTTCTTTACTCTACAAATATTTCATATTTGTGTCCAAATTTGTACTCCTATCATTAAGCTGAAATGGTCTATGATCAAATAAATAATGCTAAAAAAAATTTCGCCTTTAACTCATTTGGCTGTATGTAAAATACCACAGCTCTTGTATGTAATGAAACCACCCAGTGTTTGGAGATCCCTAATAAAATCTACATGCAATGGAACTCATTTAAGACAGAGCACTCACACAATTTGAACACAGTGTAAGCAATATAATAAGTGGAGCACAATCTTCTGGGTAATACGAAAGTTTATTTAAGCAGATTGATAACAACCTCACCAAAAAATCACGGGCACAGTTATCACAGTTTGTTCCCTTCTGTATGACTTACCCATAAAGCTAGATCGTACAATTACTCAACTCCATTGTAAATGCCAGGATCCCCTGATGCGCTCTCATAGGAAATCATCCAGTAATAGCAATGGCATTTCTCTCTGTATCACGTAGCATTTGTAGCTTGTCAGAAATACATACTTCACTAAAATTGAGGAAATAAAGGGGGTGCATGTGAAGAAAACAAGGTTTGAAGGGGGAAAAATGGAAGAGGAAACACTTGATTCTTTTCACCAGTCTTAATCTGAGCTTCCCCCGCCCCCCCACCCCAATCCTCATAGATCTCTATATAAATCCTTCCCTCAGTCCTCCTTGATAAGCCTGATCAACTGAAACGTTGTCATCAGAGATAACTGCTCCCAGAAGCCAGCATGAGTTCCAAAGCGTCAGCCACAACCTTTCCCTTCTTCCCAGTTCCAAACCTGACTTCCTGGCCATTCAAATCATGGACGTCTTCATCGGAAATATTCATAAATCAGTGCTTTAAAGTTTATTGCCAGCATTGGCTCTCTATATTTAAAAGGGAGAGAAAGCTTTAAAACTACACTCAATAGGGCTTTACAGTTATTAAACTCACTTTTTTTGGTGAATGGGTAACTGAAATGTTAGCTATTTTATTGAAGATGGCTATCCAAATATACAGCAAACACACACACACACTCAGGGATACTAGAAATCATAAGGATAAATTTAGGCCTGAGAGGACTTCAAAAAGTTCATGGAAAATTTTCATTATCTCTTTATCCAATTTTCCCCCATGAATTTTTTGAAGCCCTGTCATACGTGCAGAGTATAAAACATCTAGGAATGAAGATTATTTCAATATAAAGGGCATTT
Organism: Echinops telfairi; assembly: GCF_000313985.2. Taxonomy (NCBI): domain Eukaryota; kingdom Metazoa; phylum Chordata; class Mammalia; order Afrosoricida; family Tenrecidae; genus Echinops; species Echinops telfairi. Next base: position 32,603,905 of record NW_022103900.1, read on the forward strand.
AAACATAAGATTTTATATTTTGAGAAATCTAGGTTTTTAGAATCTAGATTTTAAAATGATACATTAATGCCTTCACTTCTTGAATTATTAAACTTGGAAATAACAAAAACCAGAGGGAGTGATCACATTCACTCGTGACTTGCACAGTCAGGTGAAACTCATTCATGCATTTCTTTGATGAATGCAAAATGTTTAAGAACATGTGTTCTGTGAAGATCCTATGTTTGTAATACAAAGCTTGAAAGAAATTAATTTAAGATAAAATATGTCTGCATCCCTACGCAAATGAGCTTGGAAATGACTCTTTAAAGTAAATTTGGGCAAATGAATATTTTAGTAATTGGATATTTCCAAAACAATCAGTTCTTTAAATCAATCCTACTTTTTTTTTTTTTGAAGCTACAATAAAATTTTTTATTTAGGTTTGGTCAGTACAGGTAAGATATATTGGAGTCACAGAGCAATATGCATTAATAGGATACAACGGTTTATAAAAACTGAGCAACTATGCACACAATTTCTTAAACATTCAGTCACTTAAAGAGCAAATGCACAGAAGTATGTGGAGAAAACTGTATCTAACACTGAAAACTACTCTAGGACTCCACCTGCAAGTCAGCTCTTAGTGATAAAAGTACTACTGTCCTGGGCAAATTGGCAGTCCTCACAAGCCTACTTTTTAGAGGACACATTTTATATCCTAGTCAGCCAGTGAGACTAAAGAGCCAGATGAAGATGTCTGTCATATTTCGAGATACAGACCAGTTGGACATGGAAAACACTCTCAGACTCAGGGCCAGGCAGACATTCGTAGAAAGGCAGCTGTCTACATGATGGGCGTTGAGAAATAGTGGCAAGTGTCCCTCTGTCAAAAATACCTGTTCCAATCCCGATGTTCTCATTTCCATTTTCTTTCCCTGCAGCATTTCGAGTTCTAAACCCTAGTCATTATCTTTTCTGAAGTTCTTAAGACCCCTGGCTCAAAAGCAAACATATGATCTACTATGCTATTAATAAGTCACTGATGCCTTACCTTCAATTCCATCAATTCCATCATAATAAAGTTTACTTAAAGGCCCTCAGGGAGTGTAATGTCAAACAGGCCATTTTGATTTGAGTAGCGATTAAAAGTGTTGGTTGGGCCATTGAACAAGACGGCTCCCAGAACACGGAGCAGTGTGTCAAGTGATGAAGCACTGGAGACGGTAGATTAAGCAAAAAATAAAGGAGATGTGGAAGGAAGGAAACCTGTGGTCACAATTCCCTCCAAACCAGCTAACATAAAACTTTCAGGGTTGGAAAGCATGATTTGTGCCCCTTCTTTGAATAATATGGGCTGTGGTGACAGCTCTCAGCACTAGATTACTAACGAGAATCTGGAATGAGCTTGACAGTTCTCTGCACTAGGAAGTACTAATCCCAGTCTGAGCCAAAGTGTGTGGCTATCTGTCATCAAGTTGCCTCTGATTGATGGGGGTCTTGGATGTAACAGAATAAAATGTCACCCAGTCCTACACCATCTTTGTGCATACTGCTAGGCGCAAGCCCATTTTTGCGGCCCCTGTGTATTCTGAGGGCCCTGCAGCCTTGGGCGTTCATAGAATAACACAATATTGCATAGTAAGTAGTCTGTGATGAACCATCGGGTTTTCCTTGATCAATGATCAGAAATAGACCCACAGGCTTTTCTTCCTTGCCAAACTGGCGGGTGTGTAATATGGTCAAAGTATGTACAAGGACTCAGAAAACTTAGCTTTTAACAAGGAGATGCAGGCTTTGTGTAATTGTGTCTTTTGATAACGTTATTCCTGAAAAGCCTATGGTCAAGTATTGGATTATTAAAGTGAACCCGTCTAACACCAATCTGTTGGCATTGAGTCCATTCTAACTGGTAGCAAGCGTATGAGCAGCCCCGTGTCAGAGGGTTTACCAGGCTGCGATCTTTCTGGAAGCAGACTGCTGCATCCTCCTCCCAGGGAGCAGCTGGTGGGGTCCAATCGCCAACCTTCCTGAGAGCAGCTGAGCGCGTAACACCTGTGCCACAGTTCAGGCCATATAAGACCAGCGATTAGTGTCGGTTCCGGTTCAAGGGGGGCACTTGATATCATTGATATTTGGATGGAAGTAACTCATTCGGGAAGGTCACGTGACAGCTCTGACAGGTAAGCTGTGGGGCTCGCGGCCCCACTCTCACTTCTTGCAGTGTTCTGAATCCACAAGTCATTAGACTATTGGCTAATAATCACCTCCATTGCTCTGATGTTCAAAAAAGGAAAGTTCAAAATACGAACATTTTATTGAAAATTACACGAGTGGAAATTCTCTGAAGTAAATTAATGATAAAAGAATAAAGCTGTTAAATGAATATATTTTTCATGCTTCGGGGCTCTATGTTTAACCATTTTCTAACTGTTCATTCATTTATAAAAACATATATATATAGTTCCGTTATTATCTCCTTGAGTTGAAATTAGATATTTAATTGACTGGAGGGAATGCAAGTCGCTCACTTTTAAATAAGGCAACTAGTTTAAAATATATCTGTAAAATGATTCAAAAGACCACCATCAGCCCAAATTCTTGGCAAACACTCTTGCGTGTATATATAGTTGTTTTTATAAATGTCATGCAGCAAGAGCGAACTCCTTCAGAAACATGTTTATCTTAATTAGGAAAGTCAACAGACTTCTAATGGGAAGAAATGGGTATTTTTCTCTGTGGTATCGAAGGCATCAAAGGCCCGGCGCTCCTGCCAAACCAATCTTCCTTCCTGCCTGCCATTCAAACCCAGGTGATTGCAGACAGCTGAGCAGGCATTTTCCCCTAAGCCTCTGTTGACCTGGCTCCAGTCTTTGCCGTCTCTTCGTCTCTCCCTCTTTCTCAGTCTGTGTGTGTGCTTTTTTTTTTTTTTTTGGCCTCGGGAAACCTAGGGATAGTCATGGCACTGAGGCAAATAATGTGGAATTAAAAACTAAATTCTTGAGGCCCTATCCTAGCAACAAGACCATCACCATCTGTTCAGAGGACAAGCCAGCCATTATCTGCTGCATTCTTTATACAAACTCCATCACCTGTGAGGGGAAAACACTGCCCCGTTCCCGGGTTTTCTTTGTCACAGAGAAAGTGGTCTGCTTCCCTCTGGTGAAATAAACCTTAAAGAAAGCAAATGTAATGGGGAGAATGTATAGCAGATCTAAATAGATATATCAGAAGGCCTGACGTGTCCATTCAGGAACAATACTTAAAAACAACCAAAAACCTGATCGCTATAGTGAGCACATAATAAAAATATATTGTTGGCTCTCACTCAATAGCCATTCTATTATTTAAATCAGAAAGAAGCAATTGGAGTTTTTGGATCTGTATTTGGGGTGAAAAAATGCTGGTCATAGTCTTTCATTTAATGATAAATTCATTTTATTCAGTTCCCCTTTTAAAACCACATCGAAAGTCATATTTCGAAAGTGGCATTAGAATATATTTCAGGGAAAAAAAAGAATATATTTCAGTTACTTTAAGGTAAACATCATTGTGTTAGGCACCTAGCTTACCACAAGATAGAGATTGTTTTCTTGGCAAACTGTTTAAAACAGTAAAGGCATTAGCTACGTTATATTTTGTGCAGTAAAATTTACGTTATAAGCAAGGTCTGTTTCCTATGCCAAATAGTTCCGTCTAAAGGAAGGGAGTATCTGTAACTAAAGGATTTGAAAACCCCCAGAAGATTCTGAAGTTCAGATTAGGAAAAATGTGGAACAATCCTGGAATGTTTTCTTCCTAGAAGGAAATACACATAGAGATGGGATTTAATAAACTGAGAAAAGATTTCATTACTGAATGCGTACTATATACAATCATAATAAAGAGTGCTGAAGGGAACTTGCTTAATGGACAAGATTTTAATAAAATATAAAGGATACAAAATGTCTTTCAAAGAAGCATCCTATAAAATATGACACAGCTCAAAAATTATAACTCACATTGATTATCTTTAGTTGGTGTTTATTACTATAAAATCATTTTCAAACCTTCTTTTCTTTGATCCTGGTGATCACTCTGCAAGGTGGACTGAGAAATCATCACTATAATTCACTAGGAGTCATGGAAAACTAATTTTAGAAATGGTCCATAATTTCTTAAGTGAAGAAACTAAAATCTGCATAGACCAAATTTGGAATTTAACTGATGTGTATGTGTGTTCTAATTTCCATGCGGCCTATCAAATAGGAAATGCGAGTAAGTGAAAAGACTAACATAATATTAGCTCTTAATTTTCTTAGGCAGATAACTGGTGTATCTGCTGACTGACAGTCAAAGGTATCATTGTACCTTAAAGGCCCTGCACTTCATCAGCATATCCAGGACTGAAGCAACCCATGTGGCTGTTGACTACCTTATGAGAGTGCACTTTATATTACTATCTTCTGCATATTGGATACTTAAATTTTTTATATATTTTTATATATTTCCCCCCTGATTTTGACTACAATTTTCCTAGCCTCAGTTGAAAGTCTCTGCCAATGAGGTAGGAATTTGTCCCATCTGTGCTTATGTTTGACCTGAGATTCATGAAGCCCCCACGAGAAGATGTGACAGGTGTCGGTGTCTAACGTGGCCATTATCTGTATGGTTCCACCGTGTCGAGTCGGAAAAGAGCACACGTGGAGGCAGTGACTAGATATGCTGCTGCGAGATGGCAGAGTGGTATCAGACCAATAAATAGTAAATGATGCCTTCAACCCACTGAGGCAACTTGCCTTTAACCAACTGAGGCTACTTGATTATATGAAAACAAAATGAAATATTTAACAAGATCTTGTTCAAAGGGACTAGCAGGATCATAGATTCCACAGATCTGTTCAGCAGAATGAGAACTGAGTGGCGTGATAGTCAGATCCCCGTACTCCTCTGCTCCTCTTCCTTAAAGATGAGTGTCTACTAATTTGATATTAATTGAAAAAATAACCAACCTAACCACATTCCACTACTCTTTTAAATAGTATTGAAATATGGCTATACTATTCAGGGAAAGAAATACAATTCAATGAATTGCATGGAACATGGCCAGGACACCAGCTCATTACTCTGAACATAGATTTTTTTTTAAGAGGTGGGAAGGAAACATATCAATAATGTATCCTGTTTTTCCTCTATCAGCTGTACTTCAAAACAATCAAAGAATTTTAACAAATACATAGAGGGGAAAATTAAAAGAATTAAAAATGCATCATGTTGTAACCCTGAACAAAATGTGCTAATAGGTAACAATCATCAATGAATGTTCAAATCATTAGATGAAAAGGTTTCAGGGACTTTTTACAGGACTCCCACTATGTGAACCCACTGGTCAAATACAGAATCACTTAAAGTGGAATAACCAGATCCTTCAATATTTCATCAGTGAAGTAACAGGACATACACAGTATCATGTATGAAATGTTCCAATCTGAAAACAAACAAAAGCCTGAAACAATAGAAGCAGATGCTCCGGGTATTCACTTCACATCCCTCTGCCCAAAGCTGATCTCAGGTGCAGCTCTGAGGAAGAGTTGCAACTCACTGTATGGATGTAGCTGCTACCATGCAACTCACTGTATGGATGTAGCCACTACGTTTCAGCCAAAAAGAAAGAGAAGGCAGTTGATATATTTGGGAGTTATTCTGTAAGCTTCACTGAGGATCATAGGTCCTCCAGCCTTGCTGTCTATTGCTGTCACCTCGATGACCTTGCCTTAAATTGACTTCTCCTTTTCTTTCTATATTGTCTCATGCTATTTCCTCACCCCTGTCTTGTGGCGTCACTTCCAAAATAAAGGACGTGCACTAGAAGCATTGTAGCTAGTATTGCTTTCAAAAAAGTTTTAGCTAAGTCATGAATCAAGCCCAACTCTAATCACCAACTCTGGAAATATGCAAGAGAGTGGAAGATGCTCATTGATACCTCAAATAATATGCAACCTTCTCAGGACAGGTGACAGATATTTCCCTGAGTAAATAGTATGGAGGGACTGGAGAAGAAAAAGAAAAATGAGAGAGGAAGGAGAGGGGGGTGGGGTGGGGGGAAGACTTTATGGAACAGGAAAGAACTAAGACATGTAATCAAGTGTAATATGTTTTGTTTGGATCCTAATGTTAAGAATAAAAGACATCTTGGAGAAATTTAAATATAAATTGAGTATTAGATGATGTTTAGAGTTATTTGTTAAGTATGATAACGGGGAAATGGCTTTTTGACAAATAAAATCCTTAATAGATAAAAGATATACTGATGCACCTATGGCCAGAATGACATTTTAGCTCAAATTATTTCAAAATACTCCAGCAAATGTCTACCACCACTCCAAAAATGAACAGGGATACATTGTAGTAAGCATATAAAATTTTATCACGATACTTTCCCCTCTACTTTGGTTGATTTGACCTTTTGTAAGAGTTAATACATAGAAAAGATGGCATGGATAGTGAAACCATATTCTCAATGTTCAGAAGAAGACCGATTCAACTTGAATCAGTTGTGTACAAGCAGCAACGCAAGGAACCCTTTCATCCCCGGCTAGCATAGGCTGTGGGCTCTTCAACCTCTGCAGACACACCCCAAACCCGCATCTGCGTCAACATTAGCCTAAACTAGATGTAATTATGAAGCCCTAAGGGGATATTATGCTGGGTGACCATGAATTGGAATCCACTTGAAGGTAACTGACAAGAACATATTTTTAACTATATTCTGGAAGTATTCTCATACTTGAAAACATCAGACTTCTTGAAGGAAAGATTTTTGGTGTTAACATTCACTTTTTAATCCCTGGCACCAAATGGGAACATCCAAAACATCATAGGTACTCATTATCTCATGAGTATTAATTTTCATATAATTTAAGTATTTTTACATTCTCCATTAAAGCAATAATTTAGTCACTATCTGTTCGTCTCATCGCCAATGCCATTAGGTTTAGTCAAGACAGCATGTTCACTTCTTTTCCGGACCTGCTGACTGGTGTCTCTGCAGCCATATCCTTCCTAATCACCAAGCATACTGCAGCTGGGGTGTGTTCTCAGTAGAACTTCAGGCTACCACCCTACCCACCCTCAAATAACTGAAAACACATTACATTCCAGGTTCTGAGATTATTATTACTATCAAAATAGGTCATTGCACCTATATTATAATGGCTTTGTTACTATACGTCTTCTTCAGCAGAACTTAAGCCCCCTTCTGAGAGCATGAGCTGGGTTTATTTGGGTCCTTGTATCTGTCTCCAGAGCTCTCGATCCCACGCCCAATAGAATACAGCTTGTTGAAAGAATTCATGAACTAGCTAGACATGAACTTGCTCTGAATTGTTTCACATGTTGTTTTCACATCTAAATAAATAAATAAATAAACTAAAATAATGGAGGAAGATTATGGTGAAATCAGTAGAATGGTTTCTTCTTGCAATTTATTATTTTACAAGTCGCAAGTGACCACCAGAAAAACTGAAAAATGGGAGGAAACAAAATGTGCATTAACAGAGAAATGGATTAAGAAAATGTACACATGTAACAGTGGTTGAATTTATACCTGTTATGCCACATTTTTTTAAAGGCAGCAACTTCATCTTCTTACTAAAGAGGGGCCCTGCCTGCCAATTAGTAAAGGTAGCTATAACCCTACATTTACCTCTAATGGTAATATAAAAATGGAAAATGTATTTGCCAGGTTTCAAGTGCACAAACACTTCTCCATGGTAAGCAGCCAGTAAGTAAGTAGTGCGAATCCCCTTTCTATTACAAATCTTAAAAAAGGATCTTGATTTTTAGCTTGTTGTCAAAATCCACCATATAGAAAATATATATATACACATAGGGAAAAACTTAAACTTACTGTTGTTAATACTCGTAAAGATACCCAAAAAAAAAGCCAAAAAACAAAGGAACTTGTAAAACTACATATGACCTGTCTTCTGCTAATGCAGGAGTGAGTCCTGGTGGCACACCGAGTTAAACTTTGGGCTGCTAACCACAAGGTCAGCTGTTTGACTCCAAAAGAGAAAGGTGAGGCTTCCCATTCCCTTAAAGATGTACAGCTTCAGAAGCCCAAAGACGTCATTCGACTCTGCCCTATAAAGTCACTGTATGTGGGAACCAACTCCATGATAGTGAGATTTTGGTACTTATTAATGTTGAGACCTGTGGTATTTTTTAACAGTTTTATTGGCATATAATTCACATATCATACAATTCAATTGTTCAAACACATCAAAAAGAGTTGTAGAATCATCCGCACATTCCATGTTAGAACATTTTCTTTGTTCTTGTACTCATTTTTATTAGCTCCCCATTTCCCCCTAAAAGGTCAGCTTTCATACATCATTTATGGTGGTCCCTAATAGAACGTATATCTTCCATCTCTTGGTAGTACCATGTCTCGTGCTATCAACACCCATGTATTTTTATTTGTCTCGCTGGAATATCAATCTTCCTGTGCAGAAGCAGGCACTACCTGTACAACCAGAAACCCGTGTTGTGCTGAATTGTCATTTTCAAACGCTCTCATCTAATATATTCTGAAGATTTCTGGAACAACATCCGTGGGTCAAGAAGATGGCACCAGTGCATATGAATCAAACAGGGGGATGGTCCATTGTGCTCCTTCGTGTTTTCAATGGCTAGCTTTTCAGAAGTAATTGGTCAGAACTTTCTTCCAAATATCCTCTGGATATGTTTGAACCTCCATCCTTCCTTCTAGCAGCCAAGTGCTGTAACCATTTGTACCAGCCAAGAAATCCACAAAACAAAGACAATGTGCCTGGCCACCCAGGCTGATGGAAATGGTGAATGAGGCTGTTTGCCTTGAGAACTCCTTTCCCATTTCAGCAGTTCTGAGCTCCACATTGGTACTCTCTCAGGCAGCCTCCTGCGAGCCTCGCTCCCTAGTGCTTTTTTGGGGTGATTTACCTACATGCGTTACTCTAACAAAAGCTATAAAGCATCTGATTAATTTGTATGCTTTGAAAGTGAAATGATTTAAATTTGCAAATTATCAAATTACAATCATTTGAGACATAGAGATGAAAAAAAATATTTGGAACATTTTCACAAATCTACAAAAAGATGACTGTTTAACGTTTATAAATTGTTACAAAGGCAAAGGTCTTTGGATACCTTCTTAGTGTCCAAAGAGTTTAAAAGTTCCTCTTCAATAGTTAATAACATATTTATTGAGTATCTCCCGTGCTCCACACAGGACAAGCCCTAGAGACACCAACAGGATTAAGACCGACACACTGTTCACAATGAGTTGCTATGCAGTATGGCATAGAACCTCTGAGAGGAGGAAAAGCGAAGCCTGTTTCTGCTTCATGTATAGGAGATATTTGTAGAATCTCAGTAGTCAGAGAACATGTAACTTCTTAACGATCATGTTGATGAGCACATTAGTATGCATAGGGTCCTCGTGTCCCCCCATAGGTACCATTACTGTGGAGCATATTTCATCTGAAAAGAAATAACCCCCTAAAGGGAGCATGTTTTAAATCTAAAATGTAACATTTCTTTTTGAAATTTTAATTTGGGGGACTTAATATAGAATTTAATGGTACCAGAATGACCACATCTACCAAAAATCACCTTTTAGTAGCTCTGTATCCTAAAAGGATAATGAGTTCTTACGAAGTTTTCCTAGTTATGGAGAGGAAATCATTAGTAACTTAAGACACCAATAAAGAAATCATCTAATTAATGTATTCAGAGATGAATCTTAATGTCCAATTATTCTCTTGATTTGACACAACCTAGAAGCAACATAACATAGTGAGCTACATTGTATTAATGTTGGAAGAATGAGAAGGAAGGTGACCAAAGTGGGGGGAGGAAGAGGTGTTTAATCCCTTCTTTGAAAATTTCCTAACATATAATAAGAATGTTTCCAGTTTATATTTATCATATTTGAAGAAAAACAAACAAGTAAACTCACAGAATTAACCTTAAAACTACATTGTGTTTTGAAGTCTGGATTTTATAATTAAGGCTTATAAATATCATTTAAACAAAGATTTTTCTCTTCAATTCATTAAGTATTAACAAGTGATTTCTTATCATTGAAAGTGCTCTCTTAGTTCAGCTTCATTGATTGATTTAACCAATGTCTGGTTAAACGAGTATAATTTCCATATTTTGTAATTGGTTCAATATTAAATGATACTCACACAGGGTAAAAAAAAATTTAAGTACCAAGATTAGCATACCTCACATTCATGCTGCCATTTCTTGAAGGTGTGAAAATCAAGGAAGATGTTTTTCATTATTGTAGTATTTTAATGAAATTATAAATGGGGCAAAAGGTACAAAAATATTCTAGCAAGAATCTATATCATCTGTAAACCTCCAGTTTATTAGTTCCTCTGTACAAGAAAATATGAAAATTATCTTTGAAAAGCCTCTCGCTGGTTGTTTTCAATTTTTCCAATATGTAAAGGCTATAGAAGACTTCAATAACAAGAGCGTAGCTTAAATATTAATAACTCATATTATAATCATGATCAATAGGCAGATATACATCAAGATCATTTAACCACAACCTGCTTTCCCCCATTAAAATCTAATCAAACCAAATATATTTCGTCAGCAAATGCATTTCAAAATATGGATTCAGTTTAAATTTTCTTTTCAAAAGTCACCTTACATTTCTAGTTATTTTGACATTCTGCAAAGTTCTATTGTGCTAGAGGATCTTGTTAAATTATGTTGTTAGATATTTTCCCTTTATCGTTTCCCAGTTTGGGGATAAGGAACCCTGGTGGTGCAGTGGTTATACATTGGGCTTCAATAGGCATGGTCGATGGTTTGAAGCCACCAGCCACTCTGCCGGAGAAAGACTGGGCTCTCAACTCCCAACAAACAGTTACAGTCTCAGAACCCCGCATGACTCGAGAGCAGCAAGTTATGTGGTCCTAGTTTGTCCTTCCCCCACATTCCCAACTCAACTTCGGTGCCGTCGAACTGATGCCAACACGTGGCAACCCTCTAGGACAGAGTAGAACAGTTCCTGTGGATTTCTGAGACTATCAATTCGTTTGGGAGTAAAAAGCCTCCACTTTCTCCCATGGGGTGACTGGATGTTTTGAACTGCTAGACCTTAGAATAGCAGTCCAATGCATCACCAATTTAGCCACCAGGATTCCTCCCCTCCAATTAGTAAAGTTTTAAGAAAATGTTTACGTGCTTTGCTCTTGTAAGTCAGGGAAATGCTGTTGTTCTTTATAATGCAAAGGTATCTGACGACCCAGAGCCACATGTGTGCTTGTAATGATTGATGTGTAAGCAAGAATCTGAACAGGTTGTCTACAAAGAACTTTTTTCTTTTGCATATAACCAAGAACCCTTTCCAGTAATTAGATTAGATAACAAGAATTTCCGTTTTATCCTGAGTTTATATGAGACATACAACCTGACCTCATACGTACACGAGGATAGCGTGTACGCATCACTGTCCTTATCAATCACTTGGACAAAATAACATTTAGGAGTTCAAAGAAGAAGTAACTATTAAAAAGTTACTCGTAGGAAAGACTTCTTTAAAAAGGGGGAGGGAGAAGATTTTTTTAAAAAATGGGACTTTGAAGTCGATGTGAGTCAGACTTTAAGAAAGAAAAGACAGAATAGTGTGACCGAGGCATACGCTGGAGCTGTAAAAGCCTTTTATAAAGGGGAGTGGGTGCGTAGACTGGCCAGAGTGAACAATTAATGGGCAATTAGGTTAGGGGAAAAAAATTAGAGATTATATTATAGACAATTTAGCAAGACACATTGAAGAGTTTAGCCATTATTTGTTAGCAGGGTAGAGTCAATGATGATTTTTTTTTTTAATTTGGAAGATGACATGGTAAGAAGTAAACTTTTGGACAGATTTCTCCAGAGGGTTGATTTTGTTCACGAGATGCCTTCACTTACTCCAAAGCCGTGGATTCAGTTCTAATACCCATACCTTGCACTAGCAAAGGGAAGCGAGATGCACCATCCACCATCAAGAGCTTTGTATTCGACGAACAGAAAGACAAACAGTAACGCAAGGGTGCCTTTTAATATGAAATGTGGAGTTCCTTGGTGATGCAAACAGTTAAGCACTCAATTATTAGCTGAAAGGTTGGCAGTGCAAGCACATCTAGAGTCAGTTCTGAAGGCAGACTTGCCGATCTACTTCCAAAAGATCAAGGCTGGAAAAGCCAGCGCCACCATGAACAGATGAGATCATCCTGAGTCAGCATCCACTGGAAAGAGCCACTCGCAACAACAGTGTCTATGTGACCCAGTGCAGCGTCATTTTGCGTGCTACGGAAATAGAAAAAAGAGAGAGAAAACTCATGAATCCTTCCAAGCAGAGCTCCTTCTGGAACTGAAGCCTGATTTAACCAGGTTACTTGATGAGATATTTTAGGCCCATGAGGATTATTGATGGAAAGTACAATAGCATTGGAGAGTGTAACCATTTTTTTTAAATATATCTACTGTCACATCCATTGGCCAAATGGTGATTTCAGCTGTAGCTGTAATACACATTTCTATGTACTTTCAGACTCATTATCTTACTCAAGCATTTCTCACTTCAAAGACTTCTTTGAAATTCTGGAAACCCATTTAGCCCTTGCACAAATGCAGCCTGGAAAAGGGCTGGATATTCAACTCAAAGGCAATCTTTAACCAAAGGAGAAAAAGACATGAATGCAACAGTTTCCCATCCTTCTGACAATTTGGGGGAGTATTAAAAGCTTCTCAGAGGTTTCAGGGAATTAAGACATATTACTCACTGAAGGGAGTTCAATAGCATGATTTCAGAAAAGCAAACCCTTTCCTGTTTAGCACCATCCAAAAAACTCTGCAACCAACCTTTGCCTCTGGTTCTGCTTTTGATAGAACTCAAACTCAGACAAAAGGAAATGGGTTCAAGGTCATTGTGGAGAAACGTGTAGCAGTAATGAAAGGCTGCAGATTGCATGTTCAGGTTGAGTGCCATCTAATTGATTCCAAGTCAAAACAACCCTATGTAAGAGGAGAATGACCTATAAAGTTTCTTAAAGAGTCCTAGGGGTGATGTGTGTTGGATCTTGGGTTGATAACCTCATTAGCAGCCATTCAAATATACCAGCTGCTCCACAGGAAGAAAATGAGGTGCTCTGCTCCTATAAAGATTGACTGTCTTGGAAACCCTATGCATGGTTGCTATGCATTGCATGGAATCCACTCCAAGGTAGTGGGCACCCTTCTGGCAGCACATCACCACATCTCTGTTTCTCCAGGGTTCCTGGGTGGTTAGAAACACAAGCGCTTAGTTTGACAATTGAATTATCCAAGGTTTCAACAAGGTGGCTACTTGGTATGTAAGCGAAAGAAAGAGAGAAAGAGAGAGAGAGAGAGAGAGAGAGAGAGAGAGAGAGAGGAAGGAAGGAAGGAAGGAAGGAAGGAAGGAAGGAAGGAAGGAAGGAAG
>NW_022103900.1:32617469-32630204 GCF_000313985.2 Echinops telfairi
GGAAGGAAGGAAGGAAGGAAGGAAGGAAGGAAGGAAGGAAGGAAGGAAGGAAGGAAGGAAGGAAGGAAGGAAGAGAGAGAGAGAGAGAGAGAAAGAAAGAAAGAAAGAAAGAAAGAGAAACCCACTGCCATCCAATAGAGTCCTACTAATAATGACCATACAGGAACGAATAAAACTGCTCCTATGGTTTCCAAAGGTGTATTTATTTTCAAAAGTTTGTCTCTTTCTCCTGTGGAGTGGTTGGTAGGTTTGAACCACTGCCTTCCAATTAATTTAATCATTAAATCACCAGGGATCCTTTAAACTACAAACCAAATGTACTGAGTGTGAATTTTGGTTCATATCCATTCTATATAGGGTTTCTGAGAGTGTCAATCTCTAAAGAAACAGACAACCATATCTTCTTCTCACAAAGCATGTGGTGAGCTTGAAGTTCTAGTAAGCATCCCTTCTACTTTCTCCCACAGAGTGGTTACTAGGTTTGAACCACCAATTTAATGGTTAGCAGTCCAATGCTTACCTGACAGCATCTTCCTTATGTCTCCTTAGGAGTATGCCAACCAAGCCAAGTGAGCCCTCTGTTGTTCCATCACCGCCCTGTAAGGCAGAGTAGCACTGCCCCACAGGGTTTCCAAGTTTCTGTAAAACTTGTAGAAGCGGATGGCGCCATGTATCTCCTGAGGAGGGCTGGCTAGGTGGAGCTGCCAACCTTTCCATTAGCGGCTGCACTCTTTAACCACCCTGTCAGCACTGCTTCTGGAGAAGTGTATAAACCCAACCCCAACCCAACCCAACCCATTGCCATGAATTTTCCTGATTCCTATCTTGACAGGAGAAGGCAGCTTCATGAAGCAGCTGGTAAGTTTGAATGGCTAGCCTTTCCGTTACCAATCTAACCCTTAAGGCTACCAGGGATGGGACTAGAGCTAGGATGCCATGCTAAAGAGTTTAAATTCAGTGCATGAGGCCATCGGGGACCATTGAGTGAGACAAGAGAAGGACATGATTAGATTTTGATGGTCAAAGATCCTCTTGTTGAAGGAGTAGGAAGTGCAATATCCTAGGCTGAGAACAGGGGCACTGGCGGTGAAGTGGTGAAGGGCTCAACTCGGAATCGGAAGGTCGGAGATGTAAACCCCGCTCACTGCTCCAAGCCTAGAAAGACAGGGTTGTCTGTAGGGGGTGCAGCCTCAGAGAAGTTACAGGAAAGTGTTACTCTGTCCTGCAGGTGGTTATGAGTCAAAACCAACTCAATGGTGGTTCAGATTTGATCGTTGTTTTCTTTTTTTTTTTTAGACTGAGAACTGGGAGGCTGATTTTGAAATAACCATGATCTAAGCAAGGTATTGTATGCTTTCATTAAAGCAGTGACTGTTGGCATGAGTACAAGAGGCAAAATCCATCTGCTGTCAGTGCTGGGTGGGATGTCAGGAATGAGAATGGGAAGTTCATCCTGGAGTGGAATACAGAGGCAATTCATTTGAGGATGGGTAGAAGGATTTAGATCCTTTTCAGTGTGTTGATACATACACTTGGGTGGCAGGGGGCAGAGGTGGGTGGGTGGGTGGGATTAACATGGGGAAATCAAGTAAGCAGTTCTATTATACATGTTGGTGGGGGGTTGGGTTTCAGGTATATATTGAATTGGATTATATCTGGCCCTGCAATAAGTTCTCCCAGATATCAATTACTTCATTCAAACTTTACAATTTTAAAGGAGGAGAACAATGTTCATAAGTTTTCATTTGAGAAACTAGATTTGGAGAGGCCATTTGATTTGTTTCAGATCCCACAGCAAATGAATACTGGTGATGGAATTTGAATCCAGGTCTGATAGACGGAATTACACATTTTTTATATTATACCACTCTGTTTCCTTAATACTTCCTAGAACGTCATCTTAGTCTGGAAATAGCTGAATGTTATAGAATTAACTTTTTAATTACTGAATATACTACAGCTTACTGGTCCCTCCAGGCAGATATTACTCTAATACTTCATATTAGACTAAACCATCGAGCTAACCTGTGACGGCACCTTCCACAACTAAATCTCTGTATATTGGTATCATTATTATAAACACTTTTACCTAGTACATTGGACATCCCAATGTGAATTATAATTATTGGGAGTTTACAAAGCCTGTTGCCAGTTTTCATTTTAAAGCAAAGAAAGAATAAAAGCGTTAATCTTAAATCATACTCTCAAGGTCAACAGGATGAGGGGAAAGATAACTGCAGAACAGCACCAAGTGCAGGTGCTGGTTGTCATTGGCAGGCTTCACAGAACTGATGGGCTCCTGGGAGTAAAAGGGTGAGGAAGCCTGCAGCGTGTTCAAGAAAAGGCAGTTCCGGGTAGAGAGTGATATGTCTTGGAAGAACACACACGCAGTTCTGAGTGGGCAAAGATTCAAGGCCATGATTCAAGAGAAAACTGTACAAAGCATCAAGGTTTAATAAGGAAGAAGGCAAGTTCCACTGTCCTGCCATCAAGTCAATTCCAACCAAGACCCAGCCTATGGGACATAATGTAAGTATCCCAAAGAGTTTCCAGTGGCGTGGCTCTTGATTGATGGTCCACACCACTGGTTTTTTGGATTAGTAGTTGACCACTCTAACTTCTGGGCCACCAGCGCTCAATCAGAAACGGAATGAATTGATACGGGGAGTCACATTGGAGACACGCATGTAGCTGGGCGTTGTTCGTTCAAAGCTGCCTGATGTGTGCAGAGCCAACTGCTCCATAAGCTTCCCCAGGTTGTGCCTTGCCAGAAACAGACCCCGGCCTTGTGCCCGCAGGCACCCCGGGGCAGATTCAAACCACCAAACCTTGACCTCCAAAACGCACTGCCATCCAGTTGATGCCAATACCTAGCAACCCCATGGGACAGGGCGAGAACTGCCCCTCTGAGTTTCCTGGGACTGTAACGGTTTACAGGAGCAGAAAGCCCCTTCTTTCTCCTGCGGAGCGGTGTTGCTTTCGAACTGCCTACCTTGTGGATCACAGCCCAGCGCATAACCACTCTACCACCTGGGCCCCTGCTTTTTGGCTCGTGGTCTAGTATTGAAGCAATTGCATTACTGAGAGAATGAAAGAGAAATTTGATTATATTAGTACATGGAGACTTCCAAAGATAGAATCACAAAATATTTCTATTGAAAAAGATATGAGAACCCCACCTCGTCCAAGCACTATCTTGTCCTCTGTTTTTCAATGGGAAGCAATACATAGAAAGTTTCGATAATTTTTTCAACTTTTTAATTCTACTAATGGGCTAGATATGTAATGTCAATGTATCTGCCTAGCAATATGGTAGACTCAGAATTGTGAAACAAGACAGCAACTCTTCCTTCCAGCATCTTATCATCCACAAATCTATTTTAAAGATGGCCCTCTGTAGTGTTAACCAAATGTAGCAAGAGCCAGGAAATGCTAAGGTTTTCAGTAGGCATTTTTGTGTGTCAAGGTAGTCCATGGTCTATATCCCCCGCCCCCCCATAAACTTCAAGAATAAATGTGAATGGAGGCTCTGAAATTATACGCAACTGTAACTTTTTTAAAATGAAAGTGTTCTCTTCTGTCATTATTTGGGACATAAAGCACGATGTGATTATTGGTGGAGCAGCCTGTGATTTTTCCATTGAGCTAGTGGATGTGGGGCTTTACCAAACATCAGAATCATCGGCAGGACTTGTTCAGACCCAGATCTCCAGCTACCTCCCCCAGGGTTTCTGATTGTGATTCTGGATTCACAATCCAGATTGTGCCCTGAAAACATCTCCATTTCCTTCAAGTCCTCTAGTGATGCTGCTGGCACAGGGCCCTCTTTGCAAAGCACTGTATTCAATGGGCCAGAAGCAATTCTTGAGCAGAAAACATGTAACTCACTCAGTTCTGTATACTTAATATTTGCCTTATAGTAGATTCTCAACAAATGTTTGTAGGAATGAGTGAAGACTCATATAAATGATGTAGCTAAAAACTGTCATTAATTTGGATTATTAACTGCCCAGTTCAAAAGCCGTCTTTTTACTCCTACTTATAAGGAAATTAATAAATCAAGAAAATATTAAGTAATTGCTGTCCCATTTGCTGAAAATGGAAAAGCTGAACTCTATGTTGTCATGGATACCATATTCTATTTTCAGTACTAGTCATGTCCTACTTGTTAATGACTGTTACAGTAACCAATAGGAAAATAACACTTCACTCACTACATTTCATTAAATTTAACACCTCATATTAAGCTTAATGGGACAATAAGAACAAAGTTCTGCTTGCCAATTGTTTACAGAATTCTACCATTTCCCTGAGGTTAGTGACTTACAGAGCATCCATCTTCATGAGCGGCTCCCAAAATAAAAAGGAGATAGGAAAATAAAAGCTTTCTATTTGACTTAATAATAATGACCTCTGGGCCGGACATTTCCTGACATTTAACCAATAGTTGAATTAAAAGACTCTACTGTCTTTGATTCAGGGCCTCCTCTGCTTGTCCCATAGATTATTACCTCGCAGGAAATGCCCCTGCTTTCCAACATTACAGCTTCAATAGAACAGAAAAGAGAATAATATTAATTCTGAGTAAAGAACCTTTGAATCCTAACATTTTACAGTGGTAAATGCAAAAAATAAAAAGAAGATGAAGACTGAGAGAGAGGGGTGGAAAATAGCCCAAATCTTAAACTTGAATAAAATTATTCACAGTTTGATCTTGATGCCAATCACAATGAAATAATCACCTCCATTTTTGAAACCGAGAGTCATGTTACTTTATTTCCAAGGGAGACTAAACCGCAAGGGTAAGGGGCCTGGTAATTCACAGGGGATGAGACAGACTTATAAACAAACAGTTCAGGCTCCAAAGGCGGGGTGGGGGTGGGGGGGTAGATAATTAAATACATTTAATGATGCACACATCTGAGCAAAAGATCAAGGAAATATTAGGAAATATAACATCATTTAGAAGTCAAGGGAAATAAATGGGGAAGGAGAAAAGGACAGATAACACAGAGGGACTGAATAAATCTCAGATAGGATATAAAAGACTGGAAACAGATGTTTATATTAAACTGCCAATGGAGTGATGAAACCATACAGATTGTGGTACCAATTTAACTGGAAAAAGCTATGGCGAGCAGACAGAGATTTGAGTTGGGGCTCTATTTTCCACCAGTCAACTAAAAGAGGTGGCTGCTGCAGCTACTGCTGGTGATGAATACCATATGCTTGCAAGAGACAGAGCTAGTGTACTCCGCGGTGTGTGTTGGTTTGTGAAGATATGTGTAATAGCTTTATCTGATGCAAAATTAGTTCAACTTCAAATAACTGCACGTAAAATATCTGAGGAAGAGTCCATATTGCTGTCCATTGAAAGACAAGGACGAATCATCTTTTAAAATGTTATCTCAATTCTACCTCATCTAACCATGACATTGCCCTACTTACCTATTCAGGATTTTGCTGATGAAGAGAAGAAAAACCAGTACACAGATTGAGATCATCAATGTGCTAGTAAATAAATATTTTATATGTTTGTCTTTAAATGAACAGGAACTTTTCTCCATACAAAGTCTACATTAACTTCTGGTCTCAACAAAGAAAAGGCCCAGATTTCATGCTTTACTCATAAACTCTTTGTTGGCAAAACGTCAGTTGCCTAGTTTTTGTGTTTCCACTTTTGTTGTGAATTGGAAGGCTTACAGAGGTCATCACTTTGACATTCAACAACTCATACATTCTTTGTTTCAACTATCTACTGCAGTCCTCTCAGTGCACCCTGCCCTGCCCTGATGTCTCCCTGTGGGTTCTGTTTCTAGCTCTCCTCTCTAAAATGCTGAACTTGATCTTTGGGTTAAGACTGCCCCTCTGATCTTCATTGATTATTCCATCATACGAGAGGGATCAGTTCCTTACCTGAGTGGTGACGGAGGGCTAATCTCAGGAGTCGCACCTATCCTCTGACCAGTAAGAGCCTGGTGTCTTTTATGATTTTTGAGTTCGTTCTACATTTTTTCTTCCATTCTGTCTAGTACCAAATTCTAAACAAGACACACATACAAATATCCTCTGTTGAATCCAGTTATTTTCATAGGTGTTCTCCCACTCTCCCTTCCACACCTGTTGAGTCTGAACGTCTCTCTAGTATTGCCCAGCTTTTAAAAGAAAACTTAAAATATGTGTATGTATTAAAATTGGCAGTTTGGAGGGGTTTTCGTTTTTTTGCTTGTGTGTTGCTTTCTTTTGGAGAATGTCGGTATCCAAGTCCAAGGTTAAAACAATTTGGTCAAAGTAGAAGAAAATGAAAGAACAATTAAGAGATTTGGCATTGAAATCATCTGGTAGTCTTTTTTAACCCAATTGTAACTGCCTTAATTCTAAAGTAAGCATCCAGTTAATCTGATCAATTCAGCAGAAAAAAACAAATTTTTAAGAAAGAAATGCTTGGTTATTTCCTTTCATTTTCCAGATAAACAAAATGACTGCTTATCTGAAATGGTTATGCCTCCATCATTAGATTAATGCTATGTAGACATGACTTTAATATTCTCTTTTTTCCTCCAAAACTCATTAAAATATGGAGAGGAGAAAGAGGGAGCCACAAAATAACTGCTTAAAAATATTTTGGTAGTCCTCATTAAAAAGAGTTTAAGTACCTTGGATTTTATTTTATTACATAGCAATAAAATCCAGCCAGCGGAGATATGTTCAGTCTGGAACTCCACATCCCACCGTAAGTGGAGCTAACTCAGAGCCAAGGAGCCTCTCTCTGACCAAGTGGACATACAGCGGGGAAAGCCTGACACCACCGAAGGCCATCTGCAGTTTTTAAGCTACTGCGTTTTTGAAATGCTCTTTGCCCTCCCAGCGGAAATTCCTTTTACATCTATTAGGATGAGAAGAATGAAAAATCTGTCTTGGAAAATGTATTTCCAGAATGCTCCTTGTAAATGAGGATGGGGGGCTTCTCAGGAGGGACCAGTCCCTCGAGGAGGACACCGTACTTGGTAAAATAGAGGGTCCATGAAGAAGAGCCAGCCCTTGAATGTGATGGGCTGACACAGTGGATGCAACAAGGGGCTCAAACAGAATGCTCATTGTGCGGGTGCTGCACAGTCAGGCAGCGTCTCATTCTATCTTACAGTCCCTCCGGGCCAACTGGAAAACAGCGGAAAGCAAAAGGATGACAAGAAAGAAAGAAAACGAAAACTTCTGACGATACAAAATATCTTTAGATCGACTTTCATAAGATGCATTTCCTGAAAAAAATAAAACAGAAAGGCAAACACCAGTGTACAGCAGAAAACAATGTACAGGGAAGTAGTTAACAAAAAGTAACTATGCAAAGCAGAGACAGATAATGCTGCTTTCCAAGTCGCTGTCCTTTCACTCCTTTTCAGAGATCAGGAATTGACTTTCACTTCTGCAATAGCCTTTTGGATTTCTGCTGTCAAGGTCATACGTGTATTACTTGACAGCATTCCAACCTTGTCAGTTGTGGGAGTTTAAAACCACCTGGTTCGATCTTCTGCTCCTGGCCTAATGCTGTCACGCATCACAAGCCTAAATGCAAAGGCCCTTGATGAGGCTGGGCATGATCAACCCCAGAAGTCTCAATGAGTTCACCATCAAACCCCTCCTGAGGCTTGGACCCCATTGAAATTCATAGCAAAGGTTTGCAGTTCTAGTTAAGAAGGGCATTTGCGTTTTCCAGAGAACTTTTGAAAAGGTTTCCTGAACTAATAAGGGACCTAGGGGCTTGCTTGAAGAAGGTAGGCGAACACCAGGCACAGCTCCGTCCGCCTCTCGACTGCTTGGGTTCCAAGAATCAACAATGAACGAGCGTGTGGAAAGAAATCAGAATTGTAGATGTGCCAAAGGTACCCCTTGGAGCTGTGTGTATATTGTGCTGTCATGTAAACGAGCCCTTGAAAGATAAAAGAACTAAGTCCAATTATTTTACTGGTTCCATGTTCATCTGAATCACTGTCTAACTTCAGACATCGAATGATATCATAGTGCCTGCAATAATTAATTCACCTCTTACTTCCAAAAACATGTTGGAAAATTAATTCCCAGTGTTAAAATGAATTTGGCAGCAAAAGCAGATTACAATTTTGTAGGTTACCTGGCAATCGTTTGGAAATGTTAACTTGGGTAAAATGTAGACTTCCCCACAGATGCAGTCTGTCGGATTCGGGTGCTGTACTTCTCACACATTAAAGGAAACAGCTCTGTTTGAAGTTTTTTGTAAAAGAATGCAAGTTATCTTTCATAAACCTTTATCATCATACCGATGTTAAAACATTTTCAGCATAAGAGTAACCGAACTAATTTTAATTGTAAATAAGCAGGGAAAACATTTACTTATATGAAAACCAATTAAAAGCAATCCTCATAAATAAATGTTGTTGTACTGCTGTCATGAGATGGACCATGTAATAATTTAATCTCGGGCTACAGAGAATCAAAAGTGCGAATTAACGTACATTCCTGGATTTGTATTTCAGAACATACATTCCTGGATTTGTATTTCAGAACCTAGGAATGACCATTGCCACCAGCAAAATCTCAATCTATAATTCATGGTCTGTCAACAACTGAGAAATCCCCTTGAGACACAAGGATAGCGACCAAGATTGAAAGAGTAAGGGTGATCAATTTGAAGTATGTTTTCATCATTTGAAGGTTCCCTCACTAATAAATAGAGACTTCCAAGACTACCAACTCTCAGGGAACCCAGATTCTTGGCTAAACTATCAATTGGACCAATCCAGTCCCAAGGAGAGATTATTTTAATGAATATTGCTGTGAGGTTAAGGGGAAAAAAATACAAAAATCCTAACACAGCTCTCTCCTTTGGCAAAGGACAGCAACGGTCTTGCGATGCTGCAGTTTCTGGCCACACAAAGGTTTTAAAAGTCACCCATTTCTATGATCGCAGGGGACATATCTTCATCAATAGAGCAGTTCAGGAAAGAAAAGAAAGTATTTTATTAGCTCATTTGTCTTTCATGAATTAGGGATTTTCCTTGCACAGAGAAAGCTTCAAACTCTGCAGCAATGGAAGTATGCCCATGGGTTGACTACTACAGATCACATTTCCAGTGGGCTAATAACCTGCTCCAGGGAAAACATATTTTTAATTTGCTTTGAGAGTTATTTATTTTTTTATTATTACACTACGGGTTTATAATTTAATGTCAAACATAATTCTGCACGAATTATGTGACTCTACTGTGATGCAGTAGATAAGCTCCGGTGCCTCGTTGGCATGGTCTCAAGTGATGTTTTTGAGAAAATGGATCACCAGCTGGCATGTTGCCACCCCATAAACTGCTCGGGATAACTTTAAAAGGAAAAAAAAAAGTTGCAGAGAATTTTTGTGTGTGTTCAGTTAAAAAAAATGTTCCCAGTGATGTTAGAAGCAGAAAAAATAATTACTCTCTTACTGCTTCTATTAGATGTAACATAAATTGTATGAAGCTAATTAAGAAATTAAAAGGTTTCTTATTAGAAATTGTAGTCAGATTTATTGTAAATTGTCAACCAGCCATGTGGAATAATATTTTCAAATGGGATTGTTTGTTTTAAACTATAGTAGTCATCACAGGGTCTCCGAGCTTTGTGAGAAGTTAGTTAAGCACTGAGCAACATCTCTGCTGAGCCAAGCATTCTGCTGGGAAGTGGAGACAGAAAACGGAAAGCTGCAGGGCCCTGCTCTCAAGAAGTTCACTGTCTACTGAAGGAGACAAGCAGAGACGCATCCTGTAGATGGAATGCAGTAACTGCTCTAACGTAGTTAAACAGAACCTTCTCTGGAGCTTAGATAAGGATTTGGCCAAGACTTGGGAGTGGGGTGAAAGGTTGACAATGGCTCCAAGAAGGAGACTAGGGAACGCATTTTGTGTTCCAAGTTGGAAAACAAAAAGCCAAGGATCTAGGCTTAGCTAAATAAGTGATCATTTGTTTAAAAATCCTGCTATGAGTTTTAATATAGATATATATATTAAAATTAGGCATCACCTAATTCGTGATAGATGTCATTTGCATATCATTCAGTAAGTTTCACGTGCTTTAGTTAATATAATCTTTACAACAACCCTACAAGCTTAAGTCAGGAGGACAATAGCATTATCACTGTACAAATAAGCACTATACCGAGCAGCTCTGTGGTTGGCCAGTGTCGGGGTAAGAAATGTAACTCTACAGATGCCAGGGGTAAACCTTGGATTTCTATGATGCTGGGCAGATTACAGGAAGAACTTCTGGGCTTTTAGACACAGGATGAAGACAGGTCTGGCAACTAATTCCTAAATCTCTTCACAGAAACCCTAAAAATCATAGCAGTCCAAGCTGCAACTAATCACAAACACGGTGCAGCAGTGGGGAGCATTTTGTCTTACGGTGCATGGGTCACCCTGGCTCAGCCACTGTTCGAGTAGCAGCTAACAAAAATATCAGGATGCTTGACTTCCAATCTAACAGTCATTCCAGTGGATTCTACTCCCACCATGGTTTAGCTCTTCTCTCGGCTCATCACTAACCAAATCACAACAAATAAAGTTCTAGGCGCAGAAAGACATGATTAAAGATTTTGAAATAGCATTTTTGGTGTTTCCAAATAAAACAAAACGTTTCATCCAATTAGCAGAATTCATAGCATCCTATACATATGAAGGAGCCCTGGTGGTGTTGGTGGGTAAGTGTTGGAATGCCAGCCACCGAGTGAGCGGTTCAAACCCAAATGAAGCTATCTGCTCCCATACAGATTTACAGCCTCAGATAGCTCGTGAGTCGGAATCAACTCAATGCCAGTAGGTTTACTTTGTTTTTCATAGAGATGTTAAATGCCATCCATCTATCAATCGCAAATTCAAAATCAAATTATACAGAACATGGAAGCAAAACATTAAAATATATTAAAATTTTCTGTGTCCCCACAATGGCAAACCAAATATTTTGGTAGGATAGTAAGGATATGGAGTGAAAGACAGTCCAATACGCCTACTGGACATAATGGCCCGGCAAGTTATCCAACCAATTATAGGGTGATGGCTGAGCATTTGATTGGATTGCTGGCTCATTGGTCATTATGGTAAGTGAAATGATTGTGCAATGTCATGAATCTTTTTTTGTAAATTCAATTGTATCTGCAGACAGTCTTCATGCAATAAAGAGTTGTACTCTTGCATTTTTATAATTGCTTCAAAATATTTATTCTGACAATATGAGGGATCTAGATCCTGGATTATACAAAACCTTAACCTGACCTGTTATGACAAGATTTGTTGTGTTTTTTTCCTCACTCTTATTAAAGAGTTTTATATTAAGCATAAGCTGGTCTGAATTAGTCTCAAGAACTTCAGGAAAATATTCAGAGCGAAACAATATTTGTATAGAAATGTAATTTAATAAAATAAACTGCTGTGGAATATGTTTTGGGCCATTAACTGCAAGGCCAATAGTTCAAAACCACTAGCTGATCCATCGGGGAAAAAAAGATGATGCTGTCTAGTTGAATTAAGAAAAACAATCTTGGAAGCTTTATAGAGTATCTCTATGAGTGAAAATTGACTCAGTGGCAATGGGTCACATAGCTAAAATAACTGGTCACAATGCCTCTTC
The DNA here is from genome assembly GCF_000313985.2 of Echinops telfairi. NCBI lineage: Eukaryota > Metazoa > Chordata > Mammalia > Afrosoricida > Tenrecidae > Echinops > Echinops telfairi. The sequence continues at coordinate 32,629,098 of NW_022103900.1, forward strand.
TTATAGTTACCTACTTAGATTACCAAGATTACCTGTGGTCACTTTTCTTTATATTCTTTATATTCCTAGTTACCAAATGCTTTACCTGTTAAAAAAAAGAAACAGCGAGAGGTTCCTCCAATAACTGCATTCATTGGTCAGATTAGGCTAAGCTATGTCACAATAACAAACACACCCCCAAATCTCATCTTAATCTAAAGATTCTCCATGGGTCTGATGGTTCCCAATTGTTATTGTCAAGATTCAGGCTACTTGTATCATAGAATTAGATCAATGTGATCAAGCATTGGCCAGGAGTAGTCAGATGGCACTGCTTAGTTTCAGGAGGGCTCAGGGGTCAGGAAAGCACTTGAGAATTCTGGAATCAGTAAATTCCTCCACTACTCTGGAGGTTACACTTCTAGCATCCATGGAAACTCTGACAAAGCCCTCCAAAACTCTTTAATGTCTAGTCTGCCTCTAACGCTAAATGAGTATCAAATTAAAGAGATAATATGTTTCAAATGGGTGGTAAGAATAAAATTAAGCAATGTTTAACCCAGTTGGGTAGAAAAGAGCCTAACATTTCTGACGATTTTACGAAATCTTTCAGAAGTCCTGTACCTTGGGGAAGGGAGACAGAGAAAGTTTAAAATCTGCCTGAAATGAAGCTGCTACACGGGCTTAACCAGAATCAGAGCCTAGTTTATTCTGACTCTGCTATCTATGCATCTGCTTCACTGTCGTATTGACTCCCCAGTGGAAACCGATCAGGAAAATGATCACTCTTTCCCCATTCCACTGAGCTACGATATCCCACGTGAAGAAAGTGCTTCTTAAACAAGTGGCAGGATTCTCCTAGAGGGTGACAAAGTTAAAGGGTGGTTCAAAGGTTAAGAAATCAACCTGCTCATTCATGAAAGTGAAAAGAAGAATAGAAGTTTTCCCATAATGACAATTAGAAATGAGGATAAATGAGCTTGAAGGTAAACAAGTGGCCATCTAGCTCAGAAGCAACAAAGCCCACATGGAAGAACATATCAGCCTGTGTGATTGCGAGGTGTCGAAGGGATCACTGAAGACAAATGGGTGCATAAGCAAATGTGGCGAAGAAAGCTGATGGTGCCC
>NW_022103900.1:32630865-32653601 GCF_000313985.2 Echinops telfairi
GGGGTTTAAGTGGAGAGGAAATGTTTGGAGAATGATGAGGGCAATGAATGTACAAATGCGCTTTACACAATTGATATGTATGTATGGATTGTGATAAAAGTTGCATGAGTCCCTAATAAAATGATTTAAGGAAGAGGCAGAGGGAGTTAAGACTAGACCATTGTAAACTACTTGGATTTGTGGAATGACTGAAACCAGGCTGTGGCATCAGGCTGGCTGACCACACCACTTTTAAAAAAAACATTTTATTGGGGCTCATAAAACTCATCACAATCCACACATACATCAATTGTGTAAAGCACACTTATACATTCGTTGCCCTCATCATTCTCAAAACTCACTTTCCGCTTGGGCTCCTGGAATCAGCTTCTCCTCCCCCTCCCTCCCTGCTCCCTCCTCCCTCATGAGCCCTTGATAATTTATTATTTTATCTTATCTTACACTGCCCGGCATCTCCCTTCACCCACTTTTCTGTTGCCCCACCCCCCATGGAGGAGGTTATATGTAGATCTTTGTGATCGGTTCCCCCTTTCTACCCCCCTTTCCCTTCCGGTATCGCCCCTCTCACCACTGGTCCTGAGGGGTTCATCTGCCCCGGATTCCCTGTGTTTCCAGTTCCCATATGTACCACTGTGCAGCCTCTGGTCTAACCAGGTTTGAAAGGTAGAATTGGGATCATGATAGTTGAGGGAGGAAGCGTTTAAGAACTAGAGGAAGGTTGTGAGTTTCATTATTGCTAAACCCTGAGTGACTCATCTCCTCCCCACTACCCCTCTGCAAGGGATGTCCAGTTGTCTACAGATGGGCATTGGGTCCCCATCATGCGCTCCCCTCATTCACGATGATATGATTCCTCACCCCATCCCTGCCTTTGGTGCTTGAAACCTGGTCCCCTTGGCCCTTCAGTTCACACATGTTGGTGTGCTGCTTCCATGTGGGCTTTGTTGCTTCTGGGCTAGATGGCTGCTTGTTTACTTTCAAGTCTTTAAGACCCCAGACGCTATATCTCTCAATAGCTGGGCACCATCAACCTTCTTCACCTCACTTACTTATGCACACATTCATCTTCAGCGTTTATGTGGGGAAGGTGATCACACAATGATGGTTTTTGTGTTCTTTAAAACCGTTTTTTTAATTAAAATATCATTTTATTGGGGACTACTACCGCTGTGTTCACAATCCATACAGCGCTTGCATCAGGCGAATTTGTACACATGTTGCCTTCACTCTTTTCTAGTCATTTACTTGCTACTGAGCCCTTGGTATCAGCTCCTTGGAGTTTTTTTGGTTGTTGTCCCTCCTCCCTCCCCTCACCTTCATAACTCCCTGATAGATTGTACATTGTTATATTTTCATATCTCACAAAAAACATGGTCTCCCTTCCCCCATGTTTCCTGTTATTCTCCCCTCTAGAGAGGGGTGTATGGTTATGTGTTGATTATTGTGATCAGTTCCCCCTTTCTCCCTTCCTCTTCCCCTCGTCCCACTACCCTTCTGGTATCACTTTCCCACTCCTGTTCCTGGATGCTGTGTGTTGTGAACATCCATCTCTTAACTATACCCTGTACATGTTTCAGTCTAGTCTGAATTGAGAAACAACACTGGGGTCATGGTAGTGGGGGGTGAGGAAGCCTCAAGGAACCAGAGGAATATAGTGTGTTTCATCGGTGCTTTACTGCACCCTGGTTGACTCATCCCTTCCCCGTGGTCATCTGTGTTGGGATTGTTCCAATGTCTACAGCTGGGCACCATCTGCCTTCTTCATCACATTTTCTTACGCATCCGTTTTGTCGTCAGTCATTGTCAGGAGGGTGAACATATCGGACTGCCAATTTATAAGGACAAAGTGTGCTTGCATTGAGGAATGTTATGAACAGAGGCCCGAAGTCCATCCCCTAACTCAGTGTATTGCTGTATACATATATGTCCATAGGCCAATACCTCTATGTTTGTGGATTAATGTATTTACATATGTAAATCACTACGTTTATACCTCTATCCATTGCTTTGCTTCCTAGGTTCTTCCTCTGTTTCCTTTTACCTTCCTCCTGCCCCATCATCCCTTTCCCCTTATTTCCACCTGTTGGTACCTCCTCTTAGCTAGTTTGCTGTTGTTATGACCGCCCCCCCCCCCCATCCCTATCCCCCCCTTGTTAGTGACTCTAATACCCTATTTGTTTCCCTGTCTATGGCGCTGCCTGCTCACCTCCCTTTCCCCCTCCGCCCAGGTCTCCCTGGGACTGTTGGTCCTGCTGCTTTCTCCACAGGTACACTTCCCATGCCTATCTTATATAAGTAGGCACACCGACTGTGACATAGCTCAAACTGATTTAAAAAAAAAAAAAGATTGAAAAGAGAAAAGGAGAAGAAATAAGAAGAAAAAGAAAAGGGAGGGGGAAAAAGGAGAAGACATATTCATGACTGTCCAGGAGCTGCCCCTCCTGGCCTGGAGTTACTTTTGAGGGGAAGGGGGATCCTCAGGGGTTTCCTAGCTTTGCTTTGCTCCAGCTGCTGATCTAGTATGTTCCCTTCTTGGTTTGCCCACACTACCTCCCCACCATGTGACGCCAGAAATGTCCTCTGTCACAGCCTGCTCCAGTAAGGGGACAATGTGACACGAGCTGTTGTCGGCCACCCAGTCCCCTCTATGTCCCATTAGCTCCCCATAGGGACGTCATCCTCCAGGCCTGGTGTGCCAGCATGGGGTCCAGTCCAGCTCTCTCTTTCTCTTCTTCCTTCTTGGTCTGCTTCCATGTGGGTGTGGCATGCTGGCCCCTCTCCCCCACCTGTAGGTTCAGCGTTGTCCTCTGTCACACCTCTTTCTAGGGAAGGAGTCAGTCTGGCTTTGGTTGGGGCCAACCTCGTAGTTCTTTTTTCACGCAATCTTCCACGCGGCCACGTATCCCTCATGGTTTGGTGTACCGTGGTAGGCTCTGCATGCCCAGTCCTGATTCTGTGGAGACAAGACTAGTACTCTTCCCCTGGGTGGGTTAGTACCCTGCTCCCTCCGTCATCATTCCCCCATTTTTGTGTTGGACCAGCATGTACGTCCTTAGGTTTGGTCTAACCTCCTCCTGATTCCCTGTATCTTAATTTGAATGCTGTGATATAGGTGGCTTCCCTTCTATACGAACTGTGCTGATTACACTTACTTCAGGGGACTCATGCTGTACTTCTCCTTTTGTGATTGGCTGACTTCCCTTAGCATAATTTCCTCCAACTCTTCCCATGAAAAGACGTGCTTCATGTGCTCATCAGTGCTTTTTAGTGATGAATAGCATTCCAGTGTGTGTATGTGCCAGAGTTTACTGATCCACTAGTCTACCGATTGAAATTTAGGTTGTTTCCAACTCTTTGCGATTGTGAATTGTGCTGCAATAAACATTGTAGTGCATACAACTGGCCATGGTTTATTTCTTACTTTTTCTGGGTATATGCCCAGTAGAGGGATGTCTGGGCCATAAGGTAGATCAATTTCCTTTTTCTTTTTTTTTTAAGTATCGCCAGATTACTTTCCATAACAGCAGTACATATCTTCAAGACCACCAGCAATGTAAGAGAATTCCCATCTCGCCACATCCCCTACAACATTTGTTGCTCTCTGATTTTCTGACTTGGGCTAGCCCCAAAGGTGTTTGATGGTATCTCATGGTTGTTTTGATTTGCATTTCTCTGGTGGCTAATGATCAGGAGCATGTGTACCCTGCCCTATTGCAATCAGTCTTTGTATTCCCTGGGCCAAGGTTCTTAGGTTTATCTCGATTCCTTCACTGATGGTCCTGATATTTTGGGGCTTTACTACTAGGTCCATGATCCACCTTGAGTTTGTTCTTGTGCGTGGGGTGAGGTAGACATCTTGTTTCATTTTTCTACATGTGGATTTCCATTGTTTCCAGCACCACTTGTTAAATAGGGCGTTACCCTCCCACTTGATACTTTTGGGGTCCTTGTTAAAAATCAGTTGTCTATATGCTGATGGTTTTATTTCTGGGTTTTCTGTTCTTTTCCATTGATCTGAGTATCTGTCATGATGCCAGTACTGTGCTGTTTTGACCACCGTGGCTGTGTAGCAGGTGTGAAAGTCAGGTAAAGCGAGCCCTCTGACTGTGTCCTTCTTCTTGAGGCGTTCTCTGCTCATTCTGGACTTCCCTCTCCATATGAAATTGGTGGTCAGTTTTTCCAATTATTTGAAGATGATTGTTAGTATTTGAACTACCATGTATTTCCTATTTTAATTCCCTTCTTGATTTCTTATGGTATTACTCTGATAGGCAATGTTCTTTCTTTGTGAATGAATTTTGTTGAAAATTTTGCACTTATCACGAACCACCATTATTCATGTAACTACTGTCCAATCATGGTTAATCTGTACAAGCCAACCATTCATGTATTGCAGTCAGAAGCTGGCCATACATGTATAATTTCATTTTCTCAACAGAGTTTTAAATTCTATACCATTGGTTAAATTAATGACACTATCAATAGAATTCCCTTATACCCAGAGGGATGATTTATAATGTTGTCTATCATAAAAATAAGTAATGATGTCTCTAAAGTGAACAAGATGACATATGTAAACCACAGATATATGAATGGATTTGGGGTTCACACTTAATTCAAGATGCAATCTAAGAACAATTAGTTCTTATGACAAGGCCCTACTCGAAATTCATCCTCCTGAAAAGATTGCAGAAGATATGGGCACTATAACAAATTTCAGTGAAGAAACCAGTTAGTGTCCAGGTATCAGGGGGGGGAAGTATCTGGGTCTTAAAGGCTTGGCTTCATTCAGATAAGTCATCTAAGTGAGGTGTCAAGTTAAACCACATGGAAGAAGCAGATCTGCCTGCATGATCCAAGGATTGTACATAGTAAAACACAAATCAAAGGAGGGAATTGTATCAGAGTTTACATTCTAAACACTCAGTTTGCAAAAGGTTATGGATGATGGTATAAGGCCAAAACCCATTTCAGGGTTCCTACATGAACTAAGCCTCTAGTGAATGCCCTCTGAACATAGTCCAGGGGCATGATAGCCTTCCTATCAGACAGAGAGCAGTGTAAAGTGGATTACGATAGATGCAGTTGAGTTAAAATGTAATACCTTATCACTTGGTCTCCCTTTTGATACTGTCTAGAAAGCTAACTAACTGCTGCTGGATTCAGAACCTGTATCTCTTTTGTTAACTCCTGTTATATCGCCAGCTTATCCCAGGAACCACTAATAGACTCATTGGACCAACCTCAGATTCACTGGACCAACCTCACATTTACTCAGTTCTGCATTTAACAGCCTATGATCTTCCTACTTCCTGCAACTAAGCAAGTCGGGAAAAGCCTCTAGTTTACATCGGACCCACGGACTTGAACTAGATTCGATTTACCCAATTCTACAATTGTGTGGGCCATTTTTGATATAATTTCTTCCTATATACATACACAAACTAGATCTAGTGTAATCTAGAAGACTATTTTAGGAGTAGAGAGGAGTATTTGTGCTTCTGTTGCTATATGTGGGTCATTTTAATAGTCATCTCCCTTTTTCCAGGACATTCTATTTGCCATTTTGGAAACAAAAGAAGAGGTTTATTATTTGATAAAAGGAACTACAGATGAATAAATATAATATTGCGTCTCTTCCAGAATTAGCACATAATTTTCAAAATTTAGATAGCCTTGAATATAATTGAAGTTTCAGATAGTTATAACCCTTATAACTGCCTAAACTGGTAATTGATTTCAATACATCAATTATAATAGATATTTCTGCTTTGCTAATTTTCTTTTTTATAGCAAAACCCATATGCATGTTCAGGTTCAAAGTAGAAGCTTTGGGACCAAATTTTTCTCTCTTCATTTTCTTTTTCCCAGTATGAGCTCTCACCAATTCCAAGAGGGAGCCCACAAATCTACTGAAGCATCTTTCAGCCCATCAGACAACTGTGCAAACAACATTCTACTTCTTCCCTTTCCTATAGGCAGACACTACTGCATTTGCAATGCATTCACATAATCCTTCTTTACAAAATGTTTTTAATGCTAAAAATGCTCACAAACTAATTCTACCCTCGTTTTTGATGAGCTCAAGTAGGATTTCATCATGACAGGAAATACAATTGTACCTCTTGTGGCTCGTAATGGTAATGGTAGGCTTCTGCATCATTGCTTTGACAATCTGCCGCTGATTCTTGTGGTCTTCATCTAGGTCTCCAAACACTTAAAAACAGCTGGCAATCTTGATGGAGAATTACATTCTCACTTGTTGGTCCTTGAGCTTCCTAACAACTTTCACTATTGTCATAATGATGTGGCCATGCCCTTGGGCCTCTATCTGATGCAGCCACCACAGCTAGGGCCTCTGAGGATGGTCTCGGAATCAATCTCAGATTTCCTATCGCCTTTGCAAGGAAATCTGTGTATGTGGGGCATATGTAGATACACACAGTAAAAAAAAAAAAAGAAACTTATGAACAATGAGGGTGAGGAAAATTACCACTAGAAGCCAAGACAATAGTAAGCCTGTGATTTTTTTTATGCGTGTTCTCCTGAATTCACACCTTGATAATTGTCTCATGTAGTGAAAATGCATGATATTTCCATATTTGGAATGTTAGCAAAGGCAATTGCGTTAAAGAAAAATAGCACGAGTAAACAGGAGCAAGGGAAATAGTAAAAGAGGAGCTAACGTGGGAAGAGTGTGGAGAAACCTGGAACAGCAGAGGGAAAAATCCCCCCCAATTTAGACGAACGACACCCAAAACCAAAAAGAAAGTAATAAAACAAATCAATCATATGGTAGAAAATTGCAGATATTATAGTGTTAAGTCACAGCACCAAAGTGCCAGGATCCAATGGTGAGTATACCACAGTTGTAAGATTCAGTTATAAAAGGGCAAAATAATTATGTGAGTTTCAAAAGCTGGGCTATAACTTGTGGTCTGTGGGCTATTTTTGCCTGAGTGAGTAGGTCTAACTTTATTGAAACAGCAAATGCAATAAAGCATACGTTACTTTTTCTAAATAAAGTAGAGCTGTATTGCTATTTTTGGAATTTACCATTAGATTGTTGTGGTTTGAAAAAAATAAGATCAGAAAAAATCAACACATTGCAGAATCAAAGCATTGGTTAATTTTATTAAAATACTGTTGAAGGTGGGGGGGAAAGGTGATGACATTAATGACCAAAGATCATATTTTCCCGAACAATTGGGTTAACAAAGATATTGTTACACTTCCTACAAAAGTAGCTCGCTTTTTCCTGACACCTCATTTGTGGATCACATTCGTCTTAATCTTGAGTCACAGAGTGCCGGTAACAGGCAAGCCGAGCACCTAACCTGATTCATCAGGCCAAGAACTCACCCCCATGGACATGGCTGTCAGTGAAATCATGATGCCCTCTAGTCAACTGACAAACCTACCATTATTGGTGCTTCAGAACACGTGACTATCGTGTGATTGTTGTCTAAATAAGAAATGAACAATTCAAGTACTTCTGCATTATTAGACTTGAAATGCTAAAGGTTTATACCAATTAGAACAAAAAATTTTCTTAGCCTTTGACAAATCAAAAATCAAATCTAAAAAACCAACCTTACTCTCTATATAGAACAAAGTAGAATTGTTTCCTAAGGCTTCTGAGATTGTCAATGTTCACAGAGACAGTCTCATCTTTCTCCTTGTAGCAGCGAGGGATTAGAACTGTCCACCTGAGTTTAGTATCCCACTGCTTAGCCACCAGTGATACAGGGTAAAAAAGTCAGCCAATATAAATTATTCTTCTTAAGAGCCTTTTGTTAATACTGGACTACCACTAAACCTCACAATCGTTATTTCCTTTTATAAGCGTAATAGCCATTAGTGTTCTTGGAAAAAAAACTATTATTGAATTTTGTTTTCAGAAGTAAAGCTGTTAATAAGGAATAGTTGCTATGGAGTTGATTCTCATTCTTGTCAACCCCAGGTGTGTCTTAGCAGAACCACGCTCCATAGGGTTTAAAGGGCTGCTTCTTTAGAAGTAAATCATGAGGCCTCTCTTCAAATGCTCCTGTGGGTAGACTCAAACCTCCAACCTTGACACTAAAATTCAAGTGTCTAACCATTTGCACCACCCAGGTGCCTTGCCGTAAGCAATGGCAATGTATCAACAATACAGAGAGAGATGCACCGTAGTCTGACCCATACAAAGCAGCTGTCAACTAGAGGAGAATAGAGAGAGTACAGCCCTGATGAGAAAAAAGAACAGCTCATCCACACAGAACACTTTGCACACAGACTTATCATATTTCCTGTAGTTCCTAACCATGAGATAGGAACCAGATCATTCTACCAAAGCTGTTCTATAATAAGAACACAAAATTCTCTATCCCTTGGAGAACTCGGCGATAAGAAAGACATATTTTGGAAACAGCTTTTGTCACCTCTCATCACAGTAACTAAATATATTGAATTTATTTACCCAGAACTTTAAAACTACAATGGCAAAGCATAATTATTTTTCTATACAATTTGTTTATGTATATTGGGTTTGTGTGTGTGTTTGAGAATAAGTCAGATTTTTTTCATTGCTAACATGTGTAGCCTCTTCTAGGAGCCCTGCTGGCACCGTGACTTGGGTATTGGACTGCTAACGGCCGGGGGTGGACAGGTCAAACCCAGCAGTCACTCCTGGGGGGAAGTTAAAGCTGTGTGTTCCCTTAAATATTTACAGTCCTGTAAGGATTCACATAGGGGAGAATTGACTTGGCAGCATGTAACAGCAGCAACATGGCCCATGAACCTGACTCCTGCGCTTGGCATTCAAGATTCTCCATAACCTGTTCTTATTTATCATTTCAACCACCTTCTCTACAACTCTCATGGCTTCACGTATGCTTCAATCCAAGGTAACTAATCTTCACCCGAAGTTAACTAGTCAATTGGTATTTTGTTAATGACTCCAGGTACTTTTGCCTCCTTCTTAATACCCCCTGTCTTCTAGAATGTTTATCCCTCATTTTCAAATCTCAACCCTTTAGGCTCCATACTAGTGTCCACTCTCCGTGAAGATTTCCTTGGGTTCCAGAGCTGAGTTATTTTGTCCTCATTCAAATAGTCAAGACAATTTCGCTATTTCCCTCTGAGAATACTGATTATTGCCTACCAAGTATGGTGTTATCTAGGTATGCTTGTATGCAGCCTGCTAAACGGTCTATTCTTTTTCCCATGCATTTTCACCCTCTCCCTGTCTTCGCCCCCCTCTCTAACTTGGAAAGGACTTTAAAATGTCAAAAAATTCAGACAAGGTATCTTAAATAATCAATATTAAATGTCTACATTGAATTGATTGAATAAGCCTTCCGGGGGTATATGAACACCTCCAACAAAGGCAGTTGTGCCTGTTCGGTCCAGGTTTTGTGAGGCATCGTTCTACGATCTCCGCCGTATTCTGTGTGGAAGATTGCTAGAAATCTGACCAGCAGATAAGTAGAATGGCACTGTATAGCCAAGGGTTTCTTGCCAATGAGTTATAATTAGCAACAGAATCAGCTGGCATTACTAAACTATATTTCATTTCTTTAATCTCCTTTTCCTCTCTTTTGTTTTCCTTCTCCCTGTTTGTGACTGATAGAGCCAGCTGATCAATAATCTCTCTTTCACCAACGCTGATCATCATCTTTGCTACTGCTGGGTTGCTATTATTCACTTTAATACACTAATCCTGGGGTTGAAATTCTTAAACCGCAATTCTTTGTTAAAGGACCATCTTGGCATCCATGTGCGGATAGTAGCTTGTCTGAAGTTTCAAAAAAAAAAAATCTGAATGAAGCTTCCCTCTGCTCCCCAGCCCCCACCCCACCCCCAAAAAAGAAAAGAAAAATCTACAGGGAGTGAAATATTTCAGCTCATTGACATAATCAAAGATATGGAAAGAAAATTGAACATTATTACATAAATTAGAGAACAGGAAAGTTTTCACCTAGGGATTACATTTAGATGTCAATGTGCCATTTAGTGATTGAGCACTGAGAAATATTGTGGCATTTTATGCCAGCGTATTCTGCTTATTACCATGAGAAACAGAACACACACTGTCCCGGTTAGCAGACCAAACCTTTCTGTGATTGCTCTAACTTTTGGTGGAGCCCGGTGATTTTTGTTCCTTTTCAGAAAGACATGAAAGTGACAGTGTGGCAGGCCATTTTTTCTACGGCACACACTCACATCAGTGTGCATGCAGCCCAACCTTGCCAGAGCGCATTGCCTTCGTACAAAGATCCATACAGATCTTAATCAAAAAATAATCCATTCTGTACTTTGTGTTTATGACATTTGTATGAATCTGGCCACAGTCTCATCAAGCAGCTCACAGAGGAAAATGGTTCTATTTATGTGGTCGAGACAGGGTGGACTTGATTTTCAAGCAGAGGGAGAAAGAAGAAAGGGGGGGAAAAAACCCCAATTTTTTGTAGTCACAAATCTGGAGCTCAAAAGACCTATTTTACACTATTTTGTAACTATATTCGTAGCCGGGGATCAGAAGACGAGGTTCCCTTTCTCTGTGCCCTGTCTGTGGTAAAGTCACATGCCGATGTTTCTATAACTGAGAAACTGAGGGAGACACCTGGAAATCGTTTTCTCCTCCCTTTCTCTGTAATTGCAAGAGGCAGAGAAATGGACGTGTGGGTAAAGTCGAAAGGAAACTTTCCAATGTGCATCTGCTTTAATTTATTCTTGCCCCAGCATTGTAAAAACTAATAATTGTTCAGTTCATTTCCCCGGCTTTGGCTGAGTCAGGTAAAGTGCCTTCAGGAGGGAAGGGGACCCGTGGGAAAACCGTGCAGACTTCTCCCCCCTTATTCTTGGCTAGTGAAGAGCGCACAGGTGAGTCTGTGTGCTCACCAGTGGAGGTCAGGTCTGAACTCTTTTAAGGCATGGAGAAATAAATGCGACTGTTCATACCTTAGGAGTTCATATCCACTATCCTGGCACTAGTGGCTCTGCGTTGGGTCGGCTAACTGCAAGGTCAGCAGTTCAAAACCAACAGCCATTCCTCGGGAGAAAGACTGGGCTTTAATGGCTGCAGAAAGCTCCAGTCCCAGAAACTCACGGGACGGTTCTAGCCCGTGCTGTCAAGTCGCTATGAGTCAGCACAGACTGGACGGCAGTTTTTTTATTTGGTTTGGTTTATTTATCATCTCTTCACCACCACCACCACCACAAAATCAAACATAAAAACTCACTGTCATGGAGCTGATGTCGACTCATAGGGCAAGGGAGAACCGTCCCTGTGAGTGTCGGAGCCTGTCACTCTGTGAGGGAGTAGAAAGCCCTTTGCCTCATGCGGGTCTGTTGATGGCTTTGAACTGCTGACCTTTCGGTTAGTAGCCCAGTGTTTAACCCCCATGCCACTAGGTCCCTTTAGCATCTCTTGAAAAGCTAATTTTGTGGGTAAACTGTGCGAATCCGTAACTTGGGTAGACATATCCCACGGACACTCTGATTTGCTTCTTCTTCCTTCGTTCTGCTTCCCTTCGCTCGTTGGCGACACGGTTTATCCTGTCCAGAAGTGTTGGACTCAAAAGAAAACATAGAATGAAAGTTCGATGAAAAAGAACAAAGGAGGGATTGGTGGTTTGGGGTTTCTTCTTTTCTGGTTGCACGAATGTGCTCTCTACTGGCTGGGTTGTCCAGTGGTGAGGCAGTCACAGAAGAAGATCAAGAAAGATTCAGAGAAAGAGGAGTGGGATCGAGGACAATGGGGGACGCGCTGACGACAGCTCCTCATCCTGTTCCTCCTGCACCTGTCGCTTGTGAGCCTCACCTGCAGCTCTGTGAGCTGCTGCGTGCCTTCCCTCCAAGTCTGAACCGGAACTCTGATGGCTGGGATCTTGCATTTCCGAGGAAGATAAGAGCTCAAGTTTTCTGGCTCCTTTAAAGACACTGTTACTTATTTGAGCGCTGAATAATTACAGAAAGATAGGATCATGCATAACAATAAGCCGCTTCATGACCCTCTGAGTCACATCAAATGTGGATGTTTCTGTACAAGTTTCATCAGAAAATAAACCTCTTTATTCCTGCCTTTTAAATAATAAAGAACACTACACCCTTCTTTTAGAACAAAGAGGCAAAAAGAAACGAGGAAGTGCCAATAAGTGTAAGACTGTTGTAAGAAACTGAATTAATGTGAATAATTATATAATGATTGCTCCTAATTAAACACGGATAATGTTCAGGGTGTCCTTTTCTCTTCTTTTTTCTTTCAGAAGCCACTGGTATTTAGGTAGTATGCAATACACTGCTTTCTTGCTCCGGCAGCCCCTCCCCGAAATAAATGACAGCAGAAATAGACACATAAACTCCACATGAATCATTAGTGTGCGAGATACTGTTACCCTGGGGCTGCTGTAGCTCACATATAGTCCCGTCTGTCTATTTGAGATCTTTAAAATATTTTCTTTGCAAATACTTATAAAAAGCACGTATGGTTGAAATAAAAATAAAGTACATACAGATGATCTTTTCAAGCACAGCCCTCTCCAATCAGAGGAAAAGAGCCGGGCATGCTCTGTATCCCCGGGTCCAGCATGTGGACAAGGAAAATGAGGATGTAAAAGCAAAGACGTTCACGACTAGGTCATAGAACTACTTCAGGGTATTGCAACTGTCACTTGGCAAAGAACTGACATCTTCGCCACTGTTCAGTGTTAAACTTTGGGGAAGAATGTGTAGGTCATTGTTGAAAGCGTATTGTGTAAAAAAGCCCGTGAAGCTGAGAGGGTGTGGATAAATCTCAGGCATTTTCAAAATGTGTTCTAATTGTTAAGCTACCCTTTTACCCAAGAACAAACTGAATAGTGAGGCCTGAGAAGAACGATTTATTAATGCTCACCGTCAGCTTGAGTTTTAGATGACCCTAAATTATTGGATATCGTTTTCCCAGGAATTGCTGCCATGCATCCTACAAAGACAACACCTAAAAGTGTCTTCTCTGGAGAAGACGGGCCTCCTACAATTGTGTAACACTTCTCCCATTGGGCTTTCCCAAGCCTTCAGAAAGCAGCTTTCTTGTGAGAAGGAGGACAAATCAGAACAGCAGAGTTGGGAAATCCACAGACGTTTCGTACCTCGGTGTGTCCTCTCCTGTTATTTGACGATTCTGTAGACTAACTAGGAACGTCGACAAGATGCCTTAAAGACAAAGAAGAAGCTCATCCTTTGCGGGGTTGGGGAGGGTTTTATTTTGATATTATTTTGCTATTTTCTGATCCTGCAGATGTCCGAAAGGGGTTACATACTTTCCACGTGAAAGGCTGTGTAACAAAGCATAGCTTGATTACCACATGGAACTAGTCATGATGAAGGTTTTGTTGTTGTTGTTGTTGTTGTTGTTGTTTTAAGTGCAAAGTAGGTGCCACCTTAAAAGAAAGACCCGAAGGTTGCCCTTACAAACAGCCAGTGCACCGAACACACCCGCAGCACAGAGCATTTTCCTGGAACAAGAGAGAAATTGGGCAAGGAACCCCATTTAGGTCATGTGATCACAATGGCCCAAATGTACATACTTGGCCCAAAAGATAAATAAACAGGGAAAGATCTATTCATGTAGTGAGGCCATTCTACGGAATACAGATGGAACCTGTCTCCTTTCAGTGGGTCCCAGTTCTCATGCGCCTCTCCGTACTGAACAGCACTGAGGACGACTCGTGTTTGGAGACGGCCGTCCTCTGATACAGCAGGAACACAAAAGACAAGACAACCGCGCCGCGTTGTGGCCACGTAAAGAAACTATTCGTCCCAATCAGGAAAGAAAATGGACTTAAGAAAATAGAATCTATTGTTCTCCAATGCGGAAGCTTCTGAAGGAAGGGCTCTGAAGGTAAGTTGGATGAATACAATTTTCTCCTTATATCCCTACTTTAGAAATGAAGTCTGGCTACAGAGGGTCAAATTTCCCTGTATGTTGAAACCAAACCTGTTGCCTTCTGGTTGTTTCCAACTCTTAGTGACCCTGTAGAATGGAGTAGAACTGGACCGAAGAGTTTCCCAGCTTGTGATCTTTCTGGAAGCCCACGCCACATCTTTCTCCCACAGTGTAGCCAGTGGGATAAACCACAGTCCTTTTGGTGAGTAGCCCAGCACCTGACCACTGTGTCACCAGGGCTCCTCTGCATACTAGACTTTTATGTTACAAAGACATTTATCAGCAACGTTACAAAGTGTCCTTAATACCCGGAAAATAAATCAACTCTCACCACAAAAAGAATTTAGTGAGTATCTCTAGACTAACAAGCTAGATGCTAGGAGCAATAAAACGAAGTACGTTATATGATGTGAATCCCCAAAGAGTGTAATCATCACATATGATTAGATTATGTACATCACAATGAACATATTCCCTAAATTAAATTCCAGAGCAATAGATGGGAAGACCGTACGAGTGTGAATGATAAAATCGAGGAGACTTTATGTGGTTGGTTTCTGAGAGGAGGATTGAAAGAGGAGGCATGACTTATAAGGAAGAAATGAAGTTCAAATTTACTTGATTAAATGACTCACCTCACCTCACTGCCATTGAGGGAACTTGGACTCAGAGCAGCCCTCTAGGACGAGGCAGACTGCTCCTGTAGGTTTCTAACAACGTAACTCTTCACAGGAGAAGAAAGCCTCATCTTGTTTTTTGAGGAGTGGCTGACAGTTTCAAACTGCTGACCTCACAGGGAGCAGCCCAATTATGCCACCATACTTTCTGGACTAAATGACAAATCAGATTCAATCAAGTGACCTCATTGTTGTTGTTGCTGTTTGTGCCATCTAATCTGTTCCAGTTCATAGCGAACCTGTGTACAAGAGAGTGACGCCAGACACAGTCCTGCACCGTCCTCCCAACCGTCGCAATGCTGGAACACTCTACGGCAAAGAGAACACATCTGGTCGAGGGTCTCCATTTTCATTGACCTTCTACAGGTTGTCTTAAAACAATTTAAGACAATTTCTTAGGATCTTCCAAAGAAGCAGGATGACAGATTCAAATAGAACAAACTGATTGTCCTCTATATTTGGGAACTGAACAGGAACTATTCAAAAGGAAAATAGAATATGCTCAGCTTCTTAGAAACATAGATATACATAATTCCCTATGTTATCATATATGTATATATAAATTCCTTATATTATCAGTAGCCTTTGAAGTTTTCACCTGTGAACTGTTAACTAGCTGCAGGCTGCACATACATAAGGGGGTTTGGGTCACAGCTTACAGCGGTCCCTCAGTAATCTTAAAGCAAGTCTGTGTACACTATAAATATTTCATAAAAAGTCAAAGGTTCTAATAGAAATTATGTCTAAAAGCAAGCACTAATTACTATTACTTTGAAGGATGCTCAAAAAGGAATAAATCACACATATAAAAAAGTAACACCATGAGAGCTGGGGGCAATGCTTTTACCAACAAAAATGACAACCACACCAAAGATCTTTGTGAGAAGAAGCATGATCATGCACAATTGGCAACATGTTATCACTTTTTTTATTTTACAAACACATTAACTTCACCATCCACATCCAAAGATGTGCATTCACTTTATCATGGCTATATATATAGGTTCGTCCAAGCTCTTTACAGTGTGGACACACAGAACTTGGAAGAGTGCAGAATACAGAAATGTATGTTGTTACTGTTTTTGTTGTTGTTGTTGATAGTTGCCATTGAATTGGCTCTGACTCGTGGAAATCCAGTATACACCAAAATTAACAATGTCTGATCCTGTGCCTAGAAACCCCAGAGGTGCTGTGGTCAGGGCGAGCCACTAGCCAAAAGGTAAGTAACTTAAACCACCACCAACTCCCCTGGAGAAGGAGGTGGCAATCGAGTTCCATAAAGATGACAGCCTCGGAATGCTCTGGGGCAGCTGGACTCTGTCCTACAGGTTTCCCTCTGAGCTGGAATCCACGTGACAGCAATAGTTGGATTGGATTTGGTACCGTGACGTCTTCGTGATCATTCCTAGGTAGGGGTAAGTCATATTTGTGTAAAAACTATGCTGTGTATTTTGAATACTTTTCAATCTACAGAGCTCATCTTCTAACGCTATATTGGGTAATGCTCTCCTGTGACTGAAAGGCTTTTCACTGGCTCTGCAGATCAAGAGACTTTTATTTCTAGTCTGTCTTAGTCTGGAAGCTCCATGGAGACTTGTCCACCAGGAGTGGCTCCGTTGGTATTTGAAAACCAGTGGCATTTCAACAGGCAAGCCACCGCCATGGTTGTGGTCACTATAGTCTATGAGTTGTCGGGGCCACTGAGTCCATTCTGACTCGCAGAGACCCCATAAAACAGCGTAGAATGGCCCCGTGGGGGTTCCTGGGTTGTGAGTCTTGACAACAACAGAGTGCTGTTTTCTCCTACAGAGAAACTGGGAGGTTAGAACTGCAGACTTGTAGGTTGGCAGTTCTTAACCAATGGGCCACCAAGACTCGCTCCTTCACCAGTGTGTAAAGCCCACTGAAAGAGAATTGATTCTGACTGGTGGCAACCTCAAGTAGGATTTCTAAGAGGTTAAACTTTATAGGAAGAGACAGCCTCATCTCGCTCCCTCAGAGCAGCCAGAGGTTTTGAACCACCGACCTGTGGCTCACAGCCCAATCTTATTGTTCCACCAGGTTTCCTTTTACTAATGTATCATATCTCCCAAAAGAAAAGATGAAAAAACTCTGCAAATATTACTTGAAGAGCCTCTGGTTGTTGTAAAAATAACAGTATAATAGAGACAAAAAAACAAAAAACAAAACACAACCATTAGTGATGTTGCATCAAGGAGAAATGGAGGTATCTTGTTTGGAACAAATCTACCACGATGCCCAAGAGGCAAAGAGACAGGCCTGCAAACAAAAGACTCTATAAACAGCAGCAAATCACCGAAAGTCTTCCGAAGCACACAGTCCTGCCAGGATTGATTGCAGGAGGCTACATCTCTCTTTCTGGGATTAATGCCCACAAAGATAGCAATACCATCATCAGTGTCATCTTCCAAACAAAGGACCACAGTATAGAGAGAACAATATTAATTATTGTCCAAATCACTTGTGCACTCAGCGATTTCAATAGGAACAATCAGTGTAAGTGGCGGTGGCAACTTCTCAACATAAAACACACTTGCTGTGATCCAAACTGGATTTAAAGAGAGGTGAGCAACCGCTTTAGTGGTTTAATCTGGTTATATGGGAGCTAAAGTAGCTCACATTTTTAGAATGAGCGAATCAAAGGCGTAATTGTTTTTGTCATCTGCACAGCAATTTTACTCCTGAATGCATTGTTTTAGGCAGGCATTAATAAAAATCGCATGCGCTTCAGGTGCTGGGGAGAGCACCCTTTTCCACACAGCCCAGCCTGGAGCTGTGAATGCTCCTTTTCTTATTATCAGTTAATAATTCGCTCTCATTGAGGCAAATTAGGAACTTGACTGTGTTAGAGAGTCCAGAACACTGCTAGAGGCAAAAGGGGGCTAAATGGCAGAAATTCCTCTCTGAGCAAGATGCATGAAGCACGACATTGTGTCCACCACAAAAGCTGCTCTGTATTTTTGATCCTTTCTAATTTAATTAGCCCAAGAGGTAGCGCATTAATTTGCCAAGAATTCTTCTGATGCGAAAGCTGCCCTTACTGCTGTGAAGGGAGAAAATAACCTGCGTGCTACAGTGGCAGGCCAGTAATGAAAGGGGGTATTTTTGTGTTACAAATGGCATCGCAGGGTTACAAGAGACCTTTAAACCTTTTTATCTCTGGTTAGGTCATATGTAACACAGTGCAACACAAAGCGCTAATTAACCAATTCTGGTCCAGAACTCTTTTTCAAACACTTAAGAGAGTGATGCCGTTGGGACCCGGGTCAGACGCTTGGCCGTGTTTGCTTGTTTTAAACGGAACGCATCTTCGGGTGAGCATATCAAAAATAGAACAAAACAAAAATCATCCTTTGGCAGTTCAGTTCCACAGTGGACTTAGCACACGAGACATTTATCCCTGGCTTTGTTTTCTCTCTGTTTAATGATATTCTTTATGTGGGCAAGCTGCGGCCTTGAAGTCCCCTAGAATTCCCTTCGCTCTGTATGCTGTATTTGTTTGGTAAATTGTCTCCATGTTAATCTTCTTCATCAAATGCTTGGAGTCAGTTTTGAAAAACTTTGATCCCGTCTACCACCACCACCGGGCTTCTTCGTTACCATGTGCTTCTGATATGCACTCGTGAGCCCAAATGGGTCATTTACTCATTAAAGAAGAGAAACATGCATTCTACCAGGATAAGTCCTCCCTAATACTTTGAACTGTTAATTAAGCCTAGGCAATCATGCCTCCTGTTTGCAGAACGATTTCTTTCCAAGAAATTATAGGATCCCTTTTGGGGACTTTCAACACCCCTGTCTCCTCCCCTCACCACTTTCCAACCCTGCTGCCTGAGTGAGGAGAGGCAAAAAAAAACCGCCTTCTCCAGAAAACTTGAGACTCTTACATTGTATTCTTCTGTCTTTCTGTGCAAGACAATGGCTGTAAAGTCAGACACCGCTACTTCCCTCCTCCTGTGCTTCTGGCTAAGAATTTGTGAGAAAGAAGTGGTGGCATTTAGGCTATGCATTATGGATACCCAGAGGCAGGGCCAAAAAAAAAGCCTGTTTATGGCACAGTGTAAGATTTAGTAGCCAAACTGAGAAGAGGAAATTAGCATTGTCAAGAGGTAAGCCAGGGCAGATCTGTGAGGTGCCAGGGAGTGGCTTGAGGTGAGAGGGCAAACTGCAGAGGGCACAGAGCACAGAGCTTCTAGAAAGAAAGGGGCACTTTAGAAAGCAATTCTAAGGGCAAGTGAGAGGAGAGAGAGAGAGAAACAGTAATTGGGTGTTAATTGCAAGAAAGAAGTAAGGATTGGAATGAAGATTGAATGAAAAGAAACTCATTCCAGCCACCTTTCCCCAGGTTCAACAGGACCGAATCATCTAGTTTCTTAAAGTATGGAGGGTTCTGCCTTCCATCTGAAATATTGATTTAAGATAGAAAATGCACCATTCCAAAAAGGGTTAATTCACGTTTGTTCCAAACGAAATCTTTATCGTGTATAATTTCAGCAGATTTTGTTAAACAATCAACAGTTACTTAAGTAGTTAAATCACAATTTTCTTCCACAAGGGAAAAGTATATATCAATAAGTTAAAAAGTTCATATACATTGTTATATCACCACATATTAACAAGATAATTCAGCTGAGAATGTGCTTTTATAGATATGTGCTAAACTATTCTGGATTTTTCCAGGTTGTCCAAAAGATTTGAAAGGATAAAAAAGATTTTCTTTTTTCATAATACACAGTACATACTTCTGAAATAGTGAATTAAAATGAAGAACAGATGACACATTTATTCAGCTCTTGGCTTCTCTAACATCAAACAGCACATTTTCTTCAAATGGTTTCATCAGTGGACCGGTAACTTCTTAAATTGATTGACTCAAACGTGTCACTTGTTTGATGATTGGAGTTTTATAAAATATCCCCCATACTTTTTCATCTGTCAACATGTTACATACCTCTCTCAATAGATTAAAAGGTAGCATCTATTCTCATGCTGTCTCTGAAGATAATCTTAAAAGTAAAATAATTAAAAAAAAAAAAAAAAAGTAAAATAATTTTTTTAAGTAAAATAAACACAGGAATGAATGACATGGTTGATTTCTGTTAGGATGTTTTGAAATTTGGAGTTAATGACTTTTATTAAGTATCTTTTAAAAGATTGATTTAAAATGCTCATGTAAAAGGTGAACAATTTGGTGTTTACCTAGATGGCATGCCACATGCAAACTTATTCAAAGGACCCGACAAATTAACAGCCAATGATAGAAATACAAGTTTGAGAGAGAGAAAAAGAAAGAAAAATCACCATTTTGAGCCAACGTTGAATAAAAAGCCAAGAACGATTTTCCGTGATTCGATACAATAAAAAGATGGACGCTTGCCCTGAATTTCAGGAGGTGGTTTAATAATCTCAGAGAATACATAGCAAAGCATAGACAGTTAGCCTACATTTGTTTCAAGAAGGGGAGAAGTAAGAAGTTAAACACAGATCCTTCAGCTCTGAATCCTTGCCTCCTAGAGTACCAGTAACTCAGGCGGGGTGGCGATCCAGGTGCTGCGGGGGCTGTGATGGGAGCTATTCTGGTCGAAGAAAGCGTATGTCCTTGGATTGCCCCTGTGCCTCAGGAAGCCTGTTGATGTTTACATTATAGCGCTCTTCTTTGAAGAATGTGGAAGAGGAACTCCCAGTATAAAAGCCTCCCTAGAAAAAGGAGTAGTAAGTGAGCAAGAGTATGAAGTAAGTCTCCCAAACTGACCATGGATGGAAGGGCATTTATTCAGCTATAGCTGACCGCTTCGTGTGGGCCTGGCATACATGCCCTGAGGTGACGCATAAACGCAGCCACAGCCTAACCGGAGGACACATGGGAGCTTGGAGATTGAAAAGAGTTTGATAAAACAAAACATCTAATGACAAAGATGTGGCCAAGGAAATAATACAGGAAGGGATGCAGCAGGGTTAGCAATGCCGGGGCTGTTCCAGACCATAGTCTGCAAAAGGCAAACAGAGGGAGGGACAGCAAAATCCAGAAAGAAGCTGTGTACAGAGGATCGTCCATGGAGTTCCAAAGGACCTGGATCTACCCGCAGCCAGTCCGCAGGGAGACAGCGCTAGTGGCACAGATACTCTGACCCCCCTCTCCTCCAACCCTCTCTCTGTCCTACCACCATTGTCTGCCTGTGTTGGAGATCAACCAGAAGGCAGAAGGCAGCCTTTGAAAACATTTCCTAGCCTTAATAAAAAATGTGGATCAATTTGCTGGAAAAACAAAAACATCAAGTGACTTTTTGAACAAGAACGTTTACGAGTACTTCGATGTAGATGTGGTTGTTGGTAGTGTTGCGCTAGATGTGGTGGAATAAGTTCAGACGCACAGCCACCCTGTGTACAGCAGAGCCAAAGGCCGCCTGATCCTAGGCCACCCACGGGGCTTAGATGGGATGCTTGTGATTTCAACAACTGCTCTCCTAGGGAGCCAACCTCTCACTTTCCAATCCCTGTCAAGCATTGTCACCACGTCCGGAGACAAGGACCACTGAAGAAAACTATGTCTTCCCTGCCCTCTCGCAGCCGTTTTCATTTAAAATCCATATCTTTTCCTTCCTTCTTTCTGTTTAATATGGATTCTTTCCACTAGCATTTACTTCAGACCAACATGGTAAACACCAGACAACAGGAAGGATAGAAAGCACTAACTCAAGATTTCGGATCCTAAGCAGCATACAATTTAGTGAGAAAGAAAGATACAGTGTGCGCTCCTACAACGTGTAACATGATGGAATGTATAGGCTTTGGGAAATTTGCTTAAGAAAAAACTTGCTACCTCTTAATTTTATATGTCCACTCTTTGAAGTTCCGCCATGTGTGTATGTATGTGTATGTGAATACTATAGTACCAACAGGGTCACCCAGGATGGACAGGTTTCAGTGGACCTTCAATTTTAAGACAGACTAAGAGGAGGTCCTGGCAATCTATGCAGAGTTAAACAATAATGACCAGGGGAAGCTATGCACAGCAGCTCAGTCGCAGTGTCTGGTACACTGCAGGAAAACAAGCTCCTCGGGTGAGAAGGCATTGCAAAAACAACTGGAGATGGGCTGACGCCTCAAAGTAGGGTCAACCTAAACAAGAAGGGTGGAGGAGAACTTTGTCGACCTGCAATGGCTGATGGATCACGACTCAAAATGAGAAGAAACCGCTGCAAACATCCCTTGACAACATGGAATGTATGAAATATGAATTTTTTTTAAATGAAGAGGGATGTCTTAAGTACAGTGTCATAGGAGTTGGAGAACTGAAATGGACTGGCATTAGCCATTCGAGTCTGACCATCATAAGGCCTACGAGGTGGGAATGACAAATTAAAGATGAATGACATCACATTCCTCATCAACAAGATCTACGTTAAAATACAATACTCTAAGGGATGAGATCTAATATTCATACAACTAAAAGTCAGACAAGTTGATATGCCCACTATTCAAATGTACACATGAAAGTGTAGTCAGTTTATACAGCCCTTCCAGCCGTAATTCCTTATGTGATGTAGTACAAATTCCGGACTCGATGCCTGTGGCTATAATCCCATTTGGAGAGAGTTCTCTGTTACGGAACTAAGGCGGGATGTACTCAGCTCAGTTAGTCTCTGTCTTACTGGAGGATATGACAAGTTTGCCTTGGGAGTCAGTCTGTTAAAGGACAGAAAGCCATCCCTCAAAGCGGCCCCTCTGTGTGTAAGAGCTCTCTCGGAAGCAGGGGGCGGGGAGATTCCAGGACCTTTAGACAAAGAGCATGTTCAAAAGGCTGAAACCAAAGACACCTGAGGCTGCGGTGCAGAAACCAAAAGGACCAAGAGACAACGGACCAGAACAGAGGAGCGGCGCCAAGATTATGAGACTGAGGCAAAGCCGCAGGCTGGATTTCTGGCCCATTGAAGCAGAGGCCAAGTGACCACATGGCTGAAAGTCTAGGTACCAGAGACAGACTTGGCTGTTGGCGTTGCTGTGCACCAATGAGTGCATCCTACATGTTTCCTTTTTTTTTTTAATTTTAAGTTTTATTTTTTTATTTTTTAATCATTTTATTAGGGGCTCATACAACTCTTATCACAATCCATACACACATCAATTGTGTA
>NW_022103900.1:32655175-32686322 GCF_000313985.2 Echinops telfairi
ATACCAAGAAAGAAAAATTTGTAGTTAGTTCAAGGATTGCTGGCCTTTAAGAGTGTTTTCCAGTCCAGCCTGTTGGGGCACCATGCCCTGTCCCCAAAGTCCACCCTCATCCTGACTTGTGGTGATGTATTAACTTCCCTCATAAACCCTCTTCCTTGTGAGTGTTGACTCTGAGTTTTGTGTGGCCATTGCAACAAATTATCGAACCCAGCTAAGAAACAGAGCACCATGAGAGGAATGTTTGGCATCAGAATAGGGTAAAGAAGAATGAATGGTGCAGGCATAGCTGACCCCTCTGGCAACAGGGAAGCCAGAGGTGGTAAGATAGAGCCCACACGCCAATCACTAATGCCACAGATGAAGACATCAAAGATTCTTACCAACTTCTGAGGTCTGAAGCTTAGCATATATGAAGTCAAGTTGCATTGATAATGACTGATGATTAGAATGTGAACATTAAAAACACAGAAATATGAGTCACTAGGAAATTTGGCAATGGTGATAGAAGAAAACACCAGAGATGCCATGATAGAATTTTGTAAGACAATGGCTTGCAATAAATACTTTGCTTCAACAATATACGTGGTTGCAATATCCAGGTGTATAATCAACTACATTTGGGGGCAAAGATGATGAAGAAGTTCAATATCATCAGTCAGAACAAAAGGGGTTACTGGATACCAAACCATTAATTGCTCATATACAAGTTCAGGATGAAGTTGAAGAAAATGCAAATCACCCATGAGAGCCAAAGTACCACCACCTGATTTTAGAAACTGTCTCAAGTAGCGTCTCATTCATCAGCATTAATGACAAGACCAGAAAAATTGTAGGGCAATAAAACGGTCATTATAAAGATAAGAAAGACCAAAATGGATGTTGGAAGATACTCTGAACTTTGCTCTTGAACATACAATAGATTAAGTGAGTGAAAGAAATGACAACATAAGCTAGCTGATCAGATGATTTCTGAGGGCAGCCTGAGACAACAACATAAAGTATGGTGGTGACGTGTGCAAGCTGGAAGACCAGAAGGGAAGAACACGTTCAAGATTTAAACACCGTGTAAAGGAAAAACCAAACAGATTACTTTTTTTTGTGTAGTCTTCAGAGACACCTGCATTGGGGTCAAACACACCTTCCACAAGAGCTACTAGAATCATTTGGGTAGCTTAAAAAAAATGTTGCAAAAAAAAAAATTTCCAGGGCCTAATGTGTTGTCTTAAGTAGTACTTGCTACTCTTTCCCTAGGTTCTAATATCCATTGTGATGGTCCTACAGAACACATAGACAGTATTTATGATTAAAAGGTTTATTAAGGAAGTTGACAGGTTGTAATCTAAGTATAAAATACTCAGAATACAATTGTTTATCCTACATGTTACCATGTTCTTTCAGGACTGCCAATAAATGCACAAAGGGGCATACCACTCCACTGTAAGCCCCCAACCAAAGGCATTCAGCTCAAGCTTTGTGGGTTAGAAAACTCAGCTCCCTGAATTAAGGGCCCAGAGGCACCCCACTCTTAAGGCACTTAGCTCTACTTCTGTGGGTCAGAAAACCCAGCGTCCCCAATTAAGAGCCCAGGGGCACCCCTTCCATCAACCAGCCTCCTGCACAAAAGCAATCCACTTGACTTGCTCCATGAGTCAGGAAGTCCATCATTCTGTTCTACACACTTGGCTCCTGGTCCTACTGCTGCCATCTCTACCTTTCTTCTTACCAGCCCCATGCACGGAACGGTCTCTTGATGGTACTTAGAGACTTTGACTAGAAGAGACCCATTAAATAATTCACTGACCCTGCACTAACCCCAGCCAATCAAAACAAAAGCTCTCAGGGAGTTGGGTTTTTTTTTTTTTTTTGGTTTTTTTTTTCAGGGAGTTGGTTTAAAATGCTCCATTCAATATAAAGATGTCATCACAGATATGTGGAAAATAATGATAGATAGATGAGAGAGAGAGAGAGAGAGAGAGAGGCAGTTATTAGGTACATGCCTGTCGTTTCCTAGTTTAAAAAAAGCTTTTCCAAATAATCTTTGTTTTTAATACTGTCATTGTCAATAATTTATTTGTATAACATATAAGATGACTTCAAGTCTTTAAAAATAAAGGTGGGTATTTCATTTCAGGATGTAACAGATGGTCAAGAACATACGATACTGAAGAACTCCAAGCTGCACCGGAAGCACTGGAAGAAAACAGGGCTCTAGGAATTGATGTAATACCAACTCCCTTGACATGTTTTAACAAATGGAGGCAACAATAGACACACTCAGTCATCGGTACCCAGAAATTTCCAAGATAGCTATCTGATTAAACAATGAGAAAAAACATCTTATCAGTGCTCTTGCCAAAGAAAGGTGACCCAACAGAATGCACAAACTATCAAACAGCATCATTAACATCTCCTATAAAGAAGATATTGAGGGGGAAAGAGAGAGAGAAGAAATGAGATTGTTTGACTCAGTGACTGCATCTATGATCTCAAGCACAATGATTGTGAGGATGGTGAGATAGTTAAAGTTTATTGTGCCAACCTGGCCAATAAACACATGTGGGGTTAATTGAAGGGCAGAGAGAT
Organism: Echinops telfairi; assembly: GCF_000313985.2. NCBI lineage: Eukaryota > Metazoa > Chordata > Mammalia > Afrosoricida > Tenrecidae > Echinops > Echinops telfairi. The sequence goes on from NW_022103900.1 coordinate 32,657,759, forward strand.
AAATGGCTCCGTGAGCCTTGCCTTTCTAGCTGCCTTAGCCAGTTCCCTGCTTCAGCTGGCAAGGCTCACTTCCTGCAAGACATCTCCTACCCCAATGCAGCCCTGAGTGATGGAGTGGCCACGTGGAGACCCCTGCCAGCGCTGAGATGCTTACACATTCACTGATTTGGCTTTCCTCCTGCATCATTGCGTGTGTTTTGTGAGATGGAGGAGGACTTTGTAGATTGGTTTCATATATATGGGCTAATGTTGGACTAATGGGTTTAGACAGCACTGGGTTGGGATGCTTTCTTAATGTACACTTATCCTTTATATAAAACTCTCTCTTATATATAAGTTTATATATATATATATATGAAACTCATATATATGTGAGTTTCTGTGGATTTGTTTCCCTAGTTTGCCCAGACTAACACATGGTGCAAGGACAGACAATGTTTCCTCCTGTTGTACTTAAGGGCAGATCTGCTTTGGGGAAAGTACTGCCAGAAGGCTCCTTAGAGGCAAGGATGGAGTCTTTGTTTCCGGTACTTTGAATATTTGTCAGGAGAGACTAATCCCCAGAGAAGGACATCATGCTTGGTAAACTGGAGTGGCAGCCCAAAAGAGGAAGGTCTTCCACACTATGGAAGGGATACAGTGTCTGTAATACTGCGTTCACACGTAAGACCAGTTGTGAGACAGTGTGTGACCATGCAGTGGTTCATTCTGTCGTAGACAGTGTTACTATCAACTGGATCTGATTGGACAGCATCTAACAGCAGTCATTTTGACTCTGAACCAGTTCAGCATCCCCGACAGCAACACTTAGTTTTTTAAATTGCACCTCTTATTTATAAAGTGAAGAATAATTTGAAAGTTTAATAATAAAGTGAGTCTCCTAATAAAATAACAAAATTTTGGTACCATAGATATTACATAACAGATACTACCTGAGCAGATGGAGTTTAGGCCAGAATAATAATGCAAAATATTTACTCAAGCTTAATCCCTCTCAAACCTCTCTTCTGCTTTTCCTCTCCTCTCCTTTATCTGTTTCAAAAGATGAAACTTTCTACTCCCATTAAAAAATGACAAACGTGTTGACCCACGGGAGCAGGTCTCCTGGTCTGCTCTGTGCCATAAACCAGAACGGACTCAGCAGCAGTCAGTTTGTGTTGTTTTTATTGGTGGTGTCTTGTCGATCCTTTATCTGGGATCTAGTGTGTGTGAGCCCAGGTAGACTAGAGAAACAAACCCATAGAAACTCATATGTGTATACGAGAGAGTTTTATATAAAGGGTAATTGTACTTTAAAAAAGTATCCCAGCCTAGTCCAGTCCAAGCCCATAAGCCCAATATTATCCCATATGTCCAATACCAATCTATAAAGTCCTCTTCAGACTCATGGAACACATGCAATGATGCCGAATGCAGGACGATCACAGGCCAGTAGTAGAAAGTCTTTGGATCCAGTGATATTGTAAGCATGTCAGCACTGGCAGGGGTCTCCATGTAGCTTCTCTGGTTCCCAGGGCACAGGGTCTATCAGCTTAGCACCATGTGTCTTGTCAGTAGAGAGTCTCCAAGGGAGTGAGAAGAGAATCTCTCACGCCTCCAAGGAGGAAATCCAGGAATTCACAGAATTCTCAGGAGAACGCCATGCCCACACACAGGCTTCATTGGCTATGATCCGATTGACAGACTAGGCTCCACCCTTCACTCTTAATCCTCTCAAGTCCCAAATTGACACCAGATTATGTAACTATTGTATAGGATTTGGATAACTTAGTCAATTGCAATACAATTTAATTAGAGTACTGTTGACTTAGAGGAACTCTAAAGACTTTTTTAGCTAAATATTCAATATTTTAATAAACATGTCTATTTCAAAGTTCATTATAGTAAGTCCATAGACCACAGATTTCCAGTGCATTCACACAATTTAAAAATCAGTAACTAGGCTGGACACAAGCGGTATGTACCACAGCTATGGAAATTAAAGAAGAGTTTAGTCTTTAGAAGTATGTTTATAAGGTATATAAACTCAGATTAGCTCCGGCATATAAACTACCAAAAATATTCTTGTTAACTGGGCAACATGTTTTCTAAAGGTGCAGAATCCACTTTGTTTCTATCACTTGTCAGAGTTAAGCATAAATAATGTACAAACAAACAAACTGTGCCAGTATAAAATGTAATATTTGTTTATGAGACACATCGAGAATCTGACAGTGGCCCTCTGTTAACAATATTTAGGCCATAACTATATTGGCCAAATCAAAGAAAAGAGACCTGAAGCTTTGGGCACTGCTAAATAGCTTTCAACTTCCCCTTCCACTGGTGTCTAATCTCACATAAAATCAGGAAGCGACTTAACCTTTGTGATCCAATGTGTAAACAACAACAACAACGAAAGTCATGTTTTGGAAAAAATGAAAGGTGTGATATGTTGTTCTTTCTGACGAGTTTTGTTAGTGACACTTCATACCTGCACTTTTACAAACATGCGGTCCATTAGCGTCCTCGTGACCTTCCTTGAGTCATTTAAACTTTTAGCCACTTCACCAATGACAAGCTTTGGTTTCAGGCTTTCCTTTCCAACAATGGAATCCTGCCTTCAACCTCATCTTACTTGGAATATCCACATGTAAGATCTATAAAAGTCGGGAGTTCCGAAGGTCACATTCTATGACCCTGCCACACACACACAGTCACTTCCGAGTCCGAGTCCAAAGACAGCGGTTCTCTCCGCCGAAGGGTGTTGAAAAGTCCGCACCTGCTGCTCGTCCAGGTCAGGAAATGAAAGTCCAAAAGCAACTAGGTTTGGAGTTGAGAATGTCCTAGAAGACAAGAAAACTTAAAGAGAGCTATACCCAGGATATGTTGGCTTATTAAGAAAAGCGCTAACAGATCTTCATTTCTTTTTTCCCCAACTTGTGTTGATTTCTATACTAATTAATTGTTGGAAGGTTTCTATCATTTGTGAAGCCCGTTTCACTCTAAAATCTCCTTGCTATTCCACAGGAACAGTGAGAAAAGAAAACATGAGCTTTTCGAGGACCGTTGTAAGTAGCCTACACTTCAGGGTATTGAGGCTCCTGGCTGTAGGAATTATAATTTTCTTCAAATGTCAGCTTAGTCCTGCGCTGAATTAGGTTGCGATCTTATGATAAGGCATCATTAAACAAGAAGGTACACTTTTTCAAGTTATGTTTGTATTTTTTTTCCAAGCTACTTTTTAGGAAACGTGTGACAAGTAGAAGCAGAACAGGTATTTGTAATTACTCATGGTTCATTTGCTCTCACATAATTTAATAGCCACAGATCTTTAATATTTATAGCACATGTTGAAAGGATTTAACATATGTAGTGATCTTCACCAAGTAACTCCATACTCTTCTTGAATACAAAGATGTAAATTTTGTCACCATTTATGCAACCTGCTAAAAATCTTGCTATTAATTCATGTGAATGAGATTTTCCTCTAAAATTTTAATTAAAACACAAATGCGTTGCTCACTTCAATCTGTAATGTCCTACATGTGCATTTTTTAATACTGACTGATCAGTTGAATAAGATAGATCTCTTTGTAAGGGACATATATTCCCATCCTGATGTTACCTTCAAAACAGATATTTTTGTCTAAATTCCTTCAGAAACTAAATAAGCACCACACTACAACATTCTCAGTGGCAATAGCATTCTCTTCACATTCCTGTAAGTGATCAGGTGTGCTCTAACAAGAAAAGGGGGTAGAAATACACTAAGATGAAGAGGTAATTCTGGCCCACTTAATTAAAACCTAAGAGCAACCATGTCACAAGAAAGAAAATCAGCATTACTAAAGAGCCCTAGCACCGGGACTTTCTCACAGTCAGAACCACACATAACCGAGAATTTCAGCAAAATACTTTTTATATGCAAAATACTTTGACTATCCATTAGTGATATGAATACATTTTCTTCAACCAGAAGTCTAGATGACTGCCTAGCTTTGCAACACTGTGCAACTATTCAGAATGTTGTCATATATTTTGAAATTTTACAATTAGAGCAATTTTTAAAAATGTCTCAAAGGAACTTCTGTACGTGGCTATTTTTTTCTACAAAAGTCATGAGCTATACCAAATTTAAAAACAAAACCTATTGTAGATTCTGAGTCTTAATGACTTTCATAGGTTGCCCAAGGCTTACAAAAACAGATAGCCTCATTGTTCTCCCCTGGAAGCAGCTGATGGTTTTGAACCCCCAGCAGCCCACAGCACCATCAAGCCTCCTTAAAAGTAATTCAATACACTAAGTAATATTAATATTAATAGGTTCTTCAAAATCTTTTAAAAAGCATATCCTTTGTTCCTTTGAAGCATTCTTTACAACTTTTCATTTGCCATCAAGTTTCATTAATACTATTAAGAATTCATGAGTAATAGTGACCTATTAGAAAGCAAAATAATGATTTTCCTACATCCATTTTTCAAAAGGGAAGTATGAATTTTTGTGAAGGAATAAAGGAGAATTGTTTGATTAACTGACACTCAGAAATCATTCCTGAGAAATCTGTTAGAGTTTGCTCCCTTCACAGTGTTTTCTGTTCTAGGCTATCAAGAACTGTGAATCATAATTTCTGGCAGCTAAAACTAAGAGAGTGAGCGTCTCTATTAGCATCCTAAAAATATGCATGTCCTAATGCTCTCTTAAAATATGTCTTCTCAGAGATGTTTCGCATTTTCTCAGCCAAAGAAAATGGCATTTGCTAAGACCCTAGCATGAATATTTACTTATTTTAGTTTCTTAACAATGTAGTCATAGCACAAAAACATTGCTAGTGGATGACAAATAAGTTATTTTTTACACATTCTGTCCTACAGCTTGTTAACATCAGATTATCAGTGATTATATTATTTATGATCACTGAATTACTTTTTTCATTCGCTTACTAAGACCTAGATAAAAACTAAAGATACAGGAGAACTAGTTCTTTTTCAAAATGCAGAACATAATCTCTCTCTGTTTTGAAGAAGTGTGGTTAAACTCATTCAGCATTTCAGCCAAAAGTAAGAATAATTGATAACAATTGACAACTTAAATCAAGGTTGAATAATCTTCCTGCATTAGTAGCTCATACATTTCTGGGAAAGAACCAAAAGGAAACTAATATATTTCTCTTTTTCCCCCGCTAATTTATAATCTTTCTTTTCCTTTTTTTAAAAATTAATCATTTTATTGGGAGGCTGTTAAAAATCTTATGACAATCCATCATTCAATTGTATTAAGCACACTTGTACATATGTTACCATGATTTCCAAAACATTTTCTTTCTACTTGAGCCCTTGGTATCAGGTACTTTTTTTTTCCCCCTCCCTCTCCTATCCTCCCACCCTCATGAATCCTTGATCAATTATATATTGTTGTTGTTATTTCATGTCTTACACTGTCTGTTGTCTCCCTTCACCCACATTTCTGTTACTCATCCCCCTGGGGGACTGGCTATATGTCCAACCTTGTGAAGCGTCTAATATATTTCTTGTTTTCAGCAGTCCATAAGGAAATTTGATGGATTTTTGTTGTCGATCTTGGTTTTGGTTTGTTTGGTTTTGTTTTTTTAGCCTTTACCCACTGAAAGTTTGCTGCAGTTTATCAGGAAGAATTCTCTAGGGGAGAACACTATCTGGAAGCCTGCTGGACTGTTTAGTAAAGGATGATTAGGGTAAAACAAATGTCAGATTTAAGTCACAGGAGGCTGCCCTTATTTTGATGTTACACCTTTGAGACAAAGGTCTAATACCTTTGTGAAAAGCGAAAAGCAACGAAATGAACACTCTTCACTGCTACAGACCGCAAAAGGACAAGGGTCGGGTAATTGCCTCCCTTGTTTGCATTGTTTCGCGCACTTCCTATGTTTTAAAAAATAGAAAACAAATTGATCAGACATAATTGCCAATCTCTTTATTTCATGTAACAAATATATTTATATACTTAAAAAATACAGCATGCTTTTAGCAAGATAAAATTAAATATTTGATAAATTCAGTGGAAAAGCCTAACAATATCATTTTAAGAGTAGCAAAGAGCCCAAAGAATTCTGAAAACAACTCCAACAGTGATGTCAGGGAACATGAAAAACCAGCGAGAACTGGAAACTTTGAACCGGATATTCTAGAGAACAAAACATGTTCTCCTTTGGACAGGTGGAGAAACAGAAACAAAGTAACAAAGGGCAATGTAAGTCTTACAATTATTTAATGCTAGGACCATGCATAGAGACCAAGATTTTATGCATTCCATTAGACTAGCATTATCCAAACACGTCTGTGGAAATGTGAATTATATTGTGTGATGATCAATTTTTGCAACAACAACAAAAAAAGAATCCTATTATCAAAAAATTGGTAATACAATATGTGATGGATTTCTTCTTATGAGACTTTACAGTGCTGAGCATGCTAATGAATTTCAGGACTCTGAAAAGAAAAATATCTATCCCAAACTTATTTATAACTTTAATATAAAACAACTGTAGGGAATTATATGAGGGGGTGCACCAAAAAAACCCAGATTTTTTTTCCCCAAACCTGTGTATATACATTTCTTTTCTTTTTTTTTACAAAATAGCCTTATCACCTTCAAAATGGGCTTTTTCATCAATCGGCATTTCACCTTTTTTGAAATGAGAAAAACCCTAGTATACTTGAGCTTTTCCTATAGCGCTGGTATGCTGTGTTCAACATCACAACAGTTTCTGCAGCATTTTTCCTGAGTGGGAAACAGCCTCACACTGATCACTGAAACCAGCCATCACAAAAAATGAGGTTCTATCAAAACAGCTTTTATGAAAAATTTCACTGCGACCACAAAGGGAACCTTCCCAGGCGATGTCACTGGTTGCACTAACTCAGAGCCAGTTGCTTGATGCTCACAGCCTAGTGGGAAAAATGTGTCCTACAAAAGCTCTGCCGAATGGAGCTTTTTTTCTTTTCTTTGTTGGTTTTTTCTTTTTTGGGGGGAGGGGGTACCCCGTCGTACAAGTCTGAGTCTGAGATCGCCCAGGAAATTTTCTTGAATAGCATATAAAATGGCGGGCATCATACTAAAAAAAAGCAACATCAAGTCAATTATTCCTACTCATAGCGACTTTATAAGACAGGGTAAAGCTGCCCCCGTGAGTTTCCCAGACTGTAACGATTTAAGTGTGCTTGGCAGAGTTGGTAGTTTGGAACTGCGATATTGGGGATTACAACCAAATGCGTGATCACCAGGGTTCCTGACATCACACTAATGCAGATAAATATTTTTGTCCTCAAAGTCTCTCATTTAAATGTTTATCATTTTCTACATGGCTATTTTATATTACCATTATTATAAAATCCAATGCCATCAACTCCATTCGGACTCCAGGAGACCAAGACAAAATAGAATTGCCCCATGAGGTTTTAATGAAATCTTTATGGAATCAACCTGTCGTGTTTTCTTCTAGAGAATATCTGGTGTATTTGAACTCTGGTCTTTCAGTTAGCAGCCAAAAGCTTTAACCACTATGATACCAAAATTCCTTTGTTCTATCATAAGACGTCTAATTCAATGTCTTCATAAATAAAACTTGAGAAGTGATCAATATATAAAACCGGGTTACTCTTATGATATTGGCACCAAGAGGAGTGGCTTGGGAATACATGCCACCTTTTTTATTAGCAACTTCCAACTTTATAAAGCAAAGCACAGTGGTTGAAGATGGTAGACAAATGTAGACAGAGCATGTCATCAATTAATCTTAATCACTTAAGATCCCATTTTTTTTTAAAGTAGAATGCATGTATATCTCTTTTAAAATATTATTAATTATAAGATGCATTCTGATTTGAGAGGTCAAAAAGTGGGGGGAAATATATGCACATAAAGACTGACAAAATAGAATATGTATAACTACAACAACTAGAATAGGATACAAGCCATGTAGGCACGAACCATGTCCAAAAATATGCACAGAAAGGGATCTTCTAAAAGGTAATTGATCAGTAAATTTAAATCAGGATTCAGAGAAGAGGAGGGAAAAGTTAATAGACTAGATGCACTGATAAATGACTCTTCTCCCCAAACTGTAAAAACAAAACAAAACAAAAACAGTAGTGCTCTATAGCTCTCACTGTACAATTCTTTCATAATCATGGTTAAATTTCTACCTTTTTATTATTTATCTTAGAGTCTACTAAATTTATTTTGTGTTGAGAACTGCTTTCCTTCTTGTTTTGCCTGGGGATGAAATCACCCATTGCTTAACCTTCTGTGTACTGTTTCAAAACGGAAAAAACATTGTATGCTCATAAACACAAAGACTTAATATTGTCAAGATGTCAGTACTATTAAAATATATCTATAGAGTCTAAACAATATTATCAAAATGCCAAGAACCTTTTCTGTTGAAATGGAATAGTCAATCTTTAAACTCATATGGGATTACAAAGGGTTCCAAATTGCCAGTGAAAACTTGAAAAAGAATAAAATAGGAAAACTTACATTTCTCAATGTCAAATTGTACTACAAAGTTACAGTAATCAGAACAATGTGGCATAGATTTAAAGGTAGGCATACAGACCAATAGAACAGAATTGAGAATATAGAATTAACTCATGCACCTACCACATATTAACTTTTGACAGAGGTATCAAGTCCATACAAAACAGAAAGAGTTATTTTTTCAAAAAAATGTGCTGGGAAAACAGTTTTCCATATGTAGAAGAATGAAGTTGAACCATTACACCCCCTACCTCACACCATACATAAAAATTAACTCAAATGGATCAATAATATAAATGTAAGAAACGAAACCATTGAAGAATACAGAGAAAATCTTCAGGACTTTTCATTTGGTTTCAAATGCTCAAGTGTGTCACCAAATATACATGCGGGAAAAAAGAGAAAAAATAAATAAATTTGACTTCTTTATAGGTTTTAGAATATGTATCAAAAGACATTATTAGGACAGTGAAAAGATAACCAGCAAAATGAGAAAATATTTGAAAAATATATATCTGATATGGGTTTGAGATCTAGAATACATAAAGAAATTATCCAACTCAACTCCAAAAAAGACAAGCAAACTTATTTAAAAATGAGAAAATTACTTGAATAGCCATTTCTCCAAATGATGATGAAATACTTGAAAAACTGTTCAACATTATTAGACATAAAAACTACTGATAGAGGACTACACTAATATGATATTCTCTGAAAAAGAGGGTGGGGAGCATTCGAAAAATAATCATCTTGATATTTATTCTTTGTATTTTCACATATGAATGAGGTTTTTATAGGTTCATATTTGCAAATTACTTTGGATTATAGGTTGAATATGAAACTCTAGGTCTCATTTAAGTCGTTGGACAAATGTTGACAATTTCTTTTAACATGTAGCCTTATTGGGTTCAGAGCAAAATGTTCTCACCAGCCTTTTGTATGATGTATTTCAGTGTACATTCCTTTCAAAACTTTTCCAGCATTTTCCATATCTTCTCTGTTTGCCCCAGTAACCAGTCCAAGACTTAGGCATTTGTTCCACTCTCAAAGTATATGGTATGCTGCTGAAGATTAAATTAATCCATGGACTGCTCAAGGTGAGCCCACAAGTTCATAAACAACTATATGGGATCATTTTCTCATGTTCCTTTATCTTCATGATCTCATTGGTACCTTCTGGTGCCCTGAAGCTCTCTTTTCAGTGCTCCCAAAATCTATGGCTTTAGGTAGCCCACCTTGATACATACTTCCCATGACACCTGCATCCCTGCATCCTTAGTCCAGCAACAAAACAAAGAGAGAGAGAGAAAGAGAGAGCACATCGAGATTCTTCTGTTCCAACTGTGAAGCATTGTGGGTCCAGCTGCCATTACTATTGTTCCCAGAAGATCCATTTACTGTCTTTGAGCCAGAACTAGAGAATTGCTTCTAAATTTCTGTCAGGACAGACACTCCCTTCCATCCAAAATAGGTATACCGAAGGAAGAAAATAGTATACCCAGTCAATTCCATGACCCTTAAAATTCTAGTCCAAACCCTCAAATAATTGTTCCATGAATCCTGTCCTGGCTTTATAGTCGCCTCCCAGAAGAAACAGGGGCTAGTGTTCTTCTTCCATTTTGCTCAGAACTATAATCCTTGAGTCATGAATTTTTTAAAGTATGCTTATAAAAAAAATATGTTGCCTTAAGATTAGTCTACATCAAAGGCCTATTGCAGTGCCAGAAACCCTGTTAGAAATATTGAAAACATTATAAAGAGGGGAAAAGTTGAGAGAAAATATTAAGAGAAAGAGAGCAGCAAGGAACAGGAAAAGGCACAAATGATGGAAGACAGGGAAGCAGAGAAGAGGAAGAGGAAGAGGAAGGAAGGAAGGAAGGAAGGAAGGAAGGAAGGAAGGAAGGACGGACTTGATGGAAAGGAGAATAAGAACTTCTTGAAGACTTAGACAACATTGCTTCCTTTTTCTGGAAGGAAGCTTTCTAAGGCCATGTCTAGAAATGGCTGCGCACTTCGTCACATAGTTCTTACCACCTAGCATAGCAGAAATATCAACTTAAAAAAAAAAAAGCTTAAAAATGGGAAAAGCTAAAATTTAATGCAATAGTTATCATGAAGACTCTGAAGTTTAGGATATGTAAAAGCAAAGACTAGAAGAAGCTTCCAAGGAATAAATCCCCAGAGGTTATTAAAGTGAAAGAGGAAACAGAAGAACCTCCAGGGAAAATGTTTATTTAATACTCAATTCTGAAGTGTCTCCTCAGATGTTAGAGGTTGATTCCAGCAAGCTGAGAACAGAAGAGTTTAAACTTTAAGAAAGAGTCTAACCTCAGTGTGAATGAGAATATATCATATCTTTCAAGGTGTATGTAACCTAAAACCTAAAAAATACCAAAACCATTGCCCTCAATTTGATTCTTATTCATGGTGACCCTGTAGGACAGAGTAGAATTGACCCATAGGGTTGCTAAATCTGTAATCTTTATTGAAGCAGACTGCCTGGTCTTCTTCCTGTGGGTTTAAACGACCAATATTTTGCTTAGTAGTCAATTGCTAAACCATGTGTCATCGGGATGCCTTATAAAAATATCAAATGATTCTAGATGTTTACATATTTACATCTCATCTTGTCATTTTGCATAAAGTAAACAGATTAAATATCTCTTATTTAGGAGCTATCTTAATCTTCCAAGTATACCTAAATGGCAATCTAACTGAAGCACCTTTTTCTGGTTATGAGACCATTCTGAATAAATAGCTCAATCGCCATGTTTGAAACGTGTCCTTTTTATCTACATAATTTTCTTATTCCGTTGTATCTTTCGTAAAGTGAGCCAAGTATTCCAAAGCTTTCCATTGTGAAAATGTACGTTGACTTTTTCATTTTGTAGATCATCTTCAGATGTGTGGCGAGAGGAGCTTCCAGGAGCTGGTGCTAATACAGAAAACCAGAAACATGTAAATCCTGTCTAGAGATAGCTATCACTCATCCCCATAAAATCCTTATGGAGAGATTTCTATAAATATAAACAACATCAGAGAAAGGCAAATTGGCTTTCATTATTCGCTGGGTCCTTAGCTGAAAATACCAAAGAACTGCAGTAAACTGGGCTGAACTAATGGAAACCTTTTTTATTCTAATTAGAAGCAAACTAAGGGCATGAACTAAAGCATACCAAACGATCTAAAATTTTTTCTAAACCCAACTTCACTCTCCAATGTTACCAATGACGGCAACATGGGCTGGTTCAGAGTTCGGGTATCTTTTCAGAAAGATGAGGGTGCTTGTATGTAGACTCCAGCCACCGACTCAGGTGTTCCCAGACCAGGATAAAAGCCCGCGATTTACCTGCTCTGCAAAAAGACAAGAATGTTTCCAAGAAAAGAAAGTGAAAATAACAGCAAAAGAGATGTAAGAAAGGAAAAGAAAATGCCATGGCCAGGCATGAACTGAAGTCTGACGTTCCAGAGGCTTGGCCAGTGAGAAAGCGGGGGAGGCGCACCGCACTCACATGGACCTTTAGATTCTGTTGAAAGGTCAGTCCAATCACACCTACCTAAAATCGATTTGGGATTTTTGATCCCAAATAATACTTAGAGAGAGGTCAGGATTTATCTGTGAAACAAAGCTAAGGTCTTCCCTTACAAGGCAACATCATTCCCCAGGAATTGATCCAGCATTTTATTACCTTCTTAATGTACAGAAAAGTTACCTCTCGTCTGTTCAGAAACATGTCTATATAACAATGCTCAGGTTCCTGGCCTTAATTATAGTTGAATGCAAAGGGTACATCTTAAAAGTAGAGACTTTGTTGTTTTAAATTATAAATATACTTTTGTACTACTCTGAAGTGGAATTATAGTTTTCTAACACTTTGCATTTTCCCTACTCTGTTAATTTTCTAATATTGCTATAACAAAGTGCCACAAGCTCAGCAGCATCCCTGAAAGTCCATGAGGATTAGGACTTTCAAAGTCACTCTGCCCAAGTTCATGGAGCATGAAATATATTATCTTAAGTGGATTTACTTGGAGCAATAGAGATGGGGCCACTTTCACTTCTTTCTGTTTGGTACCTACAATCATGCGTTTGGGCTATGGGGATGATCACACCATATGTCCCTTGCTACTTTTAGATATATTCCATATTGTGGAATAGCACTCCCAACTCATAAAGTAAGGAAATGATGAAGATTCACACTATATCCTTATGGTAAAACGACAGTCTCTTCCTGGAGGAGAACTGGTCTTCCCCTTAATCAAGGGATTCCAAGTCTGTGAACTAAATTATATTAGATCTAGTAAATGAATATGAGGCAATTTTGGCAACGCAAGTAAAATTTCTGTCAACCAAATGTAGATTTTTCCATGTGTGAGGATCAATACTTTAGTGAGGTGATTATCCAGTTCATTTCTATGGGTCCCATAATCAATGAGCCTTTGTCACAGGTGTTTATAGTCAGCACACTCTGATTGTCACTCTATCTTTAAAACTCGGTTGGATAATTCTAGTCATTTTTTCTCTATTGTCTAAACACTTAGTGGTCCCATTATTTTTGCAATGCCCAGTGCCACTGTGGCATCTCCTGTCCACTAAGGAAAGCCCTGCAGGAATCTCAGAGATGCTGCCACTATCCTTATCCAGGCACTACTAAATGCTCAAATAAAAGCTCAGTAGCATAGAAAGTTGCCTTTCATATATGCATCTCAATATCCCTATGTCCCTGAGCTGCGGACTTGTTCCAATATAACATTTCCAAAAAGCTGTGACATTTCTTCCTAAGTGACCCAACACCACCATTTAGTCCAGGCTTCAATTCCCCATGTTTACATCATTTCTAAATAGATACATCAACTCATTTAACCCAGTAAGCACAGTTATTTAAGTAAATGTTGCCCCAAATAATCACATTTTCTCTATATTGACTTAACACATTGAGAAGGCATCCTGGTACAGAATATTCCTGACACAACTTGGCAAGGTCTTAACACTCTTAGATGTTAGACCAGCTCTTCTCTGGCCAGGTGCTCTGCTTCTCATCTAGGCCCTTCTGGGACCCTCATGCTGTAGCGGAGTTGTTTGTGTGATGTTGGCAAGACACTCAAAATATTTGACCCTCCTCTTTTACATGAAAGTAACAATACCTGCATCATAGGATTTGGTGCATGGAATAAATTGGCAGCATATATAGAAAGATAACTGGCAAGGAATCTAGGATACAAGAAGCACTCAAACATTAATAACACTCCCCCCCCTTGTCTTAATGGCCTAGAGCTGCCATATTGAAATACCACAAGGTGTTTACCTGTAATGACCCGGCGTCTACAAGTATCTTTTCCCTGATTGGCACTCTTTCTCTATGGGTACTCTCTCCTTTCTTATGAAACCATTCAGAAGGAATTCAGTTATGAACCACCCTACTTCAGTCGGATCTCATCTGACGTAATTGATTTCCGAACAAGGTCACTATCACCAGTGCAGGGGTTAGGATAGCAACATATCTTTTGGTGAAACATACATCAATCCACAACACCCCTTTAAGGATCAAGCCTAAGCCATATCCCCAGATATGAAAACATCAATGAAACAATTCACCCAGTTTAAGTTGCCATGATTCCTTCTTTCTCAGAGCTAAGGAAATCTTAAACATAGAGGGAAATAAAAATAATTTAATTTAGACTATTTCATTCATAGTAAGCATTTCAAAATACTGTTTGTGAAATTTAATCAAAATCCAAAATTTCAATCCCCTAACTGTCCTTAGAATGTATTCTCCTTCAAGCATCTATTTCTGAAGGAAGAAAACCTCTGTAGAATTTCAGATTTATTAATAAAAGACAAATGCATCATAAATTGATATTTTAATTACTCATGAGTGACCCTGATGATGAGCCTTGAGTATGCTTAACAGGTTTTGTTCTTCATGGAAACCTTCATTTTACATTGACATTGACAATCAGATGATGAGTTTTAGCTCCAATGCGGCAATTATGTCAAACTCAGCTTGGGAGGGTGAAAGTGGTCAGTGGAGAGCAGTTGCCTTTGTTCAGAAGGAACAGCCACGAAAAGGGTAAGCGGTTACTTCTCAGATTCATGCCACTTGGGGAATAGATGCCGATTTTGAAGAGGCATAGAAAAAAACTTGTTTTGAAACCTAACTTCCACCTTGTTAGAAGAATTAAGTGGAAGGATATAAAATGAACAAAGGAACTTTTTTTTTTTTGCTAATAAGTTTTATTCTTCTATTGTCTACTGAGAAAGTGTAAGCATATTCTCCACATGTTTTAATTTATACTAATACTTTCACCAATTAAATTTTTGGGGAACGCCCTTTTGAAAGCTGATGCATTTGGGACTAGCTTAGCATCTACTTGTGATGTCAATGCTAATTGCTTTAAGAATACACAATTTGGGGGGATGAACATATGTATGTATTGCTGGAGCTATGTTCTTAGGGAAGCAACTTTCTTAATAGCAAAAAGGTGCAATGTATAAATACATAATCTAGAGGCATCTATTAGAAATTCATCCATTGAATACTTCCCCAATGTGTAATATTGAGATGCAGAATAACCATCCTATGATGTGCTCCCAAAATGCACCGGATGTATTTCTCGTACTTGCAGGACCCTGTGGATTAGCCTTCCCACATGAGCTATCCCTATGCAGGAAGATCATTTCCTCCTACTTTTCCCACGAACTCTGCTGTAATTTCCAGAACATTATGGGAAATTTGCCACAATATGTGGGACACTTTGCTCTCTCCCTGGAATTTTGCAGGCGTGCACTGCCATGGCTTGCAGCGAGGATCAAGATAGTTGTTTCTTATGGTGAGATCTAACAACGCTGTAGGAGGTAACCAGGAGCCTTCCCCTCTTTTCCCAAGTCATTAGAACTGATGGCACAGCCCATTCAGACAGTCAGACCATGGGACAGAAAAGCACAGCTATTAGCTACAGATATCCTTTACTGATTTAACCGTGCTGGGGATTGCACCATCAGATCTCTGCACTGGCGGGGAGAGGAAGAAGCTGGAGAACCCTGCCAAAACACCGGGTTCTCCTGTGCAGAGATGCTTAAACACTGCCGTCCGCCGTTCTGGGCACTGCGGAAGTTCTGAGCTGCTACCAGTTGCTGTTGCTGCTGTGTTCCCTTCCCCCTTCTTAGGTCTGCTTGACCCAGAAGAAAGGAAGGAATTAGAACTTTTGAACAGAACCTGAACTGTTCACATAAGCTTCTAGTTCATCGGGGTTGGGAGCCCTGTTCTTAGATCCATTTTTCTCTTCACTTTAAGGCGGAAATGATCTGTGGACCTGAAAATAGAGAAACTCTCGATTTCATAAAATCGTGCATTTGAAACAAAACTATGATTTACGTATGTTTTAAGAAATATTCATCGTTCTTAAATTTTTTCCATCAAGTGTGCTAAACTCAATGTGTTTCTAAAATGTATAACTAAATGTAAGAAAGTTTTCATATGAGGTGTGTCTAAAAATGTGTACCCAGTGAAAAGAATTGATCTGACCAATTCTAAGTCACCAGCCTGGACTTATGCCTGTGGCTGTCATGTACTAGCCCGGAATGTCATGAGGATGGATAGACCATTACATACTATAAACATGAGCAGCTAGCCTCATGGATGTAGCAGTTAATTACACTGAAAAAGTACATATCTAATCATGAAATATGAGGCACTGGTGGCTCAGTGATGGACCGATCGCTTGCCTTCCATGCAAGAGTCTTGTATTCACCTCACAGCCTGTACACTTCTCCGTCAGCAGCGCTGCCGTGATGCTGCTGCCCACGTTTCAGTGAAGCTTGCAAACTAAGATGGACTAGGAAGAAAAGCCTAGTCATCAATGCAATTGATCCCCAAACAATCCATCATGGAGGCAGTGAAGAATCCTTGTGCAGGATGTCACTGTGAGTCGGAAGTGAACTCGACCTCACAGGCAATTAATGATAATTATGAATTGGGGTTGGCTGTTACTATGGAAAGGAGTCTTGGTGCCATCGTGGCTAAAGAGACTGACTGCTCACCAAAAGCCAGTGGTCTGAACCCACCAGCCACTCTGGGGAAGAAAGATGTGGCCTCTACTTGCATAAGAATTACAGCCTTGAGAACACTACAGGGCAGTTCTACGCCTTCCTGCAGGGCCACCATGAGTTGGATTGACTGGTGTGGAAGACATGAGAAATTTGGTCTGCACATGATGAATTCAGTGGCAATTCTATTTCAGAGATCATAAAATGTAATTTTTTTAAAAGTCAAGCCACTTCCGGGAGTGGCGCCCATGGAGAATCACCCGCTCTGAGCTGCCATGATTAGATCAGACAATCAAGAGAATGTGGCTGCTAGCTGGGGAGCCAGAGAAGACTGGAGATCCAGAGCAGAACTCGTGTCATCTCTGGACTGTGAATACCGAGCAAGTCAGTTTCTTAGGACATTCTGCCTCAGCCATGGCAGCAAGGTTGTCAAACTGCCCACCCTCAAATCCCCTTTCAACCCCAAACATCAGAATTGCAGCCCTGAAGGGAAGGGAAGGGGAGAAAGGAGGAGCTGATAGCATTGGTGACTGTATCCCCACCCTCAAGGGGAGTGAACACCAGAATTGTATGTGAATGGATATATTGGCAATAAATCAATCAATCAATAAATAAACAGGGTTCCTGGGGGTAGGGTGGGGGAGGGAGGGGATAAAGGGGAGCTGATATCAAGGAGCTCAAGAAGAAAGAAAACGCTGTGAAACTGATTGTGGCATAGCAATTGTACAACACTGCTTGATGGGATTGAACTATGGAATGGTATGCCCTCTGTAAGAGCTCCCCATAAAAGGATTTAAAAAGTCAATCCAGACCAAATTTTCACTTCTGGAAATCTCCTCAAAGAGAGAATACCAAGCTAATCAGACATAATTCTGTGACTTTAAAAAAAATCTCAAGAGTAAGGAAACAACATCATAAGCACATTAAAAGTCGCCCCCAACTTCTCTAAGCATGATGTGAAAGAGTAATTTCCTGTCGCACTCCCCCTAAGCCATCTTCCCAGCTAGCTCGGTCTTTTTCTCCTTCACGCCTCCACACACACACACACACACATAGTAGGTTGAAGCAGCTTCCACTGATAACCATGACACTAAATCAAATTGACATATTTTTAGGCCTGCTCTTCTTTAACCTCTTAAAAATATATGTGATTGACTGTTGTGATAGTTAGGCACTGTGTCAACTTGGCTGGTCCAGGATCCTTGGTAGTTTGGAAGTAAGGACTCCCCTTCTAGATGCAGATCGCAGCCTGATGGTGCTTCTTGGAGATATGGCCTGTTTCCTAGCTATAAATGTCTGTACTTACTCGAGTATAAGCCAACCCAAATATCAGCCGAGGTACCTCATTTTACCACAAAAATGGCATTAAAAATGTACTGAAAAACTCGGCTTATACACAAGTATATAGGTACATGGTGGAGAATTCACTCCTTTCTACTGAATTGCAGACTGTGGCTTCTGAGGACTTGACCCCCCAAGTGGTCTGCTAACCCTAGAACTTTCAGTGGCCCGTCATAGTGTCCATCAACTTTGCATCTGCTCTACTCTGCTTCCATCCGCTTGTAGCTCATCCGCTTGCTCCTGGTTTATCAGCCAGTAGAAGCATGAGTCAAGAAGAGCTTAGCTTCTGACCCACGGACTTGAATCGGACTGGGCTTTCCCAGTCTCACTCTGGCTGTGTGGGCTGTTTTTCTTGATATCAATTTCTTTCTTACATCTATATCTTAGGGTCGCCTGTTTTGTTTCTCTAGAAAACACCTTGTTGTGCTCAGTTGACATGGCTTCCACATTAGGTCATTCTCTCATGTTTCCTTCTTCGACTTTACCCACTCTTCTCAGCAGGTTCTTTGTTGGACTTCTAAGAGTTGCATTTCTCTTTTCACTATATATTCTCTTCTTTAAAAATGTCTCATGAAAATGTTATAGAGACAAATCACTGTGGACACTCCAGTGCAGACCTCTTATTTCAGCTCACAACTCCCTTAATATATTCCCTTGAACATTTCATCCCTAAGATGTTTCCTGTGTAGTAGCCCTCTGTTCTAAATTTGACTTCTTCCCAGTATTTCCTGGTGGTCCTGATATTGATCCACTGTACAAATCAGAAGCCTGGAAGACACCTTTTTTTCCCCTTTAATTATTTATTGAGTTCAGCCACTTCTATCAAACCCCCCCCCCCACCATCACTTTCCTCATGTAAATGTCATTATACCTTACCTGGTTTGTGTGTTGTTTTAGGTTTTGTGCCAACTTGGCTGGGTCAAGATGTTCCCGTGATGTGAGATAAC
This sequence comes from Echinops telfairi, assembly GCF_000313985.2. Taxonomy (NCBI): domain Eukaryota; kingdom Metazoa; phylum Chordata; class Mammalia; order Afrosoricida; family Tenrecidae; genus Echinops; species Echinops telfairi. Next base: position 32,676,588 of record NW_022103900.1, read on the forward strand.
GTCATAGTGTGGTCAACTCCATGGTGGGAGTTTTCGTGTAACAGCTCAGCACTTGTGAGAAACATGGGGTGGAGTCCCACCTCCTTGATTCTGGCTACAGTCTTCACGACCATTGTGGTGAGGTTTTGCTCAGGATGGGGCCTACTCTTAGTAGAGATTGACACTAAGGAGCTAACTCACTTCTGCTCCTTCTGGGTCCTGCATCTGGTTTGTGACCTCATGCCATAGCACCTGCAGATCCCAGGAGCCATCAGTGGACTGCTGACCTAGGATTCATTGGACCAATCTTGGATTCATTTGGCTCTGCATCGACCAGACTGTGGTCTTCCTGCTTCCTGGTTCATCAGTCCCTGCAGCTCCATGGGCAGTGGGAGATCTCCGCTTACGATCTGACCGAGAGACTTGAACCAATCTAAACTGTCCCACTCCTACAAATGTGAGCTGTTTCTTGATATAAATCTCGTGAAAAATATCCTGTGGGGGTACCCAGAGCCCCTCTCATGCACACCACACACACGTGTGTGTTTGTGCATGAGGGTTTGCTTCTCTGGAGAACTCAGGCTAACACAACTATACTTTAAAATGGTCACAACACTAGGCTTTCTCCTTGATTGAAATAGTTCACAACTGGGCTTACTACTGTTATTCTTCCTCCCTCAAAACTGAAACCACACTAGCAACGTGATAATATTCTTAAATAAAGTAAAAGTCAATCCACTCGTATCAGCCTGTATATAAAAGACAAATCATTTATGACTGCTCTTAGATTCTACCCAAACCTTTTTAAGAGTTTCTCATCTACAAACCTCATTAGCACCTCCCTTCTATATTCCCTGCTACCGGTATATCTCCCCTTTTGTCAGTTCCTTGAACGTGCCATGCTCCTTCCTGCTTCATGTTGTGCTCCTCCTGCCTACACACTCTTCATCCCCATCTCATGCCGCTCTAACCAAGCCAAAGCATGCGACCATAGCAACATCCATCTTGCTATCATCCACTGCATTACTAACAGTCATAAAACAAGTTATCCGTATGATCATGAGATTTTATGTATATATATATATATATATTTATTTATATATATATATTTATATATATATACTATATGTATATAGTCCCATAAAAACAGTAAAAAATCTGCTTTACTCAACATGTCATTCCCTGTTCCTGGCATATTACTATAAATTAATAAACTTTGAACTAGTAAATAAATGAAATATTCTGAAACTCCTAATAAATGAAGATAATCCTCTTCCCCACCAACACACACACACACACACACACAGTCATTGAAAACTGTGTCTGATAGATACTCAATAAACACTAACTCCTGATGTGGCACCAATGACCTGTGTTCCATTGTTATCTTCAAAATTGGTTCAAAGCTACCCAGCAACACACAATGAATTAGAATCAACTAAAAGAAAACTAGCAATATATATATATATATATTTATTTATTTATATATATATACATTTTATATATATATCTTGCTACTGAAGGAAACATTGAATCTGACATTCATCATAATAGCTACTGAAGGAAACTTTGAATCTGACATTCACAGAGTAAAGTTGATAACGGATTATTAAAATGAAGAAAACAACAATGATAATGCTGATAACAATGATGATGTTACAGACTACTAAATGAACATTATTGGCCACATATACAACATGCCACAGTAATCTCCATCATAGCCCTAAATGTAAATATTCCTGCTCCAATTTTATGAGGACACTGAAATTTAAGGGTGATATGATGTGTCCAGTTGCTATCATTGAAATGTGATGACCTTTTCAAGTATGTTTATATTACTTTTATCTATGAAGTAGATGAGAATATTCTTTCTAGCTCCTTTTCCATTTTAAGAATACTGAGATTTATGCATTTATTGCCCAAGAGGGAAATTGCTGATCTTAAACAACAAGTTGTTTAAAATGATTCCCATGATCAGTCTGGGGGGGCTCATCACCAGGCAGTGCAAGCTTGTTCTTTGATAACGCAAAGGCTTCTAGTTAGAATTGTAACGTGTCGAGAAAACTATCCTGCTTGCTCATTTTAAAGAAAAATTTCTTTTAGGCTTTTTATTATAAAAAAATCAGATAACCCCCTTGCTTAGGCTTAAAAAAAAACTATCATTAACTTTTACAAAATTAAAAGAGAAACTCTGCTTCTGGGGTAGAAAGTAGGACTGTACAAGTAAGTAGGACTACACTTTAATAATAAAGCTTCTAGAAGGGAAAAAGCAAATTCAGGATGGCTCTATTTTACATATATCTAATAAGTCTTTTTATGTGTGTTATCCTAAAGTGAACTGTAAAATATTACTACAAGGCCAAGTGTAATAATAAAGAATACAGCAAAGAAGTGACAGCAATCATTTTTGCCTCCTTTCCTACACACTTATCATCATAGATCACTTATTACTCTCTATAGCATAGAAGCCATAAGTAGGACTGAAGGAGTGCTAATAAACTGAAGCCATGATTTCACAATATAAATTACAGTCTAATGTTTGCTGAACTCACTGAGTAATAGGAGAGGTTTTACCAACTCAAACCAACAGTCTTTGAGAATATTGAATAATTTCTCTAAGCTATTAGGTACAATTTCCCTAGTCCTCCCAGCATGGATAGTATATCAATTAAACCTTCTGTCACCAAAAATTTTAGACTATATAATTTACAATATAAATGATTTGGATAAACCTGTGAAAAATGACAGCTGATCCTGTTTTAAGAAACGTGTCACTCTGTCTCACAAGAAGTCAGGCAATACTGAGACCTAATGATGGTTTTTACAACTGTTTTCCAGCATATTTTTACATTGCATGCATTTTCACTTCCAGCCATGAATCCAGTCCTTAACAAGATAGAAAATTAATAATTCAGCTGAACATGTTTAACCAGGTAATGCAATCACATGCTAACTCTCTGGCTGAATGAGCCTTATTTTATTTCCTAGAAACTGCTTTTAAGTCATCTTATACTGTGACCAAGTGAAACTGTAATGAACCAAAAAGTACAATAGGGATAGACATCAGACGTGTTTTGTTTTTTCCTGCTGTGTTTGCCGTAAACCAGAGAAACGAGGGAGCCTGGGGAATGGAGATGTCAAACTGACACTCCAGCCCTAACTTTTCCACTGTATCTTGTTATTGCAGACATATGGTTCCTACCATACTGATCTGAGATCCCCCCAACACACAGGAATAAGCAGAAAAAGTGAAGAATTATGCGTTGGCCCTCACTTTGTGCTCTCCAGTTCTGTAGTTTTTCTGTAAGAGTATCATTTAAAAGTTGTTAATTGCCTTCTATCACAGCTTTTGTTGTTGTTGTTTTCGATGGAAGAAATCCCTCATAGTAGTGTAAAGGAGATGGCATTATACAGTGCCATGATTCCAAAGATGTGTAAATACCAATTAATCTTAGGCTGGATTCTCTAGAGAAGGAAGACCAGTGACATGCATATATGTACGGTTTTGATCAAGGAATTTATATCAAGTGAATGGCTCAGTTGTAGAAGCAAGCAAGTTCCAAATCCCTGGTCAAATGTCAGGCTGGAGGCTTCTTCTGACTTGCTAGCTGCAAGGGATGATGAACCCAAGATTGACAGTCAGGGAGTGAGCTTCAGGCTGCTGAGGTGAAGAGATCCAAGTCAGCAGACAGCTAAGAACTCCCAGGGTCAGCAAGCTCCTGGCTCAACTTCAAAGAACTGGAGGTCAGATGATGAGCCAGATGCAGGATTCAGACTCAGCCCCAAAGACGCACACTTTTCCAGAGCAGACACATAAATTAGAAGAAGAAGGCCACATCCTTAAAGAAACATCTTTCAATTGATTGGCTACTCATAACAAATCTCACCTTGGAGATGACTCTATGATATTAGATCTCATCATGATGGGATGCTAGGTCTGGACTAGGGAACCACAGAGAGTCTGGAAAGCACCGAGTTGATACAGAACCTTTAACACAGCATTTATGAGCTTTTTGAAATGCATATTTTAGAAGTATGTATTTATCAAGGACTTTAAAACACATATTATTGACTCAGCTGACTACAGTCTTTCTTTAGAACCTGACATTAAAATGTAAATTCCATATTTTCAGTAGCCCTGAATTCTATTCATCACATACGGAGTTGCTAGCCATGAGTGGAAACCAGCTGAAAGGCAACTTTCCACAAGAACAATATTTACCTTTAGCTGTGGTGGTGGTGGTTGATGGCGCTGGGGTGCCAGCGAGACAGTCCCAGCTCATAGAGTCCTTAAGGACAGCAGAATCAAACACTGCCAGCCCGGCCTCCGTCCCACAAGGGCTGTTAGGATAGAGGCCATTGTTTCAGGCACTGTTTCAGCCCATTCACTGATTTCAGTCCCTCCTCTTTTGTGCTGCCCTTCGCTTTGACAATGCATGTTGTGCTTCTCCAGGAACTGGTGTCTCTGATAACACGTCCACAGAGCAGAGGAGGCAACGGCCCACCCTCCTTGCTTCCAAGACACATTCTGCCTACAACTCTTCGAAGACCGGTGTGTTTGTTTTTCTGGCAGTCCGTGATACTTTGATATCCTTCGCCAGCACCATAATTCAAATGCATCAGTTCTTCTTCTGCCTTCCTTATTCACTGCCCAGGTGTCACATACATATGAGGCAATGAGGCACATTATAATAGTTCAGCAGAGTTAATATTAAATGGTCTGTATATAAAATGAGCACTTAAAACCATTTTTTCTCCCTTTTTCTGTGTTTGTGGCGTGTGTGGTAAATTTGTATCCTGGAGCTCAACAAATATCTGTATACAAAGCTCTTCTTCAGAGCAGGAAAAAAAATCAAATCTGATCTAAGGCAGATATACCCCTTAAGACCCATCATTATAAATGGCCGCAGTAGACCTTCTCTAACTTCTAATATTGAGTCACTGGGCAGCTCTTTGAGCCATTGCAAAATGGTTTAGGGCTCTTTAGTCCCTAGAAAATTGTTAAGAATGGTTTCTCCTACATAGACTTTTAGTCAGTAGTCAGTTCTTTGTTGAGAAGCTTTGGAGCTTGAAAAGCAGTGTGGGTTTTTGTCTGGCTTTTATGTATATATACATATATACATATGTATATAGTTTTATTGGCAATATGGTCATTTCATACACATCCATAGTTCAATCATATTAATAAATGTTGTACAATCATCTCTACAATCAGTTCCAGAGCATTTTCTTTCCTGTTATGTTTGTTATTAGCTCCCCATTTCCCCCGGACCCCAGCCTCCCACCCCTATACTCTTAATAACCCCCTAATCCAATTATGGCTCTATAGCTTCACCCATCCTGGTCTCCATATTCTGGGAAACTCACACACACACACACACACACACACACACACACACAAATAGACCAACAATAACAAGAAAATAAGCTGGAGAATAAAATTCTAATGAAAAAAAACAAGGAGTGTTAAAATTAGAACATATTGTAAATGGGTCCAAAGGAAGATCAAATGTTCAGGTATCAAATTGTCACCTAATTTCGTCTGCCAGGATTGGGTTTATGGTGCTCTCTATCTCATAGCAAGGCTATTCATATGCCTCAACTATGGTCAGAAGGAATTCATCAGAGACTCAATCCATATGGGGACCCTACAAATGGGTTTTGGGTTCACTCTATCATTCATTGCCTTCTGCAAATCGGATGTTCACAATTTAAACGCTGGCACCATTCCCTTTCTTGGAGATGGATTTTGTTATTTACCATCTTTGGATCACACCTGCTTATATACTTCTTCCATGTGGACTTTGTTGATGCCACACTTAGAAGGCTGCTTGTGTGAAGACAGGCCCTTAAGATCCCAGACATTATTTGTTCTGGTAGCCGGGCACTGTCTAGTTTCTTCACCACACTGTGCTCTACCGTTTGTATCTTCAGTGATCTCTTCAAGAGGGTGAGCATCAAGCAGGGCCATATCATAAGAATCAACTGTTCTAACTAACTGGGACTAGAATTAAGTGTAAGTTCAAATTCCAAGAATAGGACTATTCTTGACATGATCTTCAACCTCGAAGTGCAAGGCTTCAGAACCTTCATTTTATTAGCATAAATGTCTAAAGAAAATTATGTTTGCAGTGACTTATTTAGGAAATTAAATAAAAGGTTCTTTTTGGTCACCTAGAATAATTGAAATAGATAACTGATCTAGATAGATAGATAGATAGATAGATAGATAGATAGATAGATAGATAGATACACATATATAGATATAGATATATATGAGGTATTTAACTTTGTTTCCTTTATGCACTAAGGGGAGCCCTTGTGTCATTGTAGTTATGAGCTGGGGTGCTAACTGCATGGTCAGCAATTCAAAACCACCAGCCACTCCAAGAGAGACAGAGGAGACTTTTTATCCCTATAAAGAGTTACAATCTCAGAAATCCCCACGGGTAGTTCTACCCTGTCATATAGGGTAACCATGAGTCAGAATCAACTCTATGGCAGTGAGGTTTTTAGTTTTACACTTTTGTTTGTTTGTTTTTAATAAATCATTTTATTGGGAGCTCTTATAGCAATCTATTAAAATTGTATCAAGCACATTTGCACATATGTTGCCATCATCATTTCCAGAAGATTTTCTTTCTACTTGACCCCTTGCTATCAGCTCCTCTTTTTTCTCCTCCCTCCTACCCTCATGAACCCTTGATGATTTATAAATTGTTAGTATCTTCATAATTTACACCATCCACTGTCTCTCTTCAACCATGTTTCTGTTTTTCATCCCCGTTAGGCAGTTGGGGGTGGGGGCTCTGTACATGATCATTGTGATTGGTTCCCCCTTTCCCCCAGCTTCTCCCCTACCATCCCCCTACCCTCGTGGTATCATTACTCTCATTATCTGTCCTGGATTCTGTGTGTCGAGAGCTCTTATCTATACCCGTGTACATGTGCTGGTCTAGCCAGATTTGTAAGATAGAACTAGGGTCCCGATAGTAGCCGGAGGAACCTTTAAAGAACTAGAGGAATGTTTTGTTTTGTCGGTGCTATACTGCACCCTGGCTGGCTCGTCCCTTCCTTGTGACCCTTCTGTGAGGGCATGTCCAATTGTCTACAGATGGGCTTTGGGTCTCCATTCCGACCCTCCTTGTTCACATCAAAATGGTTGTTTGCTTTGGGTCTTCTAATGCTTGATACCTGATCTTGTCGACACCTGTGATCACACAGGTTGGTGTGCTTCTTCCTTGTGGGCTTTGTTGTTTCCCTGCTAGACGGCCGCTTGTTTAACTTCAAGCATTTAAGACCCCAGATGCTATATTTTGTAATAGCTGGGCACCATCCGCTTTCTTCACCACATTAGCTTCTGCACCCACCCATTTTGTCTTCAGTGATTGTGTCAGGAAGGTGAGCATCACAGAATACCAGGTTATTAGAACAAAGTGTTCTTGTGTTGAGGGAGGACTTTGAGTATAGGCCTAATGTGAGTCTGCTACCTTAATAGTTAACCTATAAATATGTGTACATAGGCCTATATCCCTATCCTTATATAATATATTTACATATGTATATGACTAAGTTTATACCTTTATTAATGTCTTTTGCCTCCTAGTTCTTTCCTCTTTTGCTTTCCTCCTGTCGCATTTCATGTTCAACCTTCATTAGGCTCTCTGTACCTCTCAGCTACATTGCACTTGATCAAACCCCACCAGGCATTCTATGCCCTTCTCACCTTTGATTTTAGATCTCTGGTTGTTCCCCTGTCCCTGGCTCCCCCTTCCCTTTCCCCTATCCCCCCTTCAGCCATTGTTTTCTTCTCAGGATTGTTTATCCTGCTTCTCTTCTATAGCTACACATGAAAAAAAGCCGGAGGGGGGGAGGTGGAGAAAAAAATAGCCTATGAATAGTTCCAGATCTGTCTGCTGGCCCTTATGAATGTTTCTGATCAGGTCTGATGCAGTTCCAAGCCCTTCCACGGAGTCCAAAGTCTATTTTCAGAATTCGTTGGGGACTTTGTTGCTTTGCTCCCCTTGCTGCTCTGTTGCTCTCCCTTCATGTTAAGCCCTGGTGTGTAGGTGGGGTGGGGGGTGGGGAGGCAGGGTGTCAGACTGGGCACAATTCCCACACTGTGTCTCCTGTGCTGCCTCCCCAAAGTGCTCTGAGTCAGTAAGGGGATGCTGTGTCTCCTGGGGAGGCCGATCCTATGGTTGCCTCTGGGCATTGGTTGCTCCTAGTGGGAATGTCTTCCTCAAAGCTTGGTGGGCCAGGATGTTGTCCATTCTCTCTCTCTCTCTCTTTCTCTCTTAGTTTGTTCCTGTGTGGTGTGGGAAGACCTTCCACTCTCCCCAGATTGTATCTTCAGTGCTGTCTTCTGTGGTGCATTCTTCTGGAGAGGGGGGTGTCGATGCATCTGGAATCGGGGCCAGCCCGGCAGACCTTTTTGTGAGTTCACTGTTTCATGCTGGTATGTTGCCTTCAAGGCTTGGCGCACCAGGTTGCGGTCTGGTCTCTCTCTCTCTCCCTTTCCTGATGAACATAAACAGTACCTTTCCTGTGGTGGATTAGTGCCCTGTTCCCCACAAGGCCTTTTATTCCCACCCCCCTCTTTTTTTCTCCCCACCCCACTTTCCCCTCTTTTCCCCTTCTTTATGCTGATATGCTGCATGCATCATTGGGCTTGGTCTGTCCCCTACCTGTGTGCCTGTCCCTCAACCCATAAATAGTCTTTCTTCTGTCCCCACTGTGTTGATTGAACCTGCCTCAGTAGACTCATCTTATAACAGTATGTGGAGTCTAAACATTCCATTATGAGACACTTTTAGAATTCTAAGTCTAGAGAGACAATTTTAGAATTCTAAGTCTAGAGAGACAACTTTAAGTGATTTATCATTCTTTTACATTTCCCTCGTGTGTTTTATGTATTTGCCAAACTTTACATATTACTATCAGACGTTTGGCCGAGAATCTACAGGTGTGCCCTTGGAACCTTCCAGGTGCTGCTCGAGAGAAAGGTGTGACAATCGACTTCCAGAAGGGTGACAGCCATGGAAATCCTAAAGGATGACGGTTCTACACAGGCCTGTGAAACCGCAGTGAGTTGGAGTCGACCCTGCACCTATGAAAATGGTTTGTTAATGCTTAGGATGGAAAGCATTTGGGATTTCATTAAAAAACATCCATTTATAAAATAATGAACAACGGTTCGTAAACTGATCATGTGGACATGAAGGGAACAAAGGAAATGAAATAATGGATGAAAGAGAATGCAAAGCATGAAGAACAAAAATGAAAGCACAGATTATGGGTTGTAGAGAGAAAGAAATTATCCTGGACAGGTCAAGAAGCACTCTGTGGAAGGTGTGAGATACAAAGATGAATATAATATAAGCAAACTACATACGGACTACGAGGAAATACTGCATGGCTTAAAATTAGGGGAGGTGAAACACAAGAACACTCTTCTATAAATTTGGCAGTCTGAGATGCTCACCTGCCTGGCATGATCACTGAAGACAATGGGTGCACAAGAAAATGTGGTGAAGAAACTGGATGGTGCTCAACTAACAAAAGATATAGTGCCTGAAGTCGCTGAAGACAATGGGTGCACAAGCAAATGTGGTGAAGAAAGCTGATGGTGCCCAGCTACCAAAAGATATAGCACCTGAAGTCTTAAAGACCTGAAGATAAACAAGCAGCCATCTAGCTGAGAGACAACAAAGCCCACATGGAAGAAGCACACCAGCCTGTCCAGACTCGATCGCT
>NW_022103900.1:32686886-32757740 GCF_000313985.2 Echinops telfairi
TAAATGCTTCCTCCCTCCCCCCCAATATCATGATCCCAATTCTACCTTACATATCCAGCAAGACCAGAGGATATACACTGGCACAGATAGGAACTGGAAATACAAGGAATCCAGGACAGATGAACCCTTCAAGACCAGTGAAGGGAGTGGCAATATTGGGAGGGTGGAGGGAAGGTGAGGGAGAAAGGGCAAACAGATGACAAGGTCTACATATGACCTCTTCCCTGCGGGACGGACAGCGGAGAAGTGGGTGAGGGAGACGTCAGATGGTGTAAGACATGATAAAATAATAATAATTTATAAATTATCAAGGGTTCAGGGGGAGGGAAGATAGGGAAGGGAGGGGGAAAATGAGGAGCTGACACCAAGGGCTCAAGTAAAAAGCGGGTGTTGTGAGAATGATGATGTCAACATTTGCACTAATGTGCTGGACACAAATGATGTATGTACGGATTGTGAAGGGTTGTATTAGCCCCTAATAAAATGAATATTTAAAAAAATTAGGGGAGGTGTGTGTCAGGGTTGTATCTGCTCACCATACTTATTTAATCTGTATGCTGAGCAAGTAATCAGAGAACTTGGGTTAGATGAAGAAAAATTTGGGATCAGGATCAGAGTAAGGCTTATTACCAACCAGAGCTATGCAGATGATATAATCTTGCATGCTGAAAGAGAGGAGGACATAAAGCACTTGCTGATGAAGATCAAGGACTACAGCCTACAGTATGGATCACAACTCCATGTAAAGAAAACCAAAATCCTCACTACTAAGCGAGAGGCAACATCATGATAAAAAGAGAAAAGATTGAAGTTGTCAAAAGATTTCTTCTTGCTGGGATCCACAGTCAATGTTCATGGAAACAGAAGCCAAGAGATCAAAAGTTGCATTGCCTTGGATAAATCTGCTGCACAAGATCTCTTTAAAATATTCAAAAACAAGGATGTTACTTTGAGGATTGAGGTGCACCTGATCTAAGCCATGGTGTTTTCAATCACCTCATTGCATGTGACAGCTGCACCTTGAAGAAGGAAGCCTGAAGGAGATTGGAGGCATTTGAACTATGGTGCAGGTGAAAACTGTGGGGAGCAGCCTCACTAGCAAAAGAACAGACAAATCTCTCTGGGATCAATGACCACCCTAATGTTCCTTAGAGGTAAGGATGGCAAATCTTTGTCTTCCATACTTTCGGCATGTTGTCAGGAGAGGCCAGTCCCTGGAGAAGGACATCATGCTTGCTAAAGTAGAGGGACCGGGAAAAGAGGAAGACCTTTGACAAGAGGGAATGACACAGTGGCCGCAACAATGAGTTCAATCGTAAGAACAATTGTGGGGACGCGTAGGAACAGAGGGCTAGACACAGAGTCCCTATGTGCTGGAACCAACCTGACAGCACCTACCAACAGCCTTAAAGCTTGACCAGGAGAGGGGGAGGTGCAGCAATGTTATCATCATTGTAGGTTTTGAGTTCAAAACTGCGATGAGGAAATGGATGTTTTAGATTCATATTTCATTTTTAAAAACCTCACAGCTACTGAGTCAATTTTAATAGATGTAGAATGAAGTGAAGGAAAATGAAGTACACTGGTAGTTCAGAATTATAAGCATTAAACATACAGTAAATTAATCTAGGCACTAAGATAGCATGCTAGCCATCACTAATGCCCACAAAGCAGCAAACATTCCAAGGTATCCACAGGAAATACAGTCAACCAAGAGATATAGATTAATTGATGTCTTAATAAGAAAAACATAGATTGCAGATTCAGGAAGACCTAAACTGAATATTCATTTTATCATTTATTGACTCAGTGACCATATTCAAGCCACAGAATCCCTTAAATGTCTTGTCCCTCATCTGTAAGGCAGGCATAAAAAGATGTACCATTTATGTTCTCAATTGGACACTTTGACCTAGTTTCTATCCAGTCTTTTGTGGCCTAGACTTTGTGCTACAAACTACTGAGACTTTAGACTGTGCTTTTGAGACACACAACATCCTTCATAGGCCACACCAGAAGGACTTGAGTGTGGAATCCCCACTAATTAAACTGGACTTCACCTCATACTTACCCGTAGCCCTAGGACTAAAACTGAAACTCTCTAGCATGAGAAGTAGATAACGGTTATCCCAAGGACATTGTGGTAGTTACACAATTTCATGACAACTTGATAAAAGATAAAGGGGTGGAGTCTAGCCTGTCAATCAGGTCACACTCTGATTGATCCCTCCCTGTGGGCATGGCCTTCTCATGAGGATTCTGGGAACTTCTCTAGCACTTGATCTGCCATCAGAAGAGGTGGATCTCTCTCTCTTTCTTTCACCTTCCTGTTGAGTGTCATGTGCCCATGTCAAGATGCTTCCACCAGCAATGGATCTATAGGCCTTTCCACCCACTGGCCTGTGATGTTCCTGCCTTCGGCATCATTGCATGTGCTGCGTGAGTCTAAAGAAGGATTTATGGACTAGTATCAGACATATGAGCTAATATTGGACTTTTGGACTTGATTTAGACTGGGATGGGGTGTTTTCTCAATATAAAATTGCTATTTGATATAAAAATATTCCTTATATATATGAGTGCCTCTGGATTTGTTTCTCTAGTCTACCTGGAGTAACACAAGCATAGAACTGGCAGTCGTTGGACTTTGATTTGGATCATTTGCCTTGAGGGTGCATAATGAATGGTAGCTCCAAACTCCCATATATTTACTATTTTAAGTATGTCCTCCTTGCTGTACTATGACATGAATTAATCTGGTAGGCATGGCTCTACAATTGTGAAAGAAAATTATTGAAAGCTGTGACCTATCATCAACCCCTATCGTTTGTGTAAATAGTGTCTACTCACTTGAGCTTAGGCTATACAACATGTTATGTATTGCTGTATAGCTGACTTATATTTCTAAAATTTTCTTTTCTTGACTGTGTTAAATTTTATACCATTGGTTAAATTAATTAAACTATCAATAGAATTGCCTTATGCCCCAGGGATATGATTAATAATGTTCTCTAACATAAAATAACAATGATGACTCTAATGTAAATCAGAGAGATGTATAAACCATAGATATGTGAATGTATTTGAGGTTCACACTTAATTATAGATCCAATCAAAGAACAATTTGTACTTATGTCATGACTCTGCTTGATGCTCACCCTCATGAAGAGATCACTGATAATATGGATGCTATAGCAAAGTGTGGTGAGGAAACTAGATGATGCCCAACTATCAGAAGGACTAGTGTCTCGAGTCTTTAAGACTCATCTTCAAATAAGCAGTCATCTAAGTGAAATGTCATCTAAGCCCACATGAAAGAAGATGTGTGATTCAGGGATTGCAAATAATAAAATCCAAATCCAAAAGAGGAAATGGTATCAGAGCTTAAATTGTGAACAGCTATTTTTCAGAAATCTATATGTGGCCCAAAATTTATTTGTAGGATCCACATATATATTAAACCTCTGACCATAAGTCCAGAAATGTAAATAGCTTTGTTATCAGACAGAGAGAATTGTAACGTCAGTTATGGCAAAAATAGGCTAAAGTGTAATTTCTGATCATTTAATGTTACAATGATCATAATATATTTTAAAATAATTTCACTTTAAAAAGATGGGGGGGTGCATGTGGATAAAGCCTCTGGTGAATACCCTCTGACCATAGACCAGGGATGTGATTAGCTTTGCCAGCGTGTACAATGCATTGTAAAGTGGATTTTTGCAGATAAAGTTAGATTATTGCACATACACTCTATCATTTGACCTCCCTCTGAAACTGTTGTTCTAGTTTTTAATATTTTCTACTTTCTTTTCAATGGAAGGTCTTATCTATTTTGCTTTGTTATTGTTATATTTTTTTATTGTCTTCTTTCTTAAATATTTTCCTGCCTATGAAATCCAGGATAAGTAAATCCAGGAGACAGTAACTGAATTAATTATTCCTTGGGGTTATAGTAGAGGAGCTTGTGTGGAGATGGGAAGTAAATAATGAGTACAAGAAGAATGAAAATGTTCTAAAATGGATTGTGATGATGATTGTACAATGCATCTTAATATGATGAATTTATTGAATTATATAGTTTGTAAATCATATGCCAATAAAACTTTTTTAAAACATATCCTGTGCATAAGCAAATGTGGTGAAGAAAGCTGATGGTGCCCAGCTATTACAAGATATAGCACCTGGGGTTTTAAAGCCTTGACGTTAAACAAGCAGTCATCAAGTAGGGAAGCAGTGTGATCAAGAGGTGTTGACGGGATCAGGTATCAGGCACCAGAAGACCCAAAACAAACAACCATTTTGATGTGAATGAGGGGGATCGGAATGGAGACCCAAAGTCCCTCTGTAGACAATTGGACATGCTGTCACAGAAGAGTCACAAGGAAGAGACAAGCCAGCTAGGGTGCAGTATAGCACCAACAGAACACACAGCATTCCTCTAGTTCTTTTATGCTTCCTTCCCCCAGCCCCCAATTATCATGACCCCTGTTCTGCCTTACAAATTCAGCCAGACCAGAGAATGTACACTGGTATAGATCAGAGCTCTCGACACACAGAATCCAGGACAGATAACACCCCTCAGGAACACTATTGGGAGTAGCAATACCATGACGGTATAGGGAAGATGTGGGGAGAAGTGGGGTAAAAGGGGTAACTGATCATAATGAATGCCATATAACACCCTCCTCCCCAAAGAGATGAACAACAGAAATGTGGGGGAAGGGAGACAGCAGATCATGCAAGATATGAAAATAACAATAATTTTTCATTTATCAAGGGTTCACCAGGTGGGAGGGTAGTAGCGGGAGAGGGAAAAAAGGAGATGATACCAGGGGCCGAAGTAGAAATAAAATGTTTTGAAAATGATGATGGCAACCCATGTATACATGCACTTGATACAATTGATGTATGGATTACTATCTAAGCTGTGAGAGCCCCCAATAAAATGGTTTAAAAAAAATGTACCCTGAAGAGTGATAACTGAGGTGTGCTGTCAGTCAGAAGTAATTTAATGGCAGTAGGTACAGTTTTGGGTTTAAATGTCTTGTAATGGATGATAAGGTAAGGAGTCTGCTGCATCTAGCTTTATTCACCTGGCATAATGCTTTTGAAGTCATCCATGCCACTATATGAATCCCTAGTTTGTTCTTTTATATTTTTGTGCAATATCTGTGGGTGAACCACAGTATACTTATTCCTCCAGCACTTGATGATTATTTAAGTTATTATTTATATCCAATACTTGAAAGTCTGTATAAAATCCAAGTAATATTTGTAACTAGGAGTGGGATTGCCAAGTCAAATAAAAGTATTTGTTTAGCTTTATAAGAAAATGTCAGACAGTTTTCCAAAGTGATTTCCAGTTTTTCCGCATCTTTGTCAGAATGTGCTAGGTTTCCCTCATAACATAGTGGTTATGCATTAGGCTGCTAACAATAAGGTCAGTAGTTCAAACCCACCAACCACTCCTTGGGAAGAAGATAGGCCTTTCTATCCCATACAGGGTTACAGTCTCAGAAACCCACAGGGGCAGTTCTAACCTGTCCTCCAGGGTCATGATGAGCCAGCCTCAACTCCACAGCATGAGAGAATAGGTGTACAGGGAGCTGTGGTGGTCCTGTGGTTTAGAGAATGTGCGGCTAACCTCTCAGGTTGCTGCACAAACCCACCAGTCATTCTTCAGAAGAAAGATGAGGCTGTCTGCTCTGTGATTGTGTAGTTAGCTACACATTGAGCTGCTAACCGCAAGGTCAACAGTTGGAAACCACTAGCTGCCTTGCAGGAGAAAGATGCAACTTTCTACTCCCCTAAGGAGGTCTAGTCTTGGAACACACCGGAGTCATTCTACCTTGTCTCAGAGGGTCACTACGAGTCTGAATCGGGCCGGTGAAAGTGAGTTCGCCTGAGTGTGGTTTCAGCTTGAATTTCCAGTTGATGGATGATGCTCAGCATCGTTTCCACTATTTGCTCTCCTCATTTCCTCCCTGCTGATGTGTTCAAATCATTTGTCCTTTTTTAGTTGATTAGTGGCTTTCTGATTATTGAATTGTGAGAGTTCTTTATAAAAAATTCTGAAGACAAATCCATTCCCAAATAAATGTTTCACAAATATTTTTCTTAGATGATGATTTGCCTTTTTATTTCCTTAACATTATTCTTTTACCATTTTATTGTGAATTGAGCAATGGTTTACAAAGCAGATCATCAGTCTTAGATCTGAAAATTTATACATATCTTGTTTTATCTCATTCATTTCATCTCATTGTAATCCCCTCCATGCCACATCATGTATCTCACCTCCTCCCTGTATTTCCCTTTCCACTCCTTCTTCTTTCTGAACCATTCTGCACTTTGTCCTGGCATAAAAGCTACCCTTTTAATCTCAAATGGTTGACTATGCTAAATCATGCTACCTCACTAAGGTTACTTACAGAATAAGGAGCCTTACAGAATAAGGAGCCGAGGTGGTGTAGTAGGTTGCTCATGGGGCTGCTAACCCCAAGGTCAGTAATTCAAGCCTACAAACTGTTCTGTACAGGGGCTTTCATTGCTCAGTGGTTACCAGTTGGCTGTGATACACAAGATCAGAAGTTGGAAACAGCTGTCCTCTTCTAGAGAGGAAAATGGGGTTTTCTATTCCAATTCACAGTTGAAGTCCCAGAAACTCACAGCAGTAGTTCGATCCTGTCCTATAGGATCACTGTGGGGTGGCATCAACCTGACGGTGGTAAGTTTGGCTTGGGTTTGAGCTGCTCTGTGGAAGCAAAGATGAGACTTTATGCTCCTTTGAAAATTAACAGCCTTGGAAATCCAAATATGGCCATCTACTCTGTCCTATAATGTCCATCTGAGTCAGAATGTACTGATGGGCAGTGAGTTTGGTTTTTGACTATCATTTGACTAAAAATTGAGCTACAAGGGTGAGAGCAGTCCCATACTTGAAAGGTGACTAACACCTATAGTCTCGGGTGTTCCACCAGTCTCTCTATCTGACCACTGAGTCTTGACCTCTTTTGTGTTTTGTTTTCCCCCACGCTATACAGGATCTTCTACATGTGATTCATTTCTGAGCAGTTGGTCATCACAGCTGTACATCATGTTGTCTGAGGGTCATGGAGACTAATCCCTACATAGTCCTTTACTCCATCGGAATAATTGTTTCCATGTGCCTTCAATTTTTCATCACTCTTCTTTCCTCTGAACAGGAAGAGACTAATAATTGCACCTTAGATGGATGTTCACAAGCTTTTAATATGCCAGTCACTACCAAAGTAGGATGTGGAATACTATCTTTATGGAGTCTGCCATGCCGAGTGATGTTAATGTGGCTGACACTGTAGTACGACACCCCCAGAATCAATGACTCGGTCCTTCAAGGTGTTTGAAGGAATAATTTTAGAGGTTGTTTTAAGTTTGATGAAATATAACATTTCCACTTTTTTCTATTCTGTAGTTTTTATAGTTTGAGGTGGTTTTGTCTAGCTGATCTTTTTAATGGTGTTAGAAATTGATTAATATCTATGTCCATCATTTTATGAGGTGTTTCAGACTATTAAAAAATAATGATCTCTTCTCCATTCAATTATCTTAGCACCTATGTCTATAAACTGTTAGCTATACAGATGTCTATTTCTAAAACCCCCATCCTGGCTCCATTTGCCTATATGTCGGTTCTTTTGCCAATACCACGCTTACTGATTTCTGCAACATCATACTGAGATTTTTAAACTAAAAATATGAATCACCTCATACTTTGCTCTCATTTCCTTGATTAGTCTACACCCTTTGCTTCTCTATATAGAATCATTGGGCTTATTTCTAAACCAGACCCTGACAAGGCCTTTACTGGAAGTATATTGCGTCAATAGATAAAGCTGTAGCTAATTTGCATGTTAGTCGGCAGTCTTCAATCTGTTAACGTGCCATGCTGTTACTTTGTTGGGTGGCACTCTATTGATAGCAACGTGTGCACAACAGAATAAAATGCTGCTCATACCCCCATTCGTGCTTGTGCTGAGTCCACTGCTGCCGCACCTGGGTCATCCCAACTTGGGGAGGCTCTTACTCTTGCTTGATGATCTTCTACTTTACCAAGCATGTGGTTCTCCTACAGGGTCTTCCCTGCAGACAGTCTTTCAAAGGGCTCGCCATCTCCCTTTGTGAAAAGCATGCTGGCTGTACTTCTTCCATGGCTGATTCGTTCATCTGTCTAGCTGTTCGCGGCACACAGGCTGCCCTCTGGTTCTGAATAAGCAGCGTGTGGACAACCCCTACTTCCTTTTTTAAATGGTTCCGCCCAGTCTACAAAGCGAAATGGTAACAGACCCAATGTTTCACAATTTGACAGATTTGATTTGGTACTTAAACCGGGAGCAATACCAGGTCAAACCCTAGAATGAGAGCCTCCAATGAGGCATAGTGAGCCCTTTGAAGAGCCTGATGTGTGAAATTGGATTCTTGGCAAGGCTGACAGAGAGAGACACCCATTGAAAGTGGCTCAGCCAGCTGCCATCTTTGAGCAGGACAGCATTGCTTTGACTGGCACAATATCTGAGGGCAAGAGATTTGGGTGCTGTCCAATGCATATGACGCCCTTCTTCTGCAAGAATATAATTACGTTTATAGCAAGGCTTTACCCTGTAATTTTTCCTATTCTTTCCAGTTCACTGTTAACTTAAAATTCAGGTCTGTTCTGGTGACCCTTCTGTCATGACTGACCTGGGAAAAACTAGTCCAAAACCCTTAGAATTCTTAAAGACACAGGAATTAATCTTGGTCATAACCCAAAGACTGCCTATATTCAGTAATTTTTTTTTTTTTGGGCGAGTCAGATCACTGAATTCTACCAACTCTTCCTCTTTGTTCTTTGATCCTTACCATCCTCTTTCTGCATTCTCCTAAAGTAATGAAAAAGGCCATGGCTTGGGGAAGGCACAGCTTAGTCCTCAAAATGGTACTAACTCTTTAGTGCATTTTATAACATTTTTAAAAGGTTTTTTTTATAATAAGTTGGCTCAATTCAATATGCTATTTGGCTTCTTGACTGCTGCTTCCATAGGCATTGATTTTGAATCCTTGAAAACTGCAATTTTTTCCCAATCTAGAATGTTGCTTAATGGATTCATTTTGGAAATTTTTTTCTCTACACTAAGTTATGTGGTTCAGTGTTATGGGGTGCTTCCAGCCATAGCCTTTGTAACTACCATAAATGACCAGTTAGGGCTATTCAAATGTGAGGTGCTTGTGGTCCACCAAGGAGTTCATATAGCTTGCTAGTAATACATATATAATATATATATGGCACCCTTGTAAGGTGAAATCATACAAATAAGGTGTGTGGAGCCCTAATAAGGAAATTGGTTAATTTCTCATCTGCTAGGTTTAAAATGAGCCATACCAGCTACAGAAAGGGGGATCACAACATTAAGAAAGAAGAGGCAGCAAGGAAGTCAGCACATCCTTGCAACCCAACATCCCTGCTCTGAACTTTCCTGATAAAAGAAACAGAGAGCTATGGCACCAGAAAAACCGAGCGATGAGAAACGGCAGCAGAGAAATGGTAGCAGCAGAGGCAACAGAACTAAGACAAGACAGAGTGCTGGGTTTCCTGGCCCACAGAGTCAAAAAGCTGAGCGTTTCTGGACAAAAGGATTGCTCCCTGAGTGGAGTTCCCCTAAAGACATATTGGCCGCATAAAAGAGCTTTGTAACATTGCACCCACAGGGTGGGGAGCAGACTGAAAGACGAAGTGCTGGATAGAGGAATGCTTACAAGCTCTCCCGGGCCTGAGCATGTCTAACCCTGAAATGTGACCTGTCACTTTCCCTAGCTGTTGAGTCTAGTCCTTGAGTTCTTTATGGACCTCATCATGAATTTCTGAACCCAACAGCGAAGTAGAGAATGACAAGGGACTAACGGTTGCTGTCAGAATTGGTAAAATAAAAAAAAAGATTGGAAGGTGAAGGCATGTCTTACTTTCTTCCTATGGAAATCTTGGCTTGCTGACGCAGCTGAGCTGAATTCTATTCCACCCTTGTGAAGTTCAAGGAAATTAGATGCTACCTCCGTGCCATTTTTACCTGGTGTCATCCATCCTGGGGCTATAATATTTTTATCTTCATCAGAAAGTACTTCAACACTTCTTTACTTTTAGACTATATATTACTTTCAGTGTTCTTTGATTTTTATCAACTCTGTTGCAATTTTTAACATACAATCATTGTATGTTAAATGAGACATCATAAATGTCTCAATTTTATTAATCTTATCATATATAGTTCTTCTAAATTTAAATTTGCTGCTTTTCACTGTTGGTATCTAGAAATGCAATATATATTTGCTTGCTAGGCTCACTTATTAGTTCTTGTAGTTTTTTGATAGAATCTTTGGAATTTTCTACATGGACAAAATGTATAATACAGGAATGGTTTCATTTTTTCTTGTGGAATCTGTATGCTTTTGTCTTTTATTTGCCTTATGGCCCTGGCTAGGACATCACATATCATGCTGACTGAGAGTGACAAGAAGGGGCATCCTCAGTCAGGGTGCAGGATAGCACCGAGGAAACACACACTTTCCTCTAGGTCTTTGGTGCTATCATGACCTCAATTCTACTTCACAAATCAGGTTGGACCAGAACATGGACACTGCTACAGATAGGAGCCTGCAACACAGGGAATCCAGGATAGATAAACCCCTCAGGGTCAACAAGGAGAATAGAGATACCAGGAGGATAAGGGGAAAGTGGAGGGTAAGAAGGGGGAAGCGATCACAAGGATCCACATATAACCCCCTCCCAGGGGGACAAAGAACAGAAAAGTGGGTGAAGGGTGACAGAGGATGATGTAAGATGTGAAAATAATAATCTATAACTTATCAAGGGTTCATGAGGGAGGGTGGGTGGAGGAGGGAGGGGAAAATGAGGAGCTGCTATCAGGGGCTCAAGTCGAAAGAAAATGCTTTGAAAATAATCATGGCAGCATATGTACAAATGTGCTTGGATGAATGTAAGAGATGCAAAAGCCCCCAATAAAAGTATTTAATAATAACAAGGGAATAAATAAATAATAATAAAGACAATGAAATAAATAAGGATAAATAAACATCTTAACTTGTTTCTAAACTTAGGGGTAAATGATTCAGTTTCTCGGCAGTAAATATCATATTAATTGTACTTATTTATATATTTCATTTATGGCATTGAGGAACTTCCCTTCTATGCCTAGTTTGTTAAGAGTTTTATCATGAATGGATTCTGAATTTGGACAAATAGTTTTCTACACCTATCAAGATGGTCATAGAGTTTTTGTTTTTCAGTATGTTCACATGTTATATTATATTGATTAATTATCAAATAATGAAACAAACTTGATACAACTTGTTCCCAAGGTGTTTTCCTTTTAATATAAATCTGGATTCAGTGTTGAAGTTATGATAAGTATGTTCATGTCTGTGTCCATAAAGGGTTGAATCAGTTGCTGTTTTCTTGTTACACCTTTTTCGGGGTTGGGAATAAGGATCATGGTGGTCTTGTCAAACGAGTTAAGAAGGTTTCTCCTCCTTTGTTTTCTAAAACCTGTGTGGTGAATCTTAGCAGTTGTTATTCTTCCTAAACTGTTTAATGGATTTCATCAATGAAACCAGGAGGAATTTTCTCCATTGAACAACTTTTAACTATGTATTTAAATATATTTTATAGTGTGAGGCATATCAAAGTCATCTACTTCTTCTTGTGTGATCTTTGCTGTTTACTTCTTTTATAGAATTTGTTCATTTCATGTAAGTCATTATATTTATTGGCAAAAAGCTGTTCTTAACATTCCCTTCTTGCCGACCTAATAATGCCTGAATTAGCGATGTTCTCTTATCTCTAATCTTGGTCATTTGTCTAATTTTTCTTTCATCATTTTGCATAGAGGATCATAACTCTTTACATTTTCAAAATATCAAATTTAGGGTTTACATTTTTCTCCATCTGTTATTGCTTTTATCGTCATTATTATCTTTATTCTGTTTTTTTATGGGCTTAATTTGCTCTTCTTGTCCTAGATATTTAATTGAAGCTAAGTTGCTGTCTTACAATATTGCTTGGTTTTAATGCAAGTATTTAATGCTCTCAATTTTCGCTAGTTTGGTTCTGTCCCACAATTTTTATGTTTTCATTTTTACTAAGTTTTCTAAATTCCTTTCTGTCTTTCTCTTTGACTTATGAGTTGTTTAGAAGTGTATTTAATTTCTGAATATTTGGGGGAATTGTTCATATATCCTTCTGTTACTGAATCCTGTTTAATTTCACTATTGTCAGAAGGCATACATACTATGATATCATCTTTATAATTACTTAATATTTATTTTATGATCCAGAATATGGTCTATCTTGGTGATAGACTTGCACTTGCACTTGTAGGGAAGAGACCTTCTTCTAGTCAAGAGGGTAGTAAGTTCTCATGAGACGAGAGAACACTGGCTTTGCTTGGTGAGGAGGAGGACAGACTTGATGACATCAGGCACAGGGTGGTGAAAGTGGTTTTTAAAAAGAAGATGAAGTATGACACGTTGCTAGGGCAAATCATGCCGGGTCTGAAGATCATAGAACGGGGTTGGGTTTATTCTGGATAAGATTTGAAGATTAGCAGGATTGTAAGAATTTTATAAAATACAGCACAGGTTAAAAGCACCCAACTAATGTGTAGAAAACCCATTCAAGAGTGTAAGGGTGGAAACCCATTAGGGAAACAAATTAGCATATATGACTGTATTCAAGCAGAGGGATGGCTGAGAACTGTGGAGGACAGTTTCCTGGCCAACCAACTAGAAGAAATTCATATTTGTGCTTACTCCAGAAATAGGTTACCCAGAAGAATAGAGACATTATTGAACAATATCATTAATATCACATGCAAGTTTAATTTGCTGATCATAATTCAAAAGCAGTTGCAGCAGAGCAGCAACAGGAAGCTGCCAGGAATTGAACATTCAGAGAATACCAAAAGGAAATTTACCTATGTTTTAGTAATGATGCAAAGGCATCCAACTATGTGGACCATAACAAACCATGGATAACACTGCAAATAATGAGAATTCCAGAATACTTAATCGTGCTCATGCAGAACCTCCATACAGATCAAGACGCGGACATTGAAACTGGACACGGAGATCTTGAATGGATTAACATCAAGAAAGGTGTCTGTCAGAAATTATTTCCTTATTCAGTCTTCCCCATCCCCCTCACCACCACCACCACCCCCCCCCCAGAAAACCTTACCTTATAGAGCATTTTATATAAAGGTTAAGTGTGCATCAAGAAAACATCCCAACCCAATGCTGCCCAAGCCCACAAATCCAACATTAACCCATATGTCCAGCACCCAGGGCTGCATCGGGGTAGGTCCATGTGGCTTCTCCTCAGGGATGTCTTGCAGGAAGTGAGCCTTGCCAGCTAAAACAGGGAACTGGCTAAGGCAGCTGCACCCTGGTCCAACCATCAGAAAGCAAGAGACCCGAGAACTGGAAAGGCAAGGTTCGATTAGCCATTTATCCCTCCGCCTTTCAATTAACCCCACATGTGTAATTGGCCAGGTTGGCACAATAAACTAACTACCTCAATCCACCCCCTTGCCAACCTGGCACCTGTACATAATTCTTTAGCTTCGAGATTGAAATAAAGAAACACCTACACCTTAATCTTATGATCCTGTGAATATGTTCCCCCACCCAAGAAAGTTTGTAAGCCAACCAC
This sequence comes from Echinops telfairi, assembly GCF_000313985.2. Taxonomy (NCBI): domain Eukaryota; kingdom Metazoa; phylum Chordata; class Mammalia; order Afrosoricida; family Tenrecidae; genus Echinops; species Echinops telfairi. The sequence goes on from NW_022103900.1 coordinate 32,700,628, forward strand.
TTCATGCCTTTATCCTCCCAATTTTGAGTATCCAATTAATATACTGCCCACTTACATCAACGCAGTTCTCTGAGAAGACAGTCATATTTTTCGACATGAAGAGCCTTCATTCCAGTTGGAACCTTGTGAAGTCTGCATCCATAAGCAAAGTCAAATCTGGACTTGCCATCCATAAAGTCAGCAACAGTATGCACCAGTTCACAGGCTCAAAAATCTCCATCTGGTCGGGTTCTGGTCAACTCAATGTGGGCTGCCTCACTCAGCCTCCACAGGGTGCCCATTGGTCGCCTTGCCTTTACACCCTGATCTCTCACCAATACTCAACAAGCCTAGCCCCCTCATGTTAGGTCATGAACTTTAGACCAGTCAACCCGTTCTCATCTTCTTTTTTCCCCCTGTAAACCAAGTCCGCAGGTGTCAGTGGCCAAACTCAACCGGTCTCTTTATTGCTGAATTTCTCCAATTTCCACTCAACAAGTAGGTCCAGGTGATCACTAGCAAGCATTTCAGCCTGCTCTCAGGCTCCCTTTAACATTCAGTCCTAGAAGGGAGTTTTCTTCATGGTTCCAGACTTTTTTCAGCTTCTGACAAAGCACTGGGTGGGGCATATCTTTCTTTGCAGATGTGGCCTAAACCCATCTAAAGATCAAATTTTAATGGCTGAAATCAAGTGAGCTTACAAACTTTCTATTTTCCTACTTCCCATATTTTTCCCAGAAAAAAAACGAATAAATAATGTGGCTTTACCTGCCCTCTGGCTCAACAAGAGAAACTATGAGGGAGAGGTCAAACAAACATCTACTCTCCATCTTATGATTTGTTTCCCCAATACCCCATTCCCAAGGTACCATAATGTATTAGTCTGGGTACTTTAGAGAAACAAATCCACAGAAACTCATGTATAAGAGAGAGTTTAATATAAAGGTTAAATGTGCATCAAGAAAACATCCCAACCCAGTGCTTCCCAAGCCCACAAGTCCAGCAATAACCCATATGTCCAACACCAATCCACAAAGTCCTACTCCATCTCACAAAACAGATGCAATGATGCCCATTGCAGGAGGAAAGCTGAATCAGTGAATGTGTAAGCATTTCAGCACTGGCAGGGCTCTCCACACACTGCTCTAGCACCCAGGGCTGCATTGGAGTAGATCCATGTGGCTTCTCCTCAGGGATGTGTTGCAGGAAGTGAGTCTTGCCAGCTGAAGCAGGAACTGACTAAGGCAGCTGCACCCTGCTCCGGCCATCAGAAAGCTAAAGACCTGAGTACTAGTAAGGGGAGGCTCACTGAGCTATTTATCCTTCCACCCTTCAATTAACCCCACATGTGTTTATCGGAAATGTTGGCACAATAAACTAACTACTTCAGCTAGTGAGCCTGGGTCAATGCAGCTAGTGAGCCTGGGTCAATGTATCACAGGAGGGGCTCCTGAAGACCCAGCTTGGTTTTTCTCCAATGTCTTCTCTTAGAGTTGGACCTGATCTTATTACCACTTTCCACTCAAATCCATTGGGGGAATGAGCTGTTTCTGCTTTTGTTTCCTGGTCAGGAATCTCTTGATCCTGAAAGTCTTATGAGAAGGCATTGCAAACACAGAAAACCGCCACACTCGGATAGCAGAGAAATGGAGAGAAAAGTTATTCACTCGTCATGCTAAGCAAATTCTCCAAGTAGCTGAACTACGTGAAGTAGAACTCCTCATCAGGTTTAGAGGAGGGTGTATTAATAATTTGAAATATGCAAATGACACAAAATTTTTTCATGAAAGCCAACTGGGACTCGAAGAACTGACTAATGAATATCAAAGTCTACCACCTTTAGCACTGATTTTAACTCAATTCAAAGGAACAAAAGCCCTCACAACTAGACCAATAAACAACATCATGATAAAAAGAGAAAAGACTGAAGATGTCAAGAAATTCGTTTTATTTGGATGCACATCAGTGCTCATGGAAACAGCAGCCAAGAAATCTAAGTATGTACTGCATTGGGCAAACTATGTCTACAGGCCCCTTGTGGGTATGAAGAGACATTAAGCTAATAGGTTTGGTTTTTTATCTTGGTCTTTAGCTACTGAGACGTTGCCTTTTCCAAAATATTTACATGAACTCATATTATAGATACTAACGATGTGATATATTTAGGGATATTCTATATTTGCTATTGTATTTTAATTTTAGTGTCTCTGATATATTGAAGTGATATTTTTCTTCATGTTTATGATGCATATCTATTGATAATCTCTCAGGCATTATTTAATTAGAAGTCATTTTATACCTACAGGCCAAACACACATCATTTATATGATCCTTTGTGTTTTGATGGCTTAATTTTGTTATTATTTTTTGTTAAAAATGAAATTAAATTTATTGTTAAATTTTGTTGTTGTTCTCTTTTTTCATTTTCTTGGAATTTATTTTGCATGTATTTTATTAAGCTGGTCTTTATCTAAACTTGAAAACCATTATAAAGGACAGTGAATTTTGATCTGAGATGCCTCATAATAATTCCTTAAGACCAGAAGTTGTGGATTCTGCGTGTTATTTTTTCAAATTGGTACTAACGTGCTCATTTTTCACAGACAATACTAGCTCTTCCTGTAGGCCACACTAAAATATGGACTAAGAGCATCCTATATTTGTATAAATGTATCAATACTTATCTGGATGTTTATTTGAATTGGTTTATTGAGCTGACACTATTGAAAGATTTAGAGACAAACACAGCTAACTTTAGCTTTTCCAAATAACCCTCCCACTTCCCAAGTATCCCCAAACTGATATTGCTAGAAGCAGGAACATTGTTTTGGTGTCACCAGGCTTTATAACTTGGCAATTTCCAGGCATTCTTCTGTGTTCAACAAAGATGATCTTGATACAATTGTCTCATTCTACCTGTGACCTAAATAAAGTTTAATTCAATTCTTTAATAGCATATCAGTAGTCCACTGACACACTCCTAATTTAGCACCACCAGAAATAATTGGAAAAGTTTTCGTAGCTTTCTTCTGCATATCAAGATTCAGCACAAAAGAGCAGTGTAAGAGAGGAGAGAAAAAAATACATAAACATTTTTGTCTAACTTTATAAACTAATAATAAATTTGAGGGCAAAGGTTGACTACTAGGTCTCTAAATCCCAGGAGTTACAACATCCCAAATACAACATCTTTTCTATTATTAGCATTTTCTGTTTCTAATCCTGTTAAACTTGTGCTTAATAAAAATAAAGAAGATTAATAATGAAAGTACATAAGATCAGACATTTTGCACGTACCAGGATATTTCAAACTCCGGCTTCAGGTTTCAGAGGGAGGAAAATCAAATCTATAATCAATTTACCCTAATTTTTATCAAAATGAAAACATCCACTGAGGAAAGGAAGTGACAGGAATATGCTGGAATGCCACCTTTGTCATTTTCATTTAAATCACATTAAAGAGCTTCTGTGTGGCTTTCGGAGGAACAAATAAAACATGCTAAGAATTTTAGCTGACTTCTTAATGACTGGATTCTTTCTTCTATAATATTAATTTTGGACTGTCCTTATAAATCTACCTTACATGTTGGAATCTTGATACCAGGGAACTGAGCAAGTTTAAATGTTCCCAATCAGAGAATGTCCTTTAGTAAAAGATCTGAGAAATGTTGAGTGACCCATAAGTGACCAAATACATCATCTGAGAACTCCATCTTGTACATTTTTAATCACATACTGTGGGGTTTGGCTTAGTATTCCCCAAAACAAGTCTTAAAAAAGAGTGCATATACATCATCCCAGAAAGTAAGATTGCTTATGAATTTTTAACTTAAATAGAATGCGCTTGATAAAACACCTTCTTTGAGGTGTTTAAATATAAAAGAAATTTGATGATGCATGAGAAGTGATGATTTATACAACAATCAAATGACTCCTTAAAACAAAAACCAGATCATTGCTTATGGCTGGACAGCAGAGTTTACTAATTGTCATCAGAGTGCATCAGGTGTATTTTTAACTGAATACATTTCTTTTCCATGCAGGAACTAGAAAAACAACAACTTTTGTCTCCTTGCCAAATTTGAGCATTTGACTTTAAACTCATCAAATTCAGGTCGTCAAAGGGAATATGGCAATGAAAATGAAATTCGCTTGTAGTGCATTTTTAACTCGTTCATTTAACTGTGTCTCCTCGACTAATGATATTTTTGTATTAAAGTCTGTAACTTTTTAATACATGTGAACAGTGCATTTGAAATGGATACCAAGTCCTGTGTCCAGAATTCAGATCAACTCCAAAGTGTCTGAGTACCACGCTCATTGGAAGTCGCCGTTCCCTGCCGACGTCCAGGTTCTCCTGCCACCCCTGAGCTGAAACACTCACAACAAATCTGAGCGATGCTAACCATTTCACATCATTGTTTACTGCACATGCTCAAAACCCATCACTTCCAAATGTAAGGGCATATAAAAATTTGAAGAGCTTCAATTATTTTAAACCGCCAAGTGCAGCATAGACAGAGATTTAAAATTGTTGTAGTGCTTCACATTTTTTTTAAGCACTTCAGTTTGGAAGTGAATCAAGCAGCATTCCAGCACCGAGGCTCAAGATAGTAGTCCACAAGAGGCAGAAGAGAAATCTGGGAGTGGGTGAGTCGTGAACTCCCGGGGGCCTTGGTTTGTGCTTTAAACGGTTGAGCACCAAGTTGATCTTCAATGTAAACCCGAACCTGATTTCCAATAACAACATGCACAGTAAGAAAAGAAGACTATATATAGTTCGGCAGAACACCCCTCAAAACTGGGAACGTATACCTATAAAGCAAGGAAATTGGTTTGGGGGGGTTGGTTTTGTTTTTAATTATACATTTAGAAAGGTAGGGAGCTCTTTAAACTCAAATAAACACCCCATTCCAATTAGGAAGTAAGTAATGTGGTGACTATTAAAGCTGACCCAGCGGAGGAAGAGCTCAGAGGTACTTATTTACAAAGCAAAGAATGATCTTCCTTGAACGATGGCAGTGGGATAGACAAAAGAGACCCCGCGTTAAAGAAAGGACAGGGCGGCACACAGGCAAATTCACATCCTCCTCCTGCCGAATTTTAATGGTAGTGTCATTTCCCTTCACTGTGTTTTTCTCTGCCTCAAGTTGACCAGCACAGCTAACTTCGAGTTCCTTCTGGGATGAATGATTGTACGGCATTACGTTTTACCACCACTCTTGTGCCACGAGTTCTATATTCTCTTTGTCAGCTTGTGGGAGAGGGTGAGCCCTTTGACATTTTACACAGCCTGGAGTTCACGGTCTACATCCCCGTCCTTAAAGAACCCGAAAGTTATCTTGGCACAATCAGCCTATTTAAGGACGGCCTTTCTTCAGCATTTTCCACCCAAGTAACAAAAAAGTTATGGGCGCCTTTGTTGCCTTTGGGCCTGCGCGTATTTTGGGCGAGCCAAGGCCCAGAAAGCAGGATACTCTTCCTAAGTCTGCGTCATGAAAACATAATGCCCAATAGTTCGTAGGAAGAAAAAAGGATAAAGGGAAGAAAATGAAAGACAGAGAGCCTGGAGGCACTGGAATAATTAAGCAAATGCAGTGACAGCTGTGGCAGGTCCTAGGCAGAACTGGCTCCACTGAGCTGAATTAATGACATCAACAACCCAGTATCTCCATTAACATTTGATCATTAATTATTACCCTCTGACAGTAAGAACCCAAACCTTCTTAGGAGTAGCCTATTATTAATCTACCTTACCTACCCCGAGCACAGACATCTCCAGCACCTCAGTGCAGTCCACGAGGTCAGTTTTCATTTCTTGTTTTGTTTTGTTTTAAACCTCAACCCTGGCTGAATTTACTTGAGTCAACAGTCATGCCCAGGAGGTTATGCAGTTTGCTGTGGATTGCTGTATTTCTTTCATTTTATCATCTAAGATAGGGAACTCTCCCGTTCCTGTGCCCAGGCCTGGAGGGTCAGGAGTACCTGAAAGACAGCAAACAAGTCCATCATTCACCACTGTCCTCCTGCTTAGCCCCATTCAGGCAAGAACTCCAGGAATCATAGTCTCGGTTCTGTCGTCAGTGGGTATAACTGTCTTTTCAGCGATAAAAATTCTTCACTTAAACCGATCATATAGGGAAATTCAATTTTCTATATGTATCATCAAATATTTACTTTATCAAATTCTAATAATCCTTGAAACAAGTCACATGGTCATGCTGTCCAATAACATTTACTTACATTTTCTCTCCAGAAGTACAGACGTAGGATATGTTTATACCTAAATGTGTCTGTTAAGCCTTGACAATGTGGCAAAGCCTTAGCAAGCTCACACACACACACACACACACACACATACCTGCACACACATCCGATCATCTAGAAAATTACAGGTGAAGAAAGAGAAAAAAATGTTTTGATCCAATGGCTTGTTAATGTCTACTGATGCCTCAATGTCTGAGTTAGGAAATGAACACACAAACTCATGTGTTAAGTACTCTACTCATGGCAGCAGATCTTAAAGAATTCGAGTGATAATTATCCTTTACCAAAGAAGACTTCATAGAAGTTCAATACATTAATTTGCCGATTGCGCTTTTCCTACCAGAGTTCGCTTCCTAGTCATAAACATAGACACACTGTAACTTCATACACTACTCCAGCTAATGGTCCTGATCAGACTGAGAAAATCCCAGTGCTTTTAGGACCGCACAGTGTATTTCCCAACAGAGAGGAAATCTACGCTGCTCCTCCTCTTCAGCAGGAAACAAAGGTGGATTAGACCTAGCATTACCTTCCTTGTGTCAGGCAGTTGCAGACTCTTTTCTAAAATGAATGAGAGGAAATAAATCCATATTAATATATATTCCATGTAGTAATTATGTACCACTTAATTGTATAATGATAACCTAATGTTTTTTTCCCCTCCCTCAAAAGAGCAATCCTACCACTTACAGACAGATTCCTATTCCCTACTTCTATTCAAAGTACTTCACATCTTATGGGTTAGTTCTCCATGAGGTTCCTCCCAAGTCCCTTGGTCCCCTCAAGTGATTCCCTTGGCTTCAGTTTCTTACTTGGAATCCTTTATCCAAGCAACCGACCTTGCATGAACAGCATGTGGACTATAGCCTGTGATTAACATACGTTCTAGGTTATCCAGTACAATAACATTATCAAATGAAATAAAAGATGACTTACACTCCACAAATTTTGGTTCCATCATCTGGAAAGAACTCCGAGGAAAAACAATAAACTGCATAGTTCCTTGTAGGTCTAAAATGGAGATTTTTGTGGTAAGATGGGTGTTTGCAAAGCTAAGTTCAAGAATGGTGAAGAAGGGACCTCGAAGCTAGGACCACGTAACCAGGGCGAAGTTTTCTTTGCTTAAAAACAAACTAACAAAACCTAGGTGTCTCTGTTGCATGAGGCAATAATTCTATGATAAAGAGGAAAAACCAATCTTTCCCTATACATACTTTTCTTTGTTGGTTTGTTGGTTTCGCCTCAAGGGAATTATCATATGGTATCAATCGCTCCCAACTGAATCAGTAGCTGTTTCCTAAGATTCTTTCACTCACTAAAATCCTACAACTAACACACAGAAGACAATATCAGGTCTGACTCTACCTTTATTTCCTGGTGAAGAGAAGGAAATATAATCTTTATAAAGGTTCCCAGGGTTAATTAAAATTTATTTCTCTCTATAATATTCTGACCACTCCTAACATTGGCCAACCAATGGTCCAAATGCTCCCACCAAAGAATTTTCCAGATCTAATAGGCTCAGACTTGCCTAACTTACCCCTAATTTCACCCAAACCTCCTATTTCAATATCATTCTAAATAGATTTAAGCATGGATGACATAGTTTTTAAAACTCTTTTTTATCTTAACCTTTTTTTCAAAATAATTATATTGTTAGCTTGGATACCTAAAACTAGTGCTATCAAATTTGCTCTAGACCATTATAGTTACCTGTTTCCACTGTGTATTCATATTCTCTACCTGATAACAGTTGTTTTAGTTTTTCTATAGTGTCTCAAACTCAAGTCATATTGATTAACCCAGTTCACATCGGAATCTCTACCTATAAGAACTAGCCTCTGACACTTGTCCTAATATATTTAATTAATCTATATCTGAAAACAGAAACAAAGAAAGCATGACCCAAAGCATTAATATAGCATCTTTATGATACTTAAAATAAAGGAAGGATATTTTACATGGGTCATTCTTAAAAGAAAAAGTCACTGTGTTAAATGCTCTTCCATTTTAGTTCCTTATTAAATATTTTCCTGAATTTTCATCTTATGCCATATCAGCAATGACTCTTTAAAGAATTAAAATTGTGCATTTTGATTACTTTTTTTTACATTTAGCAAAAGATTACAGAGCAGATATTGTTTGACATTGAATTTCTGTTAACCATGTCCTCCACAGGAGCATAGTTGTACACATTGTTTCATAGCTAACATAATGGGGAATATTTTCAAAGAAGGCTGTGTTTCAAGCCAGATGGTTTATCTGCCGAAACAATTCTCCCAGTAGAGAAATCGTGGCTGCACAGTTGCAGTAGTGTTCATAAGCCTAGTGCAGTAGATTCATTTGGCACCCACATTTTGGAGTCAAACAAAAGTGTGGTTTGTGTGAGTCTCAGACTCAGACGTTCATAAGTGAAAAAGGAGTTTTCTGTGATTGCACATTGTGCTTTATTGTAAAAGGAGTAATGTGTTTATCTCAGAAATGCATATGCAAATATATTTTTTTTCTTTTTTTTTTTAAATCAATTTATTGGGGCTCATACAATTCATCACTTTTATGATATCTACCTTCCCAACAAATATGATATATTTTAAAAATACATACAAGCATTTTAGTAGCTTCACACATACAATGCATGGGGCAATACTAGGATAATGGCTTCAGAGATTATCACAGTCTTGCCTCCAATGAACCAAGTTACCATTATTAATATTGAAAGCAAATTTATTACCAAATTCCACTCCACTGTATCTCTTAAAATTTGACAGGGAGAAAACGAACCAAAAGTATTCAGTGTATCTTGGGCTTTTGGGAAAGATCAACTGCCCTATCAGGGTTACTGGGAGCATTCAATCAATGTTGCTGTGCATGCCGTTTCCACCTTTTTAGAATCTTCTTGATTTTTAAGGAGTGATTAAAGTCTCTTGATTTCCAAGGGCATCTTAAAGGTTTGCCTTGCTGACTCATGATGTTGGCCTCTCTACCCCACAATGATCTTCATAATTCTCGTTATGCAAACTCCTTTATTAGAGAACAGTCACTTCCCTGTCCATTAATGCTGCCCACGTCGTAGAAATAAACCAGAGAAGCTGGAGGATTTCAAGAGGGGGTTACCATGCTCTGAAATGTTTCAAGTATGGAGAGGGATGGGAAAATCCCTGAGATTCCAGGGATTTAAAAAAAGGAGCCCACGAGAATGTCTAAATAAAGAAATTCTTGAGTGTGTTGGAAAAGTTGGCACCTGTGTTGCATCCCTTTCCCTCAGAGACTATTTTTGCTTGAGTTTGTGAGTAAGTGAAAAGTGAAAGATCGTACATGCATGTGCCCAATTGTGCTTAAAGGGCTCAATGAAAGCTCATTATCTTTTCTTCTCTTTGAGAATAAGAACCCTTTTTAAAATGATGAATTTTTATCTACATTAATTCTTATATCACCATACATTTTACGTAACCCAACTATTTAATCCACATCAAAACTCCAGTATGAAAAAGAAGGTTTTTAACAAAACAAAGAAAATAACAGTAGAACTATGATCACCACAAAAGAAGTTACAGTGAACACCTCTTTCACACACACACACAACTTGTGCCCCATAGTGACTCTCCAACAGTAGAAAAATAATAAACACCAGAAACTTAAATGAACAGGTAAACTGGAACTCTACAGGATCAATTAACTGTAGTCCTTGTAAACTTGTACATACTAGCTTTCAGGGCATCAGGTATGATGGTGCCAGACTGGAAGACTTTTACCCAAATTAGTGTGTATATTAAATCCAAACAAATGTTGTAAACACATGCCAAGATGAAAATCATTGCCTTAACTTCCACAAAACATACTGTTAAATGACTACCTGTGGACAAATTAAAATGAAAAATATAAACACACGCTAATTACTTGCATCATTTTTGAGACCACCCAAGCTATTTTGAGGTGTTAGGCACTTTATTTTGTTCTTAATCTTATAAAGGCTGTGCCTTACTTTTTGAGAGATTTGCCAACATGACATTCAACGCAGGCAAGGGAGGTGCTCAACCCAAAAGAATCTGTGTTATTCCTTTTCAGGTGCCAGCTTTGAGGGATTTCTCATTTTTCTTCTTTTTTCTTTCTTTTTATGAATATTGCCACTTGCTAGCAGACATTGTATAGGACGCGGCGATCTAGGATAGGTGGGCCCCATTACACTTATTACAGAATATTTTAATATTTACTTCCGTGAATATCTGGTAAATGATCTAATATGAGGCCTTTTTTACAAACAAAAAATATCATACCAGGTCAGATATCCACTGATTCAAGATGTTATGAGTAATTAATGCCACATACCTTTAAATATTCTCTTGTCCCAAATACCAGGAAAACTGCCCAAGCCCTTGAGCACAGTACTGGAGCACCGACTTGGCTTGCTCTTGTCATTTGATGTCATTTTGAATGACTTCACCAAACAGAGAGCCGGGTGCAGGGGATCCCTACTTTGGGGTAGACTGTGATATCAAAATTACATACATGAAATCCAGGAAAGAGGCGGAAAAAAATCTCTGATGGACAAGTTAATCCAATTCAAATATTTGTTGCAATAAGAGCAAATTGGGTATTTTCCGAAAGTGAACAGATTGAATTATGTATGAGGTCATGGTTAAGTCAATATTCGTACATCTCTATCTTAAACCAGATCATTTTTAATACTTTGCATGGTAAAGATATGAAGTGAAATTAAGGTTTATAAATGTCCTATGCAAACAGGGAAGTAAAGACTAGTAATTGGGTGAATCGGTGGGTCTGTAATACGCTTGCTCTGACACACTAACTTTTGTATTTTTGTAGGTTCATATGGAAATGACAGACTACCTCTTGTATTTTCAAATGGTTATATTTAAAACAAAAAGTTTTACAAGCATGTTGTGGAGGTTTGGCAAATATTTATGGAATTGAGAAACATTTCAAATGTTTCCATTATAGTAACTATAAGAGTCCAATGAACTTTTCCCTTTTTCCCATTATGTCAAGTTTTATTTACACTGATTTTCAAAAGCAGAGAATCTATCACTGCTCGAATGAGGACTGAGTTTCCCTGATCCTTACTTTAGGGTTGATTTTTTTGGGGGGAGGGGGGGTCCAGATTATGGCTCAATTTATCACCATTTTGAAAGGAATCTTCCAAGCCAATTGAGGCATAGTTCTTAAACATAGAGAGCTATCAAATACTTTGAGTGAGGTCACGTGTTTCAATGCACTAGCTCAACTCTGTGCTTAGGGTCTGTGGAACCCAAGCCTCCCAATTAAAAGCAAAACTACAAATTCCCCTACGGTATTATTGTTTTCAAACCCTGTCTGTATCCTAATTCTAGAACTAGCCTAGTTTCCACAGGATGGCTCCAGGTCATCCCAGCCGTCCAGAAGTTCTCTGGTCAGGACCACCAGGCCCTGCGTTAGCCACGCACCCTTCAGGCTAGCAAACACACAGAACCACCAGGCCTTGCCCCCGCCTCTCCTTGTGTGCTGAGGTGCCCAGGTGGGGAGTGTTATGATTGTGCCTGGCCTTAAAATAAATGCAAATTGACAATCCCTTACCTCCCCAAAAGCAGTGCCAATTTTTAAATGAAACGTCTCGTGGTGATTTGTTGTCATTGCACACTGCCAGGTTGGCAGTCCTGTTACCTCCTAAGTGGACAAAGCAGTAAAAAGCTATGTTTTTTTTGCCCAGTTTCCACAAGTATGTACTAGGAGGTATTCCACGTGCCATGCTTGTTTTGTTACCAGATTTCTTATTTTTATGTATTGGTAAAAGAAGAGCTGATTGACCTCGAAGGTTTGAGAAAAATGCTTATTCTTCTTTGGGGGACTTTCCAAGTACATCCAAGTTTTTCCTAGAATCTCACAGTCTTATGTTGAGGTATGACCATGAGTCACCTGGCTGGAATATCAAGTCAGGTGCAGAACTACCAATCAATCAATAAACAACTCTCTCCTACAACTACTATCACCTCAGAGGAAATGTTCTCCCATCGCTCCCCCAGGAGCCACCCCTGGCCTTGCGATAGGCAGGACACTGCTCTCCTTCTCTGACTTAGGTACAGCCTCCCATAGCAGCCAACTTGTCCTTCTTTGCGTGTTGATTGAGCTGTTGGTTGGCTCTCTCCCTCCTGGGTCCCCCCATTGGGCTGATGGATTCCTGCCAAAGTGAGTGAAGGAGACGTTGGCATTGCCGTGCTCAGAAACCCTTCATCCCGTTCAGGAGGAGCTGTTCAAAGAAGGCTGCCACGTGGGGCATCGTTTCAGAGAGAAGAAAAACATCCGGAGCCATCCATTCCGATTTCTTTAAGATTGCAGACAGGCTGCTCTGACGAATGGAGCCTCTTCCAGGCTTGCTGACGCTGCCCAGAGTGACGAGTTCTCCAGTCAACGAAGAGAAATCGTTTATGTCCCATCCTGATGTCTCTGTGTCACTGTGCCCAAAACACAGAACCGCCTATCTTTCATCAGCCATTTTCTTCATGTATTATTTAATAAACTCTTTAGAGCATGCCTAATTACAAACATTTATTATAGAAGTCAACCTCAGAAATGTGTGAGAATATGCTAAATTGTTTTCTACCTAAAGTTTTAATGAGAGTATGATACCTCCGGCCCATATGCTTTAAGAACGTTATCCTTAATTATGTAACATGGGTATTTTACTGATATCTGTTAACTGCTAGAGCAGCTGTGGTTTTCTGCTTTTTTGCACAGCTCGGGAGAAGCAGTGAGTTCAGTTTCCCCTTTTTTTGGGGGGGGGTTGCAAAATCCATGCCCCAAACAGGTGTGTGCAATCACGAACCGCAGTGATGAACCCAAACTGTTGCCTTTCTAAAAATTCCACCAGCCAGTGACACACGCTGGTCAAGGTTGCACAACCTTGTTTTCCACCAGTTATTTTGATGATTCATTCCCCCATGGGGAGGTGAATTTCAACCATTGTGACTTAGCTCCTGCGTCGGATAACCAGAGGAATCACTTCCTCATTTGGACTAGTTCACCCTCTCCCACCCTCTCGATCACTCTCTTTCTCGTCTCCTTTTAAAATATTGGAACCTGATCCTTGGGAGGGTGCCACTTGAAATGGCTGTTCTCTTCTTCGTGGACAGAGATTAGGAAAAGTGAAGCTAACAGAAACACACACACACACACACAGCATAGAAAATGACTCTTCTTGTTACTTCAGTGCATTGACCCTACCTGGATGGCATGTAGCTATGAAGTACTCATATTAAAACTCAGACCAGTAAGTACCTGTTTTCTGTGGATGGTTTCTTTGTGGAATTGCCATCAACATTTCCATCCTATTGTCATTTTTAATGTCATCTGTGACTTTGTTATACTTAATAGTGGGCTTGATTTTTGTAAACCTCCAAAGCTTATCTGGAATCTAGTCTGCTGATAAGTAAAAATGAGCTCCATCTTTCAATAATCAACATTGCTTGTCAGGATGAATGTGAATTAACTCTCAGGACAATTTTAGAAAAAGGAATTGCAAGAACATTTTGAACAGTGACAAACATTGAACTTAATATTACCTTTCAGATAACACCTCTCTGGAAAAGACAACATCCCTGATAATTTTGCTGGGTGCCTTCTAGGATTCTACCACATTGTTTTGCCCTCACCTTTCACTTATTCTAGAAAATGGGTCAATTTAAATTAATTTCATTTTTTCCTTATAAATAAATTCGGTGAGGGCACTGGGTAGAAATTATTTTGTTCTGATCAAGAGGACTAAGCACAAAAGCACACCAACCCATTTCACGTGGCTTGAAATGTGTATTTTCCTGACTCTAGAAAGCAATGCCTCATAATGGAAAGAGCACAAGCTATGAGCCACGATGATCCAAATATTAACTTTACTACTTACCAGTTGTTACTGTGAACTAGTGACCAAGTCCCACTGAACCTCAGTTTCTTCCTCAGCTAAATGTGGGAACGTGGCACCCTCAGGAGCCTATGAGCTGGCATCTACTTGATGGCAATGAGTTTTGTCAGGACTAAATGAAAACCTGCAGTAGCAAACCCATGTGGAGTTCCTGTCACAAAACAGATAACTAACACTTTGTGGCTTTTATCATAATTGTTATTATGATACACAAATATTCACTGGAAGACCAGCTACAGAAGGCCCGGTCATATCTGTGAACCAGCCCCCAGCATCGTAAAGTCTGGCAAGTGGCGAGGCTCAAGAATTGTTTATTAAACTAGACTGAACACACACCCCACCAAAAAAATTAGAAATAAAGGAATGAAGATTTTAATATGTTTAATTTTAGACACAATTAAAGTATTGTGCTTAACTTATCATGTGGTACTCCGAGTTCACTGGCAATCGGGAGGAGGTGAGATATTATTACATTATTTTTTGTATTGCTCATTTATTGATCTAACCCATTCCTATACTCTCAGTGTTTTAGAAAACTTTTTGGCTTACCAGGGTCGATTTTCTTCATTAAATGTACACTGCTTAGATGACTTTAAGCAAGCCCTACACATGAAATACATATATAGCAGAGGCGTAGGTTAGGTGCCAGATGTGGAGATGGTGGGAGGGGAACCTTGGATAGGAAGAACATTAAGCCACTACTTCTACAATTCTTGGTAGCTGTAGGGGTGTGGACTTTGTCAGGGTGGTGGAGCACTGAAGCAAACTCCCACTTCCCCAAACACACACTCAGTGAAGTGAAGTCCCCCCTTAACCTGCTCCAGACACCAGCCTGAGGCTTGGACCGCACAAAGTCACCCTGCAAAATGACCCGCACATGATGGGTACTTCAAGAGCGTTTACTGGACGAGTTACAAATATCACTAGATCATTATTTTACGTTTCCCTAGACTTTCCCTTCTTCTACTTCCCTTCTGACTCTATTTTTCAAAAATAAGAAGACCGTGAAACCAAAAATAACCCTGGAGAGAAATTCAACCTGACTCTCGGTGGACAATTGCACCACCTGTCCTTTGTAAGTCTGAAGCAGTTGTTACACCTGCAGCACCTGGACATTAGAAGGCTGGATTGTCTTTTTTCTGAAACAATAACTCTTACAACCCAAAGCGGAGATGGTTGTGACTACCCTGATGCAACCTACAGTCAAGTCCACCAAACCCTTTCCCCTCTCCTGTCAGAACCAGAAACCAAAAAGGAAATGCTAGGGAAAGCAAGTTTAAAGCCATGGAATGAAGGTTGGTGCCCACTGAGCCCCTTTGGTGAGATGTTCACTAGTACAATCTACACAGGTGTTTTCATCCCTCCATCATGAATAAAAATTCTCCTTAAACTCTTCCTCCATGAATATGACTACTCTCAAACACCTGGTTGGAGGCATCAGCATGTGGACAGCACATTCAATGTTGCAGTTAGGTGGCTGTCTTGAAAAAACTTTGCTTTGTCATGGCACTTGGAGAAGAAGTTAGATAATCATGTTTAAAAGAATTACAAACAAGGAACAGAAACTTTGGACTTTTTTTTCAATCATAGGTTGGAATCCCATGACCCAAGATTTTGCAAGTCCTGAAGGAAATTCAGCCCAAGCAATGAAAGTCTCATGATACAGTGCTCTGCAATCTGTTAGCAGTTAAACTCCTGGTTTATAAAGGAAAATAAGACTACCAAGGAACTGGGCTTCCATATTAAATTAGTAAAGGAGAAATAAATAGGCCAGCTCACCTGACAATATGCCACCCTCATAATCCCTAATCTGCATGTTCTGGGACCCCTTTTCTGTAATCATACTTCTCATCATTTATTTATAAACATGTGCTTTCCAGGCTGTGAGTTGCTTTAAGGGAGGACCTTCTAGTTCTCTACAGCCCCAACAGAAACTATAGCACAGAAACTAGCACAGATGAGATGGTTCATAAGTCTTTACTGCATGAATAAAATGACAGGTGAATGTTGGCTTTTACAAAGAGTAGATCTGTGAATAATTCTGCGATACAAAACTGCATTCTGTAATTCAACAACCCTCACCACTAAAAGCAAATACCGTTAGCTCTCTTCCACCTGAGAAGGTAATGTGATTCCCTTTCCTTTTCCCTGCCCATGTTTAGGTTTGTCTTATCTCCTCTCTCTCCCCACTTTCCTTCATCCTGATGTTCCCTGAGCATCACCCACTTATCAGTGGGTTGCCATGGTTGCAGCCCTAAGGGTCAGGATTGAAGAGAAATGGGGATGGTAAAGGTTTGTACGACCCACCTGCCCATCCTTAATGCCATTCTGCTTGAATACTACTAGTTTGCTCTAGTAAATACCTCTTCCACCTCTTCCACTGCTCTTCTCGTATTCTACCCTATCTCAATTAAGGGCAATTCTATTTTTTGGTGCTCAGACCAAAAACTTTGGGGCATCGCTAACTTCTCCATTTCACTCATATCCCCCAACTGAGAAAATCCTGTTTATCCTACCTTCAAAATAGATCTAAAATCCAATCCCTTCTCATCAGTTTCACTGCTACCAACTTGGCCTAAGCTACCATATCTTGTGTGTATTATTGAAACAGGTCTTAAGAGGTCTCAGGATTTACCTGCAATCAATTCTAAACAGAGCAACCAGAGTGATCCTCACCATTGGTTGCCAGGGTCTACCACCCCTTCAATCTGAGAACACATACTTATGACCCATAAAGCCATTTTTATCTACCACCATCCCCCGCCCCCAGTCCCCCTTCACCCCCTTGCCCATGCTTATTGCCTCTCTGAGTTCTCTGATTACTCCCTGGTCTTTCTGCCTCACACAAGGGTAGACTCTACTCTGAGAGTAGACTAGACACTAGCCTGCCACTGCACTAACTGTATCTCTCTACCTGAAAAGAACTCCCAGAGGCAGATAATATTGTAAATGAACAATAGATAATATTGTAAACAAAAATGAGACCCTCATTTCCCTTCTTGTTTACAATATTATCTTTTCAGTAGGACCTTCCCCAGACATCTCAAATAAAATTTTACCATCCCTTCCCTAAATGTTACTGCTAAAACATTGCAATAGAGTTAAAGTGCGCTGCCTAATTCGAAAGACATGTATCTTCATTAAATTGTTCAAAGAGCACCTCGTATTCTCTTTTCCTACTGTAGTTTCATCCTTTTTAACACTACCTAACAAAGAAGATCTTTCTTTGTCTTAATTATTTTCTGTCATCCCTACTAGAATGTAAGTTGTGTCGTGGTAGAAATTTTTATCTTTTTTATTGGTGTAGTCTAGCAGCTCCTGGCATCTACCAGACACTCAATAAATATTTCTAAGTGAACTAATGACTATGCCTAGCCTGGCATTGGCTGCAGTTACAGGAGGCATAGCCCCATCAGTTACATTTGATGGGTGTCAGAATAGCAAACTTGGAGAAAAACTTGAAATTTTGTATTTTTTTAGACAAATTCATAACAAGTTTGAAATTTTGCTCACATACAAAGTTGTATGCCGGCTGACCTAAGGACAGGTGCTCATCTGAATTTCAAGATGTAGGTCATGAGAAAGAGTCAATGAGATAAAAATTGTTTAAATATTTCTGATAACAGAATACATGGAGGAAAAAAATCTCTTTGTTTTCAAACACTGAAATTTATAACGGAAAGAAACTAGAGAATTGATTGACCAGCCATTCGAGACTTAAGCCATGAGAATTAAGTAAAGTAACTGGTGACATTAATTATAGGTGAATAATTTTCTCATGGATTTAATAACCAATTAGAGCATGTGATGGGGGAAATCTTATGGATGGTCATGATGAATCAGAATAGACTTGGTGGTAATGAGCTCAGTGTTTGGGTTTATAGCCACAAAGCAGATGAAATAGTTATGGAGACAAAAGGTTTTTAAAGAGTGTGTCGAATCTTCAAGCGGGAAATGTTAAAACACTGTTAAAAAGGCAAAGTGCCCTAAATAATTGGAAAGTCATGCCTACATTAAATTATTCAAACAATATTTCTTTAGCATATATCAAATGCGGGCCACCACTTTAGGTACCACTGGACAATAAAAGTGAACACTAGCACATTGATTACCTGTTAGACAATAAAAAAACATAAACAAACAGGTGATTCCTGATTGTTCATGACATTTCAACAGCGCTGAACACTCAACCATTCAAGACAAAAGTAAGACTGCCCTCCTCCCCAACACAGTTCTAGCCCAGTCACCCAATAACTGATAATGGTATTACATTTATCCATATATGCAACCAGGAGCCTAGAATCATCTTTGACACTGCCCTTTCCTTTACCATCCAAATCAACAAGTCCTTTATATTTCATGAACTTGTCACCTTTTCTACATTTCCATCACTAACATCTGAACTTCTCATGCTGTGATCTATCTCTAGATCCCAACAAGATGGCTGTGGGAATTACCTGCCTGACATCAACTAGGTATCTTAAAAATAGCCAATGTGTTCCTTTCATAAAGAAAAGGTTTTAAGGACTCCTCCTCATTCCGATTTCCACTCAAGCATTGAGTCCTCAGGAAAGGCCTTCAAGACAAGTCAGAAGTTCACAGGGTCATGCGTTTTCATCTGTCTCTTGATACCCTTGACATTTGACTCTGCAATGACTACCACCTAAACCAGTGGTTCTCCACCTTCCTCATGCCACAACCCTTTCACACAGTTCCTCACGTGGTGGTGACCCCCAACCAGGAAATGATTTCCATTGCTACTTCTTAACTGTAATGTTGCTACTGTTATGAATTGGGTGATCCTTGTGAAAGGGTCGTTCAACCCCCAAAGGGGTCACGGCCCACAGGTTGAGAATCGCTAACCTAAACAGCTATACCTGTTTGCTCTCGTTATATTCCCAATGCTTAGCCTCATGTCTCCACACTAAGGGTCAGTGAACCAGCAGGGAAGGAAACAATACCGTATACCTGGGTAAGATGAAGCCTGGCCCTGGTTGATGTTGGGAGTCTCACTCCGTACATTCACTCACACAGCACTCACACTCACACAACATTCACACTCACAGACACACACAACCAGGGGGCGAAAACCGTATAAACACTTCCATCAGGTGCTTCTGAGAGAGTACCTTCTAGAAAACCTTGGAGAACAGCCGCTCTCCTAGTTGACACCCCTCAGAGCCCAAGGAAGCCTTCTTCATCGTCACCTGCTCTTAAATCCACCCGTCACAAAGGAACTGTGATTGCTTAAAGGCCATGTTGATGCTAACGTTGGAGAGGGCTCTGTGTTTTACATGAGTGACAATTACACAATTAGGTAAGAGAAAGGGCAAACATGGTCAACTTCTTTCTCTCGGCCAATATGAAAGCAAGAGGGTTTTGCAAACAAGTGTCATTTCACAGACGTGTTGAACATCTTTCTTGCCTCTCTTCATGATCGAATCCATAGTTCCTAATAGATACACAAACCAGTGCATATTTAATATGATTTTTCACACGTGAGGCTGAAAAATGTAAATCAACTCACGGATGCTGAAGATGGAGGGAAATAGACATTCTTTACAATTGTTAGCATTATAATATGAGGTTAAAAATCTTAGAGAGTAATTTTGAAATATCCACGGATATTATAACTCTCATGCCCCAGAGTAGGAGCCCTAGTGGTAAAGTGATTATGCATTGGGCTGCTAACTGCAAGGTCAGCAGTTTGAAACTATGAGCCAGTCTGGGAGAAAGATGAGGCTTTCTACTCCTGTAGAAAGTTAGAGTCCTGGAAATTGGCAGGGGCAGCTCTCCTCTATCCTACAAGGTCTCTATGAGTCAACATTGCTTTGATGGCTGTGGGTTTTCTTATATGGGCTATACTGGCAATACATTGCATATGACTGAGAATTCTGGATCCCGAAAGAGTTGAGTTCATATCCTGGTCTGTTACTTGGTTCTCTTGGGCAAGGTTCTTAATCTCATTGTTGCTCAGTTCCCTCCTATAGGAAATGATTATAATTGTACCTACCTCATAGCTCCTGAAGTTGTGTGGGTTAAATGGAATAATGAGGTGGGCCACTCTAATAACACTTGATTAATATCAAATGTCACCATCCTCCTCTTTCTTATCATCAATTTCAGTTCCTTCACCATTTGACCAAACAACTCACTGCTAAGATTTCATGTAAATATGAAAATATCAAAGGGGGCTTCAAAACAAGTGCAGGAAGATGGAATTGAAAGATAGTAGAATGTTCCCATGAACTTTCTGAAGTCCCTTGCATGTGTATCAGTAGAAGAAATTATTGTCTATATTATTTTATATCTTTGAAACTGAAAACTCTAAAGTTATGTCATCAGAAATAATGAGAAAGATTCATATAGGCTAATTGGGAAGGATTCTCATTATAGAGTATGAGAAAAGAAAGTTGTCTACCTCTAGTTAAATATAAGTAATTGTACAGCAGTGTGACTTATTTGATTAATTCTCATTAGGGAATAGTAAATAGTGGTTTAGTATTTTAAACATGTGAAGTGCACTCCAAAATCAGATTGATGTCAGCCCAGTGATTTAATTGTAGGCCAGGACTACATCTCACAAAGTTCAAAGTGTGATCAGATTGCATATGGAGCAGTGAGGGGGGAACGATGCTCACACAGCATGTTAGACTCATATCATGTTTCACCAGCTAAGGTGTAGGTAGAAAAATGGCAGGTTAAAATCACACAACAAAATAAGATATAAATTATATGAAACTTGAGATTTTTACATGCATTTTATCGCATTACCCATTGAATAAAACTGCTTCTCTAACTGAACTCAGAGCCAAGAATTGTAACCTACCAACACCAACAAAGCTAGCTAAGTTTGTAGTTTCTGTGAAACATGTAAAAACGCAGAAAGTAGAAACTGAAATGCTTCAAATGTGTATAACTTTAAGGTTATGTCATCAGGATTGTGTAACTACTCCTGTGTCTATTTTGTTGGACTCTTCTGTTTTTTCAAAATAGAGTATTTCTAAGTCCTATAACTATAGATATCACCACCTAGTGTGATGATCATCAGTGCCAACAATTCCCAATCTCATTCCAATCAATCAACTTTTTTTGCTTTCCCACAGTCCTATCTGGCCACACTGATATTATATGTCAGCTTTTTATTCTTTCTTGATATTCATTCCATTCTCTGACTCCCATTAGAAATACAAATGTTTCTTATTCAGCCATGTCATCTATATTGCAATTTGTATGTCTCAAAACAGTATTTTACTTTTATTGTCTCTCTTAAAATATGCTCAAATCTTTCTTCACGTCTTGAAAATATTTATACTCTTTCATCCAACAATTCTACTTCTTGGAAGCCATCCTAAGGGGAAAAAAATCAAAGACAAGTACAACACAAGTCCTTAAAGTATTGTTTACAAATGTGAGATATTGCCGAAGATTCATAAACTATACAGAAAAATGTTCACTATGTGGTGTTACGTTGTAAAAATAGATCTGAACACAGTATAACCCTAAGTGAATAACCTAAGTGTACCAAAACAAGGTCAAAAATATATGTAATCAAATGTTAACAGTTGTCATTTCTGGGAAACAAGAACCCAAACACTTTCTTTTTCACTTCTTTATGAATTTTATAAAATGTCCTCAATAGACACATAGTTAAGGAGTGTCCTCATACACACATTTACAGAGTTTTACATCTTTTTAGAGGATTTGCTCAATTTAACCAGAATCCTCCAGTACAATCATTGCTGAAACTAAATGAAACAAGTCATTTAAAAATACCAAGCACTTAGCATAAAAAGAAAAATAATGTTGGAAAACACCAAGACTCAGTATTTAGGTCAGAAAATAAGAATTACTCAAAGCCCCACTGTTAACATTAAAATGTGTCAATCACACAAGGCAGTCAAATGCTGATGCTTCAACTACAAAATGTCAGTTCCTGTTGGTTCAGATCCTCTTTGGGCTTGCTGTTCTGGTCAAATTTAACTTAATTCAAAATAAATTTCAAACCCACTGAGAATGAACAAACCCTTAGCCTTCACATATCCGTTTGCTTAGATAAGGGAAGATACAGTCTCACGAAGGCCATCCACCTCTGAAACTAGAAGAGGGAGCAGGACAGCCCTTCCAACAGAAGGGCTCCTGCATGATCTACTGTTGTTCAGATCACTAAACCAGTACAAATACAATTTCAGATACACGCAGAGATAGACATTCTATTCGGCTACAGCCAATTCTCAC
Organism: Echinops telfairi; assembly: GCF_000313985.2. NCBI lineage: Eukaryota > Metazoa > Chordata > Mammalia > Afrosoricida > Tenrecidae > Echinops > Echinops telfairi. The sequence continues at coordinate 32,723,018 of NW_022103900.1, forward strand.
TGCCATTTTGTGAAAAGAAACGTTTTTTTCATGGAAAAATAAGGATATGATCTCAAAATAAAATAATGAGCATCCCAAGAAAAATAATTTGTCAACCTTACACCAAAAGAAATGTGAAATATTTAACACCAAGCAAGGGTATTCTTTGAACTGACATTGGGATCTCCTAACTCAGCAAATTACCAGTGATTCCTCTAGTAGACCTGCCTTGGAGGCTAGGGGGAATTCATTGCAGAATAAGGAATTTATGAAAAACTGCGCCAAGACTCAAATTTTGATTTGCTCAAGAAAAACTGACATATCTTAGACAATAATCAAGTAGTTGCCAGAATGATAATACATTTTAAACTCTTCTTGTGGATAAAAAGAGAGGCTCAGAAATCTGTCTTCCCTTAATACATTTCCTGCCTATCACCATGGACGTCGGGTTTTGTAGAAGGTTCACGATGGCAGCTTTTAAATTCCCCTTCCTAGCTGAAATGTTCCTTAGTTTTGACTGGGGTCCTCCACCGTAGATAAGTGTCACAATCAAGATAAGGCCTCCTGTCCCAGGACACATGAATAACCAAGGGACAGGGCACCAAGTTTACCTTCAGAATTGATACTGGTATATTTTATCTCCACATGGCAAAGAGTCCCAAATAGCCATTAAAGATCAAAATCTCATTTCTAAATCTCACCTATGCAGCAGAAAACCAGCCAATAAATTCTGAGGGAATCTTTTTGTTTACTTCCCAGATCATCCAAGATGATTTTCAGCATGTTCTGGGTAACTTGTCTTAGTCTATGCATGATGAAAGCACACATTAATCACTTTATTTTGCTTCTTCCCAAATCATTATATAGTACTTGAAACCAGTACTTTGGCACTGGTTACAAAATGAATCCTAAAAGTTTTAATAAGCACCAAGGAGCAAAAATAAAGGTTAAATAAAGAGAGATTTCCTGAAAAACATTGGTTTTAGCTAATAGGGTTTAAGCAAGAGTCAACATTCATAATCATGTTTTCTTCATAGCTTCTTAATGCAAATTTGAAAGTAGTGGTTTCTTTTATGAATATTTTATTAGGTAATAATAAGTACATCATTTTATTTGGACTGCACCATCCAGAAAATGGGGGAAATAGAGAAAGTCCAATAAATCTTAAATAGTTATTTATTTATACAGAGAAAAATTACTTTGCATGTTGTGACTTGTTTTAGTGGTTCATTGAGGTTCAATTTAGATTAAGAAGCAGAAAGGTTATTGTTTCCCAACAGAGAAGTATCATAAATAAATACAGCAGAGAATTGTTTTTGTATTTGTTCCTAAACTTTCACAAATATTCAAAATTAAAGGGAAATTGCCTTCTTACATTTCTGAGTTCAGAAGCATTTGAAATGGTGTTTGATGAATCTTAGTCCCTTATATTTATTGGTGGGACTAATTAGGCCAGAACCTCTTGTGTAGGGCTTTGCCAACTGGAAGGTTGGCATCAGAATCATTCCATGCTTTCTAGGGTGTTTATTGGCTCTCTCAGTCTAGTTTACCAATGAAACCATGTCAAACCTTCATCATTCTCTGGGGAAGAAAGGAATATTTTGGCACTGGTTACAAAATGAATCCTATTGTAACCTGAACCATAGGATTTTACTTACCATTAATTGCAATACTGAAGTTAATGTCCTTGCTGTTCACTGATATATGAATAATAATCAAGAGAAAATCTGGAGGAAAGTTTCATTGTCTGTCATCTTTAAAAAAAAATCAAGTTCCGACTCATAGAAACCCCCTGTATTATAAACTAGAACTGCTCCATAAGGTTTTCTGGAATCTAATCTTTATGGAAGCATAGATAGCTCCAGGGTTTTCTTCCATAACATTGTGGGGTAAAATTTTAAAAGCCAACCTGCAGCCCAGTACTAACACGTAAGCCATTTGCACCACCCAGAGACCTCTCTGTAGGCACTTGATAAATATTTATTGAATTGCATGGATAGATGGTTAAAGGAAGAATTACCAAGCTTAAAACTACAAGCTTCAACCTCACAGCCTTTGACGAAATTCCCACAGATCCAACTGTTCCAATTTGTTTCGCATGAAGAGAAAATACAAAACAATGCCAGACATCGCCAGTTACAAGGCAGTTCCAGTATGTTGAATGTGGTCTCTAAGACAGAACTGATTGTTTTTCTCACTGAAAAACAAATTGGACCTTCAAATTGGACTCTTTCCTTGAATCTTCCCTGTAATACATTCTGCTCTGAAAAGACATAGGAAAGAAACCACCTCCTCCCTCCCCTCACCATTAGTTGCAAACTTCAATGTATGTCTTCCTTTCTTTCCAAAAGTACATACCACTTATTGTTGTGCTTATTAGATGCTGGTAAAGCCACCTTCTGTACAACACAAGGAAATGCTGCCTAGCTCTGTGCCATCCTTGCCTTATGTCTGAGACCATTCTTGCAACCGCTGTGTGAAACCATCTCCTGGAGGATCTTCCTCTTGTTCACTGCCCAGCATGCTGTCCTTCTACAGACACTGCGCTCTCGTGAGAACATGTCCAAAATATGCAAGACAAAGTCAAAGGAGCATTTTCGTTGTGCTTCTTCCAAGACGGACTTGTTTGTTCTTTGTGGCAGTCCCTGGTACTCTTCAATAGTTTTCACCAGCACCCTAATTCAAGTGCATACACTCATCTCCTGTCTTCCTTATTCCATTTTCAACGTTCACATGCATATAAAGGCAACTGAAAATAACCTGGCTTGAGTCAAGCTCACCCTAGTCCTCAAAATGACAACCTTGCTCTTCAACACCTTCAAAGAGGTCTTGTACAGCAGAACAAGGTTGGTTCTTGACTGCTGCTTCTATGAGCATTGTTTGTGGATCCAATCAAGACAAAATTCTTGACATCTTCAATCTTTTCTCCACTTATGATGATATTATCTATTGGTTCACTTTGAGAATTTTGATTTTCTTTACATTGAGTTGTGATCCATACTGAAGGCTGCAATCCTTGATCTTTATCAACTAGTGCTTCAAGTCCTCCTCACTTTCAGCAAGCAAGGCCTGCCATCTCTATTTTATAGGCTTTTAGTAAGCCTTCCTCCAATCCTGATACCACATTCTTCTTCATATAATCCAGCTTCTCTGATAATTTTCTCTGCATACAGATTGAATAAGTAGGATGAGAGGCTACAACCCTGATACACACCTTTCTCAATTTTAAACCATGTAGTATTCCCTTGTTCTATTTGAAAAACTGTCTTTTCATTCAGTTACAGGATTTTGAGCACAATTAAATGTTCTGAAATTCCCAGTCTTCTCAGTTCTTACTGTTCTTAGCAAGCATTGTTATGGTCCATACAGTTGAATGCCTTAGCATAGTCAAGAAAACACAAATAAATATTTTCCTGGTATTTTCTACTTTCACCCCAAATCCATCTGACTGCAACAATGATATCCCTTGTTCCACACCCTCATCTTAATCCCACCTGAATTTCCTGCAGATCCCTGTTAATGTACTCATACAGCAACTATTGAATTATCTTCAGCAGAATTTGATTTGCACATGGTACTAATGATCTTGGTGATAACTTCTGCATTGTCGGATCACCTGTATTTGGAATAGGTATAAGTATGGATCTCTTCCTGTCAGTTGCCCACAACCATCTTCTCGATTCCTTGCTACAGGTGGTGCTTCCAGTGCTTCATTAAATGATAGCACCATTTCAGTGGGAATTCCTTCAAGTTCTTGAGCCTGATTTTTCCCTGATGCCTCGATGGCTTCAACTTCTTCACTCACTCAGTATCACTGGTTCTTGGTCATATGCTATGTCTGGAAATGGTTGGATGCTGACAAGTTCTTTGGGGTACAGTTATTCAACTACCACTTAACAAGTTCTAAATGTCTACCTGGCACTGTAAAATGGACTTTAGATACATTGTCTCATTAAATATTTAAAGAATTCTATATATGCATATATAGGACTTATGTATCCTATATGTATTTATTTATGCAAAAAATGCTCATTAGTACCTTCTCAATGTTCTAAGAATTACAAATTAATCATAAGTGACAAAAACAGACAAAAAAGTTTGGCCTCTTAAAGCTTACATTCTAATCAAGTGAGGAAAGGGGTGAATAATAAATATGTTTATTAGTTTTTTAATTATACCATCTTTATAGATAAAGAAACTACTATTCAGAGAATAGATTACTCTCTAAAGAAGACATTGACAGGGGGAAAAAAGAAAGAAGGAAAATTTTGGAATTAGACCCAGAACTTTCTAGCTTTAATAACTTTATCTCTAGTTCCAATAACTGATCAATCAATTATACTCTTGGAACTGAAAATAGTACTGAGATAGTAAAGTTTATTGTGACAACCTGGCTGATAAACACATGTGGGATTAATTGAAGGGCAGAGAAATAAATGGCTCAGTGAGCCTCACTTTTCTAGTTCTCCTGTCTCTTGCTTTCTGATGGTCGGACCAGGGTGCAGCTGCTTAGCCAGTTCCCTGCTTCAGCTGGCAAGGCTCACTTCCTGCAAGATATCCTCGAGGAGAAGCCACATGGATCTACCCTGATGCAGCCCTGAGTGCTGGAGAAGCCGTGTGGAGACTGCTGCTGGTGCTGAGATGCTTACACGCTCACTTGATGCACTTTTCCTCCTGCAGTCGGCATCACTGCATATGTTTGGTGAGATTCAGGCAGACTTTGTATATTGGTGACAGACATATGAGCTAATGTTGTACTTATGGGCTTGGACAGCACTGGGTTGGGATGCTTTCTTCATGTACAATTACTCACTATATAAAACTCCCTCTTATATATATGAGTTTCTGTGGATTCGTTTCCCTTGTTTATCTAAACTAAGACAAGTACCAAGTACATAGAGTCCTAGTTAGTTTCTCCAAAATATGCTCTAACTTAACTGAACACATCGTAAACAATTAGATGCTAGTCATCTTTGCAACTGCTAATAAAGACAAGTATCTCTCTGTACCCTTATCTGTGGCCAATCATCTTTCAGAGAAAAGACACTATGGAAGTTGCCTGCCATGGTGTTTAAGATCATTCCAATCCATCCTTTTCCAAACGCATGGGAGGGTTGCACCTTCTGGCTACCCTTCAGTTACATGAGATCATATGACTAGTTCTGTACAACATGTTCTGGATATAAGTGAGTTTGTGACGTGTAGGATTGATCATTAACTTTCCAAATCATAGACTCTCAAAATATTCTTCTTTGTCTTTGAGGCCTAGAAATATTCAAGATGGCAGTTGCTCCACCAGGGTGGTTCCCTGAACAAGTACAGTGTGCAGAACTTCTCTGATTTTTGAGGGACAAGGAACATGATTGAGGATACAGGTTCTCCTTAAACCACTACAATAGTGAAGGTATTACAGCCAAAGCACAACTCAGTGGGTCTTTCTTTCACCAGGAAATTTCTGATATCACAGAAGAGGTACACTGAATGAACGTGAGAAGGAAGTAAGTATCCACACAGAAAGTTATTAGCAATTGATAGAAAGTATACATAAAGACAGGTTTGGGGGAGTAGAGAAAAGGAAAAGTGTAAGAGAAATATACCTTAAAAACCAAAAAAATAAGGACAGTGTATGCCATCCAAAAAATTAGAGAGATCGCTCTTCTCCAAGCCCAAGAATTACTACCATGCACAATCCCAAGATTAAGTAATAATACTAAAGTTCAATATTTAAGTCATCTATGAATGTAATTATATTGTTCAAATCATGTGAGCCCTTCCCCATTAATAAATGAGCTACGGGAAAACTAGATCAGACAGTGTGCCATATGTCCAGGTGTCAGAACCTTTTAATAAAATTGCAAAGTTACACTCAAATCTGGTAACGCTTTTTCAACATACAGAGCATGAGACAAAAGCCTCCAAGATTACAAAACACCACCTGCACCGATGTCTTCCGAATGAAGAGTGAAAAAGGAACAAATGTGGTCTCATTACTTTCCATCAAGGGCGAGATTCTTACCACAGCAGCGGCCTATTGCACAGATGATCCAACACAGCAACACGTGCCCCTTTGGGAGTTACAGAACCCAGACACAGAACCGAACCAAAGGGCCACTAGGACCTTGGTCCTTTGCCTCTATGTCTCTGAACCAAAGGAATGCCTCGTGTATTGCAGAAAAGTTGTCACTAAAATAGGGGGAAATGAATAAAAAGGAGGGGGGAGTGACTCATCTCCCACATCTACCCCTTCCTTTTTATTCACACACCCCCCCCCCATTTTAGTGACAACTTTTCTGCAATACACGAGGTGTTCCTTTGGTTCGGAGACATAGAGGCAAAGGACGAGCCAGTCAGAGTGCAGGGTATCAACGATGAAACATACAACTTTCCTCTAGTTCCTAAATGCCTCCTTCCCCCACTATCATGATCCCAATTCTACTTACAAATCTGGCTAGACCAGAGGATGTCCACTGGTATAGATAGGAACTGGAAACACAGGGAATCCAGAACAGATGATCCCTTCAGGAGGAGTGGTGAGAGTGGCAATACTGGGAGGGAAGGTGTTGTAGAAACGATTACAAGGATCTACATATAACCTCCTCCCTGGGGGATGGACAACAGAAATGTGGGGGAAGGGCGACATTGGACCGTGTAAGATATGAAAAAATAATAATTTATAAATTATCAAAGGTTCATGAGGGAGTGGAGATGGAGGGGGGAAATGAGGAGCTGATATCAAGGGCTCAAGTAGAAAGAAAATGTTTTGAGAATGATGGCAACAAATATACAAATGTGCTTGACACAATGGATGGATTGTGATAAGAACTGTATGAGCCCCCAATAAAATGATTATATTTTAAAAAGGGAGGGGGAAATTGCTATGTCAAGATTCCCTAAATTGAAATTATTCTTATAATTTGTCATTACTTATCTTTCTTGAAATTCTGACCTCATATTTTAAAGTAAATGACATTTGTACCTTTGTTAAATTTTTAAGATTTTTGATATAAAATGTCCCTTCTAAGAGGAAGACACTAAGACCTATTTCATAATGCTTAGGTTCAAAAATCTTATTACCCCAAATAGAAAAGTAGATATTGTCATTGTTACTGATCTGTAAAACCTAGGCTTACACTCAGAGTGGAGAATGGGTGAACATGTCTGGAAAGGGAAAGTGCCAAGACTCATGGGAAAATGCCATCATACAGATCAACAAGCTTAGGTGTCATCCAGCATCCCTACACTGTCATCCAATCATATGGTCAATGAGTGTTCCCACAGAACAGGCAGCATGAATGACACACTGATATTGATCAGCCTAGAGATTGGACTAATTTACGAAAGCACGAAAACTCAACAAATCATTCAATTTTTTCCCCATTAAAACAATCCATTGGCGTTATTTCTGTTTTCACGCAAATTCTCTAAAGTTCCAGCATGGCTTGGAGCTTCCATATAATTTACACCTCCAAGTTCTGGTGTCACTATGGATTAAACATTGGACTGTTAACTAAAAAGCCACCCAATCTTCCAGCCACAGGAGAAAGAGAAGGCTGGCTGTCTACTTCCATAAAGATTTACAGTCTCGGAAACCCTAGAGAGAAATTCCACTCTGCCCTACAGGTGATGGGTAAGAATCATCTCGGTGGCAGGGGATTGGTTTGGGCTTTTACACATTTTCCAATTAGCAAGCAACAAGAATTAGTGGAATTGTACCAACCAAATAATGCTTGTAGATAGACCCCATAGACTTTAACTGCTCATAAAGCTGACTATTCCCTAAAAGCACTCCGTGCACTTGGAATCATTGACTATCACCCCTGGAAATATTCCGTGACATTTTTTATCATGTTTTGAAGATAGATCTTGGCTAAGTACTTGTGCTGTGATCTGTAGATGTTTGCCTATGGAAAAAAGAAGAGAATCAATCAAATATCTCTCCACAAATTAATATCAACACCTAACTTAGCTCATTTGGACAGAGTATTGATTTTACGAAGATGCTATGTTCTCTACATTTTAAATACTATTTTAGAACATACCCTTAATCCTGTCCAGTTTGCTACATTGTTCTCTGTACCAGTCCCCACACCAACAGAGTGACAGACTCATTACAGGCAATAGATATGTATTTTAAGCAATTATATTCATTGCCTTAGCATGTGCGCCAGGCATTATATAGAAATCTATGGCCAGAACAACAACAACAACAAAAGACATGGGGAAATGTTTGCTGGATGCCTGTTATGTGGAAGGCTTTTTAAGTACCAGATTCATTTTCCCACAACACAGATCTCTAGATAGTGCAACCATCACACAGATTACGGAAACAAGGCTCACGGAGGTGAACAATTTGTTCAGACTTGCCATGTTAGTAAGTAAAGGATCAACATTTGAACTCGGGTTGACCTGACTCTAGAGACTATACTGTACGGTTTAATGTTAACCTGTCCCTCTTTAATAGGCCTGTTTCCCTTTCTGAGTCCCCTACATATGGTACAACCAGCAGCGGGTCCCATTGCAACAGGACCACGTATATCACACGCATTTTTTACCTAAGATATTTTTCCTTGACTGTATATCCTTCTCTATTCCTTACTATAAAGATATTTCTCTTTCTTTGAGGGCCGTTTTCTACATGAGAACTCCTTTCTCTAGCAGTCCTCTCCTCTCAGTTCAAATGGCACAGTTTCACTTCTGTGAGTCTACATTACCTTGGGGGCATAGTCTTTTGTAATGTTTTCTAATCTATTATTTCCATCCCAACCAAATCCCTGTGCTTTAGCTTTCCTTTAATTCACCATTCCTTCACCTCAATATTGAATAAAGAGATTTTCAATAAATTCAAGAAAAAATAGAATTGAAAGATAAAAGAATTGAAGGAATGCCGTGGGGGGCCATGGCTGACATCTGGCTACACAAGGGGGGAGGAAAATCCCAAGGATAAGCCTTATGAAGCAGAGATCACACGTCTCCACCCGCCACCTTTCATTGTCCTATTTTGATACCAAACATCCTTCCCCCAGAATTCTATTTCTCTGCTGGGTTCAATACTCCTTGCAATGGCCACACAGAACTCACAGATAATACTTACAATTATAAGGGCTTATTAGGGAAGCTAGTTGGTTAAAAATGGTAAGGAAACAGCTCTCTCCACAGTGCCTCTTCTCCGACATGCTGGCAAGCATGTCTCTCTGGTCCTCTGTCTCTCAGTCACATGGTCCATCGCCACTGCCCTGCTTGGGCAAGTGTTACAAAACTCTGGTAAATATCCAAAAGGCATCCTACTCTTCAAGTTAGTGTCCTGCTGGAAGTCACTCATTTTGACTCCCATGGGCTAGGAGACTCGCCACCGTCTAGATGTCTCACGGTCTAGGCATTGCTCCTCTGCTCTGCCTCATGGTCTCAGGACTGGGACATTGCTGCCTCTGCTGCCTCCACTGTTTCCAGAAAGGCTTTCACACGTACTCTGCTGGTCTCACTTCTTTCTGGATGATTGTGGGATTCTTCTATGTCTACTTCTGAGATACCTTACTTTAAAGTCAGGAGAATGGCAAAATTGACCCATCCCTCGGCTCAAGTCCTTTAATCCTGATTTGTATGCTTTGATCCAGTGAATAGATAGGAGTATACAATTAAGGTAGAGGGCTCACTGAGTGTGTGTTTCAAAGCCTATGGATAGAACAGCAATAAAAACAATTATTTCACTGATTCGAAAATACTGTCTATGACATGCTAATTATTTCTTCATCTTCATGAATTATGAGGGGGGTACTCCCCCAAAAACGGAATTTTCTCTTTAAAATTTTTCCCCAAAAGTATGTATTTAATTTTTTTTTAACAAAACAACTTATCACCTTCAAAGAACTCTCCATTACACTGAATACATTTGGCAAATCTGTGATTGAATTCTGGAAAACATTTTTCAAACTCATCTCTTTGGATGGCTGACAGCACCTACCTCGGTTTGTTTGTTTTTCTTCACCTCTTCTAGGTTATCAAATCGCTGTCCTTTTCTGTTCCTCTTCATTTGCGGAAACAAAAAGAAGTTGCACAGAACGAGGTCAGTTGAGTAAAGTGTGTGGAGCAAGAGAGGCATGCTCTTTTTTGCCAAAAACTGACCCATGGAGATGGCTGTGTGAGCAGGTGCATTGTCGTGGTGGCAAAACCAGCCCCCCATCTGCCACAAATCAGGACTTTTTTGTGGCACACTGTTACACAATACTTTCAGAACCTCTAAATAGAAAGCTTGATTGGTGGAATGAACTCAAATGTTCCATCTGTCAACATCATCATCCATTTGGGAAGTTGGCAGGTGTCCAGAATGAATTTTATCATCAACTTACATTTCAGCTTTTTTGAAAAGAGAAAAACACTCATTCACCTGAGTTTTTCCCAAAGCACTGTCCTTGTGATCTTGTTCAGCATCACAACAGTTTCTGCGGCATTTTCCCTGAGCAGGAAACAAAATTTCACAGCCACATGCTGTTCTATTAAATGGGCCATAACAAAAAATTAAGTTTGAAGAAAACTGCTTTTATGAAAAAAATTCACTGTGACCAGAGAGAACCTTCCCAGGCAATGCCACTGGGTGCACTAAGAGCAATTTGCTATATGCTCATAGCCTAGTGGGGAAAATGGGTACTATGAAAGCTTTGCCCAGAAAGATGCTTTATTTTATGTGTTGTTTTTTTTGTTGTTGTTGGGGGATAGCCCTACTATATTGAGCATTATGTAATAATTGAAGAAGCAGTATCATGTACTAAAAATCACCCAACCTCACCTCCCCAAAAGGCACTGCCATGTAGTTAATATTGACTCATTGTGACCCTATAGGACAGAGTAGAACTGCCCCTTTGCGTTTTCAAGGTTATACATCTTTACAGTGTGTGCAATATTGAAAGATTCTATGGATAAATGGTTAAATGATGTGGGAAGCATCAAAAGAAGATGGGAGGCATACAGAGTCACTGTACCAAGAAGAACTAGTTAACGTTCAACCATTTCAGGAGGCAGCATAAAATCAAGAACCAGTGGTGCTAAATGAACAGGTTCACTGAAATTACAGGCCAAAAACAAGGCTCCAGGAATTGATGAAATGTTTCAACAAGCTGACAAAGCACTACAAGCACTCACTCATCTATGCCAGGAAATTTGGAAGCCAGGTGCTTGGCCATCTGGCTGGAGGAGTTACATATTTGTATACATTCCAAAGAAAGGTAATCCAACAGAATGATCAAATTATAGAACAATATCATTGCTATCACGTGCAAGTAAAATTTTGCTGAAGATCATCCAACAATGGTTGTAGCAGTATGATGGCAAGGAGTTTCCCGAGCTCCAGGGCAGATTTAAAAGAGGACATGAAACAAAGGCATCTCATTGCAGATGTCAGATGGATCTTAGCTGAAAGCAGAGAATACCAGAAAGATGTTTATTTGTACTTTGTTGACTATGCCAAGGCATTCCACTGTGTGGATCATAACAAACTATGGATAACCTTGAGAAGAGTGGGAATTCCAGAGCACTGCATTATGTTCATGCAGAACTTGTGCATGCATGGAGTGGTAATTGTATGAACAAAACAAGATAATACTGCATGATTTAAAATCAGGAATTGTATTCTCTCATCATACTTATTCTATCTATATGCTGGATTATATGAAGAAGAAAGCATCATCAGGATTAGATGACAGTTTATTAACAACCTACAATATGCAGATGATACAAACTTGCTTGCTGAAAGTGAGGAGGACTTGAAGCACTTGCTGATGAAGATCAAAGACGGTAACCTTCAGTATGGATGACAACTTAATGCCCAGAAAACTAAACTCCTCATAACTGGACCAATAGGTAGCATCAGGATAAATGGAGAGGTTAAAATTGTCAAGAATTTTATCTTACTTGAATCTACAATCAATGCTCCTGGAAGCAGCCATGAAAGGGTGCATTGCATTGGGTAAACCACCCAGCAAGAGATCTCTTTAGAGTAATTAAAATCAGGATGTTACGTTGAAGACTATTGTGTGCCGGACTTAAGCCATGGTATTTTACATTACATAATAAATGTGGACATTGAATAAGCTGAATAAGGAAGATCAAAACAGAATATATATGTTTGCATTGTGGTACTAGAAAAGAACATTGAAATTATCAGGGACAACTAAGGGAAGAAATAGGGCCACGGGCTCCTGAGAGGCAGGATGGTGACACTTTGTCTCAAATAGTTTGGACATGTTATCAGGACAGACCAGTCCTTAGAGAAGGACATCATGTTTGGTAAAGTAGAGGGGCAGTGAGGGAGAGGAAGGCCCTTAAGGAGATGGACTGACACCATGGCTACAACAATGAGCTGAAGCACAGGAACAACTGTGTGCACAGAGCAACAATGAGTACAAGCACAGGAATAATGGTGTGCATGAAACAGAATCAGGCAGTGTTCATTCTGTTGTGCATAGGGTCACTATGAACCAGAACTGACTCCCTGGTACCTGACAACAGCACTTTTTTAAAAATATCATTTTATTGGGGGCTCATACAACTCCTATCACAATCCATACATTCATCCACTGTGTCAAGCACATTTGTACATTTGTTGACATGATTATTCTCAAAACATTTTCTTTCTACTTGAGCCCTTGGTATCAGCCCCTCATTTTCCCCCTCCATCCCCTCCCCTTCCTACCTCCCTCATGAACCCTTGATAATTTATAAATTATTATTATTTTTTCATGTCTTACACTGACCAATGTCTCCCTTCACCCACTTTTCTGTTGTCCATTCCCCAGGGAGGGGGTTATATGTGGGTCATTGTGATCAGTTCTCCCTTTATTCCCCCACATTTCCTTTACCCTCCTGGTATTGGTACTCTCATTATTGACCCTGAGGGGTTTATCGGTCCAGGATTCCCTGTGAGCAACACATTTTTACAGAAGCAGAAGGCCTCATCTTTCCTCTATGGAGCAACTGGTGGGTTCAAACTGCTGACCTTGTGGTCAGCAGCTCAGTGGGTAACTTGCTATGCCACAAAAGCTCTTATGACCACACTAGACTGAAATTAAAACGAGCTTAAATGCAATCTTTTTAAAAGATTATCTTTATAAGCCCAAACAGACAACTGTTATACGAATGCATAGGTAAGATGGGAGAAAGTGTCATTTGGGGATCGGTGGTAGAATTCTCTATTTTAAAGCTGGAGACCCAAGGTTCAATGCCTACCACATGGTGTACATCCAGTACCCATGTATCAATGGAGTTTACAGACTAAGACACACTAATAAAGAAGGCTTGCTTCCAAAAATAGGCCATTGAAAACACTATGAATCACAATCACTTAAACCACAGCTGACCATAAGTGCACTGTAGGACCAAGAAGGAATTTGTTCCATTGTGCCTGGGTCATCAATATAGCTACAATCACATCTCATTTTCTTCATCTGTAAAAGATAGGGTCTTGCCTACATCAGAACTCCATAGAGTTCATTTTATTTCTTTTAAATTGCTTCTTAAAAAAACCTGTAATTGTGACCATGCTGTTATGCAGCTAGGCTTACCCCAAAGTTTTTCCACCTGGACACAATTCTCTCTTCAGTGTCTTCCACTTCATGGATATGATCCAGCAGATGGAGGTATAAAATACAGACATTAGTAGAAAGCTCTTTTCAAATAATAGCCAGTTTCTCAAAGCCAACCCCCACTCATCCACCCAGATATATTTAACACATGCGTTTCAGTAAATGTGATTTATTAGGGAAAATCATAGCTTTCTCTGTTTTGAAACTCAGGCTGGCACCTGTGCGTAATAGTCTAGAAGTAAGATAATATATTCACACTTAAGACTTAGGTCAAAGTCAGTTCAATCGCTCCTACCATCTTGTCTTTCTTGACATTTGAGCTTTTACTTAGATCGTCCACATGTGAATTGGACAGATTCAAATTTTTAAAAGGAGTTTATCAGATGTATTGTTATTCTAGGAATTGCATATATGTAATACAACACCACTAGTCACAGGTCAGTTTCTAAATTAAAGTCTCACAAACAGTAGCTGTAAGAGGTACAAGGCACAGTAGCAAACAGCATTCATTTACAAGTCAGTATTTTTTCATAGATGATTTCTTTAATTCTTTTTTTTTTCATTTACTGATCCAGTTATTCATTCAATATCAAGTTCAAAACATCTACTATGGATCAGTAATAAGGTCAGCTGCTCAGTTTTAATTTTGCTACATTCGATAAGTATATGAAATGATTTTATCTATAGAACATACCATGTAAGTGTCAAAAATGACTAGTTTAAAGTAATTTTTGTTTGGGGTTTTTTTTTTAATCAGAAAAATTAACTATGGAGAGAAATAAGGGAAAATCTTAGAAAGAAAACCACCCCGAAAAAGTCAGAAGAGATAAAAGGAAAGCAACTCAGAGTTGAAAAGATATGACTTTCATCAGCACTCCACGCTCCTCAAGAAGACTCCCTGCCATTGAGTGACCCTGTAGGCCAGCTCTGACCCATAGTGACCCTGTATGGGTAGAACTGCTTCTGGGGATTTCTACGACTATAAGCCTGTATGGGAATAGAAAGTCTGCTACTTCTTCCATGGAGCTACTGCTGGTTTTGAACTACTGACCTGTGGTTGCAACCTACCATATCTACTCTAGTATAAGCCAACCCAAGTATCAATGGAGGCACCTAATTTTACCACAAAAACTACATTAAAAGTGTGTTGAAAAACTTGGCTGATGCACGAGTATATATGGTACTATGCCACCAGGGCCCCTGACATTTCAATACAGTAAGGCTTTTTCCACCATTAAATATTTACTATCTCTCTAGTAGGAACCAAATTCAACCCACTAGATTTGTGCATTTGCTGTATAATCTTTCATGTTCTACTATCCGACACAGTAGATTATTTCATATTGTTCACGTGTCCTTCCTTTTCCTGTTGAGTTTGGATAAGAAAGTGGGAGAGTGGATTAAACAATTGTATTATACTGGTTGTTTTAGAAGATTCACCTGTGATTAGTTGTTCATAGGGCTCCTTATAATTGCCATCCTGCTGGGTATAAGAGGAGCCATCTCAGAGGCAGGAGGGGGATCTCTCTACGAGCCAGAGAAAAGAGGCAGGAGTGGAGCAATCCTTTGGGTGCCCCACCTTCCTGGCATTGAGTCCCTGTGTTCTAGGAGACAATCTGACTGCTGAGGAGCAGCAACAGCAGAACCAGGAGACAGAACATGAGTCTGTGGTGAACTGCTCAGCTCGCAAAGCAAGGAAAGCTGAATGCTTTGGACAGAAGGCCAGTTGGTAGAATGGGGTACTACCATGCTCTTCATTGGGAGATCTCGGTTTGCTGACCCAAGGAGCCAGAGCTGAATGCCTTCACGGTGATGCTTATAACGGAGTGGGATGCCCTTTGGGAGTTTATTGATAGTCCGAAAAGAGTTTCGTAACATGTTTCTGGGCAAGGCAGAGACCAGGCCAAGAGGCAAGGGTCAGAGAGGTCTGCCCAAGGACATGGCAGAGAAGATAGCTTTGACACCAAAGGAGTGGCACAATCTGAAGAGAATGGTGTGGGGGGCCACACTGGACATCCTCTTCCTTCTGCGGATGATTGCCACACAGCAGAGGTCAGACATGCCTCCACCCTCCATGCCTTTTTACCCTGTTCTAATCATCACTCCCACCGCGCTCTACTTTTTTTTTTCAGCAAGGTTTGATAATTCCTTGCAATGACCACACCAGACTAACGATGTTCACTACTCCGGGGTTTCTTAGCAAAACCCCATATTTAGGTAAGAAACATTCATGAGACAGTTGTTCGATCAGGACCATTTCTTCTCTGCTATATCCTCAGGCAGGCCTCTTTCTGGTCCTTGGCCTCTTGGACTGAGCTCTGTCCTGCTCAGGAAATATTAGAAAACTCTTTTAGGTCCATCGATGAATGCCCACAGGGAGGGCCACTTCATTATAAGCCTCAACACAACAGCTCTCAGATTCGTCTCCTTGGGTCAGCAAGCCCAGCTGTCCTAATTAAGTGTGCAGAGGCACTCCACTCCACACACTAGCCTCTGGCCCCGAAGCTCTCAGCTTCACTTGCTCTGAGCTGGGAAGTTCACCGCCCTGCCCCATGCTCTGCCTCCTGGTTCTGCTGCTGCTGCCCCTCTGCTGCTCCTCTGCTGTTTTCTGGAACAAGGAGATTCTAGGTGCAGGGATGTTGGAGTACAAAGGATGTGCTCCACTGCTGGATCCTCTCTCTTCCTGATAATGAGCTCACCCTCCTTCTGAAATGGCTGGTTTTATACCCAGTAGCATGGCAAATACAATTAACCTTATTAACAATCACTCAGAGGAGAATCACATAATCCAATCACCTTCTTGCCCAGACTCATCAGGAAAACAAAGGAGCAGCAACAGCTAGAAGACCCGGATTAAATAACGCTCTGCATTGTACCGCTAATATTGAATTGTCTCAATACAAGCACACCTTACAAAGGATAATTATTCTGTCATTAATAGAGACCCCATTGAGAAGCCATTGCCTTCCTTGGTTGGTGCAATTAACTTGACGCTTTGTCTTCAGGACATCAAGCGGTAGTGAAAAGCTTGATAATGCTAGGCAAAATACCCTGAAATGCCTTCAATAGGCAACCGCACCTTCGCCGTGGCTGTTAAACCTGCCTTTCATACCTTACAATACTTTAGATAGATAGACAGTCTTCTTAATTAGCTAAAGGGGAAAAGCAAACATTATAAAACTCTTACCAAGATAATGCAGAAAAAAATCCCTAGAAAATAGAAATGATTAGTAAACTGCATGCCTGAACATTTCTAGGGATGGAAGGGAGTAAAGAAGAGGACTGGTGTCATTGAAAATCTGTTGACTTATTTTGCTCAAGGTTGGTTTCATCTTTATCTGATTAAGCTCACTCATCGCTTTGGGTGGCTACAACCTATCAGGTATTCTAGTGGGCACCTCCCATATTTTTGCTGATTTCCGTTTTAGGACCAGCCTATTATATATATTTCATTTTATAGATAAGAAGAAGTCTCATGGATCTAGCCAGTTGAGCTGGATCCTTCAACTAGCAGGTAGTGGGAATGAGATTTGAATAATATGTTCAACAATATTTCAAAGCTTGTGTTTATAAACTGGTTTCTAAAGATCTCTTTGTGAAACCACTAAAAAGAAGTTTCCTCATGTGAAGCCCAGGTGATAAACAACAGGAGTGTTTCATACAGTCTTCTTACCTGCGATCTTTATGAGTCACCAAGGCTTCTTTCCGTGGCACCACTGTTGTGGGGCAGCGCTGTCAGGGCAGTTATGACACACCCCAGTGACCCTACGTACAACTGAACAAAGCACCGTTCCCCGGCACTAGCCTCACAATTGTTCTTATGTTTGGCCTCAATGTGGCAGCCACTATGTCAACCCATCTTGTGAAGGACCTTCCTCTTTTTGCTGCTCCTTTACTTTGCCAAGCATGATGTCTTTCCCCAGGAACTGATCTCTCCTGATAACATGTCTTGCTGTCCTTCCTCTAAGGAGCATTCTAACTGTATTTCTTCCAAAACAAAATGTTTGTTCTTTGGGATGTTCATAGTACTTTCAATATTCTCCACCAACTCATAGTTCAAACACATCAATTTTCCTTCAGTCATATTCAATGTCCAAATTCACATACATATGAGGCCATTGAAAATGCCTTGGATTGGGTCAGGAACACCCCACCCATGTATTCCATCCATCTTCTTTTGATGCTTCATAATCCTCAAAGTAACAGCCTTGCTTCTAAAGACCTCTAAAGAGGTCTTGTGCAGCAAAAACGAATGCAATGCATTGATTTATCTCTTCACTGCTGCTTCCATGAGCATGGATTGTAGGTCCAAGCAAGACAAAACCTTTGACAACTTCTGTATTTTCTCCATTTCCCATGATGTTACCTATTAGTCCAGTCGTGAGGATGCTGCTCTCCTTTACATTGAGTTGTAATCCGTGCAAAAGGCTGTAGTCCTTGATCTTCAGCAGCAATTGCTTCAAGTTGATCTCGCTTTCAACAATCAAGGTTGGATTGTCTACATATTGTAGTTGTTAATACGCCTTCCTCTAATCTTGACGCCACATTCTTCTGCAGATAAACCAGTTCCTCTAATGATTTGCTCAGCAGTCAGAGTGAATGAGTATGTTGAGAGGATACAACCCTAAAGCACAACTTTCCTGATTGTAAACTATGCAGTTTATGCATGCTCTGTTCACACAACTGCCGTCTGATCGGTGTACAGGTTCCTCATAAGCAAGATTAAGTGTTCCTGGAGTCTTGTTCTTTTCAAGGCTCTCCATAATTCGTTGTGATCCACACAGTCTAATGCCTTTGTGTAGTCAATGAGACACAAGTAAATAGCTTTCTGCTAGTCTCTGCTTTGAGCCGAGATCAATGTAACATCAGCAATGATATCGTTTGTTCCATGACCTCTCTTGAATCTGACCTGAAACTCTAGGAGCTTCCTGTCAATGTACCTCTGTCACCATTGTTATAGGATTCTCAGCAAAATGTTAATTGCACATTATATCAATGCTATTGTTCTGTCTGGGTCTGTTTATGTCACTGTTCTCTGGAATGGGTACAAATATTAATAGCTTCCAATCAAATGGTCAACTAGCTGTCTTCCCAATTTCCTGGCATAAATGAGTGAGTGTTTCCAGTGCTTCGCCAGCTTGTTGAAACATTTCAATTGGTATTCCATCAATTCCTAGAACCTTGCTTGGGGCTAATGCTTCCAGGGCTGCTTGAACATCTGCCCTGCCCACCATTGATTCTTGCTCATATGCTTTTTCTAGAAATAGCTAAATGTCGACTAGTTCTTTTTGGTACAGTAACTCTGTATTCCATCCATCTTCTTTTGATGCTTCGTGCATCATTCAATGTTTTGCTCATAGAAGCTTTCAGTATTACAAGTCAAGGCTGGAATTTTTTCTTCAGTTCTTTAAGTTAAAGTTCTGCTGAGCCACTTGTTCTTCCTTTTTGCTTTTTCTAAGTCTTTGCACATTGCATCATATTTTACTCTGTCTTCTGGAGCTGCCCTTTGATATTTTGATTCAGTTCTTTGACTTCATCATTTCTTCCACTTTTCTTAGCTACAATATGACTGGAAGTTTCAGTCTCTTCTGACATTCAGTGTGATCTTTTCTTTCTTTCTTTTTTGACTTTTTTGATCTTTTGCTTTCTTCATGAAAGATGTTCTTGATGTCCTCTTACAGCACATCAGGTCCTCTGTAATTCGTGTTTAATTCGTCAGATCTGCTCTTGAAATGTTCTCAAAATTTGGGTGAGATATATCCTAGGTGGTATTTTGGCTCTCATGAGCTAGTTTTCATTTTCTTCAACTTCGACCTGAGCTTACATATGAACAACTGATGGTTTACCCTGGACTGGTTTTAGCTGCTGATATTGAGCTTTTCCATTGTCTCCTCCCACAGATAGGGTCTATTTGATTTCTTTGTAGTCCAGCTGGAGCAGTCAAAATATTGTGTTGTTGAAAAAAGGTATTTGCAAGAAAGACTTTGTTGATCTTGCAAAATTCTATCATATGATCTTCAGCTTCATTTCTAGCACCATATTTTCCAACTACTATTCCTTCTTCTTGGCTTCCAACTTTGGAATTCCAATCACCAATAACTATTCAGACTGAATATGTTAGTAGAATTCTTCAATTTCTGCATCACCAGCATAGATTTTAATAATAGTTTTATTGATTGGATCTCCTTTTCTTCTGATAGACATTATCTTCTCACAGACAACATTGCACGTCAAGCTGCATCTTGAAATGTCCTTTGTAAAAAGAATGCAACACCATTCTTCTCGATTATGTCATTCCTTGCATAGTAAATCATATGATTTTCTGATTCAAAATGACCAATACCTATCTATTTCAGCTTGCTAATGCCTAGAATATTGATTTTAATTTATTCCATTTCATTTTTAACAAGCCAATTTTCCTAGATTTGTGCTTTGTACATTCCAAGTTCCAGTTATTAACTGATGTTTGTAGTTGTTTCTCCATATTTTGAGTCATATCTTATCAGCAAATGAGGTCATGAGGGTTTATTCCCTCAGGCTTTATTCCCTCCATATCAGTATGGTCCACTCTACTTTGAGAAAGCAGCTCTTTCTCAGCCTCTTTTGATTGTTTTCTGACCTGAGAGGCTCATCTTCTGGCACTATCTCTGACAATGTTCTGCTTCTGTTCGTGAGCTTTTCCAGTAACTGACGATGTTTCAAGGTTAGCCATAGGGTTTCAGTGTCCAATTACTCTGAAGTGGACAGCCTATTCCTTCCTCATAATCTGTTCTTGGTCTGGAAGCTCTGTTGAAACCTGTTCACTCTGGGTGACTCAGGGGATACTTAAGGTCCCAGTGGCATAGCCTTCAGCATCACAGCCCCACACACGCCACTACAGTATGACACACTGACAGACAGATGGTGGAAGCTGCCAAACACAACAAACTCCATGCTAACCAGTGGATTCTGACTCCTAGTGACCCCCAAGGGCAAGGTAGATCTGCCTTTATGGGTTTCTGAGACTCTAACTCTTTACAGGAGCAGCAAGTCTCATCTTTCTCCCACAGCACCACTGATGATTTCAAACTGGTGAGATCCTGGATGGTGCCTCTAGACAAAGTGGTTATAAGTTGGGCTGCTAACCACAAGGTCAGCCATTTGAAACCACCAGCCACTCTGCAGGAGAAAGATGAGGCTTTCTGCTCCTGGGGAGAGTTGCCGTCTAGGAAACCCACAGGGACAGTTCTACTCTGTCCTTTCCCATCACTGTGAATCAGAATTGACTCAATGGCAGTGAGTTTAGATGGGCGTGGGAAAGCTGCACAATGAATAAAGAAGACTGAAGAAGAATTCTTCACTGAGGTGCTGAGGTAGTTAGTTTATTGTGCCAACCTGGCTGATAAACACATGTGGGATTAATTGAAGGGCGGGAAGATAAAGGGCTCAGTCAACCTCACCTTTCTATTTCTCCGATCTCTTGCTTTCTGATGGTCAGACCAGGTGCAGCTGCCTTAGCCAGTTCCCTGCTTCAGCTGGCAAGGCTCACTTCCTGCAAGACATCCCTGAGGAGAAGCCACATGGACCTGCCCCGATGCAGCCCTGGGTACTGGAGCAGCCATGTGGAGACCCCAGCCAGTGCTGAGATGTTTACATGTTCATGGATTCTGCTTTCCTCCTGCAGTCGGCATCATAGTGTGTGTTTTGTGAGATGGAGGAGGACTTTGCGGATTGGTGTTGGGCACATGAGTTAATGGGTTAATGCTTGTGGGCTTGGGCAGCATTGGGTTTGGATGTTTTCTTGATGTGCACTTAACCTTTATGTAAAACTCTCTCTTATACATGAGTTTCTGTGGATTTGTTTCTCTAAAGTACCCAGACTAACACAGGTGCCAACTAGGTGGTTTCAAATAAACGAATGCCAGGTTAACTTAAGGGTGCAAACCACTGTACCACCTGGGGACTCCCAAGCCTGTTGCATTTCGGCCTGTGCCATTCTCACAATCATGGTCATAGCTGAGCCCATTCTTGCAGTCACTGTGCCAATCCGTCTCATTGAGTATCGTCTTCTTTACACTGAACTCTACCGAGCATGTTGTCCTTCTCCAGGGTCTTGTCCCTTCTAATAAGATCTCCACAGCAGGAGAAAAGTTTCACCATCTTAGTTCTAAGGAATACTCTGAATGTACTTCTTCCAAGACCAAATGTGCTCATCTTCTGGCAGTCTACACATGATTTACTCAATATATGTTTTGCCAATACCATAATTGACAAAAGCATTCTTGTTCAGTCTCCTTTCTTCATTGTGCAGGTTCCCCAAACTTATCAAAACTCTCACTGCCCTCGAGTCAATTGCAATCCATCGCAACCCAGAAGCACTGGGTAGAGTTGCTCCTGTGGGTTTCTGAGACCATTGTTTTCCAAGAGTAGAAAGCCCTTCATGTTCCTGTGGAACAGCTGGCGGTTTTGAACTATTTACCTTGTGGTCGGCAGTCCAGCTAGTCACCACTACACCACCAAGGCTCCTTTCCACGCATATGGTTATTGAAAAGCCACCTTTATCCTCACAACACCATCTTTGCTTTCTGACCCTATAAAAAGGTCTTTGCAACTGATTTGCTCGATGTAATATGTCCTTAGATTTTTTTGACTCTTACTTCCATCGTCGATTATGGATTCAAGTAAAATGAAATCCTAGACATTTCCCAACATTTTGCCGTTTCGTATGACATTTCTTATTGGCTCCATTGTGAAGGTTCTTTATGCCTTTCTGTTGAAGTTGAATACATACTTGAAGCTGTATTCTACGATCTTCATTAGTAAGTACACTATGTCCTCTTCACTCTCAGAAAGCAAAGTGGCGCTTTTAGTGTACAGCTGGTAGTTCACGTGGATGCTATGCTCTTCCTCATCGAGTCCAGCTCTTCAAATTATTCTCTCAGTATATAAGTTAAATGAGCATTACGAAATAATACAACCCCTGAAGCGCACCTTTCCCAAGTTTAAACCAAGAAGTATGTTCTTACGGTTTGACCAGTTGCCTCTTGGTCTACTTACACGTTCCACATGAGCAATTCAGTGTGCTGGAATTCCCATTCTTTACAAGATTATCCATAAACTGGTACCTTGCACAGAACTGAATGTCTTTGTAGAGTCAGTAAAATATGGACAGACACTTTCTGGTATTCTCTACTTTCAGCCTAATCCATGGAACATTCTGTTCTGAATCTGCAGCTCCCTGTCCGTGTACTGCTGCATCCATTTTTGGAATTGGCTTCAGCAAAATGTGACTTGCATGAGACATTGATATTGTTCCATAATTTTTGTATCCTGTTGGATTGGTTTCCTTTTGAAGGGCACAAATAGGGATCTCTTTCCATCAATTGGCCAGCTAGCTAGCTTCCAAATTTTCTGGCATAGACTAGTGAGCGCTGGCAGCGTTGCTTCCATTTGTTGAAGCATCTCAATTGTCAGGTTGGTATTCCATCAATTCCTGGAGGCTTGTTGTTTGCTAATGCCTTTAGTGTCTCTTGGACTTCTTCTTTCAATGTCACCAGCTCTTGATCATATGCTAATTCTGGAAATGATTGGACAATGACCAATTATGTTTTATATAGCAACTCTGATTATTCCTTCCAACTTCTTTTCTATTCAAAATCTGAACTATTTATTAGGTTATTTTTCAATATCAACAATGTACCTATTACACATTTATATAAACAAACTATTATATAATCGTTAAAAACTAATTCTTTAACAAAATTAGTGAGAAGGGTGGCTTCATTTTACAGTTTTGCAAAATTGTCTTTAATGTTGGATTAATTTAAGAGAGTTGGATTCTAATCATCTGCTTCTGCATTCAGTCTACTGTGATATCATACACCCAGGAAGCCTTTAGAACAATCTGCTGTATGCTTATGAATGGGAATTAAAAGAGCACTGATGTCTTAGTGTGATTATTAAAATAGTTTTGGCCTTGCATACCCGTTGAAAAGATCTCAGGGACTCCTCAGGGTGCCCTAGAACACATGTGGGAAACCACGTACTAGAACCTGCCAGAGGCTGCAGGGGCCACCAGCGCCAGCTCCTTCGGTCCGTTCTTTTCATCTGATTTGGCAGAGGGTGGTATGTATCACATACAGAATAGAACCTGACTCCAAGTTGGTCTTTAAAAACATCTTATTGTGAATTGGGTGGAAGTTTAAAGGATAGATCAGTAGTCTATTCAGTGGTTTTTACACATTTTGTTTCATGTCATTGATCACAGTTCCTACAATGTAATATCACATATACCATTAGCCCCTGCGTTTCCCTTTTCCCAACCTTCCTGCCTGGTGAGCATTCTTGTTGAGCACAAGCTGCCTTTCTGATCTCAAGTGATGTGCATTCTAAGGAGAGACTAGCGTCACTGTTCGTCTTCTACACCTGTTTAAGGTTAAGCTACAAATTGAACCATGGGCATGAGTTCTGCTCTAGGCCTGAAGGAGACCTAAAGGCCATGGTTCGGGCATTCTGCCATGCTGAATCTCATCCTGAAGGCTAGTGCTTTTCATGATTTCGAGTTTTGGTCCACACTTCTCCACCATTCTATCCAGGACCTTCTAATGAGACCCTTTTTAGAGCAGTTGGGAGGGTCAGCTGGGTGCCAACTAGTTCTTCTGGTCTCAGAGCTATAAAGGCTTCTATTTTGCATTCTTCTTTGCTCTGGACACAGAGCGGCCAATGGTTGCCCCTTAGAGGATGACTTACAAGCTTTGAAGACCCAGTTGCTATTCACCAAATTGCCATGGAAAACGTTGTCTTTGTGGATGTTGTTAGACCACCTGACCCTGGTGTCTCCCAAGACGATGAACCTGCGCTCCCAAGCCCAGGGGCTCATTCTCTCAGGGTGTAGGATTAGAGATGGGAACTTTGGATAGCGCTGTCTCCTTTATGGCCTACTATAATCCTGGATATACTAACAGCACATATAAATACAGATGTCGAAATAGCCTCTGTGAAATGTATATATGTTTATTAGTCTATTCCCATTGCTCTTCCCACACTGGTTCAGCTTACGTGTCTATTTATGCGTCCGTAGATAAGTGTTATTGTAGATTATGTGTATAATGCTATTTGCCTCCCTTGTCCTTACTCTTATACTCCTTCCAGCTCCTTCTTTTACCTTATCCTTTACGTCTAATGTCTAGTTAATGTCTTCCATCTTACCTGATGCTTCCTATGTCATTCAGTATTTTTATGCATAATGCCCTTCAAAATTGCTACCTGAGGCTTGAATTTTTTGGTCTTCTGACAGATGAGTAGTGGTCCCAAGCCATACTGACTGCCATCAAGTTCATGCTGACTCATAGTGACCTCACAGGAAATGGTAAAGCTGCATCTGTGAGTTTTGGAGGATGTAACCCTTTATGAGAATAAAACGTCCCATCTGTCTGCAGCGGAGCAGCAGGTGATTTCAAACGTCTAACACTGAGGATCCCAGCCCAATGCATGAGCACTATGCCATCAGGGTCACAGACGGATTAATTGCCTTAATTGGCTGGAGTGCAATGCTGGAGAAGGCAATGTTACTTCTGAGATCCCCATCAGATCTATTTCCTTAATAACAAAGGAAGGTGGCGCTCCAAATCGTGCTACCAATGTGTTCTCATTCAGGAACCCAGGCAAAATTGTCAGGATGGCACAATACAAAATTTTATTGTGAGTGGCAAAATAACAAGGTAAATTTAGGACATATGCTGTTGGTTGTTCTTAGAGACTGGGGGTAAAATATTGATAAAACCTATATGTATCACCATAAGTTGTTGACCAGGACGTGGAAATGTTCACATACATGTGGTGGTGGTGTTCAAGTTGAGCCTGATGAGAAATATATCCCTGCAATACCCCAAGTCAACAGCAAGCCAGTCAGCAGCTAATCGGGTGCCCTCTCTTGCTGCGCAGTAAAGTTCTTCCTGTGACTTCCACCGAGTGCATCTTGGAAGGAAGCGCGATCCTCTCAAATTATGTAAATAATTCAAAACTTCCCCTGGTGCTTCCCTCCTGTCTCTTCGTAAGTCACCCAACGATTGGCAAAAAATAACCAAGGGAAATGTTTGGGGTGGGTTTCTGAAGTTATTTTTAGCTAAACTGGTGGAAGTTTAAAATACAAGCATGGGAGTGTCTGCCATTTAGAGAAATCACCTGCTGCTGCAGTTCCGTGGCGAAGTGGAATGCGGTACTGCGTGTCATTCGGTACAACATGTGGACTGCATTAAGTCAGGTTATATCAGGTCATGCCACGTGACATAGCCCGAGACACATCTAATCCGAAGCAATACAACTTGCTCAATGCAACATAAATTTAAACAGGAGTAGGTTTTTCCCCCTCAAAAAGAGGCAACAGCTGCTGTAGATAAAAAATGCCCACACTACCCCACACTGAGAGGGGTTTATGCTTTGACATGATCTGAGTTATATGTAGGTAGTTCAGTCCATCTATATTTAGGGGCATCTCTAAATATGAACAATGAGTGTGTTGGTGCATAGAATACATTCTCCAAATGGTGCAAAACTCATGTTTTTTAAATAGTCCATTTTATCATTTTCTCGCTGATGAATAAGAAGCATTTTGAAATATAGCTTTAAAAATCAGACAGAAGAGATAGTTTGGGGCTTAGACAAGCTAGCTTCTGAGCCAGTAGGCCAAATAGTTAGTATTCTTATTTAAACTAAAGATAAAATACTCTGCAAACGGAGACATTCAGAAGGCGCAGAAAGAGAAAGCAGCATTGAGTTATGATAAAACAAGAAGTGGGAGAAAGCGTCGGGAGGTCCTGCTGAGACCCAAAACAGCTAGTTTCCGAAGGCAGTCGGCGCGACGGCATCGCGGACGAGCGTTATAGTGGTGAAAGCATTCGAGGCGAGCTCAGGTCCTCTTGTGTGTTTGTCCCTTCCTTCCTGAAATAGACTGTTGCATTCCTAATTTTAACTACCTTGAATTTAAATATCCCTTTTGACACTCAGTTTCAGAGTCTCTCTCCAGCCTCATAAGAGCCTTCTGAATAAATACAGACTCCCACCTTGAGCTGGTCACTCCCACCCTCATAACACACTTCTGCCCCAGCAGCACTGACATATCTATCTCTGCGTAGCTATCCTGAACCGTGTGCTGGCTTAGAAATCCACCGTTTGAAGCACAACATCTTAAGAACCCAGAGAAAATGTAGCAGCGTCCATTTTATATTCATCACAAGTATTAATCAGTTTCATTAATCATCGGAAAGTAAAAAAGGTTACTTATTTCATTAAAGAGATAAAATTTAAACTTGAGAAACAAGTTTGGGGATAGAATTAATATAATAAGGCTCAATTTTAAATTGTTCAGCCCATGAGATTCCCTTAGAAATAACTTTTATTGACGACAAAGCAGATTACACAGAGGCATAGTGGTTTGAGCACTTAGCGGCTGACCAGGTCAATGGTTTGAACCCACATGCCCCTTTGTAGGAGAAAGAAGAGGCAGTTCACCGCCATAATGATTTTCCACCTTAAAAGTTTTGAGAGGGCCGTGCATCCGGATCAACTGTAGCAGCAAGGAATGTGGTTTGTTTGTTTCTAAGCCCATTACATGTGCTTAACTACATTAATTTTCACAATGAAATTACAACAACATGAGAAAGTTATAAAGGTTAAGGAATTTAATCAAACTCACGTAGGCAGATCAAAAATTTGAACCCATGTCTTTATGGTAAAAGATCCATGGCTCTCAACCAAACTCTCATCTTTTCAAAGATTACTCCTAGCCTTCCGCCCAGTGGTTTCAAACTGCTCACCTTGTGGTTGGCAGCCCAAATCTCACTATGCCACTACTATTACCAGTTCAGACCTGCCTAGATTTTGTTCCAAACAAAATGCATTTAAATATATCTGTGCTGACAGTAGACAAATTCACTCGGGAACACACTTGTCTGAGTCTTGTGGGAATGCCTTTTTCATTTTAAGTGTGAAGATCAACTAGCTGATTGTTCCATCTGTCTTTTAAGCAAGATCAAAGCTAACCAAGGTGCTTTTATGGATGAAGTTATAATGGAAGAGGAGTATTAGATTTACCAGGAAGATCCAGAAATCACAGTCCAATAAAAAGCAGTGGATCTTAAGGCAAGTGCTGAGCCAGGTAAGTGCAAGGAAGAGAGGTCATCTCAGAAGATGGGGGAAGTGTTCACTGAGATTTCAAAAAGGCTAAGGAATCGTGATAGTTTTTAAGGGTATAGGACAATGATAAACACTTACGATGAAGAAGTTTCATGAAGCTAAAAACTACATTGGTCAGGAAAAAAACAGGGAGGTTTTGAGAAGGTATTTTTTCCCCATGATGACAAACACCTGCTCATTGTTCAAGGATAACAATGGCTGTCCTAGGAGAATTGTTGAGAAAAATGTACCCCATCCACCTCACAGCCCTTTCAGACTTCCTTTTGTTCCCCAAACTCAAAGACTATTTCAAAGGGACCCCATTTGTGTCCCTCAAGGAGACCCTAAGTGCCATTGTGAAGTGGTGGGAATTGAAGAGCACAGAGCTCTCTATGGAAGGGATCAAAAGCACTGGGTAGCCTTAGATGGGGGTTACGTCAATAAAGAATAGCTTCATATTTTAGTAGCTTTGTGGAATTAAGGTTTTTAACTTTTCCATAGCAATACTTTTTCACTTAACCTTATAGAAAATCGATTTTACCTCTATTAAACATAGTTAATTTTTTCATTGTGTTTTTTGTAGTCTACAGAAAAAGCAAGGAAAGAAACTGACAACCTCCACGGTATCTATTATGGATATTAATGAATTTTCCAGGGTCTAGGCATCCTTTGTTAATGAATTAGACATCTCTCCTCGGCCAGCACTCTCCTTCGAGGATGATTAGACAATGGTGAGCAGAACCAGACTGTCTTTTCTTGCAGCGTTCATGAGCTACTGGAAAGCCAGTCTTTACATCAAAAATCACTTTATTTTAATGCCTCAAATAATGAAATGTATCTTCATCTTCAATTTTTATGGAAGGGAATTTTAGGATCAATTTAAAATCCATCAGATCGGTGATCCTCCTCATTAAAATCTCTAATAAAGTAGCAAGGGCAAAAATTATATACAATTCCAGATATGCAACTGCAAACACTTCTGAAATATGACTCGTCATGGCTACAGCACTTGGGAATGCTCTGGGATCTCATAAAAATCAAAAAAGGGTTTGGGTTGTACCACAGTTTAGCACTTGGCTACAAGCCAAGGGTTGGAGGCTCCCTGGGAAGAAAGGATCAGTCATCTGCTCCTGTAAAGATTACAGCCTAGACAATCCGTGGGGAAGTTCTGCTCCGTCCTCCAGGCTTATCCTGAGTCAGAACTGACCAGATGGCACACAGCAGCGATAACATCTTAAGGTCATGTAAATTCCTTCCATGTGAAAGTGTTTGAACCACGCATTCCTAACAGAGCTACCGTAAATGCAACTTGGGACCTAATTTAGCAAGATCAACAATTAGACAAGTCTGGACAACCTGACTTTGGTCATCCCCGTTGTATTAAGATAAAACAAAAATAAAGAATAACATTTCAACCCTTACATGAAGATATAGTAGATTACTGGTATTCTGGGGGAGTTGAAACCTTGATCTAAAAGTTGCATCATTATATTTAAAACATCTTATACTAAGTGCAACATGTACACCAATAAGTCTTGTTAACATGACATCACATTTAAAAACTGCTTCTGCTTAAATATATTTCTGGTCAGCATGATTCTGTGTTTCATGTACTTTGATTCCTCACTGAAAGATAGACTCTCCTTAATGTTAATAATTCCGTAACAACCAATTTAAAGGAAATGTAGCAATTGGATTTTTCATAAGAACAGAAAGAGTTATTGGCAATGAATTTCAACAAATTCCCCAGCTGGCTAAAAATATCTCATGGTGGGCAATGGAGTAGGTAAACCCATCCACGGCAAACGTTCAAGGACGACTCACTGATGGCCACACTTCCTGTCCTCTCTTGTCCCCTTTCAAAATGCCAGTCTTGTGTGGATGAAGCGCATGTTTCTCCTGCCAGGGTCTGCTCAAGCAGACAGTTTGTTAATTTGTAGCTCAGTAAACCTTTCACTGCACTGAGCACCTTGAGGTTAGCGCATCTCTAATCATTATTTGATAACAGAAATCTGCAAGCATCACATCCCTAGTAACAAGAACATTGTATCTTAGCAACCAGCCTTGATATTCAAACAATTTCATTAAAGCGTAGCACCTCTTAGCAGGTGGGTGAGTGCGGGTGTTGATAAACATTTATAACATGATCAGCCATTGTGTTTGCCAACACTATAAGCAGCATGACAAATTTATGAATTTGTTTACAAGCTCCTAGATAGCCAATCTATGCAGGTAAACTACATTTCAGACTGGTTAGGGGATCCAAATATCAGATCCTTATTTGAAATGGAGAATTTCTTTAGAAACTTATCAGTTTAAGAAGATGCCAACCTCTTTTCACTACAGAAATTTCATGACTATTTCCATTGTGATTTAATTTCCAAATAGTAAGGTTGAATTTAAAGGCTTCAGAGACAAGCTCTGATGGAAACTGCAGCTGTGATGCTGTTCATAACGATCATATTGTAAGGGAAGAAGCAACTCAATTGTTTTTCTTGATCAAAGGGACAGAGATAGGCAATAAAACTTCTGTGCTCACTGGCCTATTTCATTCATTCTTTTCTTTTTAATGTAGTAAGACTCCTACCTGCTTTCTAAAGAGCAGATGAATTTTTAGAAAATTATTTCATACGAACTTTAAATTGTCTGATAATGCATTTATACGGACATCCACTTAAGGAACCACTGCTAGATCACTATCATGAATCGATCCAAACATGAACAGCTTTTCTCAAACATTTCCTTCAATCTAATAACTACTTATGATGCTTTGACTTGTCTGAAATGCAACATCCCATTTTAGAAAGAATGTGATTCTTTTTCCTACTGAATGGTAAGAAAAATATTTTTTTTAAATTCCCACCGGCCCCATGCTCTTCAAATTGAAAACCTTCCAACCTGGAATGTCCTACCAGCTCATAATTCTTTTCTGAATTATATAACAAGTCTCCCGCTATTATCATAGGATCCCAAACCTGTGATTGTTCAAGTGTTACCAAGAATAAAAGTTCGCTGAGGCATGCCCTAGCAAACAGGTAGAAGAAAAACAAGGACTTTTATACTTTCTGAAGTTTGAACCTTGAACCTACAAAACAGTTACAACAAGGCCCCTGGCTCCTCATCCTGAACAAGCTATTAATCTACCTGAAATAGGTGAACTTCAGTGAAGCATTATCAAATAGGTAACAAGTTCTCTTTCAAATTAAAACCAGCCATGATGAAAAACAAGTTTGTTGACCTAGCTTGTTCACCATGAACCATGACCTGTCAGTTAATGACTACCACCTGGCTAAGTGGAAGTTTCAGCAGCGGGCACTGCAAAGATTCAGAGAGAGAAACATAGGATGTGTGAAACCCCCAAGACCAGTGGCTCAAATACTGTTGGTAAAAATACCTTCGGTAAGAAATGAACAAATAAAATACCTTGAAAAGTTGTAGCCAGAAAGGATCATTATCTAGGGCTACTGTAAAAAAAAAGATCAGAACAACGTAATATTCTCTCAATGTGTGAGACTGACACCAGGTGGGCTAGGGGCCACGGCTGGAGCAGGCACAGGGGTCATGAGGTAGGAGGGGCAGAATGGACATTATTTGTCATAGGTTTCATCTATTATATTTACTCAATAAACATCCTCCATCTCATGAAGCTTCCCCACTGTTAGTATGTTGACCATCGCTGTAGAAATTACTTTTGCCTTACGGGGCTAGCAATCCTCTTTCTAAGATGGAGTTGGGAGTAGGGCACATTAGCTGAAGCAAAGATACCATGGGACCTTGAGGTTTATTTTGGGGGTCTTCATATTGTTAAGCCTTTTTTTTAAACTTATTTATTCCCGTGCCGCTTCCAATGTGCCAATTATTTATCAGCTCCTGATATTCTCATCAAGCCTTCTTAAAAATTAGTCATTCATCAGAGGAGGTTAAAACTATGCACTTTCTATATGAAGTCTGGGATAAGAACCAGCATGTGTGTGTGAATATGCGTGAATAGGGATATGAGTACATGTCGGTGTGATGATCTGGAAGTATGTGTGTAATATATGCATAATCAGATTTGGGGTGGGTTTTTTTTTTTTTTGCTTACTGAAGTCAGTAGATAATGTTATATCTTATTCTTATAAAAGTTCTTTCAAAACTCATCGGCTCAGCTCAGTGTTTGGTGGACTAATGTGTTGGATTTCTAAAAATGCATGCTAGGACATAATGAAAGCAACAGAAACTTCAAATGCAAGACATTTCCTAGGTACAATTTTGCCCTGTGAACACTGCTGGACATTATGAGTTATCCGCCAATTAAGCAAAAACTATAGCTAAATTAGCATCTCGTTCCCTAATTGTACTAGCTTTTGAGCTGTCTTCCCTGGTCGGTGCTTGAGAGTTTGAGAAGCGAACCACACACTGTGGAAATTCACCTTATAAAGGAGCTGCCACTAGAATCAGCCACCAATGCTAATGTAAAACCAGGAGCGGTGTGCTGCCAACACCAGGTCGCGCATACTCTACATCAAGACCTCGCTCTGGGTAAGCAGAGCTAATCTTCCTACCAAAATGTTTTAGACTTCACATATAGTCTAAATCATGAAGACTCTTAAAATTCTGAAGAGTTTGAGAAGAGAGCAGGTAAGAACCAAGCTTTTACTAATGATTGCGGCCACCAGCATAAAGCCAATGCTGCTGCGATCCTGCCCAGGGCGCCACCTTCCCCATCAAGACCCTGAGTAGTTTGTTGTCTACAAATCGGAAGGACTGGAAATTCCACAGAGTCCACAGTGCTTGATATTTGTGAAGGTATCAAGGTGCAGGGAAAATATTAACCCACTGACCCTGTCAATTTTGCAGACAGTTGGATCTCTCATCAATGTCAACGTGCAGTCAACATCCCTCCCTGATTCCTTCGTTCTCATTTTCCCAAGAAAATAGCAAGAGTTCCTTTTCCACGCAAAGTTTGGATCTCAATAAAATGCAGAACCTTCATGGAATTCAAACTTCTAAATCCCTATATCCCAGTTAGAATCCATTCTCTTCTTCATAATAAAAAAATGCTAGTGTCTACCAAGTTAGGATCCCATTCATGCCTGACTGATCTAGCCTAGTCAAGAAAAAGTGTCTATGCAAGTAGAAAGCAAATGTTTTGAGAATGATGATGGCAACAAACGTACAAATGTGCTGGACACAATGGATAGATGTATGGATTGTGAAAAGAGTTGTATGAGCCCCCAATAAAATGATTTTTTTTTAAAGAAAAGAAAATGAAAACCCCTTTATCAAAACTTTTAAAATAATTTTTGTGAAAAAAGTTATAAACTATGTGATAAATATAGTTCAGGTCTCTAAGTTAGAGTAAGCCAAAAACAAGTTAGGCCTTGCCTGATCACCTTAGCCCCTCCCCCAGTTGCCATTGAGTTAATGCCAACTCATGGCAACCCAGTATGTGTCAAAGTAGAGCTGCATTCAAAGGGGATTTCAATGACTGATTTTTTTATTTTTATTTTTTGGAAGCAGATGGCTAGGCATTTCTTCTGAGGTGTGTCTCTAGGAATTCAAATTCCAACATTTAGGTGAAGCGCTAAGTGCACTACTCATTTGCATCACCCAGGCCCTTGTTTGCTCTTAGTCCATTTACGACTGAAGCATGTTGTCATATGGAGAGCTGTTTGCTCCAAGAACAAATAGTTTAGACTGCAATTTTTTGTTTCCATTTTTGTGTGTGACTGTGTAGTTTTGATTTGTTTTTAATCATCTCTCTTTATAAGTTGCCTCTTAGAACAATATAAAGAGTACTTTATAAGTACTCGTTGAATGATCTTTATTCCCTTCCAACTTGTGGCTTCTCATATCATGTTACCGGAATGTGAAAAGCCATCTAGTATTGAGTGGCAGTTTATGTTTCTTGTGAACGAAGCAGAATCAAGAGTTTATTATATACATGACATACTGGCATGCACGCAGTGTAGTTGTTTTGTATTCATGAATATTTGAATACTTTATTCCGATCCCCAGATAGGGGAATGATTAGCATGGTGTGAAATACACAGAGAAGAGAAAATTCTGTATCTCTACTGTGATACTTTGAACTTAAATAAGTTAACTTGAATGAGAGCCTCGACCAAAAAAATAATATATTTCAAGTGACTTTAAGAATATGACACTTGGGGGGCCTGAGGGCTCGACCCCCATGCCAGCTACGTGGACAACAGCCCCTCCCCCTAGAAGAATCTACTTGAGAGGACAGCAATGAAGCTGCAGCTAGGGGAGAGGGTCATGTCTGATCAGAGCAAATGGGAGCCCTTAAGGGGAGGAAGAGAGAGTGGAGCACCTCCTGACCCACCAGGCCTAGAGGACAACATCCCTGCTCTGAACAGCCAGTGGACAGAGTGGACAATATGGCTGATCCCACCATGAGACACACCGTCCCTTGATGGCCCCGGGCTCTAAAGGGGACAACACTGGAGACTAAGTGTCGGGACTGGCCCAGACTGACCCTGAGACACCGAGGCAAACCACAAAAACCGTGCAGCAGAGCAACCATGGGAGCAGAGCAGAGAGCCCCCAAGGGAGTGCAAAGGACAGACTCTGGGGCCAGAGCATGGTACCCCATCGGTCCTGACTGAAGGACACGCCTAGAGATCAAAAATCAGACCTTGATCTATTTACAGGTTTTCCTTTCTTTCTTAAAATTTTTTTCTTTTAATTAACTTATTCCATGGGTAATTGGTTTCCTTTTTTGTTGCCATCGCTGTGTTCTCACTAATCACCTATCTTACTATGACTTGGTTTTTTATGCATATTAGTATCTCCACAGATCTATCTTGATAAGATAGACTGGATGAATAGTCTGGAGGAGAAAACAATGGAACCAACGCTTCCGGAGGGACACAGGAGAGAGGGAGGCAGGGGTAAGGAGGTGGTGCTGACCAACCCAGGGACAGGGGAGCAACAAGTGATCCAAAAACAGTGGCAAGGAGGGTGCGAGAGGCCTGGTAGGGATTCAGCAAGGGCAATGTAACCGAGAGAAATCACTG